>NC_044986.1:42262058-42957615 GCF_008728515.1 Papio anubis | reverse complement strand
CAGGGAACAAAATCCTAAAGAAGACAGAAGCACAGGGAGGTGAGCCAATATTGTGCAGCTGCTCTTTCCCTTGGGCATTTGTCAAAATTGGGTGAAGGGTAAGGGGCTAAGGATCCAGGTAAAGAGCCTCAGCAGAGAGTTGCTAATAAGGGGCAAAAACACCAGAAGAGCATTTGGCAGTCTCTTGGAGATAGAGAGGCAAAAGTCAGAGGCCTAAAAGGTAAAGATGCCAGTGAAACCTAAGCCTAGCACCTGTTTGATATTTCCCTCAAAACATTTGCTGAATTCTGAGACTGCATAAGGCAGGAGGCTAAGAAGCCATGCTTGACAGTTTCACAGTTTTGAGGAAAGAACATTTAAAGTTCTGAACTAGCCAGCGGGAGAAGTCATTGGGCTGAAATCCTAAGAAGGCTACATCCTAGAAAGCCATCTGCCAGTGGCAGAGCTCTATCAGAACTAAAATACAGCCTATGTTCAGTTCAGTCCCTAACTGGATTAAAATAATTAATTGTCCAATATGCCTGCCTAGCATTTTCTCTGGAACAAAATAACATCATCTACAGCAT
Source organism: Papio anubis (assembly GCF_008728515.1). Lineage (NCBI taxonomy): Eukaryota > Metazoa > Chordata > Mammalia > Primates > Cercopithecidae > Papio > Papio anubis. The sequence continues at coordinate 42,957,049 of NC_044986.1, read as the reverse complement.
CTACATTTTTCATGCAATATGATGAATATTCAATCAACATTTGCCAGGCATGCCAAGACCAAAAACCCAGAGAAAAACACAGATCACACAAAGAAACCACAAGTGACTCAGATATTGGAGTCAGGAAACAAAGTGTCAAACTATGATTAATATACTAAAAAATATAACAAGATGAAGAAATTAGATGAAAAGGTAGAGAATTTCACCAAAAAAATCAGCATCAATTTAAAAAGCTTAAATGGAATTTCTAGAATTGTAAAATACCATTATGGAAATTAACTCAATAGATAAGGTTGAACAACAGATTAGACATAGTAGAAGAGACAATTAACAAATTGGAAGGCTGGTCAAATTTTTTCAAAACTCAAGCACAGAGGTAAAACATAAAATGGAAAATATAGAAAAGAGTAAGAAATGTGTGTGACACAGTAAAAAGGTCTACAATACATATATCTGAAGACATATAAAAATAAGGAATGGAACAATAGTAGTGTTTGATGAGATAACAGCAAACTGATTAAAGATATTAATACACAAATTTTAAAAATCATTAGGAACCCCAAACAGGGTTAACAGTAAATAAACAACAAAAATCAATACAGCCAGACCTAGTGACATCACAGAAAAACTGAAAACTGATAAAAATTAAAGACAAAGACAAAACCCTAAAAAGAGTCAGGGGAAAAAAGACACATTACCTTCCATGGAGTCATAATAATGTTGGCTAATGGCTGATTTTTCAACAGAAATGATGGAAGTCAGAAAACAATGGAACAATGTTTTAAAGTTCTGGGGAAAAAAAAACTAGAAATATAAAATTCCATACTCAGTGAAAATATCATTCAAAAATGAAGCTGAGGCCGAATGCACTGGTTCACACCTGTGATCCCAGCACTTTGGGAGGCCAAGGTGGGTGGATCACAAGGTCAGGAGACTGAGACCATCCTGGCTAACATAGTGAAACCCTGCCTCTACTAAAAATACAAAAAATTAGCAGGGCGTGGTGGCAGACACCCGTAGTCCCAGCTACTCGGGAGGCTGAGGCAGGAGAATGGCGTGAATCCAGGAGGTGGAGCTTGCAGTGAGCTGAGATCGTGCCACTACACTCCAGCCTGGGCAACAGAGTGAGACTCTGTCTAAAAAAAAAAAGAAAAGAAAAGAAAGAAGCTGAAACGAAGACACTTTCAGACAAGTAAGAATTGAGAGGATTTGTCACTAGCAAACCCTCAGTAATATGGTTTGGCTGTGTCCCCACCCAAATCTCACCTTGAATTGTAATAATCCCCACATGTCAAGGGCAAGGCCATATGGAGATAATTGAATTATGGGGGCGGTTTCACCCATACTGTTCTCCTGGTAGTGAATAACTCTCACGAGATCTGATGGTTTTATAAATGGGAGTTCCTGTGCACAAGCTCTCTCTTGCCTGCTGCTATGTAAGACGTGTCTTGCTTCCCCTTCACCTTCCCCCATGATTGTGAGGCCTCTCCAGCCATGTGGAAGTGTGAGTTAAACCTCTTTCCTTTATAAATTATCCAGTCTCAGGTATGTCTTTATTAGCAGCATGAGAACAGACTAATACATTCAGTAAAAAAATAATGCTGGGCAGGGCATGATGGCTCACATCTGTAATCTCAGCACTTTGGGAGGCCAGGGTGGGAGAATTACTTGAGGCCAGGAGTTCAAGACCAACCTGAGCAACATAGCGAGACTCTATGTTAAAAAAAAAAAAAAGTTTTTTAATTTAAGAAAATAATAATGCTAACAGGCATCTAATTTGGCAGAAAATGATTCCAGATGAAAAGGCAGTAACACAGAACAAAATAAAGAACACTGGAAAAGATAAACACGTAAGCAAAGAAGAATGAATACTGACTGTTACAACAATAAAAATAATATCTAATGGGTTTTAATAACCTGTAGACCTAAAATGAATGCCAATAATAACATAAAAGGTGTGAGGCGATAGATAAAATTAAAATGTTCCAAAGTACCTTATTACCTAGGATTGTATTTCCCCAAAATAAATTTAAACATGTCCACAAATGACTCATACACAAATGAATGTTCAGAGCAGCACTATTAGAGATAGCCAGAAACTGGAAAAAACTCAAAAGTCCATCTACTGTGAATGGATAAGCAAATTATGGTATATTTATACAATGGAATACTACCTATCAATAAAAATGAATGAACTACTGATAGGCTAAAAACTACAGATGACTCTCACAGACATTATGTTGAGAAAAAGAAGCCAGATTCAAAAGAGTACATACTATACAATTCCATTTATATGAAGTTCTAGCCAAGCAAAACCCCAATGTGTGATGCTAAAGTCAGGACAATAGTTCTCTTTGCAGGCAATAGAAACTAGAAAGGGAGAGGAGGGGACCTCTGGGAGGTTGCCAGTATTCTATTTCTTAATATAGTTGTTTACATGGATGTGGAAATTCATCAAGCTTCATACTTAGAATTGTGCACATTCAAATACTTTTCTATATGAATTTCAAAAGTTTTAACAAATATTTCAGTCATACAAAAAGTTATACAAAGGATAATAAGTCTATATTCACCACTGAGATTAAGAAACAAAACCTTACCAACGTAGGTGATATATATACTACTGATTATACCTCCACCCACGCCACCAGAGATAAACCACTGTCCTGAATTTGGTGTCAACCACTCCCCTGCACTATTTTATACTTTTACTCCTTCTACAAGCTTCCCTAAATGATATGTAAAACTATTTTCCATGTGTTAAAACTATACATAAAAAGTAATTTGATTTCTTTTTTTTTTTTTTTTTTTTAAGACAGTGCCTCACTCTATTGCCCAGGCTAGAGTGCAGTGGTGTAATCATGGCTCACTGCAGCCTCAACCTCCCAGGCCAAAGTGATCCTCCCACCTCAGCTTCCCAAGTAATTGAGACCACAAGCATTTGCCACCATGCCTGGCTCTTTTCTTTTCTTTCCTCTTCTTTCTTTTCTTTTCTTTTCTTTTCTTCCTTTCCTTTCTTTTCTTTTCTTTTCTTTTTTCTTTTTTTTGTAGAGGTGGGAGTCTTCCTATGTTGCCCAGACTGGTCTTGAACTCCAGGGCTCCAGCAGTCCTCTAGCCTTGGCCTCCCACAGTGCTGGGATTACAGTTGTGAGCCACCACATCTGGCTGGTAATTTGATTTCTATTTTTAAAAGATCATTCTAAAATTAGCACAAGGGAATTTTCTTGGATGACAAGATATTGTATATCTTGATTAGAACATTGGTCACATAGGTATATATATATTTGTCAATATACAAATTGGATATTTAAGATCTGTGCATGTCATTATATGTAAATTATCTCACTTAAAAAAGTTTTCTAAATAGACCGTTCTTGCTTCTTCTCAGGAAATAGATCAGGGCTGGACAGAAGTGGAACCAGGAAAGTCAATTAGAATATTGCAGTAAACCTGATGAGCATCAAAGTCATCTATCTAAAGTGTAAGGAAGAAAAGATAACTTATGGATACAATTCTTTGAGCAGCTTAACTGTGAAGCAGGGCAGTAGCTGGAGGAAGAAGTGAGGCCAGAGGCCAAAAAAGTGTTTTAAAAGATACAAAACAGAACTTGACACTGTAGAAAGGAAAAGCTGAAGAAAGACCATCAATGAGCTGGGCATGGTGGCTCACGCCTGTAATCCCAGCACTTTGGGAGGCCGAGGTGGGCAGATCAGTTGATGTCAGGAGTTTGCCAACATGGCAAAACCCCGTGTCTACTAAAATACAAAAATTAGCCAGGCATGGTGGCATGCACCTGCAATCGCAGGTACTTGTGGGGGCTGAGGCACAAGAATCACCTGAACCCAGGAGCCAGAGGTTGCAGTGAGCCGAGATTGTACCACTGCACTCCAGCCTGGGTAACGGAGTGAGATTCTGTCCCCTCCACACCCCCACACCCCCTAAAACAAACAGAACAACAACAACACAAAAGACCATCCATGAAGAAACAACGAACAAAGTCCTTGAGAAGGTGGGGAGACAGAATATAATGTCCAAGTAGTTTAGTATTTGCTGGCTTACAATGTCTTTTTGCTTTTTAACTGAAAGGAAGTTAAAAGAAGGGTACATATGCAGGACAGATTGTTTGGTGGTGAAAAGATAAAAGTTCTCATCTGATGGCTGCTACTTTTTCAATGAATACAAGTCATTTTCTGAAAAAGACAGGGGATGGGAGCTCTGAAGCCTGTGAAAAACAGTATGGCATTACATTAGAAAAGCATCCCAGTGTGATGGGGAGTGGTTAAGAAAAATGAAAGATTCCATTTTAGACAGGTTAAATGCCCAACAGATATCCAAACTCTCAAAGTACAGTATGAACATGAAAGCAACAATACTGTAATTAATCTTTGATTATGCTGCACAAAGCACAGTGTATCCTATATTAGGTACTCAAGAGGGAATGAACAAGGGAATGAATGAAGTAATTTTTTTTACATATTTTCACAGCACATTTAATATCATCTGTCATATTCTACAACGGAATTGCAGAAAATATTCTTTTCAGAAATCATATATTTTCCTTTTTTCTCATTTTTAGTTCTCAGTGTTCTTGGAAGAAAATCAGTCTGTGTCTTCCAATTTTATCAATTCTTCATTTTCTCTGAAGACATGATATGCTGGTCTTCTAAAATAACTTTTAAGCAGAATTCACCAATGGGGCAATTCTCACAGGTAAAAGGAGAATCTATATGCCTATGTGAACATGATTTGTGACAATCATGAGAATATAGTTAACACTAAAATTTTAAGCTCTTGCAAAGAAGGATTAATCTCTTCTCTGTATCCAGGACATGCCTGCCGATGCTAAATCACACATGCATGCTGAGTGAAGAATGCCTTTAGCTCATGTATAGGGATCACAAGATGATCTCAGTCAAACCTCAACGTAGCCCAGAAGAAGAGAAACACTGGCTGTCTTAGGAGACAAATTAGCACAAGGTACTATTTATGTATCATTTATCAACTGTGAAATTTTAAAAAATGGTTATAAATACAGTACTTACAGCATAAACCGTTATTTGTTTTATTACACTAAGTTCCATTTAAAAGGACTCCATTCATGCAGGATGCTCTGTTTTGGTTGGCTGAGCAGTCAGATTTCTGTGCTTATAATTCATGTATATACTTACTATGTGTACTGAGTGTACTCTCTTAATTCCAGTTGCCACAGCCAGACTGTAAATGCATATGTTTTTGTCATTCTTAACTACTGTAATTCAGAACTTCAGCTGCCAAATTTGGTGCTAATATTCTCACATATGCAGTTCATGCTCTGCTCTTGAATAATTCCTTGTTTGCTGTCAGCACCTTCTACCATGATATATAAAATGGGAGAATCAATTTAAAGAAAAATAACCTAAATTGTTAACTAAATGGAGCTACAATGTATTTTTCTTCTTGAAAATATTCCCTTTCCTATTATTTCCTTTATTTAGTAATTATAAACCCTGGTCAAGCAAAAAATATATATAGCAGAACATTTTAAGTATGAGCAAACCACAAACAGCTGTGTTTTCAACAAGAAAAAAAGGAAAATCTCAGTTTCATGCTAGACCATTTTTTGAGGCACTGTCATTTTAAGTGTGGAGGCATCAATTATTTCCCCTAGGCTGAAAGGTCTACACATATAAAGGTTCTATAGATCCACTAAGAAAATAAGCAACCATTTCTGTGTATCATTAAACACAACAGGATACTAGTCCTGAAACATCGGCAGAATTCTGAGTGTGAACATTAAGGTTTCATACATCAGTTTCAAGTGAAATAGTTGTTTTAGGCCAAAGACGTTTGAGACCATACTTCAAGTTGTCAACTGCATAATATTTCAAGGGTCAAAAACTAGCTCCATTTCAAAAGCCTGTAACCTTACAGTCTGAAGAAACCGTGTGGGTCTCCTAGTTCAATATGACACTCAAAGCAGGAATTTTTCCCCTAGCATCCCTGACAGATGGTCAGCCTCTGTTGCAATTACTCCAGTGGGGGAGTTCTCAACAGAAGGTTCCCAAGGGCTATGATGAAAGGCCAGAACCAGCCATTCAGACCTGGAGTAAGGCTCCAGTCAGTAAGCTCGCAAGATACAGACAGCATTACCAAACATTAAAACCAGACTTCCACAAGCAAGAATGCGATTCTGAATTGACCATCATAAGGATGCAATGTCTAAGACACGCAGACCCCAATTCTAGAACCATCAAAGGTCCTTTCACTGGCCTAGAGAGTAGCTCTCACAACTGGGGAAGCAAGGTGGCTTTTCTCCGATTTTTTTTTTTAAATGACTCTTTAAGGCTCACAGCAAGGCTTGATCAAGTCAGGGAGCATCAAATCCCTTCCTTCCAAAAATCAAGGCAAGGGACCCCCTGGCGGAAATGCTAAGGCTTAAAATACTCTTAACTTTGGTCTTAAATTCGTCACTACAGTAAACCAGAACATTTCGGGTTTTTCTTTTAAAGATGTACATAGGCTATGCTATAACTGAAGTTTGGATGGTGTAGGGTAGATGGGGGGTGGGGGGCGAGCGGTGTTTTCAGCGTAGCCCTTCATCCCGCCTTGAAGTCTGGCTTGATTCTCCCTGGAAATCCAGGCGAGCGCGCGGGGCTGAGCTGCCTGCCGGTCCCCAGCCGGAGCCTGGGACGGGGCGGTCCGGCCCTTACCTGTCAATGCTGATCACGCACAGGGTCATGATCGAGGCCGTGCAGCACATGACGTCCATGGCGATGAAGACGTTACAGAAAAAGTGGCCAAAGATCCACTTGCCCCCGATGAGGTCGGTGACGCTGACGAAGGGCATGACCGCCACGGCCACCGAGAGGTCGGCCAGCGCCAGGGACACGATCAGGTAGTTGGAGGGCTGGCGGAGCTTCTTGACGAAGCACACGGAGATCACCACTAGGCAGTTGCCCGCGATCGTCAGCAGCGTGATGAGCGTCAGGATGGAGCCGATCACAACTTTCTCGGCTCTGCCGTAGTTGATCTGTTCCCCACAGCCGGAGGCATTGTCCGGGGGCACGTCCCAGGTGGGCGCGGGGCTGGCTGTCACCTCGCTCAGCAGGTGCGGCGCCCAGGAGCCCGCGACCCGGTCGGCGCCACCGTCGGGGCTCAGGTCGGGCAGCCCGCGCCCCACCTCTGGCAGAAGGAAAGAGCGGAGGTGCCCGTAGAGGTCTGGGCGGCCGCTGCTGTTAACGTCCATCATCGCGCCGCCGTGTGCCGCTGCCCATGGAGCCGGCGCCCCCGCCACGCGCTCCGGCTGCCGGCCCCGGGGCTTCACCTCACCGGTTCCGCTCCGCCCGGCCCAGCCATGGGGCCCGCGCCGACCGCTGGGGGGCGCCCCGCTCGGTCTCGGAGCCCCGCACTCCCCGGACCCCCGGCCGCTGCGGATAACGCGGGAGCGCGGCCTCACGGGGACTCCCTGCGGGAGGCACCTCGGCCCCCGACGGACGCCCGGGACACGCGAAGTCGAGGGAGCTCGGGCCGGGCTCCGCCGGCAGCTCCACAGCTCGCAGCAGCCGCTCGGCTGGGCCGAGAGCGCCCGGGCGGCAGCGGCAGCGGCAGCGGCAGAAGTTGCGGAGTGCGCCCCGCCCCTCGCGCCCGCCGCCGCCGCCGCCGCTCCCCTGCGGCAGCCGCGCCGCGTCCCCGCCGCCGCCGCCTCCGGCCGCTGCCCGCGCCCTCGCGCTCCTGGGACGGGATACCCGGGCTGGGCAGGGACCGCCGCCTCTCCCGCGCCTCCCTACTGTGAGGGGGCGGCGCTGCACGCGCCTCCCGGGATCCCGGGATCCCAGGTCCCTTCTCCCGGGAAGCTGTCCTTGCCGCATGATAGATACTCAGAACCCCTCCAGCCGACCCCAGCCTCCGCACAGTAGTCAGCCACAGTTCAGTGGGGCATTTTTCTTTTGTTAAGAGGCCTAATGAGCCAGCGGATGTTCGGGCTCATTGCGAAATGAAGAACCTGGAGGGGGATTTTATTTTTCTTAATTAAACAAACAAACAAAAAAACCTCTCCGAGCACTACACTAAGCAACAAATAGGTACTTCCGTTTTCTATTTTGACCGCTTATGGAAAGAAGTGAAGATGGAAAAGAAGCAGCCGAATGGGGTGAGGGTGGGAGCTCCGAGAAGAGGAAGAAGGAAAAAAAGGAAGGGGGATTCCTTAAGCCCCTGGCACTTGAGAGATGGGGATGCTCTGGGGACGAGGCCTCCAAGGGGGTTAAACCCATTTAGACTAATCCTTCCTGGATGTCTAGAAACAGTCCTCTTCGCTCTGAAAATAGACCCTGATTGCCCTTATATTTCGACTTCAAAGCCTAATATATTGAAAAGAGAGTTAATTTTCCCGTAGCATTCTGGAAGTGTTACACATAAGCAAAGAAATGGCCGGTTATACTGTTCTATAGAGGAATCCACGAGGTGTATGTTGATTTAATACCTATTGGCTAAAATTCCCCTTAGTATCTAAACCCTGTCAGAGCGACTGATTTTTATTGTTTGTGAGACTTGCTTCATTCCATGTCGTTTAAAGGTTTCACTGGAAGCCAGCAGTGATTTCTTTAGTTTAAGACTCTAAAAATAATCAAATCTGTTTTCTTTTCTTGTTAGGCCCTAGCGGATTATAAATAAGAAGAAAAGGAATAAAAATCTCAAAGTATATTGATCAGAGTGCTGAATAGTACTTCCATTCTTCAAGGTGGGTATTAGCCCTGTTTTTCCAGATAAGGAAACTTACTTGCTCTTGCAATCAGCTAGTAAGAAATAGTTATGTTTCAAACCCAGGTTTATCTGATTACTATGCCCATATTTTTCCCTGTACACATTCAAAGAAAGTTTAATGAAAAGAAAAAAAAAAAAAAGCCCTCATGGTTGGCCAATGTTCACAGCTCTCTTGCTGTGATCTACATTTCAGAGGCTCCTGTCTGCCTAGGATAAGCAAACCAATCCATTGAGTCAGAGGAAGAATGGAAGATAATATCTAGGCCACAAAGCAATATTATCTAATAGTTAAGAAGATGGATGAGGAAATTTCTTCAACCTTACTTATGTCAGTTATTCTCTGTTTCGCTTTTCTTGGTTTCAGTTATCTGTGGTGAACCATGGTCCGAAAATATTAAATGGAAAATTTCAGAAATAAACAATGTGTAAGTTGTTAATTGCACACTATTCTGAGTAGTGTGATGAAATCTCTGTCTTACCCAGGATATGAATCATCCCTTGTCCAACATATCCACACTGTATATACCACCCACCATTAGTCACTTAGTAGCCCTCTCTCTTATCAGATGGGGAAAAAAAAAACATAGTATATATAGGATTGAGTACTATCTGAGGTTTTAGGCATCCACTGGGGATCTTGGGAGATATCCCCTGAGGAAATCTCAGACAAAAGACAAATAGTTTGTTGCTGGAATACATCTAAGAAACCATTTGTTCACCCTTCAGTGCAGAGGAGGAAATAGAGGCTGGGAGAAATTTTATAACTTGTCCAAGATCATATGTGACTGCATTGAAATGTCTCCATTTTTTATTTTGAGGTGTAGAATTGTCTTAAGGTCTTTTAAAAATTCATTCATGACATTTATTTCATTTTAACTTTTCAATTCGTTTTAACTTACTTTGACTTTTGTATTCTTCCCCTTGAATACCCTAATCAGTTCAGCTTATGTATTCTGTCTTGGCTCTGTCAAATAATATTCCACAATAATTACCCACAGATTTTGAAAATTAATCGTTTTATTTGTATTTAAACCTCTAGTCAATATGATTTACCACCTACACTCTTACCAGCCCTCACATAGCCCATTTATATTTCACAACAGCTTCTAGTTTTTGCTTTTGTCTTGTTTTAGTCCCTTTGGGATGCCATAACAAAAATATCATAGCCTGGGTGACTTAACAACAAACATTTACCAAGATCAAGGCACCAGCAAATTCAGCATCTGGTGAGGGACAATATTCTGGCTTATAGACAGCCATCTTGCTGTGTCCTCACCTGGCAAAGGGGGTAAGAGAGCTCTCTGGGTCTCTCTCTTTTTTTTTTTTTTTTTTTGAGACAGAGTCTTGCTCTGTCACCTAGGCTGGAGTGCAGTGGTGCGAGCCCAGCTCACTGCAACCTCCACCTCCCAGGTTCAAGCGATTCTCCTGCCTCAGCTTCCCAAGTAGCTGGGATTACAGGCACATGCCACCACACCTGGCTAATTTTTGTATTTTTTGTAGAAGAGACTGCGTTTCACTACCTTGGCCAGACTGGCCTCAAACTCCTGACCTCAAGTGATCCGCCTGTCTCAGCCTCCCAAAGTGCTGGGATTACAGGCATGAGCCACCACGCCTGGCCTGGGGTCCCTTTTATGAAGGTACTAATCCCATTTAGGAGGGTTCCACCCTCATGACTTAATCATCTCCCAAATCATCTTCCCTCTCCCATCTGACAAAGGCCTAATGTTCAGAATCTATAACTTAAATGAAGAAACAAGCAAGAAACAAATAACACCATTAAAAAGTGGGCAAAGGACATGAACAGACACTTCGCAAAAGAAGACATACAGGTGGCCAACAAACATGAAAAAATGCTCATCATCCCTAACCATCAGAGAAATGCAAATCAAAACCACAATGAGATGCTCTCTCACACCTGATACCATCACAATGGGGAGTAGGATTTCAACATACCAATTTTTCGGAGGAAACAAATGTTCATTCCATAACAACTTTTAAATTGTGAGACATATAAATACAGGAAATAATCATTAAAATACTACTTTTTAAATTACTTCCTCTTTCATTGTCAATATAGCGTCGAGTCCAAGCTCCCTTTTTTATAGAACAGTCACCTGTATTATATTATCCCTGGTGATGGCTGAGTGTATTTCCCAAGAGTTGCTAGGTTTTTAATTTATAAGCTGTCACAATGCATAAACATACTTATTGAAAATCTCAGCTTCTACAGCATTACTTTGCTTATGTTGAGTTTAAATTTCATCTATCATTGTGTTATTCCAAAATCCTGACACAGCAATCTGGAATTCTTTCAGTTTCCCTTTAACCTTCACTAACAAATAATTATGTCCTCATAAAAATGCCAAAATCTAGTGTATACTTTTCCATAATTTTCTCACAAAGAAACGCTAAAGATATAGCTTCACAAAATATTCATAAAATATCTAAATATTCATCTAAATTTGTTGTTTGTTCTGCCCTTAGTTTTCTGGTGGTTAAAAGCCATATCAAGGTGTTGCTTCCTTCTTCCCTCCCACCGCCTGCCTACTCTTCGACAGTTATACCAGAGACAGTGAGTAAAGTGTTGGCATCTAAATCAAATCATGTCTTTCGTTTTTATCCCTTTTATTCCTTGCATTGAAAAAAATTACTGCTTTTAAAAGTACCAACTCTTATCTAGACTCTCATTGGCTACAATAACATTCTCATAAGATTGTCAGTGAGGGCACCTGAGAATACAGCTTTTTGAGGTTTCCAGCTGGCAATCTCCTGCTCTCAGAACTGCTCTGGGGGAGGGCAGAAGAGCTGTGGAGTCTTACAGGATAGTTACTGTCTTCTTATATGCCCTTCTTCCCTCTAGATACTCATCTAGCTCGTCTAAATGCATATGCGTAATCCCATCTATGAAAACCCACACATATCCCTCCATAGGACGTAAGCTTAGGATAGTTTGTTTTGCCATAAACCGGCATACCCTGACAACCTAGATGTATTTTAAAAAGCACAAATAAAGCTTCCTAACCATAGGGTTCATTGGCAACTCACTAGTCAGTCAAGCATGCTGATATCATGTCTGCTGGGGGTCTGATGGCCTCCCATGCCCAATGCAGTGGACTTCCACAGGGCTACTCTTTCATTTCCCCAAATTTTTCAGTCTCTCACATTTGTACCCCATTTTCTCACTCAACTAAACTAATTATCTGGGTGTCCTTTGCCCCCAGAATTGGGTGAGAAAAGACTAGGAAAACTAGAATGCTTAGACAGTGTAGCACTAAGAGTATTGTATATAAATATCCTGATACTACCCTGTGGCCATTATTGGGGCTACAGATCACTATCACAGAGACAGAACACATATGCTAGAGACAGGGACTCAAATCCATCAACACAGACATTTTTGAGGCCCAGTTAGGGTAAAAGCAGTTAGTCTGGGACACCTGAATGTCTCCTTCTCAGTGAGAGTACCCCTTGCCATAGTTAATGTCATTCTTTCTAGGGTTTTAAAGCACTTTTAAGTTATCTTTATTATAGTATATACTGTTGCATTATGCTTCATATTTCCATGACATCTTCCCCATTAGACTGTGAACTCACCAAAGGGATATTTCCTTACTCCTGCCATACACTAGGTGTCCAATAAACATTAGTCAGTTGAACTGAGTGTAGAATAATGCCTATAACCAAGAATCCGTCATGTTTCAAGGTAATTGTTCAGCTTAAAAATGAATCGTGAGTTTTGTTTTAATTTAGACATACTAAAAAAAAGTACATTTCTTCTTTGATTTTTTCCATTTAGAAAATTTTCATTCTATTTACAAAGTAAATGTAACCTTTAAAAAGTTTCCGCCAAACAAGATAAATGAAAAATCCAGACAATAGCTACATCCAAGAGCCCTTATTTATTTTATTAATTACTCAATTTTTCTTAACCAGGACTGTTTTCAAAATATAAGTGATGCATGCATACCCCCTAGTGGGGAATCTATTCAGCAATGCAAATTCTACAAAGACACAGCTTTCATGGAAAGTTTTTATCAATGAACAAATTTGACATTGTCAGCTTCCAATCCTTCCTGAAAGATTTCTAATGAGAAGAAAATTTAAATTCCTCAATTAAAAAACTGATTAAAGTAGCAACAATTCATTGAGTCAACATTAATTAAGGAGTGTCTAATGCAAACCAGGTATTGTTTTAGGAGCTTTGTTTTAAAAGGACACATTAAGTTTGAGATACTATTGGATTATTCAAGTGGAGATGTCAGCTGTGCAAATACAATTTCAGGGGAAAATCTCCCAAGAGGAAAAGGAGTTACAGAAGAGTCCTGAGGATTTAACCGTGGGATGCACCAACATCCGGAGATCTTGGAGAGGAAAAGAAACCAACAAAGACTGAGAATGAGGGGGCAGTCAGGCAGGAGAAGAACTAAGAGAAATTGGATATTTAAAGTCAAGGGAAGAAAATGTTTCAAGGGGGGTAGAAATTGACTGAATTAAGTGCAAAGTAAGGCAAGAACTGTTTCAGTGGAATGGTAGGGGTAAAGCAGATTGGAATGGATTCAAGAGATCAAAAGAGAGAACATGGCAATTCAGAAGGTGGACAACTTTTGGAGTAGTTTAACTCAAAAGGGCAACCAGTAATTTGGGCAAAATCTAGAGAGATTTGTGGTATTTCAAGATAATCAAAATAGAAGTAAGGCTTTCATTGAAGTAGTGATAGGATACATCTTATTCTATAGTTTCTTTAGAATTTTATGAATCCTTCTATATTCAACAAAATGATATCTTAATGTAAAATTACCATCACAGTCATATCCCATGTCTAGGAAAAACTATGCCTAATCCATTATTTTATTTTATTTGTTGAGACTTTTTTTTCTCGAGATGGAGTCTCACTCTGTCACCCAGGCTGGAATACAGTGGCACGATTTTGGCTCACTGAAACCTCTGCCTTCTGGGCTCAAGCACCTCCCCCTGCCTCTGCCTCTTGAGATGCTGGGATTACAGGCCCCTGCCACCACACCTGGCTAATTTTTGTATTTGTAAGTAGAGACTGGGTTTCGCCATGTTGGCCAGGCTGGTCTTGAACCACTGACCTTAGGTGATCCACCTGCCTTGACCTCCCAAAGTGTTGGTATTACAAGTGTGAGCCACCGCACCCAGCTTGATCCATTCTTTTAGTCATTCAATAAGCATGTCCTAGCTACATATTAATAGGCACTGTGCTAAGTGCTGGTGTCGATAAATAAGGCAGGTTCTCTGCTCTGCAGATGCTCATTGGTAGAAGAGACAGACAAGTAAATAATTACAGTACAATGTGAAAGTCTCCTAATATAGGTATGAAGCAAACGTATGAGAGCCCAGAGGAAAGAGATATTAGCTCTGCTTGGAAAGACCAAAGAATTCACAGAGCTAACATATCAGCTCAAGTAGAAAGTTCATTAGAAGACTGGCGGAAAGGAGAAGGCAATGCTGACGGGGTCCATAAACACATGGAAGACTTGCCATAGTGGTGGAAAATGGCAAGGGTAGACTTGTTGGGGCAGATCATAAAGAAACCTGTGTGCCGGCCAGGCGCGGTGGCTCAAGCCTGTAATCCCAGCACTTTGGGAGGCCGAGACGGGCGGATCACGAGGTCAGGGATCGAGACCATCCTGGCTAACATGGTGAAACCCCGTCTCTACCAAAAAACTACAAAAAAAAATTAGCCAGGCGCGGTGGCGGGCGCCTGTAGTCCCAGCTACTCGGGAGGCTGAGGCAGTAGAATGGCGTAAACCCGGGAGGGGGAGCTTGCAGTGAGCTGAGATCCAGCCACTGCACTCTAGCCTGGGCGACAGAGTGAGACTCCGTCTCAAAAAAAAAAAAAAAAGAAAAAGAAAAAGAAACCTGTGTGCCATGCAAAGTAGGTATGAGTTTTACTCTGTGCAAGAAGGGTCACATTATTTTTCTAAAATAAGTTGTTGACTGACACTTATTGCTCAATAACACGTTTAAATGTTTTTTCAAATACTTAAAAATCTAAAAATGATTCTTAGCTTGCAAGGCATACAAAAACAGGTGGCAGACCAGATTTCACCCATGGACCATAGTTTGCTAATCTCCAATTTAGACTAACTACTGGCAAGATATTTGTAAAATTCTAGTGTTCCAATATTATCATTTTAAGTTCTCAATACAATGCACTGCTGTTCAAAAACTTCCTTTGTAATTTTTATTCACACTAGCAGTAGCAATTGAAAAAGGCAAATTAAGCAATATTATCATCAAGTCTAAGGGTTTAAATCAGAGTGTCTTTTTTGAATCACAGTCTTCAACTTCACAATTTGGTGCTGCAATATAGGGTTATTCCATAATTTTCATATCTGGAAACCAGTTTCAGTGCAAAAAAATGGGCTAGATCATTCCTACCTAGATGAGCTGCCCAAAGCTATAATTTTGTTACATATGAATAAATCTGTTTGTATGCTTTTTTTAACGGACAGGGGTTATATCATCAATCACAAGAACCAAATCTTTGATTCAGCCATCACTGGTGAGCCAAGATGGATATTTTAACCTTGATGACATTAATAAGTAAATTTCTTTCAGCAGCTCAAAACTGAGTTCTCAACATCCACTATAGCTATTTGGGGCATGAACTGTGTGTGGCCCATGGTTAATGCCGTAGCTATTATTTGTATGGCTTTTAAATTTAGAGCTCAAAGTGGTTTCTTGTTAATGGTACAATAAATTGGCTTAAATTCTGTGTCTTGACAAAATCTTGTCACATCGTGCTTATATTTCATAAGTCTGATGGTAACACTGACCCCTACTGGAGTCCCATCTGTAGCCATGGTTACCAATTCTGAAAAGTGTACTTTAAAATTCTAAAAAAAACCTCTTCTCCATACACAAAAATAAGCCACTTCCTAATGTGCTTTTTTGAAGCACCATTTCCAAAAAAAATTTTTAGTCATTTCAAAATACTCTCCAACACAAATAGCTTTTAGGTTTCTATACACTTATCAGCTGCAATGAAAAAATGCCAGAAATAACTTAGGTTTTTTCATATAACTTGTCTTGCAAGCTCTAAGCCATATTTACAACATACTGAGCAGTAAAAGCTACAGATATTACATTTGTAAATGTTAGTTTCTGTTTAGGACTTGTGCTTTCTTTTGCTTCCAATAAACTTTCTTTTTAAACTTGCCTTTTATGCAAAGTTTTTGTTGCCTGAGCAGTTTTTTTTTTTTTTTTCACTTAATATGCAACCATTTCTAGACAGCATCACTGTGAAAGTTAATTTTATGTTTCAACTTGACTGGGCCATGAGGTGCACAGATATTTGGTCAAACATTATTCTGGGTGTGTCTGTGAGCATGTTTCTGGAGGAGATTGACATTTGAATAGGTAGACTGAGAAAAGCAGATTGTCCTCCTTAATGTGGGTGGGCCTCATCCAATCAGTTGAAGGCCTGAACAAAAAGCTGATTGTCTCTTGAGAAAGGGAAGATTCCTTTTGCCTTACTACCTTTGATCTGGAACATCAGCTTTTCCCTGCCTTTGGACTCAAATTGAAATGTCAGCTCTTTCTTGAGCCAGCCTACCTGGAACTACACCATCAGCAATCCTGGTTCTCAGGCCTATAGACTCAGACCGAAACTACGCCGTCAGCTGCCTTGGATCTCCAGCTTGCTGACTGCAGATCTTGGGACTTGTCAGCCTCCATAATCACTTAAGTTAATTCCTTAAAATAAATCTCTCTTTCGTTGTCACTTTACATACACACACAAACACACGTTGATTCTTTTTCTCTGGAGAATCCTAATACCATCATTTATTCTATTTGTTTTTTTAAAATCCTGTTGAAATTTCAGTCCTCTTCTTTACATTTATTAAGTCTATCATCATGCATCTTTTCCCTATACCAATCATAGTTCTTCCTTTGATTTCTTTCATAGTGGCTCCTGAAATTGTATTTTTTTAAAAATCAGGCACACTGTGCATCTTAAAGAGGTAGGACTACCTTTATTTTCACAATTGAGCATGTTCTTAGGCTAATTTTTGTAAATACAAGCCTACATCTATCTCATTTTCCAATTTTTAATAGAAACATGGGTATAAAAAATATTTCACTTTCATTTAACTACACTTAAAAACTAATATTGTGAGCAGGGGCAGATTACCCCAGGACAGAAAGTGGACAGATTTTATGATATCAGGTCAGTAACGAGTTTCCGGGGGAAGGTAAGAAGATGAGGAAGGAATTACTGTGAGCTGTGAGCAGCTCCCTGGATGGATGATGTCCTATGGAATGCCATTAGAGTTCTAGGTTTAGCAGTTAACCCCTCTGATCTGCTTTATGAGGGCTTCTGGGAAAGGCTGGGCAGATGGTTCACTGCACAAACTTCCCAGATATGTGATGAATAGGGCAACTGTATTGTCAGCCTGGAGTTGAGGCATCTTTTAATCTCCCAAGAGCTCCTATAAGTTTCCCATCATGTGGGACATAGAGGATGGTTCTGTTTCAGTTGCTGGTGTATCATACTAGTGCACCATGTGCACAGTTCTGGCCATGTGATTCAATAATGCATCCAACAGTGCTATAATTCTGTTGATATGGGAACGAAGTCAAACAAGAGGCCATGAGTTCATTTATTCAATCAGTTACTTTTGGCTGAGTACCACCTACTTTATGTCAGCTCTGGATATACTCTCAACACCCTAGATCTCTGCCTCGTGTATGTTCCTCTTCCACTTCATGTGTCAAAATTTAATTCAAGCATTACTTCCTCAAGGAAACTGCCCTTTTTCCTCTTAGGATCTCCCAAACTTACCCCCTCAATCTGGGAGATAAATCTCTGCTTTGTGCTCCCAGTACATCTGGCTAAATCATTTTATAATATGGATTTCTTGCCTGGCTCCCCCTCAGCCTTAAGCTGCAAGAGGACAGGTTTGGGTGGAGCATTTTCAGTTCACTCAGGAAGGGTGAATGAAATAAAAGTAGGATAAGGCCAAAGTCTAATCAAGCACACACCCAAGCCCACACACAGCCCAAAAAAGAGAGCTCTTCTGGGAGGATGAGAAGGGCCCAATGATTGCGTTGGATGTGAAAAACATCCTCTTTTTCTAGGCTTCCCGCAGAGGAAGAAATGACTCAAGAGCCATCCTATCTCAGCCCAGGACTTCTACTTGATATAATGGAAATAACGATATCTCTCTCATTGGCTATTGCAAGGATCAAATCAGATAACTGATGTAAAATGGTTATCATAATTATACAGTACTTTTTTTTTTTTTTTTTAAACAGAGTTTCCCTCTTGTTACCCAGGCTGAAGTGCAATGGTGCAATCTCTGCTCACTGTAGCCTCTGCATCCCAGGTTCAAGAAATTCTCCTGCCTCAGCCTCCCAAGCAGCTGGGATTTTTAAGAGACTGGTCTCATTCTGTCACCCACACCAGGGTGCAGTGGTGCAATCCATAGCTCATTGTATAATAACATCGAACTCCTGGGCTCAAGTGATCCTCCCACCTCAGCCTCCCAAGTAGTTCGGACTATAGGTGTGTGCCACCACTTCTGGCTAATCTTTTTTTATTTTTTTTTTAAAGACAGGATCTCACTTTGTTGCCCACACTAGTCTTGAACTGGCTTTAAGCAATTCTCCTGCCTCAGCCTCCCAAAGTACTGGGATTACAGGTGTGAGTCACTGCTCCCAGTCTTATACAGTACTATTATCTTCCAGTCAGAAATGTCTATAGTCTTCTTCAAGCTGCAGATTCTTGCTGCCACAGCCATCCCTTCAGGTCAACTTCTGACCCCTCTTCCCTATTCATCTTCCCTATTCTGTCTTGTCCTTTTCTTCTTCCCACTTCTCTCTCTGCTCTTCCACTTCTTTCCTTTCCTTCCTTCTCCCTTCCTACTTCTCCTTTCCTCCACTCACCTTCTCTCCAGTCTCCCTTCTACTCACCTTCTCTCCAGTCTCCCTTCTCTTCTTTTCTCTTCTTCTCCTCCTCCCTCCCCAACAACTTTAGTCTCTGCTTGCTTTGCTCAGGAAGCAGTACACTAGGCAAGAACTGAAACAAATTGCCTCCATCCACATGTAGTTCTACCACTACTAATGCCTTAGATTTCTCAGATATAAAAATGAATATTGATTTTAAAAATAAAATAACAAAAAGTAAAAAACAGTACTTCTGCAAGTCTAGATCTGAAAACAGTAATAAAACAAAAATAAAAAACAGCACTTAACACACAGCTGCTTTGAAAATAAGATACATACATAAGTACTTAGCAAGTTTGCTGACCCTCAGTATAGTGCTAAACTGATTGTTATCTATTCCTATTCTTTCTTACCTTTTCTATTCCTCTTCATCCAGGCTTAGGGTGCAGAGAAGAAAAGAAGTTTATATGGTACAGTCCACAGCAAAAGTTCTGTGACTTTCAAAGAAGCCCACTTTAGTCTCATATTAGCATCAGATAATTAAACCGTCTCCTAGCTAAAGCAATTAGGCAAGAAAAAGAAGTAAAAGGCATCCAAATTGGAAAGGAGGAACTCAAATCATTCCTGTTTGCAGACAACACGATCTTATACATGGAAAACCCTAAAGGCTCCACCAAAAAACTCCACCATTTAAAACTAGCAAGTAAATTCAGTGAAGTTGCATGATACAAAATTGACATACAAAAAATCAGTAGCATTTTGTATGCTAATAGCAAACTATCTTTAAAAATCAAGAAAACAATTCCATTTACAATAGCTACAAAAAAGATACCTAGGAATAAACTTAACCAAGAAGGTGAAAGATCTCTACAATAAAAACTATAAAATATTAAGGAAATAAAGATGACACAAATAAGTGGAAAGATATCCCATGTTCATGAACTGAAATAATTAATATTGTTGAAGTAGACATTCTATCCAGAATGATCTAGAGATTCCATGCAATCCCTATCAAAATACCAATGACATTCCTCACAGAAATATTTTTTAAAATCCTGAAGTTTGTGTGAAACCACAAAAGTCCTCAAACAGCAAGAGCAGCCCTGAGCAAAAAGAGCAAAACTGGGGACATCACAAAGCCTGAGTTAAAAATATGCTGCAAAGCTATAGTACCCAAAACAGCATGGTACTGGCAGAAAAACAGACACATAGACCAGTTATGTGACAGAATAGAGAGATCAGAAATAAATCACCTATAGCCAACTGATTTTTTTTAAAACAGATGCCCAAAACACACATTGGGGAATAGACAGTCTCTTTAATGAGTCATGCTGGGAAATTGGATATTCACATGCAGAAGAATGAAACTAGACCCCTATCCCTCATCATATTAAAAAATCAACTCCAAACAGATCAAAGACTTAAATGTAGGAACTGAAACTATAACACTACTATAAGAAAACAGAAGTGCTTCATGACAAGCATTGGGCTGGGCAAATATTTTTTAAATAACACTTCAAAAGCACAGTCAGCAAAAGCAAAAATAGACAAATGGGATTAAATCAAACTAAAAAGTCTCTGCACAACAAAGGAAAAACTTTAAAAGTGTGAACGGACATGAAGATATTTGGAAACTATGCATCTTACAAGGGCTTAATATCCAGAATATATAAGGAACTGAAATAATAACAACAAAAAAGCTAAAATAAATAACCCATTAAAAATGGGCAACTTGGCCAGGCACGATGGCTCACACCTGTAATATCAGCACTTCAGGAGGCTGAGGTGGGAGGATTACTTGAGGCCAGGAGTTTAAGACCTGTCTCATCTACATAGCAAGACTATTGCTATAAAAGGAAGTTTTAAAAACTATCTGGGCATGCATATAGCCAAGACAATCCTAAGCGAAAAAAGCAAAGCTAGAGACATCACTCTACCCAAACTCAAACTATACTACAAGGCTACAGTAACCAAAACAGCATGGTATTGGTACAAAAACAGACATGCAGACCAATAGAACAGAATAGAGATCTCAGAAATAAGACTGCACATCTACAACCATCTGATCTTCGAGAAACCTAACAAAAGCAAGCAATAGGGAAAGGATTCCCTATTTAATGAATAGTGCTGGGAAAACTGGCTAGCCATATGCAGAAAATTGAAACTGGATCCCTTCCTTACACCTCACACAAAAATTAACTTGCTTGTTTGTTTGTTTGTTTATTAAAATTAACTCATTTGGATTAAAGACTTAAATGTAAAAAGCAAAACTATAAAAACCCTAGAAGAAAATCTAGGCAATACCATTCAGGACATAGACACAGGCAAAGATTTCATGATGAAAACGTCAAAAGCAATTGCAACAAAAGCAAACATTGACAAATGGGATCTAATTAAACTAAAGAGTTTATGCACAGCAAAAGAAACTATTATCAGAGTGAACAGGCAACCTACAGAATGGGAGAAAATTTTTGCAGTCTATTCATCTGACAAAGGTCTGATACCCAGAATCCACAAGGAACTTAAACAAATTTATAAGAAAAAACCCCATTAAAAAGTGAGCAAAGGACATGAACAGACACTTCTCAATAGAAGACATTCATGCAGCCAACAAATGTATGAAAAAAAGTTCAACATCATGGATCATTAGAGAAATGCAAATCAAAACCACAGTGAGATACCATCTCATGACAGTCAGAATGGTAATTACTAAAAAGTCAGGAAACAACAGAGGCTGGTGAGGCTGAGGAGAAATAGGAAGGCTTTTACACTGTTGGTGGAGTGTAAATTAGTTCAACCATTGTGGAAGACAATGTGGTGATTCCTCAAAGACCTAGAAGCAGAAATACCATTTGACCCAGCAATCCCATTACTGGATATAAACCCAAAGGAATATAAATCATTCTATTATAAAGATACATGCACACATATGTTCATTGCAGCACTCTTCACAATAGCAAAGCCTGAAATCAACCCAAATGCCCATCAATGATAAACTGGATAAATAAAATGTGGTACATATACACCACAGGATACTATGCAGCCATAAAATGTAATGAGATCATGTTCTTTGCAGGGACATGGATGGAGCTGCAAGCCATTATCCTCAGCAAACTAACACAGGAACAGAAAACTAAGTACTGTGTGTTCTCACTTATAAGTGGGAGCTAAGCAATGAGAACACATGGACCAGGGAGGGAAACAACACACACTGGGACCTGTTGGGGTTGCAGGGGGAGGAAGAGCATCAGGATAAATAGCTAATGCATGCTGGGCTTAATACCTAAGTGATGGGTTGATAAGACTTTAATAGGCATTTCTCAAAAGAAGTCATACAAATGGCCAACAGGTATATGAAAAAATCAAAAAATCATCAGCCTCATTAATCATAAAGGAAATGCAAATCAAAACCACAACGAGATACCACCTCACTCCAGTTACAATGACTATTATCAAAACAATAAATGAAAATACGTGTTGGTGAGGATGTAGAGAAAAAGGAACACTTACTGTTGGTGGAAATGTAAACTAGTATAGCCATTATGAAAAACAGTAGATGTTCCTAAAAAAATTAAAAATAGAACTCTCATATAACCTGAAAGTTGCACTACTGGGTGTATAATCCAAAGAGAGTGAAATCAGTATGTCAAAGAGATATCTGCACTCCATGTTTACTGCAACGCTATTCACAATAGCCAATATTTGGAATCAACCTCCATGTCTGACAACGAATGAATGGATAAAGAAAATGTAGTATACACATAATGACATACTATTAAGCCATTTTAAAAGTATGAAATCCTGTCATTTGGGATAACATGGATGACACTATCTTCAGTGAAATAAGCTAGACACAGAAGGACAAATACTGTGTAATCCCACTCGTATGTGAAATCTGAAAAAAAAATTAATTTGATAGAAGTCTAGAAAGTAAATAGTAGAACAATGGTTAACAGACTAGGGAGGGATTGGGGGAGGGAGGATGGGGAGAGGTTGCTCAACAGGTACAAAGGTAGATAGGACGAATAAGTTCTGATGTTGTATTGCACAGAAGGTGACAATGGTTAACAATAAGGTATTGTTTATATATCACAAAACAGCTAGAAGAGAGTTTTTTTAATGTTATCACCAAAAATACATGAGGTGATGACTATGCTAATTACCTTGATTTGTTCATTATACAACATATACATATATCAGAACATGAAATTGTACCCTATAAATACATATAATTACAATGTGTCAACTAAAAATGAAAAAATAATTGAACTATCACCTTATTCACCTTCACCACACATTGGTCATATTTCTGACCAATCTAGATTGTTATGGTCATAGGTGAAGATGCCTGTGTGACCCTGCAAAATTAACATTCGACATTCTCATGAAAAACAAAGGGTTTGTTTCATATGACCTTATTCTATTTGCAGAAGTAATACTCTCTTCTACTCCTACTTAGGAAATATCAAGTACTGGAAAAGGCAAAATATCTTTTCTTTACAAAAGTTAACCAAGAAGAGAATTGCATGCTACTGCATGGAGCAGATCCCTCCTGCCTTCTGAGAACGACAAGAAAATCGCATAAAGGAGTACTAGTTAAGGTGTGGTCCATAGACGAGAGACTGTGAACTGTCTGTGATCAATAAATAGAGAAATTGATGGGTGGGGCACGGGAGTGGGCGCGTGTGAATCACAGCTAGGAGAGAGGACTGCTTGCGTTAGAGTCCATCCTGGTCAATAACGAGGTGCTCTCTCTAAAAACGAAACAAAACAACGAAACGAAAACTCAGCAGGCCACCAACCGGGACACTCCCCAGGTCAAATGACCGAGCCTCTAATTCTGTGATTGTTGTTGCTGTGCTCACGTTATTAAAACAAACAAACTAAAAGTGAAGATGTTTAGAACGTTTACAGTACTTTGGCATTGTCCTGATATCCGAGCTCCTGATCAGCAGACTCTATTCAGCCAGGTATAGGGCAGTTCGAGTGCTGTCAAATTTGTGATTCCCATGAGGCCAGGCTGCTTACCGGTGATGCATAAAGGACCACATCCTGGTTCGTGAAGAATTTGGAGGTAGGGGAGAAGGAGGGAGAAACTGGTCCTTTATCACAGGTGGTTTGAGAGCACTGATGTAAACTATCGTCACACTTTTGTAGTATAATTTGCTATTAATCCTCAATAGATCATTTACACTAAGTCGGAAAAAAGTGGAAACATCAGATATGTGGGATATGCGTCACCTTGTACATTTCTCAGCTGGAAAAGTGTAAAACATCTCAATTTTGCACCTCCCTTTTCAAACGTGTCTTTGGCTAAATCAATGTTGGCTGTAACCGCTCGTCCTCGAGCGAGCCCTGCCATCTTGTGGTTGAAGGTGTTGACTGCAACAGAGATTAGCGGTCTTTGACATCAACAGTTCTGATTGGGTAAAAGTACCCTCGTCTTGGGGTAGTTCTCTTTTGATGTCCTAGAGTCAGTCATACACAAATGCCTTCTTCCCGGAAAGTCCATTGTAAACAACGGAATGGACTTTAGGGAAAGGAAAGGAAAACGTGTTCTTTAGGACTCTTTAAATAGCATTCACCTATTAGCAGAATTCTCTGATTCATGAGCAGCGCTAAATAGATACCGTGGGCGTGAATGTTGAACGAATTCATTTCTACACTATTTTATAGGAGTACTGAATAGTGGGGAATTGGAACCCCTCCAGGGGGAACCAAACATTGTCATTCAGAAGAAGACAAAAAGGGACTGAAATGAAGCTGTTGATTTCAACACACAAATTCTGGCGGTAGTTGAAGGCAAAGTAAGTTTCTCCGAATCCCTAGTCAACTGGAGGTAGAGACGGACTGCGCAGGTTAACTACAGCTCCCAGCATGCCTGAGGGGCGGGCTCAGCGGCTGCGCAGACTGGCGCGCGCGGGTGGTCATGGGACTTCAGCATGGCGGTGTTTGCAGACTTGGACGTGCGAGCGGGTTCTGACCTGAAGGCTCTGCGCGGACTTGTGGAGACAGCGGCTCACCGTGAGTTGCCCCGGCTTCGCGGGCTGCAGCGCCTGCCCAACCTCATGCCACCCTGACCATCGGGACCCTCTTGGGAGGAACTGTTTACTGATGGGTCTCTGTCAGGTCTTCCAGAGTCTCTGGGATGTCCCTGGAATGTCCCTGGAGGCTGATGCCCGCCGAGGTGTTGGTCTGATTCCTGGCGCGGAAAACTGAACAAGGTTGTTACCTTGTTCAGCTCCTTTCCTGCAATGAGGGAACGGAGGCCCAACGAGGGCGAGGGATTCGCGTAGGGGCCTACAGCTGATAGATGACAGAAACCGGAGCTGGACTCCAAGTGTACAATCTTCTAAGCTTCTAAGTTACTATCAGCCCTTCCTAACTCTCACGACAGTGTCTAAACAAATGCTGGAATTTGGGGCACGGACAGGAAGCGCCGTGGAGGCTCAGAGAAGGAGGAGGATGCGGGAGTGTTGGAACAATATTATCCAGACAGAGAGAGGGTAGGTGGGGGTAGAGGACATACACGGCGGAGTGGAGGTGGAGGAGGAGGACAGCATGGCCCGAATCGAAGGGAAGCGAAAGCCTTGAGAGACTAGAACCTGTTTTAACTATTGGAGTTAGTCATGGGTTCTGTATTCCTTAGACTGTAAAGTGTGGGGATAGAGATATTAAAAAGAATCAAGAGGTTCGTGCAGTAACATCTGCTCCTCAGAGACAGTTTTCAGCTCATTGTGAGTTCTGATTACTGATACTGTTCAGAGGTGATGCTAGAAATGACAACCACTTCTTGACAAAATGAATCACACCATTTTTTAAATTGTCCTCTTTATGAAGTATCCTTGGCGAAATGACTTTGCCTTTCCACTGCTGCCACTAAATGAATGTTATCTCTGTGGTACTTTGCTCATCAGCACGAAGAGGAAAGTAGACAAGATGATCTGGGCCATTTAGCGCTAATGTTCTTTGATCCTGTAAAATAAATTTTCCTGGGTGTAGCTCGTCGCAATTATTACCTCCTCAATAGGCTTTTCCTGATGCCATCCCATTTTTAAATAAATCATGAGCTTCTTAAGAGAATTGCCATGTCTTATCCTTTTATTTACTGTGCTTAACATATTCACTTTGCAAGCACTAGTGCATGGCAGTTACTCAGTTAATGCTTGTGGAATAAACTGAACACATTAAAAAATATATAAAAAAGAAAAGTTATAATGATTTCTTTAGAGAATTTCCCCCAGTTTAAAATACACTTGAAAGAGATGTGGTAATTATGTACATTGTTAGTGGTTATTTTTTTATAAATTAAATGGAATTCATGGCATATGACAAAGTTGCCTCAACTTACAAGTCAGACAAAGGACTGCTATTTGATGAGTCTGGAAATAAATAGTGGACATTTTCAAAGAATAGGGAAGACAGAGCCCTGGTTCTTAGTTTCTGATGTGATATAAGAAACCAATAATAAGCTTCAGAAATACACTGCGTAAATTAAAATACCTTAAAGCCTGATTAGGGAAGTAAGTACTCCTAAGCTGCCAGATGAGGAGTAGTCTAGGAAAAAGTTTTGTGGAGAAACAGATCCTAGTTGACATTTCTGTAGAATGGTAGGGACATTGTTTAGTAGCCAAAAGGATATCCCAAATGGGTATAACAAGGAAGTTTAGAGCAGATTTGGGAGTGTGGTAAAGAAGAATAGGGAGAAGGTGTGACTGGTTGATTTGACTAACTGGGTGCAAGGTGAAGCCCAAGGTACAGGCATACATGTGATTTTTTTGTTTTTAAGGGTGACTTTCTCCAGGGAGGCTTTTGTGACCCCTACACCAGGTTTCATTGTGCTATATACTTCCATAGAAAACTTACTTATAAAAAAATGTATTTATATACAATGACTTGCTCGATTGCCTTATTTGCCTTAGTTCTCCAACAGACTGGGCTGTGAATTTCTTGTGGAGAAGGATTGTATTATTTATCCTGTATGCTCAACACCAGTTTAGGGCTTGTCAAGTAATGGATGCTCAGTAAATACTTGAGGGAGGAAGGGAAGAAGGAAGTTGGACAAACTGTTGAGAGTTTGGCATTGATATGTATTTTAATATTAATATCCTGGCCGGGCGCGGTGGCTCAAGCCTGTAATCCCAGCACTTTGGGAGGCTGAGACGGGCGGATCACGAGGTCAGGAGATCGAGACCATCCTGGCTAACCCGGTGAAACCCCGTCTCTACTAAAAAATACAAAAAACTAGCCGGGTGAGGTGGCGGGCGCCTGTAGTCCCAGCTACTCGGGAGGCTGAGGCAGGAGAATGGCGTGAACCCGGGAGGTGGAGCTTGCAGTGAGCTGAGATCCGGCCACTGCACTCCAGCCTGGGCGACAGAGCGAGACTCTGTCTCAAGAAAAAAAAAAAAAAAAAAATATTAATATCCTTTCATCCCCATTGGTATTTTTAAAAATTAAAGAAGAGAATCATGATTTTTAGATTTTTTTTTGGTAGCCCAAAGGTCCAGAACAGTGCTAACTGATGAGGGTAATAAAGCAAGCCCTTGACCTCAAGGAGCTCCCAGTCTGTCGATGGTGTGCAGCTTCAAACGGGAAGTGGGCGGCAGTGGTGTGAGGGAGTTATCACTTCATTTCTCTCTAGGAAAGGAGTCTCTGAAGGAAGTAAAAGGACAAAAAGCAAAAGAATGAGAATAAAAGTGACAGTGATAAAGTAGGAACTTGCTGGGATGAAAATGAATACAGGGACGTGAAAGAGAATGACAGTTGAAAAGGAGAAGCACAAAGTTAAGAGTCTTTAGTATCATTTTAATAATAATTCATAATAGTTAAACAAAGACCTATGTGCCAGGCACTGTTCTCAAACACCTCGTGTGTATTATTTCGTTTAAATTTCATGAGAGGTGTATGGAGTAAGTGTTGTTATTTTCACTATTTGACATATGAAGAACCTGAAACTTCACATTAAGTAACTTGTAAGTGGTAGTGCCTAGACTTTAAATCAGGCAGACTGACACTAGAGTTCACATTCATAACCACTCCTTAAATGGCCTCCTACTCTTGACATCTAGACTCAGGATGGACCTGTGTTACAGGAAGGAGAGGTTGTTATATTTAATAAAAGTGTTCAATTTTTCTTTTTCAGTTGGCTATTCAGTTGTTGCTATCAATCATATCGTTGACTTTAAGGAAAAGAAACAGGTAAAGTAATGTTTCTGAAGTTAGTAAGTTC
Organism: Papio anubis; assembly: GCF_008728515.1. Classification (NCBI taxonomy): domain Eukaryota; kingdom Metazoa; phylum Chordata; class Mammalia; order Primates; family Cercopithecidae; genus Papio; species Papio anubis. Next base: position 42,929,166 of record NC_044986.1, on the reverse strand, counting down.
ATAAATAAGTATTTTTAATTCTGTTTATATTGGTAATTTGGAAGTTACAGATTAGAATATTTCTTAAATGCACTCCTTTGTGCACTATTCCTTTTCTATTTTTATATGTTAACAGTTGAACTGATGCATATTTATATAAACAATGAAGATTTGTGTGAGATACTATGATATAGTATTCAGGATTCCTAAAGTTGATTTGAAATTAAGTTACTTTCACTGTTCAAAAAGTGCATTGTTATTGGCTGGACTGTACTCAAAATATTTAGTCCTTTTTATTTTATTGTCGTGGACTTATTAACTAATTTCTCTCTTAAACATTACTAGTAAGTATGTATATCTTATATACTTTTCAGGCAACAGCTCTTATCTATAGAGTAATACAGTCTAAAAAGTAATTACCTTCACCTATTACTGAAATATTTTAATTGCTATATTGCTTTCTTTAAAATAATGCGATATTTTTTGAATATAAAATCGCAGCAATGTTTTAAAATAAATGCGTATTTTTTTTCTGAGAACCCATATAAAATACCATGCGTACTGTGAAATGTATTTAATCTGGTATATTTATTTATGAAATAATATAACTATTTTCAGGCTCTGCTTGATGCAAGTAAGTGAGCATTGCTTAAAACATAATGTCGGCGGTGCGGTGGCTCAAACCTGTAATCAGCACTGGGAATGAGGCAGGCGGGATCACCGAGTCAGGATCAGACCATCACAGCAACAACATAGTGAAACCCTGTCTCACTAAAAACAAAAAACAGCAGGTGGAGTGGCGGGCGTCCAGCCTGGAGCTGGGGCAGGAAGAGAATAAGCGTAAACCGGGCGGGAACTGCCGTGGTGAGATCGACCACCGCCAACCGCAGGCGACGAAGTATCAAAAGAAACATAGTATCTATTTATTCGATTAAAGTGCCTGTTATGTGCGTATTCTCCAGCGAACTGCACCTTATTCTGAGTACCGGTCTTACATTTTCCTCAAGGCTCAGCTCTTCAGGAAACATTCTTTTACTATCAGTTCAATACTGCTTTGATGATCTTCTTTCCTGAAGTCCTACAACTTTAAAATTATCTCATTATGTAGTTTAAGATACATGCTTCCCTTTCTGTGTCTGTATTATAAATTCATAGAGAATAAGGACTGGGTTTTACTGATCTTCACTATCCCTTATAGCCAGTACCTTTTAATGAGTACTTTCCACTGGTAAACAAGAAAATCAATCGTTGTCTTTTGTGCTTTTTGACATCATGTTTTTTTTTAAATAGGGAAAATCAAGACCAATTAAAATTTTAACTAGATTGACAATTATTGTCTCGGATCCATCTCACTGCAATGTTTTGGTAAGTTAATTAATTTTCTTCTCTCCTTTTGGCCTTGTAAGTTGTATTGATTAATGTTGAACAATGTTGCACTTTGTCTTCCCCCTTTTACATTTTCCCTCGCGCCCCCTAAACCATGACACCTGCCTGCTCTCCTTGTCCTCAGAATTCACACAGTGTAATATGTCTGTTCTATTTACTCATGGCACATATGTAGTGATACCACAATTAAAGAATCCCTTGGCAACTGTTATTCTGAACTCATGTGCACCAGACTTGAGGTGGGTGCTGGGGGGTATTGCCATGAATAATATGAGCACAATCCTTGAACTTATAAAGCTTAGAGTTTACTTGGCAAGACAAGCACTGAACAAATAATAATTACAAATGTAAGGAATGTTCCAAGGTAAGGAAGTGGTAAATAAAGGATGCTCCGAGAGTATGTAACCTGAGTAGGTTGATATTCAAGCTGGGAGACGGAAGAGTCAGTAAATGTTATATAGGTGACAAGCAGGGAGCTGGTGTTCCCAGATAGGATGGATTATGCATAGGTCCTGAAGCTAAGGAAAATATGGTATTTTCTGGGAAGTGAAACCAAACAACAGGGCTAAGCCTAGTGAGCCAGTTACATGGGATGAGGTTAGAGATATAAACTTGGGTCAGGATTCCAAGAGCAGTTGGAAGCCCTTGAAGGTTTTAACTAAGGGAGTGAAATTATGAGGTTTGAATTACAGATAATGGATTAGAGGGAGTTAAGGAGGGGACTTAAGAGGCATCCAGGAGGGAGAATTGAAAGGATTTGTTGGTTAATTGGATGTAGGATGATTACTCCCTAGGCCTGAGGGAGTGGCCTGAGCAGCCAGGTAGGTAATGGTACCATTTCCTGAGATGGACCATATAAACAAGCAGGTTTGGGGGCATCCTGATGAGTTACTGTGAGAGTTTCAAAAGAGTGTGTCAAAAAAGATGTGCACGGTGGCTCACGCCCATAATCCCAACATTTTGGGAGGCCTAGGTGGGCAGATCACTTGAGGTCAGGAGTTAAAGACCAGCCTGGCGAACGTGGTGAAACCCCATCTCTACTAAAAATCCAAAAATTAGCAGGGCGTGGTGGTGGGCACCTATAATCCCAGCTACTCCAGAGTCTGAGGCAGGAGAATCGCTTGAGCCAGAGAGGCAGAGGTTGCAGTGAGATCACACCAGTGCACTCTAACCTGGGCAACAGAGCCAGACTTCATTTCAAAAAAAAAGATGTGGCCTTCAGAAGAGTGATCCCAATTAAAGATGGTGCTTTGGAAGTGTTCACCTGCAGTGAGTAATTGAAATCATGAGAATGGATGAGACTTCCTGGCCAACGTGCATTGTGGGAAGAAGTTTAGTACAGAATCCTAAGGAACTTCACTATTTAATGGTATAAAAGAGGATGAGCTAGAATTGGAGACTGAGACGGGACTGCCCTAGAAGTAGAAAGACAACAAGCAAAGGGAAAACAGAAAAGGAGGAATGAAAGGTCAGCAGGGTCAGTATACCTGTGTATTCAAGCAGAAAGGCAAAAAAAAAAGTCTGTCAGATTTATTGATATGACAGCCTTTGGTTTCTTAGCAAAAAACCTTTTTTTTTTTTTTTTTTTTTTCCCGGTTTGAGACGGAGTCTGGCTGTGTCGCCCAGGCTGGAGTGCAGTGGCCAGATCTCAGCTCACTGCAAGCTCCGCCTCCCGGGTTCACGCCATTCTCCTGCCTCAGCCTCCCGAGTAGCTGGGACTACAGGCGCCCGCCGCCTCGCCCGGCTAGTTTTTTGTATTTTTTAGTAGAGACGGGGTTTCACCGTGTTAGCCAGGATGGTCTCGATCTCCTGACCTCGTGATCCGCCCGTCTCGGCCTCCCAAAGTGCTGGGATTACAGGCTTGAGCCACCGCGCCCGGCCTAGCAAAAACCATTTCAATGGATATGATAGAGATGTGAGAAAATGCAGACTCTGCTGCTGACTTTGCTTAAGAAATCTGACTCCATAGGAGAATGGGAGGCATAGGGTGGTTGGTGGATAAGAATCTGCTACATAAAGAGATTTTGTTTCTTAAATGAGAGAGGTTTGGGTATGCCTGCTATCAGGGGAGAGAGAAAGTGAGATTTCCTGAGAAGGTGAACTGTTTTATCTTTAGCTGGGATAGACATCTCCATCATAGAATAGAAGTAATTAAGGAAAGACCCCCTTTATAATAGTTACTGTTGCTAAAGAAATTGTGAAAAACCAACTTTTGGTGTCTTATACACCTGCAAGGCAGCATTCTGGTTCCTTAGGCCCAGGTAGACATAAATGGAGCTGACTTTTGATAGATGTAAAGACTTTCATTTACTCTTGTTACCATGAACATCTTGGTCCATGTTCCTTTTTGTATCCTTCACAAGTGGGAGTGGGCAGGTGAAGGAGAGCAAATCCCAGATCCTGGCTATTTCTGAGACCTGGACCCTGCCCTATCTCAGCACAGGTCTGCCTAGCAGGCCCTCTTACCTGCTCAAGCACAGCACCTGCTGCTTCTCTTATACCCTCCTAACTTTTATTATACTTTTTACAAAATAAGAGATTGTAAAATTTTAGAAGATGCCAACAAGCAGAGAAGAAATATGACACTTTATTCCATAATTCAGAGATTATATGTTTGTGTAGAAATATATTTTTTTTCTAGTCTTTTCATATACAGACTCACACAATTTAGGTTTGAAATGAGATTTTCTTTCTTCTCTTTCTTTTTTTTTTTTTTTTTTTTTGAGACGGGGTCTCACTTTGTTGTCCAGGCTTGAGTGCAGAGTGGCATGAATGTGGCTCACTGCAGCCTTAACCTATGGGACTCAAGTGACCCTTCTGCCTCAGCCCCCCAAGTATCTAGGACATAAGTGCCTACCACCACACCCAGCTAATTTTGTAATTTTTTTGTAGTGATGGGTTCTCACAATGTTTCCCAGCCTAGTCTCAAACTCCTGGGCTGAAGCAGTCCTCCCACGTCGGCCTCCCAAAGTGCTGGGTTTACAGGCATAAGCCATCATGCCTAGCCTAATTTGATTTTTACATCTCAAACATAATGTTTGGTACGTGGTTAAAGTATAACCAATGTAGGAAGGAAGGAGGAGAATGATTAGTGAGATGGATGTATGTATCTAAATTCTCATGTGTTTAGGTCTTTTCTGCCAACATACACAGCAAAGCAGAAATGTCAGTAGTATATTAGAAGTGTTCCATGATTGAAATATAAGTGTGAGTCAGTCACTAGACAGAATTTCATGTGTACAGATTTTGTTATTGTATGATAACATTCTTTTTGTATTCCTAGAGAGCAACTTCTTCAAGGGCCCGGCTCTATGATGTTGTTGCAGTTTTTCCAAAGACAGAAAAGCTTTTTCATGTGAGTAACAGATAAGTAAAAGAAAGTAGTATTTATGTGTTATGTAAGAAGTCTGATGTTCTGATTTTGTAGATGACCTGTTTTGACTCATCTGGAAACTTTTAGGATTTGTTATTTATACTTGGAGTTTCTAGAACCCCATAAGGGTATATATAACTGGCATTTGTGTTTTTTGTTTTGTTTTGTTTTATTCATCCTGCTATCATTTGATGGGCTCAGTTTGGAGGAGCCGTTTTCTTCTGTTTCTTTATCTGCTTCATTCATTCAAAACTTCTCTTAGGTAAGTGTTTCTGAAATCACTTGTTTCTGCCCTTCTTACCATTTGCTGCTCCTTGGGAGGGAAAGGAGCAAGGTTCTATTATGTAGCATAAAAGTTTCCACCTCTGTTTCAGATTCCTCCTTTGCATGCTCTGAGGTATAGCCCATATGCCGGCATGATTGTCTCAGCTTTTAGTCTTTCAGAAATTCTTCAAAATCAGCCATTTGCTAGTATAATCCCTCTTCTCATCTTGAGAGCCTTTATGAATTGAATTTCTTTTGTACTTTTAAAATTGCCATTTCATTGCCTTTGTAGAAGGGAAAGGAGCTTACCATGTATGCTTGTCTGTCACCTTGAGACGGAACACCCTGGGCATTTTAAATGATTACAGTAGGGAGAAACATCGACTGTAATGCATTTTACTGTGTAAAATGAGGTATAGCTACTTTTAGAAAGTTCGAAAGTTGCCTTTATCTGGGTTCACAAAAGTGTCCATCTGCCAAAAGTATAAAATGAGGTATAGCTACTTTTAGAAACTTCTGAAAGTTGCCTTTTTCTAGGTTCACTAAAGTGTCCATTGCCAAAAATATAACCACCAAAGGTACTACTCCTTTTTTTTTTTTTTTTTTAGTAGCAGGCTTAATTCACTTTATTTTTCTTGTATAAAAACCCTATGTTGTAGCCACAACTGGAGCCTGGGTCCGCTGCACAGAGACTCTGGTGTGGGTCTTGACAAGGTGGTCAGTGAATTCCTGATAGGGAGACTTGGTAAATACAGTCTCCTTCCAGAGGTCAGGGGTCAGGTAGCTGTAGGTCTTAGAGATGGCATCAAAGGTGGCCTTGGCGAAGTTGCCCAGGGTGGCAGTGCAGCCCCGGGCTGAGGTGTAGCAGTCATCAATACCAGCCATCATGAGCAGCTTCTTGGGCACAGGCGCTGAGATGATGCCAGTGCCCCTGGGTGCAGGGATGAGGCGCACCAGCACAGAGCCTCAGCGGCCTGTCACCTTGCAAGGGACGGTGTGGGGCTTGCCGATCTTGTTCCCCCAGTAGCCTCTGCGCACCGGGACAATGGAGAGTTTGGCCAGGATGATGGCCCCACGGATGGCAGTGGCCACCTCCTTGGAACACTTAACACCCAGTCCGACGTGGCCATTGTAGTCTCCGATAGCAACAAATGGCTTGAACCTGGTGCGCTGGCCAGCACGGGTCTTCTTCTGCACGGGCATAATCTTCAAAACCTCGTCTTTGAGAGAGGCCCCCAAGAAAAAGTCAGTGATCTCAGATTCCTTAATGGGCAAAGAAAAGAGGTAGATCTCCAGGGACTTGATCTTCATGTCCTTGACCAAGCAGCCCAGCTTGGTGACGGGCATCCACGTCTTATCCTCGGCCTTGCCTCCGGGAGCTCCGCGGCCTCGGCCCGGGCCCTGGCCCCGTCCACGGCCGCGACCCCGGCCCCGGATGCTACTGCCAAAACCTCCGTGGAAGCCACCGCGGTTCCCCATCCCAGGGCCCCCCACCGCTGCACCGGCGTCATCCGCCATTTGGTGTTCTCTCGGAGAAGAAACGGTACTACTCTTTGAATTTTTTTTTAAAAGACTAATCAAGTGCCCTATTAAGAAGAGGGGAAAGAGTAGAACAAGGAATTCAATTTGTGAATAGTCAAGATAACTGACTGTGAACAGTCAATTAAGATAACTGACTACCTGCAGACCAGCCTAGTCTTTGAGATTTTAATGTTACTTCAGGTTTTTTTTTTTAAGCAAAATTCGTTCTAAAATTGCAGGAAGATGTTTTTGCTAGATGTATCCAGTAGATGGAGCTATTAGCTAAGGATGCTAATGTGTGTGGTAAACATTAATAGTTTTCAAGACATACTATCAATTCTTAATTATTTATATTAACAGAGGGAAACAGCACAAATTATTTATGAGTGCCTACTCTTTTTGTTGTTGTTGTTACTTCCTTTAAAAAATGCAACTGTAGCCCGGGCACAGTGGCTCATGCCTGTGATCCTAGCACTTTAGGAGGCCAAGGTGGGTGGATCACTTGAGGTCAGGAGTTCAAGACCAGCCTGGCCAATATGGTGAAACCCCGTCTCTACTAAAAATACAAAAATTATCCAGGCATGGTGGCATGCGCCTGTAATCCCAGTTACTTGGGAGACTGAAGAACAAGAATTGCTTGAACCCAGGAGGCAGAGGTTGCACTGAGCTGAGACTGTGCCGCTGCACTCCAGCCTGGGCAACAGAGTAAGACTCTGTCTCAAAAAAAATTTTTTTAATGCAATTATAGATATTCTCAAGAATTTTGTTTTAGTTAAAGGGGTAAGTAGAAGCAAGTGGTTTTTAGTCATAAAATACACCTGTAGAACTTTTTAAAATCAGGCACATTAGTCTTCACCACTGGAGACTCTGGTCCAATAGATTTGGGGTTGATTCTGGGTATTTGTTTTTTCATGTTCTGTAAGAAAGTATAATTCAGTGCTGAAACCACTAGTGTTTAATATAAGGCAGACCATGGTCATTTCCAAATTTGTTAAACAACCAGCAGCAACTTAGTTTTGTTATTAAATAATGGCAACTCAGTTGTGATTTGGAATAAAAGTTGCTGATGTACCAAGCATTTTGTTGTCCATTTGATTTCTGGATTAATTTTGAAGATCGTGCAACTTACATTTCCATATCCCTTTACTGATGATTAGAGAAACAAAAGAAGGTGTACATTTGTAAAACCTTTCAAAAGCTTTTACATATTTATTTCCTTTAACTTTTACAACAGTCCTGTAGGATAATTGGGACAGATATTTATTACTATCCCCATTTTATAGAGGAGAAAACTGAGACTCAGGCTGAGTGATTTGCTCTAAATCTCCCAGCAAGTATGTTCTAAAGATAGGACTTTGGGTTTTAGACCATATTGTAATTTCATATAATAGTTTTATTTGTTTATCTTACTGTTTTTCTCAGACTTAAAGTTTGAATTTGCTGAACACATGCTTGATGATAGTAGATGGGCCTGTCAAAAATACTTTGGAAGATGGAAGAAAGCACAAAGTATTGACTTTACACATATACTCAAAAAGTTATATGAAAATGCAGTTTTAAAAATCTTCCTCTTCTCTATCCAAATATTACCCATTCCTTAAGATTAAATTGAAATTAGAGTTCTCCCTGTTTTCTATAGGAAATCAATTTTAACAGACATCTCTTTTAAAGCTTTTATAAGTATATTGTGGTTTGGAATCAGGTCAAATGCCAGCAGTTTGTTTCTTAAGTTACATTTTATAAGTCATTTTATTTGTTTTGTTTGTAAGTTGATTATCTAGAATTCTAACAGCTATCTATCTCTATAGGTATGGTATTCTAAAACTAAGTTAGGTCTCCAAGATGAGTCATCAAGCATACACACACACACACAGACACACGTTTATGTCAATAGTATAAAATCTAACCACATTAAATAGCATCATTTCCATAGGACATAACATAGCATTATATTTTCTACTCAGAGTATCTGGAAGATTTCTCACAGAAACTCCCTCCCCATAACTACTTAAGGAGATAAGGCAGAGGTTAAAGATTTTGAGGGTGTCCATTGGTTAGGGCTCCTTGGAATGTGGGGCAGTTGTGGAATATGACACAGAGAGAGAGTTGCATAGAAGCTTCAGGAGCATCTGGACCAATTATTCCCATTTAGGATTTAAAGCAGCTGAGCAGGTTGAGGAGAATTCAGGTTATTTAGTCCAGTGGTCTCTAACCTGCTTTGATTGTGCACCCTATCAGTTTAAAAATTTTTTGAGCCTGCTTCCAAATATATATATGTTTTTTATAAATTATTTGCATCTCTCATTGTACTGGTGTGCCTTACAAAAACTACGTACACACAAAACAAATCTTAAGATAGTGAATTAAAAATTTAGTAAATGGGCCAGGCGTGGTGGCTCGCGCCTGTAATCCCACCACTTTGGGAGGCCGAGGCAGGCAGATCATCAGGTCGGGAGATCGAGGCCATCCTGGCTAACATGGTGAAACCCCGTCTCCACTAAAAATACAAAAAATTAGCCAGGCATGGTGGCGGGCGCCTGTAGTCCCAGCTACTCAGGAGGCTGAGACAGGAGAATGATGTGAACCCAGGAGGCGAAGCTTGCAGTGAGCCGAGACCGCGCCACTGCACTCCAACCTGGGCGACAGAGCGAGACTGTCTCAAAAAATAAAAAGTAAATGGAGGCTGGATCCAGTGCCTTCTGCCTGTAATCCCAGCACTTTGGGAGGCTGAGGCAAGATGACCACTTAGACCAGGAGTTCGAGGCCAGCCTGGGCAACATAGTGAGACCCTGTCTCTATTTTTAAAAAATAAAAGTAAATGGAAATAAAAGTTTTATTTTCTTCCTGCTCCTGAAATTCATGCCTTTCCTTTGCAGAGCACTGTTGTAGAGTATCTTGAGGAAGGGAGTGTCCTGGTGTTTCTTGGAGTATGGTCTGGCTCCACTGGCTTTAGAATTACCTGGGATATGTATTAAAATGCAGATCATTAGGCCATACTTAATGAATCAATGGAGGTAGGGCCTGATTGTCTCCATTTTTGATACATTCTTTAGGGGAGTTTTATACACACTAAAGTTGAGCGCCACTGTTAATGGGCATCTCTCTTTTTCCTTGGTAAGCCTGATTGTCTCTTCACAATTTATCAACCTGGTATCTTTGAAAGGGATTCAGGGAGGAATATGAACCCCTGCAGTCCTATTCCTTTTGTGCCATAGAGGCAAAGATGTGTATATACGTGTGCATGTTTATGGGAATACGTTTTCTTTAAATTGTCATGGAGTCGCTGGCCGAAAAAAAAATGGTTTGGACAACTGATGTAAATTCATATGTAACCTACCAGTTTTCAGAGAAAACCATGATAAGATTCTTAACCCCAAGGCTCTATTGGGCATAATGTAATCTTTTAAAATGATATAGAAAGCATTTCATTGTAGTGTGAACATTAACTCTTATTTTGTGGTTATCTAAAAGTATCAATTAGACATTTTGGTTAATAGAAAACTAAATAACAGAATAATTCAGTTTGGGGCATTCTAAGGTTGAAGTGTCAGAGGGAGCCATGTGGAGCTGTCCCTTGTAACTAAAAGTTTATGTTAGTTCATGTATTTGCACATACTTAAACCAACATAGAGCCATTGTTTAATTGGCCACTCTTATATAGGAGAAGGGAAGAAAGGAACAATATGTATGAAAAAAGTAACCTAATTTAGCTTCATTCTGGGGAGAATGTTTAACAGGCTTTTAAATAATTAATCAGCTTTTTAAACTGAAGAAATAATTTATATTCATGATGACTAATTTAAACATTACAAAGGTACTGAAAAGTATGCCTTACTTCCACCTAAAACTCCCTCCCCATTTTTTCCAGAAGCAACCACTCGTAATAGTTTTTGTGTATCTTTTTAGAAATATTATTTACCTCATCTTTTTTTCCTTTGTTCTCCCCCTTTCTCCTTTCCTCTTTCCTTCCTGGCTAATACCATGCTTCTTTTACCTTACAGTTTCTTAGAGGTTGTTCCATAATATCCATTAGAGATGTACGTCATTCCCTTTAACGAGTTGACATATTCTGTCATATAAAGGGATCATAATTTATTTAAGTAAAATTGAGGGATATTTAATTGTGTCTAGTCTTTCATGATTGGTATTGCAATGACTGTCATTGTACTAATGTCTCCTGAGCCTTTGTAGGGTATATAGCTACATAATATATTTCTAGAGTCTCTACACTTATAGAGACTTCTCTATAGGAGACTTCACTTATACCTACTACATACCTATAAGTAGAATTGCTGGTGTGCGCGTTTAAAATTTTGGTAGCCATTGCTAAAATGTTTTTCAAGACCTTATACTGATTTAAAGACCTTGTGAGTGCCTGTTTATTCATTCTCATGTCAGCAAGGTAGTACTAAACTTTTTTATCTTTGCCAGTATGATAGATTAAAAAATGGTGAACAGAGCTGAATTTGTTTCAGCTATCATTCAGAGCTTTCCTTCATCCACTCTTATTAAATTTTCAATGACTTTTATGAGTTGGACAGCTGTGTCAGTTGGGATGGGGCAGATTCTTTATGAGCCAATTATTTCTACCAAAACAATATTGCTTCCCAGGCTTACTAAGTTACTATGACTGTTTTAAAGCTAGCCAGCCTCTGATCTCTACTTGCTTCCTAAAGCCCTGGGGTTGGAGTAGGAGTGACTGAAGTGGGGATTCTGAAGAAAAAGGGCAAGATACGGTATTCCTGTCATTGCTGAAGGTTGACACCAATCCTACAGGTCATTATTGCTCCCTCTTCTCTGCTCTTCCTTACTCTGCCCTTTCCCCTGGTATGTGCCACTGATGTTGTTTTGTCAGCATAGCCATCCTGGAAGTTTGAATTTGCCTGTCAAGCCTGTACACACTAGCATTGTCAGTAAGCTTTATTTTTAATGTAATGTATAACAGCCAAATATTTTATCACTATAAATCAAATAATGGCAGAATCAGAGCCAGGTATATTTCTTCCAGCAATGTCTTCTGGCTTGCCCTCTACGCTAGTAATCTTTTCCCAGCTTTATTTTTCTTCCCTGATTTTCCATTTATCCTGATTTTCTTATCTGTTTATTTTATCTTGTATGTGGTTTTTATAAGCAGTTTCCAATCTCTTTGAGAAGAAAATGCAGAGTATTACTCAACAAGTCATAGCAAAAATTAAAACAACGGAAAGGGAAATTAAAAGTTGAGAAAATGCATTCATTATCATTTGATTTGTAATAGCTCTGCTTTAACTATTTATGTAGATTCCTTCTATTAGTTTTTGAACAAATGTCATGAGGTGCTGTGTTCATACTTCTTTAGCTGCCCATTAGACTTGATAGGAGCCACAGCTCTGGGACAATTCTTGGCACAGAGTTGTTCAATAAATAGTTTGTGGGATAAATGGACCATGCATACATTCCATTTGGCTTATTTTTTCCTTGGATTTAGAATACTCAGTTTCTTCTTTCTGGAACAGTCTGAAGTAATCTTCCAGAAACTGAGCCTCACTCCACAAACCATCCTTACGTAGCAGACCATATGAGTTAGAGAGTCTCTAGGCTCCATCTTTTGAGAAAGTCTATGGACATAATCCGCTTTTGCTGGATTACAGTTAAACCATTTAAACCCAACCTAAAAGAGTAGCAAAACAGTTGACTTTGTAAAAGGTCAGATGTATTTCAACACAGAACCATCAAAACACCTATGGAGTGAACCATACTTATATTTCATTATATCGGGTTTGACCCTATCTCCCGTTCTCACTTGTGCCAATTTTCCTTTTGGCCTTACCTATTTTTTTCTTCTTTACAGATTGCTTGTACACATTTAGATGTGGATTTAGTCTGCATAACTGTAACAGAGAAACTACCATTTTACTTCAAAAGACCTCCTATTAATGTGGTAAGTGTTATACTTTCCATTCTGTATTTGAATCTTAGAAACTTACATTAGCAAATTGGAAAAGAAGCAGAAGAAACCAGTGTTCTTAGAAGGAAAAACAAAAGCTAGGGAATAGGAGGCAGTTTTAGAAAAGAGAATTTTAGTTTTGAAAGCTGAACAAAGGGAGAAAGTTAGTTTAAAATTAAAAATATCCAGTTAATTATTAAGATGTTTTTAAAAGCTGTAGAACCCAAAATTTATGAAGGATATTTCTTGAGAGGATAGCTAATAATCATGGGTACTTATAACTTGAACATTGATTATTAAGGGAACAGAGCAGTCAAAAAAGAAGGGGAAGGGAAAAAGTAAAAAGCAGAGGATCCTTGAGGCACCAGCAAGCTAAAGAGAGTGAAGAGGGAACAGAGCATGGCATCACATAGACGTGGTCTATGCAAAATTAAAATGTGTGTTGAAGCATGCTTATTCACAAAGAGCCTAGAGTTATATTAACCTAATAGGATGGCCATGTGTTCAGAGAACTTTTTTGTTTCTCCCTCTGCTATAGAATTTTTCTCATTCCCCTTCTACATAGTTTTCTCTTGTTTTCCCATACCCTTCATCTTCCATCTGCCATGCCTTCTTCTAAGTCTTAATTTCCTCCCGTTTCCATCATAAGGTACTATTATTTCACACCAGTAACTATTTTAGTAGCATAAGGTCAGCACAGCTGTTAACTATTTGCTTTGCCAATCAGATCCTAGGAAGAGTTGAGATGCTATTTTAGAATAGTGGCTTCCAAAACCCTCCTTAGTCTCCTGTTCTCAAAAACTGGTATCCAGGGAGAAAAAAAGAGTTTAGCAAATACAGTCCAAATTACGTATCCAATCCTATCAGAGTCAGAAGATTAATTTTTGTAAGAAGTTTTTCAAAGCAGGATAATTCCCCTGCTCTTTTGCCTCTGTAGAATTGTAACTTTCTCAATTTTAATTCTCTTTGGTGCTAAGGCATTGGCTTGAGAATTGGGGGAGACAATAGGAGGAGAAAATGGAAAATTGGTATGGGAAAATTCAATGTGGCAAAAATAATAATTTATTATAATAAATTATATATAAAATTTATATATATAAATTATATATATAAATAATAATAAATTATTATTATCGTTATTAGAGACAGGGTCTTACTCTGTTGCCCAGGCTAGAGTGCAGTGGCATGATCATAGCTCACTGCAGCCTCAACCTCCTGGGGTCAAGTGATCCTCCTACCTCAGTCTCCTGAGTAATTGGGACTACAGGTACATGCCACCACACCTGGCTAACTTTTTTATGTTTTGTAAAGTTGGGGTCTCACCGTGTTTCCCAGGCTGGTCTTGAACTCCTGGGCTCAAGCGATCCTCCCACCTCAGCCTCCCAAAGTGCTGAGCTTACAGGTGTGAGCCACCACGCCTTACCCACCCGATGTGGAAAAATTTAAGTTAGCTTATGTTCTACCCCTAAAAATATGCTACTCAAACTAAAAATATGTAATCATATATTTCAAGGGACAAACATGAAAGCTCTTGTTGGGTAAATTTTTTTTTGATACAGAGTCTTGCTCTGTCACCCGGGCTAGAGTACAGTGACACGATCTTGGCTCACTGCAACCTCTGCCTCCCGGGTTCAAGCAATTCTCCTGCCCCAGCCTCCCAAGTAGCTGGGATTACAGGTGCATGCCACCATGTCCGGCTAATTTTTGTTTTTTGTTTTTTTTTTAGTAGAGATGGGGTTTCACCATGTTGGCCAGGCTGGTCTCAAATTCCTAACCTTGTGATCTGCCCTCCTCAGCCTCCCCAAATGCTGGTATTACAGGCATGAGCCACCATGCCTGGCCTAGGGTGAATATTGACAGTACTAGTGAACATAACAATATAGGCTAAGCTCAAATCATTGGTTCCTTGTGGTGTTGCCTGTACTTATAAATAAGTAAACAGTGAAAAACCCCTGAATCACCACATTTTCGACTTGGAAATCTATGTTGTGCAGCAGCTCGTTTGTCAAATGTGGGGAAATGAAAAACTGCAAGAAGTCATTCAGCTCTTTAGTCACACAGGATTAGGAAAGTTGTGATTGGTTGTCAAGATCTCTGATGTGCCCCAGGTACCTATGATAAAAACCACAAATTAATACAGTACTCAAGGTTATGAAAATCTTGTTGGCCTCACATATTGTTTCTCTCCAGAGGTAGCAATCTCTGTCTTTAGAAGTTTGCCTAACCTTTTTACCAGCCTCAAACTGCCAATACAGTTTCTATGGAAGTAGCACCCCCAGAGTTGGGCAATATAGCCACTCAGCAAATTGCTAGTGAACTTACAACTTTTTCACCTTTGTCTTCACCTTAATGAACTAGGAAGGTCATTTTCTAGACGGCTTTGCCTGAATAAGCCCACATACGATACTGTGACCTTGGTTGGGAGGAGCTAGCATGTGATGCTAAGCCAAGTCCATGGATTGGACAGCAGTGCACAGCACATAATTCCTCATGTCTCACGACAATGGTAAGATTCCCAGTGGCTACTTCGGTGAGAGCTTTTAATTGGGGTTCTTAGGAACTTGTATTATTGTTTAAACCAGAGTGTGAGCTTCTAGAGAGCACTAGCTGTGTCATGGTCCTTTTTTAAGTACTCCACTGTCTTGCCTATAATGAGTCCTCCTTACAGTTTGTTGAGTGAATAAGTACATGTTGAGCTTAGCATCTCAGGGTACAGCATAGGGGATGTGGCCAAATTCTCGTTGTTGGTCGCTAGCTGGATGTCCGCATTCATCAGGAAGTATATGCAGTGAGGGAAATGGGGCAGCGGGGCAACATGAGGAGGACAGTGGCATTCAAGACAGTGACACCAGGACACCCCACCCCCGATTCCATTGGGAAGTTCAGGAAAGCTACTTTTGTTTGATGGGCATTTTTGGCTTAATTCCTACATTTTTCAATTTAAGAATTCTGAAAAGTAAAAAATTTTGTCAAGTTAGAGGGATACACAGTTTAACACAGTGTCTGCTTTAAAAAAAATCTGGTGTGAACATTTTACATATGTTGTTTAATAAAAACTAGATGATGGAGTGGAAAGAAAGGCTGCATAAGATTATTTTTAGTCTTCATCTAGTAGAGGAGTAGGCTGCACTGTGAATTGGTCAAGAAGCAGAAGCGTCCCTGTTAATTTATTCACCTATTTTTTATTAAAGAGAGAAAGTTGAAAACATACAGGGTCCAGCTTGTTGGATAATAGTTGTGGTATAGGTATGTGTGTATTATTTATAACATAATATCTAGTCTGGCTGTGGAGCTGTTTGTCTACACAAAGGGTGGAAATGTATACATTGTGAGAGCACAGAACATGTAGTAAGTAGGTGTGGATAATAGTTCAGTCTTCAGTCTTGGTCCTTGCATGTTCCCTTGGCTTTGAGGATAAACCTGTTTTTGGCCTTGAGAAGTTCATAGATTGGCTTTAAAAGGATCACTTTATAAGGATTACTTTTTTTTTTTTTTTTTTTTTTTTTTGGAGACGGAGTCTTGCTCTGTCACCCAGGATGGAGTGCAGTAGTATGATCTCGGCTCACTACAGCCTCCGCCTCCTCAGTTCAAGCGATTCTTCTGTCTCAGCCTCCAAAGTATCTGGGATTACAGACGTCTGCCACCATACCTGGCTAATTTTTTTGTATTTTTAGTAAAGATGGGGTTTCATCATATTGGCCAGGCTGGTTCTGAACTTCTGACCTCAAGTGATCCACCTGCCTCGGCCAGGGTTACTTTAAATTAAGCACAGATCTTAATTTTGTTACGATTTGGGCCCTTTTCTTTGGTTGTGGTGAAAAGCAGTATTAAGAAAGGTAAGTCGTTCATATTTTACCAATAGGCCAGACGCCATGTGAGGATCTTCAGCTTGGAAGGTTGGGATTGTGAAGGAGGGCCCAGGAGCTCTAGAGCATACCAGACACTCCATTTGTGTACTTTGCAGCTCTTCTCCCTTTTGTCATCTTCACTGCATGCTTAGGGCACCATGATTTCAATTATGCAATTTCCTCTAAAATCTCCCACAAACCTCTTCTGGAGTCTAAATAACTTGTCATTGCAACTCTATCATGTGATAGATGTGTTTCTAAAAAATTGGATTCCACTCCTCTTCTTGGATAATCACATGACTTCAGATTATTTAGCATTTTATGACGAGCAGTTTGATACCTGCTGTGGCCCAGCAGCTTTGGGATGGGGTAGATACTAATTATCTCCATATGCAGGTAATACAGTCTTTCTCAGGTAGTTCATGGTTCACACAGTTAAATGACTCTCTCAAGGGGTTGACTAGGGATTTGTACTCAAGCTTTGATTCCAAATCTGTCATTTCCTACTGGGAAATGCTATTTAAAGTTACTTTACAGCAGTACTCTTTGTTAAGCAGAGTAATTTCATATTTTAAAACATGAGCTTTATGAATTCAGGTTGTGAGAAGAAGGATGTTCTTAAAGCCGCACGTATCTCTTTACTTTGCCTTTGATTTTTTTACAATGTTATTTCCATTTCAATGTTATTGTCATTTAACAGTGACTTCAAGCTTATTGAGTTATTTTAAGGGATCTTATATGTTTTACACTCTGATGTTTTCCCTTCAGCCCTTCCTTTAACCCTAATCCATTTCTGTCTTTGTGGTCCAATTACTCCCCACTGAGAGATGTTTAGTAAGTAATATCTAAAGCAGTGAGGTAGTTCCATGAATCGTGCTATAAATACTTCATTTGGATGTGAGTGTTCTGTAAACTTTGTTTTATCACACATGAATCTAATGTATTAAGTACTGTGTCCATTCAGTGCCAGTATTAAAAATTTCTGGGCCGGGCGCGGTGGCTCAAGCCTGTAATCCCAGCACTTTGGGAGGCCGAGACGGGCGGATCACGAGGTCAGGAGATCGAGACCATCCTGGCTGACACGGTGAAACCCCGTCTCTACTAAAAAATACAACAAACTAGCTGGGCGAGGTGGCAGGCACCTGTAGTCCCAGCTACTCGGGAGGCTGAGGCAGGAGAATGGCGTAAACTCGGGAGGCGGAGCTTGCAGTGAGCTGAGATGCGGCCACTGCACTCCAGCGCGGGCGACAGAGCAAGACTCCGTCTCAAAAAAAAAAAAAAGAAATTAATAAGTTAAAAAAAAAAGATGAACAATACAAAAAAATGGATTAAGAATATGAAAAAGGCATTTCACAGTAAAGGAAATGCAAACAGGCCTTAGACATATGAAAAGATGATTAAATTTATCATAGTAAAAGATTTCACATTAAAATCACCTGTGTGATTAGAGATACACTCTGTTGTAAGGCTGCAGGAAAGCAGTCATTCTCATACTTTGCTTGTAACAGTGTAAATTGGAACAATCCCTACGTGGAGGGTGTGTAATTTGGCAACAGCTCTTCAAATTACAAATACATTTACTGATTTAAACAACAGTTTTAAACTGTATGATCTCACAGTTCTGAAGCCTGGAAGTCTGAAATCAAGGTGTCAGCATGGACTTGTTCCCTCTGAAATCTGTAGGACCGCCTTCTTTGCCTCTTTTTAGCTTTTGGTGATTTTCTGGCAATCTTTGGTAATCCTGGGCTTGCAGCTACATAACTCCAATCTCTGCCTTTGTCTTCAGTGTGTTCTCCCTGTTTGTCTCTGTGTCTTCACATGGCCATCATCTTACAAGAACACCAGTCATATTGGGTTAGGGGCCTACCCTATTCCATTCTGACTTCATCTTAACTCATTACATCTACAGTGACCCTATTTCCAAATATAAGATTACATTCTGAGGTACTGAGGTTTAGGGCTTCAACATATCTTTTGTGGATGAGGACATGATTCAACCCATTATGACTAGCAATCCCACTTTAGTGTTATTCTACAGATACACTGAAACCACCCACAGGCTATCAGTAGAGATTTGGTTAAATACATGATATACCTCTACAATATAATACTGTGCAACTGTAAAACAGAGAAAGTTATGAGCTGACTTGGAAAAGCTTTCATGTCAGGACAAGAATGTAGCAGACTACCTTTTGTATAAGAAAGAAAAATAGTATCCATATTTGCTTATAGTTGTATGAAGAAACTCTGGAAGAAGACACAAGAAATTAATAAAAGTGATTATTGGAGGAAGGGATAGGGCAGATAGGATCGGAGATGCAAGTAGTACTTTTTATTGTTTTCTTATGTTGCTTTGTGAGTCATGTGGACAGATTACCTATCTTAAACACTGAAAGGGTGTCATTCATTTGAATGAATAAAGAACTAATTTTTATGACATTAACAGGGAATCAGTATATTGTCCCAGTAATCAGCTCCTTATTTTCTTCTGTCTTTCTCTAAGGCTTTGCTTAATACTTGGAATTTTAGTGCCAGTGTGTCTTGATTCAACTGTCACACACCTGTCCTTAGTAGCATCTTTATAACCATTATTTCTCATTAGTAAAAAAATCTGATCACCCACCCATGCCAGAACCTTTGGTCAGACATGAGAACAAAAGCTAATCAGGCAGGCACTGTTAAGAAGAGGCTGTTATGAACAATCATTTGATGAGCTTTAGTCAATTTGCATTAAAATGGTCTTACAGCAAGATCCCAGGTAATGAGTCTGTATTTTATCCATCTAAAAATTTAAAATGAGATATTGTGAAAGAAATATTCACAACCTTCAATAGCGCATTATTTTTAATTTTTCTTTTTCAAGAATTCCTATAGCAGTTTTAAAGTAAACTTGATTCATGTACCAAGATGAAAATCAGAACTTTTTTCTTAAAAAATAATTATGCTGATAATATCCTTTTTTTCTCCCCTTCCCCCTACAAAAGTTGTTTTTATTTTGATTTGGTCCCCACAAGGGTCTAGAAATTTAGATTCAGTCAATTAGGAATATTTTGAGATCTAGCCATCCAACTCTATGTATCATTCATCTCTTTCATTTGTTTCCCCTCTTCATCATCCTATTGCCTTGTATTATAGTTCCACAACTAGAAGGATAAGGAAAAGAAATACAGGTCAGCCTCTTCAGCTAATTAATAGTTTTGGTAAAATATATAGCCAAGGAGATGGCTGATAATATGGCTAAAAGGGATGTTTCTGTTTATCTGTGGCTTTTGGTTAGCCAGGTGCATCGAGGTTCCTTTGATGATGGATCGTCTGTAATGAACAACGTTATCACAGGACATCTTCTCCATAAGCTACTATTTATTCACTCAAAATATAAATACACACTTTTTATGTAAAAGGCAGTCTAGCTCTCAAGAAGTGTACAAGCTTGGCAGGGAGAATGACATACACGTTCAACTATGACAGAAATATTATCTTAACAAATGTCATTCCTAGAAATAATCAACACAGGTAAAGAATTAGAGATGGGGAAAAGTCAAAAAATGAGAGAGGGGAAGGTTGCAGTGTGGAAAATAGCATTTAAATTCTAACCAAACTAGAATCAGACAGACAGGAAAATCTAAAATAAAATCTGGGAGCCTTGAAGCCAGAGGAAGAATTAAGGAAATCTGTGTTCAGGAAGGAAAAGTAGAAGGGGCCTTGAAGTGCAAGTGAATTAAATCAAGAGAGACTGCCAGTTCTAGAAAAAGGCAAGTTTCTCCATTCCCTGTAAATGCTCAGGAATAAACCCTAGGAGTCACAGCTGGGCCATTCTCAACTCATACTCTGGGCAATCGAAACTCATTTGCCAAGCAGAGGCTTGGATCATACTGCCTAGAACATGCCTACCATTCTTTATTCATTCGAAAGAGTACTGCCACCCAAGTGACTTTTGCAATTGAATAAGAAAGAAAAATAGTATCTATTCATATTTGCTTATAGTTGTATGAAGAAACTCTGGAAGAAGACACAAGAAATTAATAAAAGTGATTGTTGGAGGAGGGGATAGGGCAGATAGGATCAGAGATGCAAACAGTACTTTTTAGTTTTCTTATGTTGCTTTGTGAGTCATGTGGACAAATTACCTATCTTAAACACTGAAAGGGTGAGAATCTGATTATCTTCTCTATGCTGAAAATCCTTCAGATGTTTTCTTCATTAGGGATAATCCTCGTCATCGGCTCTAAAGGCCTGCACAGTTGGCCCTTCCCATCCTCTTTAGCCTGTCTTCCTCATTATTTTTCTCCAGCATTTGACCTTCCCTACGTACTGCCATGCTGCAACCTTGGAGACTTTGCCAATGCAAAAGTCTGACCTCCCTATGAAAATGCACCTTCCTCTGCTATTTAACTACTTAATTTCTTCCTTACCCCCATCCAATCTTCTCCTTGATAGCACTTAACACGGTTGAAGTTTTATATTTTTGTGTGGTTATTGATCGTCTGTCTCCCCCACTAAAATGTGAACTTTTAGAAGGGAGGAACCATCTCAGCTTTTGCACGTAGTTGGCTTAAAACATATCTTCTGTGAATGGATGAAGACATTTAGGTGCTCATTAGGAAAGCTGAATAGTATGGTGGTTAATTTCAATCTCATTTCCACTCATCTACTTACCTGTGGATCCCTGTGTAGTAAGAGTACATTAAATAAAGAAGTTTCTTTTTCTCATGAAAAAAGCCAGGCTTGTATGGTGAGCTGGGCAAAATGTTCACGGGCACTTCCATCTTTTTTGTTGTGCAGCTATAAGCCCAGTGAAAAACCAGAGCCTTTATTACTAAAGAAAAAGGAGAGGACAGATATCCGGGCAATTAGCAGTCTTTGCAGTAATGCTTTATAAAGATATTATAGTAAGGATTAAATGTTACATATAAGACTCTCTTAGCATATAGTCAGCATTCAATTAACTATGGCTGTTATTCTCTCTTCAACATATAGGTAATAAATTACTTACCTGAAAGACCTACCCACCCTTGGTTCTTTGGGCTTTTTTCAGCTCTTCATTTCTTTGTCTCTTTGTGCATTCGTAGGTCAGATTACTTGGTTTACTATGTTTGCATACAGTTTACTCTAAATGTAGGGAGTACATTTCTGTTTTCCTTTTGATAGTGCATAGAGTAATAGCCCCTCTCTCACCCCATTGGGACTTTGTTCTTCTTAGCCTCTTCATAATTCCTGTTTATGTAAAGTCAGCTTCCCCACAGACAAGATAAACTCTTTTGATCAAGTAGAGCCACAGATTTATTTTCTTCTCCTTGTGGGTGGTGCCATTTGAGTGTTAATCTGTCTTTCATAAAGCTGTACCTTGACATGTAAGGGGTGAGTGGTAGGGAGTGAGGAAGGAGGTGAAGAGAGAATCTGTGAAAATGAAGTAGGCCAGTGCATGTTTATCTCTGACAGTTTTCTTTATTTCCTGTGAAGGCAATTGACCGAGGCCTGGCTTTTGAACTTGTCTATAGCCCTGCTATCAAAGACTCCACAATGAGAAGGTATACAATTTCCAATGCCCTCAATTTGATGCAGATCTGCAAAGGAAAGGTATGGTTCTATAATTTTAGGATGTTTTTCGCATCTGGCAGTTTATTATTAGTGGTACACTGGAATTGTCAAACTGACTCCTTTTCCTTAATGCAGAATGTTCTCAAAGCATAGGAACAAATTCTCCCATTTCAGTGAGCTCTGCTAGTTTTAAAGGAAAGAAAAATACCAAGGGAAGAATAATATAAGGGAGAAAAAGATGTGTTGGAAGCCATATCTTTTGATAAAAATTTGCAGTTTACATACTGTGAAAGAAAAGTCTAGAATAACAATTGTCCTCACTGAGTTGAATTAAGATTATGTGACCTTTTCATCTTGTTTTTTAAACTTAATTCGTCTGTACTAAGATCTGTTAGGAAAACATATTTTGCTTTTTATTACAGATTGCCTTTAGCTTGAAATGAAATCTTTCATTTTTTTCACCTTAATCATTTACCTTATCTTTAAAAGAAGATGGTATTTGAGCCTTAAATGTTAAAATGTGATTACTGGCTATTTATATTATGAAACTCTCCTTTTTTTTTTTGCATTTATCTAAGATTAATATTAATCACTTTCTATTTTGTAGAATGTAATTATATCTAGTGCTGCAGAAAGGGTAAGTCTAGCATGAAGTACTTTATTTTCATCTTTCAGGTTATAAAACTTTGCAGTTTCTAGGAGATAAATTAAAATAGTAAATGAATATTTGTTGCATTTTTTTCTATTTTAACTGCATTTGCTCATTGTAATTGCTAAACAGTAAAATTTATCCCCATTTTCTTTAGGCTTCAACTTTTGTTTATATAATTAGTTTTTCTTTTATACTTTTACAGAATGCTTTTCAAGCTTCTCTTATATTTTCAAAAACTATAAAACGCATCAAAATTATAAGGACTTAAATTTATGTAATTTTTTATTTTTGGACACTTAAATATTCTATTAATTTGCTATAAGTTATTGAAATGTTATAAATAATTTTCTCATATCTACTCTTTGTTCATTTTATTTCAGCCTTTAGAAATAAGAGGGCCATATGACGTGGCAAACCTGTATCCTTTTCTGAGTAAAAGTTGTTGACATTGTCTTCAGGAAATTTTGAATTCAAAGCTGTATTATAGTTGAATGTGGTATTTTTCTCAACCTTTTACTGTAAGTTTACCAATTAATAACTTCAAAAATAAATCGTATAACCTTATAGAGATCTTTATGTTTCTGTTTTTTAATTAATCCTGAGATAGAAAAGAGGAAACGGGGGACTTCATATGATAAAAGCTTAGAGTTAAATGAGTCTTTTCTCAGATGCATGTTCCAGTTGGACTAAGAACTGCTGTTGAATTAATTAACCTCTCAACACGACCAGGTTAGCTGGCACTTTCTGTTATGTTTGTGTTAGTCTCGTGTCCTTGGCTGACTCCGGGTTGAAATCTTTAATGCTCCCCCAAGAGGCTTGCTGTTTGGGCTCTCTGAAAGTGATGCCAAGGCTGCGGTATCCACCAACTGCCGAGCAGCACTTCTCCACGGAGGTAAGCAAGTTCTTCTAGTACAAACTGAATGGTCATATTAGAAGCAAGTCATTTTTACAGCCATACCTATTTTTATTGCCCTATCCTCCTGAGTTCCTTTGGGGTCATCTTTTCTCAACCTGTTCTAACCATAGCCATCAGTGTTTTCTCACCCTCACTTCAGGCTTTACTTTCTAAAGTTTGTAGAATGAGTATAGTTTTCATTACAGAAAGAGTATTGAATAATTCCTCCAGCTATACATGTGTGCTCCTGCCCACATTTTGGTAGACTTCTAATCTCCCTTCTTCTCCCTCACCAGAGGGCCATACTTTCCCTGTTGAAAATCTGTTTTAGAGAACTGATATATTTAAAATATACATTAAACTATTTATTAGGAAAACAAAAACAGCAAATACATTTTAAAAATCCAACTAACAAAACATAGACTGTAACTTTTACATTTATTATAACTCAGAATGTTTCTTTTCCCATGTTTTCTAACCATGGTCAAGTTGTGTCCAGACTGTACTGTTTTTGTTGTTGTTGTTGTTGTTGTTTTCTGTTTTTAAATAGAGACAGGGTCTCACTATGTTAGCCAGGCTGATCTTGAACTCCTGGGCTCAAGCAATCCTCCTGCCTCAGCCTCCCAAAGTGTAGGATTACAGATATGAGCTACCATGCCTGGCCAGACTGTAATTTTTTACTTACGTTTTGTATACGTACCTTTTCACTGACTGAATTTCCTATTCATCAGATGTTAAAAATTGAAAGTATGCTAAAACTTTGGAAAATGAAAATGAAATTTTATTAAAACAACTTAAGCTTTTGATCACTGTTTTGTCTTCATTATCTTTATAATCCTTAGGACTAGTTGTAGTGGTTAAGAAGCAATTTCATTGATATCACCCAAATGAATTTTAAACTTCAAAGTAGATCGCTACATATAGACTAAGTTATTTGTCATATGAATAGCTAGGTTATTGAGGGCTTGTGTGTTGGGCTTTATTGATCTGATTTCCACTTGAGAGAACTGCTTACTGTATTGGCTTGCCATAAATTAGATGATTTTTGCTTTTAGTTTCAACATTTTTAGTTTGAGATTTTTGTGTTGTGTAGCCTAAAACTCATCACATAAGCTTTAGGAGTGATCAAATTAATTGAGATTTTTTATGATGATTTTCTTGAAATTAGGGAACAGTTGGTTCACACTTTCGTAGTTCTGTGATTATTTTGATCTATTTTAAATAAACAATCATCAAGATTTTGAGTAACAGTTAGGGTTCCAAAATGGACTAAACAAGAAACAGTAACTAAAATACAAATACATATATAATTTTATATATAGGAAAATAGGAAGTCCTGCATTTGACTTTAAGAACTCAACTGTTCAGCATACAATATATAATATGTAATGTATTTTTTTTTTAGAATTTCTTTTTGTGGGTACACAGTATGTGTATATATTTATGGGATACTGAGATATTTTGATATAGGCATGCAATGCATAATAATCACATCATGGAAAATGGGGTGTCCATCCCCTCAAACATTTGTCTTGTGTTATAAACAATCCAATTATGCTTTTTGAGTTATTTTTAAATACACAATTAAGTTACATTGACAATGGTCACCCTATTGTGCTGTCATATACTAGGTCTTGTTCATTCTATTTTTTTTGTACACATTAACCATCTTCACCCCCCCCTCAGCCCCCCACTACCCTTCTCAGCCTCTGGCAACCATCCTTCTACTTTCTGTCTCCAGGAGTTCCGTTGCTTTGTTTTTTAGATCCCACGAATGAGTGAGAACATGTGATGTTTGTCTTTCTGTGTCTAAAATCAGGCTTTTATAGGAGCTAAACTTAAAGAAGACTTGTGAACTTCAGGTGGCATTACCATTCACCCCAGTGTACCCAGGACAGTTCTAGTTTATGCCTGCTGTTTCTGTGACCTTATTAGCACTTCTATTCCCTGAAGAGTGTCCTAAATAGATGATAAAATATGGTTACCCTGGTTTTCATTGCCATTGGGATCAGTATGAGACGGTAGTGTGATGTGTTCTTAAGATTGCTAATTCAGCTTAGGTAATATTAGAAATAAAGGATTCTGAGGCAAGGAAATGCAAAGCCTCATTATTATACTCTTACTTATGAAATCTCAGCCAGCATCTGTGTCATTCTGAGTGCCACATTTAAGAAGAACAGCAGTGCACTGAAACACTATTGGAAAATGTCTACTCGGTCCTTAAAGGGTCTGGAAACCTCATGATGAGAGGAATCATGACAGTGGTGCAGGCATGGATACCTGGCAAGCAGAAGACTTTGGACACATAGTAGTTGGCTTTCAACTTGGAAGGCTTGCCACAGGAAATCAGAATTAGGTTCCTTGGGGGTCCAGAAATCCAGAAACTAATGAATAGCAATTCTGAGGAGGTTGTATGGAAAGGATAGAGGAAAGAGGCCCAAGGTCAGAGTCTTTGGCCTGTGATTGACAAAGTTCATGCTGTCAGTCAGCCCCTGGACCAAAATGAACCTGTTGGGGACACCTGCCTTAGCCCCTTGTGAACAAAATTATTCACTTGTAAATAATCCTTTAGATTTTCCTTGGCAAGATGATTAAAGGAAATACTATATGTGAAAACATTTTGTAAACTAAAGCATACCCAAATGTAACTTCTCGCTGTTACAGAAATGCATTTATTTTTAAAAGACACTAAAGAAATTAATGCATTTTGTTTAAAAGTGCTGATTTTCACAATGTTTTATTTCAGGTGATTTTTAGACTAGACTATATGGGTAGAGAATCAGTGATATAAATTAATAGCTATTAAGTGTGACGTTTTTCATTTGGTGAAATGGAAATAATTGACAGTTTTTATTTTGAGGTTCTCATTATATTGACATTTTAATGACCTTGAGAGCAGTTTTATCCCTTTTATAAATAAAAGTGTTTTAAAATAATTGGCAAAGCAGATTTACTGAGTTAATCTTGATAAATGGGAAAATAATGCTTAGCACTTTATAGTTGACTTTATTTTTATTACTTGAAATAAGAAATAATTCATAACTAAATTTCTGGTCAAGTTGTTTCGATTCTGCCACCTTTGTAGCTAATGGGTATCTCTCTCCTTCTCCATAATCCCTTTCCCTTTCTAAGAACAGAGTTGGAGTCTATTTTCATGACACTATGGCCTGTCATAAGCTACCCTTCTGGCCTCGTTTTCTCCTAATTTTTTCATATTCCTCCTTCCCATCAGCCATATATTGTCCTCTAAACTGTCTTACCTAGGTTCTTCTTACCTTTCTCTCCATGGCTTTGTAAAGGAATACTTCTCTTTTTCTTATTCCATTTACCCTATTCAGAGTAGTGTCACCTTTATATAATACCTCATTGCTTTATCCAGCAGTTAATTCTTATGGATGCCTCCACTCCTATTATATTTGCTCTTATTGTGCTTCTCACATGCATGTATTATGGGGAAAAGCACCGACTGTTAGGCATCTTAATACCCTTTGTATATGGACACAGTGCCTAGCCTATTAGTAGGTTTCTAGGAGAAATTGGTTAAATTTAAGTTGAACTCTGCTGCCAACCTAATCTAAGCATTTAATAATTTCTATTAATTCCATGTTCATTGTCACCAGTTAAAGAGATCAATAAATTTATGAGTTTGATTTTATTCATTAACTCAACTAGTATTTATTGAACACATTTTGCATAACCAAGCCATTGTTGAGTGTTGGCAATATAATACAATTGATTCTTCAGAGGTACCTTGATGTTCTAATGAGAGAGATAGGGTACAATGAGGCTGTAAAATGAGGCAAGCATGTGCTCCACTTGGGAGCTGAACACTCGATTGCTGTGTTTGCTCTCTTGATTTGTCTGTCTATCATATATAAAGTGTCTGCTACACCAACGTCTATGACGGGGTTCTGGCTACATAAGATGCCATGGACAGACCACTGGAGATAACACTGTCCTGCAGTTTTACCCATGAGGTAATCTTCAGGAATGAATTAGATGTTAATAATATACTGATATTTGTGTATGTTGGGAAAAAAGATAATGACAGTAAATGGCACTAGCACCCATAGCAGTTCATTGTGGCTTATCATTTACTAGTGCTGTAAGCCAAGGTAATATGTTAAACCACCTCATTTTAAATTATGTCTTAACTTCAAGCACAATGGTTTCCCTGTTTGTTTTATAGAAACTAGAAAGACTGCTTTTGGAATTATTTCTACAGTGAAGAAACCTCGCCCATCAGAAGGGGATGAAGATTGTCTTCCAGCTTCTAAGAAAGCCAAGTGTGAGAGCTGAAAAGAATGCCCCAGTCTCTGTCAGCACTCCCTCCTTCCCTTTTATAGTTCATCAGCCACAACAGAAATAAAACCTTTGTGTGATTTACTGTTTTCATTTGGAGCTAGAAATCAATAGCCTATAAAAACAGTTTTACTTCCAATCCATTAAAACAACAAATGAAACCTAGTGAAGCATTTTTTTAATAGGCTGCCAGCTTAATGAATTTAGATGTACTTTAAGAGAGAAAGACTATTTATTTCTCCTTTGTGTAAGTGATAAATAACAGCAGATATACTTGAATAGGACGTTTCAGGTATTTTTGTTTTGTTTTGTTTTTGAGATAGGGTCTTGCTTTGTTGCTCAGGCTGGAGTACAGTGGCATAATCACAGCTCACTGCAACCTCAATCCTGGGCTCAAGCGATCCTCCCACTTCAGCCTCTGAAGCAGCTGGAACTACAGGTGTGCACTACCAGGCCTGGCTATTTTTGTTTTTTTTTTTTTCCCTTGTAGAGACATAGTCTCACTATGTTGCCGAGGCTGGTCTCAAACTTCCAGGATGAAGCCATTCTCCTGCTTTGGCCTCCTCAAGTGCTGGGATTACGTGAGCCACCACATGCAGCCAGATGTTTGAATATTTTAAGAGCTTCTTTCGAAAGTTTCTTGTTCATACTCAAATAGTAGTTATTTTGAAGATATTCAAGCTTACATTGAAGAAGTGACTTAGTTGATCTTGTTTTAAGCTTCTTCCATGTATTCATCAAATCAGCATTTTTTTCTAAAAGAATTGCTATAGAATTTGTGGAACGAGAGAGGATACACATGTGAAATTACACCTGGCCTCTTCCTTCACTGCTTCATACCTATGGGAGGTCTTTGAAA
Organism: Papio anubis; assembly: GCF_008728515.1. Lineage (NCBI taxonomy): Eukaryota > Metazoa > Chordata > Mammalia > Primates > Cercopithecidae > Papio > Papio anubis. The sequence goes on along the minus strand of NC_044986.1, from coordinate 42,900,623 downwards.
TAGGATTCCTTACTTTTAGTTAGAAACCCCTAAAAACCTAATATTGATTTTCCTAATAGCTGTATTAAAAATAGCAAAGCATCGGACTCAGCCAATTTTGGAAATAATTTATTTTTATAATGGGATCATATTAAGTAGAAGTAGCTTTTTACGCAAATATGTACATTTATGCAATATTAATGTAAGGGCTCTAAAACACGATGGAGTGGAGCCAGAGGTATAACTAAATAAGAATTTTTTTTTTAAAAAAAGAGAAAACTGTTCTATGGGTTGGATAAAATACAATTTTAAAAAGAGAAAGCTTTATAACCTCACCAATGAATGTAAATATTTAAGTAAAATATTGATTTAAAAAAACCATTAAAACAAAGTACATCATGACCAGGTGAAATTTATTCTTTTTTTTTTTTTTTGGGGGGGGGGACAGGGTCTCATTCTGTCGCCCAAGCTGGATTGCAGTGGCACAATCTCAGCTCACTGCAGCCTTTGCCTCTTGGGCTCAAGCCATCCTTCCACCTCAGCCTCCCGAGTAAGTGGGACCACAAGCCTGCACCACCACATCCCGGCTAATTTTTGTATTTTTTTTGTAGAGATGGTGTTTCACCATGTCCAGGCTGGTCTCAAACTCCTGGATTCAAGCAGTCTGTTCGCCTCAGCCTCCCAAAGTGCTGGGATTACCGGCACAGGCATGAGCCACCATACCCGGCCTTCCAGTTCTTTTTAATGCAGTATCCTTTATCATATTCATAGGTCAAAGAGAAAAATCAGAATATTTTTAATAGATGCCAAAAAGACATTTAATAAAGTTTAAAATCTCCTGATTTTTAAAATGACAACAGTAAAAACCCATGGCAAAATTAAAGTAGACAAATATTTTATGCGTACATATATATGTTCGTATGTGTCTATTTTTTGTGTATATTAAACATGATGGCTCCAAAAGCATTTTTGACTACCACTTGGCCAATTTGATGGATTAACCTACCCATTCCTTCTGTAAAACTGAGGCCAGTGCTGCTGAGCCCACACACCAAAAGTCTGCCACTTCCTTGTGTGCAGTTTGCTTTTGTCTTCACCCCACTTAAGTTTAGTCAGCTGTGTTTATTCACAAATCTGTTTATGCCAGCTGTATTTAGCATTTTATGTAAATTAATTTTTTAAATATGAAAATTGATGAACTATTGGGGGCAAATGAAGAATTCCCAGGAAAACTAAGTCAACACTTTGGAAAGGTTTGGAAAAGAGTCATTACAAAGAACTGCTGTCAAATTAGGTGTGAGAAAGATAACAAATTTGGGGGTGATCAGTAAAAACATTGGATTGCTTCGCTAATGTCAAGTTCGTTTTCTGCTTTAAAGGGACTAGAATTCAAAAAAGATAACTTTGGATCTCTCGTCAATGTATCCATACTCCCAAGAACAGGCTTTGACCCTTCTTTAAAATTGGTACCCAAGTATACATTTATCTATTTTAAACTCAAAATGCTTACCAGGATGTATGTTCAATTTTTTGCGATGTCCCACCTTAATTTATGAATTAGTGACATACCAGCTACAGTTACCAGATACAGTAAGATTTTCATGTTACAGAAAGGAGGTAAAATTATTTGCAGATATGACTGTCTTGGAAAACTCGTGAAGTAAATGGGAAAAAAATAGAAATAAGGTGCCTTTCCGCTTATGTCCATGTACTACACATTTGTGTAGTATGTGTTTGCAGTTGTGCCTGCTTTCTATTCATACACGTTTATGCCATTGTTCACAATAGTAGGGCATGATGGCTGATCACCAGTGAATAGCAGAGGCAGGTTTCCTTCTCGTATTTACTTTTGTTAAAATGAACCACTGATTTAATGCTGCAAGATGACAATACCTCTGCCAAACCAAGATGAAGTTTGGCAGAGTGGCCAATTATGTATAAACACGCAAAAAACAGTTTTGATTAGTAACCTGTTATATAATTTTAAAAGATGACACTATTCACAAAGATGTAAATTACCAAGAAATGTGTAGGGCCTCTATAAAGAAAACTTAATGAAAGTAATAATAAAGGGAAAATAAAGAATACATGGAAAGAGACATTCTGTTTTCTTGAATGAGACAAATTGCAAATCAAATTCTCTCCCAAATTATGCATTTAACAAAATTTAAAATCAAAATGCCTATAAGTATTTTTTGTTTTCTTGTTTATGTATTTGGTCTTTGGACTTGGTATTCTGAAAGAGTAAATATGAGAACTGGAAATTTCAGAGAAAAATCTAATGGGAGGGACTTACAATGCTGAATATTACAGAGTATAACAAAACTAGTACTGTAATTAGAACTAATTGGTGCAGAAATTCAGAACAGTGAAAAGAGCAGGAAGTCCAAGATCACACTTAAGATATAAGAAGAAATGATGGATTGATTGTTCAGTAAGTGATACTGAAATGATTGGTTATCTATTTGGGAGAGGCAGTACAGCATACCAGTTAAGTGCATAGGGGAAAGAAAAACTAAATGCATTAAAAACCCAACTTGCTAGTACTCATTAGCTATGACCTTGGGCAAATTATGTAACCTCTCTGTGCCTCACTTCATCTGTTCTCCCTACCTGTGACATTATTGCAAAGGTTAAATAGGTTAATATTTGTAGAAGGCTTACTTTGGACAGGGCCTATCATATAAAATGTACCAACTACGGCCAGGTGCCATGGCTTACCCTTGTAATCCCAGCCCTTCGGGAGGCCAAAGAGGGCAGATCACTTGAGGTCAAGAGTTCAAAACCAGCCTGGCCAACATGACAAAACCTCGTCTCTACTAAAAATATAAAATTAGCCAGGTGTGGTGGCACACACCTGTAATTCCTGGTACTCGGGAGGCTGAGGCAGGAAAATTGCTTGAGCCGGGGAAGTGGAGGTTGCAGTGAGCCTAGATCGCGCCACCGCACTCCAGCCTGGGCAACAGAGTGAGACTGTCTAAAAAAGAGAAAGTACCAACTATTTTATTATTTATTACTTGGTTATATTAATTTAAATATTGAAGTGTCAGCTATTATTTAGGAAAAAACTAAGTCAAATCTCTATCTCACACCCAATACATACCCATAGTGAATCCAGGTAGATTAAAGTTTTAAATTCTTTAAAAAACTTGTAAAATACTACAGGAAAATATAAGTTAATTAAAAATTTGATAATCTTGGGTTGGAATAGACCTGCTAAGCATGGTCATCAAAGCCAGAAAACAAAGTTTGATTGATTTGTCTCTACATAACAACAACTGGGAAAGTACATTTACAATGCATATTCCAGGAATGTTTAATATGCTTAGCTTTTAAGAATTTTTTCTTTTCTTTTTTTTTTTTAAATACCCGGCATGACATGCTGTTAGCATCCACACAGATCCCCATTCCCAGGGTGGTGTATCTATTTTGCTGGTGCTTCAGATGTTGGATACTAATGACTTCTCTTCACCCTTTTCCAGAGGATTGTCCTGGGCTGATGAGAGTCACTTTACCTGGAGATACCTGGGAAGTTTTGTCTCCTCTGAGGTTGGCCCATGGCCAGTGACTGATGCAGGGCATTACAGCCCAGCCCACTGGCCTCGGTGGTGGTACAATTTATGCTCCTGAGCACCCCATGGGATTACGCTGAGTGTAGATTTCTCCTGAAACCACATATTTGCCTCTTCTGCCCTGTTCTGTTTTTTCTCATTCCCTTGCAGAGGACTCTCAGTAAGTCACTTGCACAAGAATCCTAATTTGAAACACTGCTTCCGGGAGACTTGACTTAGAAAATTGGACAAATAAAGTTGATTTTTTTTAAATGTCCAGTAACATGACGATGCTGAACTTTCCTAGTCATTTAAGGGAAAATCACCACAAATATATCTGGCTGATCCGGTTGAAAGTTAAAAGAAAGGAAGATTTATAAATCACCACAAATATATCTGGCTGATCAGGTTGAAAGTTAAAAGAAAAGAAGATTTATAAAGTGGGTATTTTCAAGGTTGAGGGGAAAGGCAATAACATTGTGGAGGGAGATATAATTTGATGCAAGTCTTATACTTTTTATGTCAATTTATTCTTCAGAAATAAATGGTTAATTATAAAGGGTGGATGGATAAGGATATTCACTGCAACAATGTCTAAAATAATGTGAAAATGGAAACAACCTAAATACCCAATAATAACAGGATTAAATAATCCATTGTACATTAAAACAAAAGAATACTGTCTATAAAGACGTCTAGAATAAGTTGTTCGGTTGAAAAAGATGTAAAGCTAAATACACAATACCCATAATGTGCACAGAAATAATCAGAATGTCATGAAACCAGGATTATTGGTGATGTGTTGCTTCCTTTGTTGTTCATTTCTGTATTGGCATAATCAGTATTGGGTGTTCAAAAGTAGAGGGAAGGTAGTATGACAGATGTTATGACATGGGGAAAAAGCAAGGTACAACAAGAAGACACCTAGGGGAAACTAATAGAATCTAAGGACTCAAGGATGGCTTCCTGGAGGAAATACAGCTAGACCAAAGGGGAGGAATGAGGAGAAGTGATGCGATGGGGCGGAGTGGGCTGTAGTGGGAAGAAGAGACTTCCAGGGAGCTGGCACAGTATGTGAAAACAGTAAAGCAAGTGCCTGGATTTTTTAAGGAACTGAAAATTTAGTTGAGTTGAAATTTAGAGTTTGGCTAGGAAAGTAATGAGAGATAAGAATAAAGAGTTAACAGCAGCCAGATTTTAAGGATTTTATAAGACATTTTTAGGAGTTTTTATTTAATCCTGAGGGAAATGTGAAGCCATCGAAGGGTTGAAAGAGGAGAGTGAGTTGATCAGCATTGCATTTTAGAAAAATCACTCTGGCTGCAACTTGAAAAACGTTCTGGAGGTAAGCAAGCCTGGAGGCCAGGAGCTTGGGAGGACTGTTTGAGTGATCCAGATGAGAAGTAATGGTGACCTGAACTAAGGCAGAGGCACCTAGGATTGGAAGACACAGACAGATCACAGCACTACTTACGTAGTATACTTGGTAAGACCTGGTGGTTGATTGAAAGAGAATGGTGAGGGAAAGAAGGTCAAAAACAACTAGGACTCTCCATTGGCCAGTGTGATGTGCCCTTCACTGGAGAGCAAACACAAAATGAAAGATTGTGGACAAAGAAAGAGTTGAGTCAGTGGGAAGGCAAGGAGAGAACCTTAATTTAAAAAGAAAAAACGACTGTGATTAAAAACGTGAATATTTCCCCCAACGTCTTTATCTTTTCCATTAGCAGAGATAACTAAGAGTTGGTCTTACTCTAATGGGATTTATTCTGTATTGTCCCTCATGCCCTCTAACTAGTTATTAGTGCAAATAGTTATATGTGGCAACACAAAAAAATAACTCTTTATTCTCTTCTCTCATGTACCTTCCATGAGGTACTCTTTAGCAGAGTGGATTTGAGGCAGATACCATAAAGAAAAGTTGGTCACATGGTGGTAACACATTGAAGTTATGCCACATCAGCACTAGCAGGAGAAATGTCTGTATTGTAGGTGCTTCACTTGGAAGAAATTGGAGGACCTTGAGCCTTAAAAGTCTGACAAACTTAAGCCAGGACCCCTGTGGGGAAGGTAGATGGGTGGACAAACAGGATTGGGAGTCAAAGAGATAACAATGAAATCCCCACTGCCTGCGGGAGGTGGACTCCCTGGATTGGTAAAACACTAGATAGAAAAGTCACAAAAATATTTCAAACCATTCTCACAACTCTATATGTGTCTATGACCAGACACCTGAAAGACCTTCTGGTTACGGACTATGCATATACACTCTTCCAGATGGTTAGAGGCATATCTAAGAGGTTAACATATATGATCTTGTCCAAAATGGGTCTCTTGGTTCTAGTGTTTCACATCAGACTTCATTGGCTTTCATGTATTTCCACAAGGGCCAAACATTTCTCATATATTTGCTGTATTCCAGAAAGCAGTGTTCCTGCTACCTGGAACACTTGTTGCTTGAATAACTTCTGTTTATCTTTCAGACAAACCCTAAAGGTTACCACCTCAAAGAAGTCTTTATGGAAGCCTCATCATCTTAGACACTCACAGCACTCTGTATTGTTTCCTTCATTGCATTTACTACAGATGGATACTATGCACTTATGCCTCACTTAACAACAGGGATACATTCTGAACGGTGCATTATTAGATGATTTTGTTGTGTGAACATCACAGAGTGTTACTTACAGAAGTCTAAATGATACGGCCTACTACACACCTAGGCTATATGAGCAATACAGCCTATTGCCCCTAGGCTACAAACTTGTACAACACGTCACTGTACTGAATACTGTAGGCAACTATAACACAATGGCAAGTGTTTTGTGTCTCTAAACAAACAGAAAAGGTAATGCACTGTACTATGATGTTACAGCAGCTAGGATGTCGCTATCAATAGAAATTTTTCAGCTTCATTTTAATTTTATGGGACCACCCTTGTATATGTGGTCCATTGTTGACGAAACATCATTCTGTGTCACATGACTATATATTTATTCCTTATTATTCCTTTAATATTCAGCTCTTCCAGGAGGGCATGTCAGGGACAATCTCTTTTTCTCACCACAGGTCTTAGGGCCTGGCCTAGCACCTGGCCAAGAACTACTAGCATACTTTCTTTTATTGTGCTTCAATTTATTGTGCTTTGCAAATATCGAATTTTTTACAAATTGAAGGTTTGTGCCACCTCTGTAAACAGCAAGTCTATTGGTGCCATTTTTTCAGTCATGTGCCTGTTTTCTGTCTCTCTCATGTTGCATTTTGGTAATTTTCACAATATTAAAAACTTTTTCATTATTATTATATGTGTTTTGTTGGTTAGTGTTCTTTGATTTTACTATTATAACTTTTAGGTAGCCACAAATTGCACTCATATCGGACAGTGAACTTAATCCATGAATGTTGTGCGTGTTCTGACTCCTCCACCGACCAGCTTTGCCCATTTCCCTCCCTCTCTCCAGGCCTCCCCATTCCTTGAAACAAGACAATATTGAAATTAGGCCAATTAATAACCCTACAATGGCCTCTAAGTGTTCAAGTGAAAGGAAGAGCCACACATCTCTCACTCTCAATCAAAAACTAGAAATGATTAACCTTATTGAGAAAAGCATGTAGAAAGCCAAAATAGGCTGAAAACTATGTCTCTCAAGTTGTGAGTGCAAAGGAAAAGTTCTTGAAGGAAATTAAAGCTGCTACTCCAGTGAACACACAAATGATAACAAAGCAAAACAGCCCTATTGCTGAATGGAGAAAGTTTTTGTGGTCTGGATAGAACACCAAACCAGTTATAATAATGCCTTAATCCAAAGCCTAATCCAGAGCAAGGCCCTAACTCTTCAATGCTATGAACGCTGAGAAGTGAGGAAGCTGCTGAAAAACAGTTGGAGAACTGCAGTGGAAGTTGGTTCATGAGATTTGAGGAAAGAAGTCATTTCTGTAACATAAAAGTGCAAGGTGAAGCACAAGTGGTGATAGAGAAGCTACAGCAAATTATCCAGAAGATCTAGCTAAAATAACTGATTAACATGGCTACACTAAGCAACAGATTTTCAATGTAGATGAAACAGCCTTCTATTGGAAGACGCCCTATAGGACTTTGATAGCTACAGAGGAGAAGTCAGTGCCTGGCTTCAAAGCTTCAGAGCTTTGACTCCCTTGTTAGTGGGTGATTTTAAGTTGAAACCAATGCTTATTGACCATTCTGAAAATCCTAGGATTGTTAAGAATTATGCTAAATCTACTTTGCCTGTACTCTATAAATTGGACCACAAAGCCTTGGTGATAGCACATCTTTTTACATCATGATTTATTGAGTATTTTAAGCCCATCATTGAAACCTACTGTTCAGGAAAAAAAAAAAAAATATTGCTTTCACAACATTACTGCTCATTGAAAATGCACCTGGTCACCCACGATTTCTGATGGAGATGTGCATCTGATGAGGATGTACAAGGAGATGAATGTTATTCTCATACCTGCTTACACAACATCCATTCTGTAGCCCATGGATCAAGGAGTCATTTTGAATCAAGTCTTATTAAGAAACACATTTCATAAGGCTGTATGCCATAGATAACGATTCCTTTGATGGATCTGGTCAAAGTAAATTCAAAACCTTCTGGAAAGGATTCACCATGCTAGATGCCACTAAGAACATTCGTGGGTCATTGGAGGAAGTAAAAATATCATTAACCGGAATTTGGAAGAAGTTAATTCCACACTGTGTGGATGACTTGGAGGGGTTCAAGACTTCAGTGGAGTAAGTAACTGTTGATGTGGTGGAAATAGCAAGAAAACTAGAAATGGAGCCTGAACATGTGACTGAATTGTTGCAATCTTGTGATAAAACTTGAACAGCTGAGGAGTTGCTTCCTATGGAAGAGCAAAGAAAGTGGTTTCTTGAGATAGAATCTACTCCTAGTGAAGATGCTGTCAACATTGTTGAAATGACAAAAAAAAAAAAAAAAAGGATTTTGAATATTACATCAACTTAGTTGATAAAGCAGTAACAGGGTTTGAGAGGATGTACTCAATTTTGAAAGATGTTCTATTGATAGTAACATGCTATCAAATAGCATCAGATGCTACAGATAAATCTTTTATGAAAGAGTTAATTGATGTGGTAAGCTCATTGTTGTCTTCTTTTAATAAATTGACGCAGCCACCCGAATCTTCATCAACTACCACCCTCATCAGTCAGCAGCCATCTACATGGAGGGAAGACCCTCCACCAGTAAAAAGATTATGACTCACTGAAGGCTCGGATGATCGTTAGCATTTTTTTTAAGCAATAAAGTATTTTTAAGTTAAGGTATGTGCAATGTTTTTTAGATATCGTGCTATAGCACAATTATTAAATCACAGAATAAAGTAAACATGACTTTTGTATGCACTAGAAAACCAGAAAAATTGTGACTCACTTTATTGTGATATTAGTTTTATTGTGGTGGTCTGGAGGTCAAAAATCATGGACCTGTGTGTTCTCTCCTGGGAGGTCTTTGACACTGCCAGCCCCTGTCCACAAGAATTGTTAAATCTCTAGTTAATTTGCATTTTTCTAATGATCAGTGATCTTGAGCTTTCTTCTCCAGATGTTTGTTGGCCGCATGAATGTCTTCTTTTGAGAAGTGTCTGTTCATGTCCTTTGCCCGCTTTTTTGATGGGGTTGTTTTTTCTTGTAAATTTAAGTTCCTTGTAGATTCTGGATATTAAAGCTTCGTCAGATGGATAGAGTCTGAATGGCAATTATTAAAAAGTCAAGAAATAACAGATGCTGGCAAGATTACAGAAAAATAGGAACACTTTTATACTGTTGATGGGAATGTAAATTAGTTCATCCATTGTGGAAAATGGTGTGGTGATTCCTCAAAGATCTAGAACCAGAAATACCATTTGACCTAGCAATCCCATTATTGGGTATATAACCAAAGGAATATGAATAATTCTATTACAAAGATACATGCATGCATATGTTTATTGCAGCACTATTCACAATTGCAAAGACATGGAACCAACCCAAATGCCCATCAATAATAGACTGCATGAAGAAAATGTGGTAGATATACACCATGGAATACCATGCAGCCATAAAAAGAATGAGATCATGTCCTTTGCAGGGACATGGATGGAGCTAGAGGCCATTATTCTTAGCAAATTAACACAGGAGCAGAAAACCAAACACCACATGTTCTCACTTATAAGTGGGAGCTGAACAATGAGAACACATGGACACAGGGAGGGGAACAAAACACACTGGGACCTGTAGAAGGGTGGGGTGGGAGGAGGGAGAGCATTAGGGAAAATAGCTAATGCATGCTGGGCTTAATACCTAAGTGACGGGTTGGTAGCTGCAGCAAACCACCTTGGCACACATTTACCTGTGTAACACCCCTGCACATACTGCACATGTACCCCAGACCTTAAAATTTAAATTAAAAAAAAAAAATCACTCGTTAAGCCCTGATGGGAACTTCTTAAGGAATGCGGGTTTACCATGCAGAAATCATTCTGACCACCAGGGGTCTCTTTCTACACATCACTGGGACTGAAGGCTCGCTAGAATTCCTTTGTGTCTTTACGGCTCTCAGCCTAGTTGCTGAGTGTGGTGGTGGCATTTCGTGGCCTGTCACCTGGGAGCTTATCAGAAAAGCAGAATCTCAGGCCCCACCTGAGACCAGCTGAATCAGAAATCTGCATTTTAACCAGATCCCCAGGTGATCTGTATACATATTAAATACTGGGAGTGCTGTTGTATGGGACATTTCTAATCCGCAAAACTTGGAAAACAATGGGAGAAAACCCCTCCTATAGAGCTTTTTTTCACATAGGACATTTCCACCACACTTATAGAAGGATTTAGAGGTTTAGAGTTTGCTTGCTTTTATTATGAATATAAAATGTACATACAATACAATATACATTTACACATTTACAGTTTGCATTTCCTTTCATCTTTTTTGAGCAAATTCAATTTTGCATGTCCCAGTTTGCCGCTCCTTCCACTGCCTTGCACTTACACTCATGACGTTCTCTTCACCTGGGTACTCTGTGTACTTGGTTAAAAAAAAAAAAAATCCTGCCTGGGGGTAAAATAGCTGGCTTCACTGTCCTTTTCACAGAATCACTTTCCTTCCATTGTTTCCTTTCCTGTCCCTACATGCCTTCCCTTGCTTCATTCAAACTTCTGCATTAAAAATTCAGGAGAAAAGAGGGCTGCAATAATCAGCCCTCTCTTAGAAACTCTTACATAAGCGAATGACACGTAAGTAGGCACTTGAACTTTGCTCTTTCACCTGGTTTAAGAACTACCTATGGGAGGGCTCTGAAAGTGTTATATACAAATGAAGCTCTGGTCACCAAATGGATTATCATGAAGGTCTGAATATCAGTAGCGTGGTAGTAAATAAATAAACAGAAATACATAAAAATAAACAGAGTTTCACTAAAGGAAATTTAAACACATATAACCCTGTGCTTTCTCAAAACTTCATTAGGTACATCTTCACAACACGTTGATAAATAGAAACTAGATTTTATGGCTAGTGTCTCTTCTCTTGGGCCATGCCTTCAAAATACCAGTGAACGTTTACTGATCAAAGAGTCTGTCGTTTCCCTCAGAATGTAGCTATGCGAGAGGTCTTGTAGGAGTTCTCTTTGAGGCTATCGAATATTGCTTTGGTTCCATTCTGCCAGTGTAGCACCAGATCCATCGGCGTCTTCCCAGCCTAATCAAATGAGACAAGGAAACTTGACTTTCAGGTGGGTGACATCTGTAAATTCACATTCTCTGTGTGTGTTTCATGAGGTAAGGATTAGGTATATAACAGTGTTTTACAGTTTCCACTAGTGATCTGCAGTTTGTACTCAAACCAGCCCTTCACTGTTTCTCAGAGGGATGCTTTTGCCATTTTAGAGTAGAAATCTTTTTCACGTGGGACCATTCCAGGTATTGGTAAAATCCATTGTCCCTAGATACTAAGTGTCAAGAGCACCTCAAGTCATTTTGAAATTTATAAAATGCCTCCATATATCTTCCAGTATCCTGTGGAATGGGTTCCCGGAGGTGGCAGCATCCCTCTTGGACCAAGAATCAATGCCTATCCATTTGAATGATAGTTCTTTGATTGATAAGAAATGGTGGTAAATGAGCTGCATCAATAACTTGGCTTAAGTACTCAGGTACTGCTTGGGTACTATTACTGTTCCTGGGAGCAGATTTTTCAGAACTTGTCAGAATTTTCAATGAACTCTCCCAGGAAATTTGTTTTTCTTGGAGTTGATGGCAATGACATGTGTGAACAAATCATTTTTGAGACGAAATTTTGATTTCCCTTGTGCACATGTCTCAAGATTTAAAAATATTAAAACCATATCATCTCTCAATTCTTATCTATAGATCTGAGAAGTCCTAATTTTTTCCATCTCTATTCATTGAGAAGTTTCTTTTTAACCCAGTGACTACAAATTGGCAGCTTTGAGATGCAAACCAGAATAGAGACCTGTTTTGTTTTGACCCAAACAGAACTTAGATTTTTGTTAAGATTAGTATGAATTGGCAACAATTGGAAACCAAGAGATTTCCCAACTGGATTTGTGACTTCTATGAAAAAATTAGAAGAGTTAACAACATGGTACCCATGGTTCTACAGAGCAACATAGACTGGGTTGGGGAAGGGCCACCTTTAAAAGAGTTATGTGCACAGACCCTGACAACCACACATTGAAGTCACTTATGCCATTTGCCTGGCACAGTGAGGTCAGCCTGCAGTCAGATTACGCAATCTGTAGGTATTTAAATTAGGGGCCCTATAACTTTCATTTTGGAACTTCCCCACCTTTGTAGTGTCTTTCTCTAGGAACAGTCATCAGTAGACATGAATATAGAGTTTTGGATAATGAGAAAATATTGTATGCTGCTCCCGATCTCCTTTACATGGTATCAATAGGTTATTGATCTTTGGGGAAAACATCAATCCATTGGGTCAATGACATTAATAGTTCCATAAACCTGATGCTAAGATCTAACTGATAATTCAGAGCCCTATTTGTATATTCTGGGCTACTCTTCCAAAAATTCCTTGCACTTCTCTCCATTGAAATTTATATCGTGATTTTTCTGGCTACTTACACAGTCTCCCTAAAGCTGTATGCTGCCATTTGTCTCTGCTGGTAGTGTCTGACTGCCTGAAAAAAACTCTTCACATTTTCTGCAGCTTTCAAGATTTCATTGAACCTGCTCTTTTTCTGATAGTTTAAAAAAATTACTAGATAAGATCAATTCCAATATCTAGACTGAGGGAGCCCTACTGTTAACACTTTCCCACTCCAAGTGATCTTCATTTATCACCATTCTTTGTGTCTGTCACCAAGCCAGATTTTTTTTTAAACGGTAAAATATTCTTCTCAGTCTTTGCAACACAAATAAGGGGAGAAAATTATTTGCATTTATATGATGACTGAGTTTCCCTCCCCCCCCCCCTTTTTTGTAAAGTGATTCTTCAAAAGCTTCTTTAAATTTATTTCTTCAGAAATTTATACCTGTTCCTCTGGGCAATATTTTTTAAGCTTATATTAGATGGTGTTTGTCTGGAAATTGAGACCATGAGGAAAAGTTGGTTATGTTCCCTGCTTACAGATGAAGTTAAATTAATATGTACTTATACAAGAATTTTCAGGGCCTAAATATAGGAAATTATTTTGAGAGATGTGAAGACAAATCCAAGTGGAGAATGGATAGAAATTATCTGAAAAAAATACAGGCAAAAGCACAGCTACTCCTGGAAGAAAATGGTGACATTTCACATTGCTGTAAGGAGGAAAGGGACTTTCTGAATTACTCAGATTGGATATTGATTAACCTTAGTTCACTGCCTGCACTGACCCTTGTGGAATTTTAGGACATTTTGGAAATGGTGGATGCCTTTATTTCTAACTTCCTCAGCCCTTGCACAGACAGAAATGGCCAAGGCAGATTGGACTTCTAGGTGTTTGTGGGGATGAGCAAATTTTGACTATCTTTCATTTCCAAGACCAAATTGTAAAAGAATTATTATGCACTGTATCAGGCACTGAGGTCATAGAAGTATCTATGGCTTCCCCCATCTCTGGACTTGTGACCTGAGTCCTAACCAAGATAAACACTGTTCTTGGGGAAATGGGCAGGGGCATTTAGACCATCGAAGACCCCTCAAATGCTGCCACTGTGGGAGTCGTTTCACCTATTTAAGAAATGCTCCTGGAAATTGGAAAGCTTGCAAGCGGTGTTTCTTGTTTCCAGTACTTACACAGTTCTTGATGTTGAGATCCGCGCCATACATAATCAGGAGTCTGATCATCTTATAGCGGTTCAGTCTCACCGCATCATGCAACGGGGTATCTCCTTCCTAGAGAAGCAGAGTCAACAGGTTCAGGCTGGGTCTGAGGCCAGGAAGTGGGTCCCGCAAGGGCACCCAGGCTTGGGAGAGTGATTCCAAATACAAAAGCAGTGAAGCTTTGGGAAACCCGAGCGTGTCCAGCTACTCACTCTGTCTTTGGCGTTGAGGTCTGCCTCACAGGCGATAAGATGCTCCGCGCACTCATAGTGGCCAGTCCTCACCGCCACATGCAGCGCTGTGCTGAGCAACTGGAAAATTGGAAAACGCTGCTGATTCGCTAGGAATGAGGACAGAGGCTGTCCCAGACCCCAAGACATGTGCGAGGTGGAGAAGTGGTCACTAGGGTGCCTGCGCACAGCATGGGCCTCCAGATGACTTTAATGGAGAGGCAAGGTTAGGAGATGAAGGAGTAGGGGAGGAGGACGGGCGAGTAGGGGAGAGGGAGGCGGGGGGAAGAATGTGAGAAGTGGAGAAGGGGGGGCAGGGAGGGGGAAGGGGTGAATGAAGGGAGAAGAAGAAGAAATACCTTATCTCGGGCGCTAATTTTTGCTCCTTTATTCAGTAACAATTTTAAAACATCCAGGTTTCCTCCACGGCTTGCCCAGTGGATGGCTGTGGATTCAAGCTACACCGGGACGGAAAAAGACCCAACAATGTGAAGGAGAATGTGGTCTGGGGAATTAGAATCTGGTTGCTAGGGCATCCGTGATAATACTGAGTTGTCCCCATCTAGATCGCCAATTCTAACTGGAGTCAAAGGTTCTTACCAAACGTGTTAGCTAAATTACGTGTGTGTGTGTGTGTGTGCGCATATGTGTGTCTTATTAGGAGGCTCTTAATAAATCTAATAATGTTTTAAAAGAATAAGAGCGACCATTTATTGAGACAGTTCTCATGCCAACATGGTGCTACACTCTAGACACCTTGATTCTTCCAGCAACATTTTGAGGTAGATGTTACTATGCACATTTTGCAGATAAGAAAAACCAGGTTCCAAAAAGTTCAAGTTTCTAGCCCAAGGAAACACAATTAATAAGAGGCAGAATACATAGTCCAACCCCCATCTGCCTGGAACTTCTAACTACTTTTGTCAAATGTACTCAAAAGTTCTAAACACGTGTATTTAAAAATTCTAGCAGAATAAAAGTTGTCCCTTCCAAAATATTTTAATCTGAATCTGTCACCTCATCTAGGGTCCCTGTCGCTCTTTCTCTATCTCTGTGGGTTTTCTGCTCTCATTTTTGCTAGCACAGCCTCTGTACCTCAACTATAGTCACTTGTGTCTACAGTTGTAACGTGTATAGTTACACCTGGGAGACCCTCTCCTCACTGATCTATGTGGTTGATATGCCCCTGGCCTTAATCCCACACTCAAGATTTTTAGTTTCCATGCAAACTTCATATTTTGTTTCTTTATTTTTTTTTCAAAGTGTTTATGTTTTGGATTCAATTTTGGCCAAGTCCTTTGGATTTCTTTGATATCCCGTTTCTGCTTTGCTATAAAGTCAAAATGAGCTGCATTTAAATACATAAAGAATTTTCCCAGCTCAATCTGCAGTTCATAAATTATGCTGCATACTGGTCTTTGTAGAAATCACAGTGATTGAATTATTGAGGTCTGAATAGCAGCTACTTTCCATAGATGCAATTCATTTCATATTCAGTCTAGCCCTAAATCTCATTGGTAACAATTGGCATCTATAATATAAAGTGTACAGCTAGAGAATTCATATATGTTGCTGGCAGCCAAGGGACCATGAGCAGGCTGTCCTGTGAACAATGGAGGGACAAGGCTGTTGAAAGGCAAGTGTCGAAAATGAATGACTAACTCACTGATGAGGATATTGAATTCAGTTGAACAGCTTTCACTTCCTTCTTTTCCCTAAAATATTCCTCTATTTTCAGTATGTATGGAAAATATTTTCACATGACCTACTCTCATCTCCCAACTTTTCTTTATTTGGAGAAATGAGCTTTTGCCTAGTTCTCTCAGATCAATTTTCAGTCCAATCAGTCCGGTTTTGCATTGGAGGTTTTCCGGAGCTTCATATAGTCTACTTCTTTTGGCTCATTCCCAAGCAAAGAAATATATTTACCATATCACGGAATTCGATCTGGGCTCCAGCTTCCATTAACTTCTCCACAATTGCCAAATGTCCTTCCAAGCATGCTCTATGAAGAGCTGTCCGTTTATACTGTCAGAACAGAGATTTTAAAAAGAGATAGCAATAAATATAAAAATGTGCATAAACCCTTTTAAGAGCTATGAAGCTGGAGATTCTGATGACCTAACTGATAGAAACTCAAGTGCTTCTTTATGAATAGAAATGTCAAAGTTAACTAAAGTTGCAGAATCAGAACAATTATCCTGCAACTAATATTTGAGCTTCCTTCAACATACATTTCTAAGGGCTCAAAGGCCTACGTTGAGGAATGTGAACTTAAAGGCTCAAAACTATCTAAATGCTGACGTCTCCCTTTCTTGTATCTTGCACCTTCCTTGTTCATGTAACATTACCATGCAGATCAGACAGTTTTCTTGTATCTGGGACTGTTGCTAGACTGACTATCAAAAAGTTTCCATTCATTTTTAGGAGAATGGGAGACACGTTTTTAGTTCAACTTCAGAAGCGATCCCCAATTTCATTTCATGGGGGAAAGAATACAAAAGGATTAGTGATTTCTGATAAATTGGCTTTATCTGAATGGGCGAATGGACTATTAGAGCTGGAACAACTTTAGGCATTATTTCACTCCAATGCCCCATGTTTACAGATAAGGAAACCACAGCCCAGAGGATGCAAATTAGCTGCTCAAAACCAAATAGCCAAGTAGTGGTACAACTGGCCCCTGAACTCCAGTCTCCAGATTTCCTATCTAGTGTTGACATGTTTGGTTTTAATCCAAGATGATGCTAATTATCTATCTCTAAAGGTGACTCTTTGGCCCACATTAAAATCTTATCACAAGGATCTAAGAAGTTAAAGAAAAACTGAAAAATCAGCCAGATGTATATGAGTGCAAAAGACAATACAATCCGTAGCACTGATCCAATATCTATTTATTTTTTGGACCACTGAACTCTCCTATTAGGCTCCTGGCACACACAGCAACAGCTGGGGAAACTGTTTCAGGTGGAAGGACTTTGGCATTATATTAGCAAGACTGCAGTAAAGCATAAGAAACATAAAATTAATGAGCTGGATTTTGCAGTGCTTTGCATGAGTCTTACCTCATCACAAACATCTGGGTTGTTCTTGTCTAACAAGAATTTTTCTACTACTGGCAGTTTATTCTCCAGAGCAGCCTTCAGAAACGTAGGCACATCCACAGGTTCCGTCTAAAGCCAAAAAATATAGATATATATACATAGCATGAGAGTTACCGTGAGCTTGCCAACATTCAATCAAACCCTCTACAGATATTTGCTCCCCTGTAGCACAATACTGGACATGTATTACTGGAAACCAAAAAAAGTCCTTACAATGATTTCAGGTTCTGGTTCCTTTACAATGGGAACTTTAGTTTTCCTGTATTTTTTCCTTTTCTTCAGTTGAATGATTATTTCAAGGTCTTCTAAATTTTCAAGCTTTGATCTTTGTTCTAGTTTTTTCTTTTTGAGCTAAAAAAGAAATTCGTATTTCAAAAATATGGTGAGTTCTACTGACAAGCATTCTGGTTGTGTCTAAACTAAATCTGCAAGGTCTGAGATAAACATGTGAACAGTTTGAGCAAAAACATTTTTTAAAAATTATATAAATCTTTGACTTCATTTTAGGGATTTCTTATTCAGATATTTATCTGGGAGTCTAATTTTCAGCTAATTGCCATCATCTTTACTTCGTTGCTTGTAGAATCAGCCCTTGCCTAACTGAGGACACAATCTGGTCTCTAAGTGATGACTTTGTAATTAATGCTGTAAACAAGCTCTAGATTTTTTAAGGATTTTTAAAATTATGCTCAAAACTTGGTTTAATTTTTGAGCATGATAAAAAAGAATCTAACAATAAATGTTAAGCTCTGAAATATCAATGTCATTCTCTTTCACTAGGCAGAGCCTTCTAAAACAGACTGTCCAGGTACCACAGCTAACTAAAGCAACTTTTATCTGTGTTAGTAATTAAGGAAAATTCACCCAGAAACACAGATTGTGTCAACACAGACAGCAGACAGTTAAACAATGATCCAAGGACCACAGACCATGTTATTGAGAAAAAGAGATCTCCCTTGCTTGGGATTAACTACATGGTGTGTAACATCAGGAATTCACTGGACATGTGTATCTTTCAATCAAAACATGGTCACAGCACATTTATTCATTGATTCAGAATTCAGAGGTCATAGTCTTGTCAAAGAATTATTCCCAAAACCTGTTCCATACAAGTTGCCTCTTTATGGGTTAGAATCTGGTAAAGAAACATCTTAATGATTGGGTTTGCTTCTCTCTTCTCCTTCCCTGGCATTTCCAATCCCTGCTCCAGCCCCAACATCCTACTAGTGGATTCCACAGATAGCTCTCACCTCTGCCTCTCGTTGTTTCTCGCTTTTCCACTGTTGCTCCCCCAGGGTCACAGGGTGGGCTGGAAGTGTCTTCAGATCCTCCTGCTTCTCTAAAGTAACAGCAGCCTCATACTCTCCATCTCTAAAATCCTCAGGAAGGAATTCCCCTGCCTCCCCGTTGCCATTCTTCTTCCCAGTGACCTATGAGGGAAGAAGATGGCAGCGTCAGAAGCAGCAGCCTTGTCCTGGGTCCTTCTTCACAGACAATGCTGCAGGAGGCTCTGGGTCCTTCTTTCCTGGGAACAGCCACCTTTGAGCAGTGCACTCTCAGATCTCAAGCTGCGACACATGCACGCTGCTACAAATGTCTCAGAATTAGCTTCAGGTGCTTGTCCTACTCTCTTGGTTAAATCGAAGCTTGGGTTAGGTTGACATATTTAAATCTACTTTTAATCTGCTTAATCACATTTCTTTTAGGAAAGTCACAAACCTTCTCTACTTAATTAAAACTCAACTTTAAGTACTTTTGTTGACGCTTCACCTTGTTGTAAAGTTTCCAGACTTACATTCTTGCAAGAAAACTTCTTGCCTAAGACATTTTGGTAACTACATGTGATTCCACACCGTAGTAATAAAACCAAAGGAGAAGATATTAAATAGGAAATATGCAGAGAATTCATTGCTGGTAGCTCCATTTTTTTTTCCCAATTTTACTTGTTTCATCACATCAACCTTTTTCCACATATGACATTTTCAGAGTTCCCTTGCATTATGCCTGAAAGCAAAGGGCATTTCCATTTTCAAACAAAAACCAAGATGAACCAGTTGTCAATTTATTAAATTAATGTATCTTACATACCAGTTCCTCTACTTTCAGTACCATCATGTTGGCTGAAGGAGTCTTGTATGTTTTTCTGTCGTGGAAGGAATCCCTGGAGTTGGCCCTGCTGGGCCCCTCCACACCGGTCAGCTTATATAGCTGGGGCCGGGTGAGATAATCTTCCAACCTGGGAACCCTAGTAACACCCCCGCCCCTACTAGGAGCCAACTCAGAGGCAGGTGAATTTTCATTCCAGACTCAGTGTCTGGGAAGCTGAAGAGGGAGGGGAGGACAAGCTAACCCCGCTGAATATGTGAATCAGGAAGAAATGTGAGAGGGCCATTCCTTTGGTGGTGATCACACCGCTCAGCAATGCAAGTCATCCTATTTGTCAAGAGGCAGGGGACAGCTGTCTGTTGACATTGCACCACATCACTGCCCTTTTTTTTCTTTGTCAGCTTTCATATGACTACCTATCAAGAAAATGTAGATGCCCTACATATCACACCCCAGTAATATCTTTCTGATAAGCAGACTTATCAACACTTCACTTAGGGGAAACTTGCCTCAGGACATCCTATTCCCTGGGTAAACAGCCTAAGGGGAAGGGATCTGGGCCCTAAGGGCACTTGTCTATATCTGTTTGGAATTCTTTGGAGTGATGTCTGGGGCTAAATAGGCCCCATGACATGCCACCTTACCATCATTATAAGAAATTGAAAGCATTCAGTAATGCACTTGTCTTTTATGATGTCACTGGCCATAATTAGCACATGACATGCTTACCGTGTTCTTAAACAGCATAATAATTGCAGCATTTTTTCTTCAAAATGGATCAGAGAGGTCAAGAAATAGAGTATATGAAACCAGCGATTGGCCAGGCACAGTGGCTCACACCTGTTATCCCAACACTTTGGGAGGCAGAGACAGGCAGATCGCTTGAGCTTAGGAGTTCAGTACTAGCCTGGGCAACATGGCAAAATTCCATCTCTACTA
This sequence comes from Papio anubis, assembly GCF_008728515.1. Taxonomy (NCBI): domain Eukaryota; kingdom Metazoa; phylum Chordata; class Mammalia; order Primates; family Cercopithecidae; genus Papio; species Papio anubis. The sequence continues at coordinate 42,880,404 of NC_044986.1, read as the reverse complement.
AAAATACTACATATATATATATGCACACACATACACACATACACACACACGCACACACACACATATGTGAAAAAAAATGGGACCATTTATTAGCAATGGCAGGACTCTGATTAGGTCATTGGGCTGAAGTTCTCAAATGCTATGGGGAAAAGAATCACCTGTGGGAGCTTGTCAGAAATACAGATCCCTGGGCCCCACTCCAGGGAATTCTGAGTCGATTTATGGTACTTATGGTAACTTGCAGGAATCATCTTGAATTCCAAAGCACCCAGATGATTCTGATGCATCAAGATTTGAGACATGTGGCCAGAGGGATGATGCACTTTGCTTCAGGAAGGGTTGAAAAAGATCTCTCTTTCTGGTTTCTAATCTTTGAGGTATAAATTATGTAAAAATACTGGGGTCTTTTTATAGTTTCAGGAAAAACTGGGTTTACTATCCTTAAGTTGTTTAAAATCTTACCTTTTTTTTTTTTCAGTAAAAGAAAGAAGAATGGGAGAAGGGAATTGTGAATGGAGAGGAGGGTTAATTAGGAAGTTATGTTTGATCTTTGTGTGTCTATTTCTCCCCAGACTTATCCAATCAACAAATGTGGCTGCCATTCTCCTCTTCCCCCTTGAATGCTCAGCCAGTTGATGGTGTTTCTGGAACTTTCAGAAGACATCGACTCCCCACCCCAAGACAAAACACTGACAAAGAGGGACCCACCCCCCCCAGTACCTCCTGCATCATATGTTCTGATCTCCTAATGTTCTATCTTAAAAGGGGGTTAATTAAAGGAAATCTCCTGGGCTTTTCTTTGAGATGGACACAGCTATCACTATTTTCTTTTTAATTTTTTTTCCTTTTTTCTTTATTATTTATTTATTTTTAATATATGGAATGTTTCACAAATTTGTGTGTCATTCTTGCACAGGGGCCATGCTAATCTTTGTATAGCTATTATTTTAGTATATGCCCTGCTGAAGCAAGCAGAGTCATTACTATTTTCATTGGTCTCTTCATCTAAGTCAGAAGTAGTCATGGACACTTTTTCTACCATTTCTTATGCCTTTTTGTTCCAGGCCTGACCCAGACTGGGGGAAGTATTAGGAGGAGAAGTCTTTAGGGGAAGGACTGTGGGATGTTTAAGGGTCTTGGATATGAAATCCTAGAGCTGTCCGTGCCCTCAAAGTTGGAGCAAGACTAATGCTCTCATTTTACAGAAAGGATGCTGAGGCACAGAAACGTTAAGTAACTTGCTGCAGATGCATAGCTAGTTGGTGAATGCTAGGTTGAAGAGTTTTTATTCCATGGAACGAAGCACACAATCATTGAGCCCAACAGATTTCCAAGGGCAAGTCTCACTTAGACCCACTCAGGATGCAACCAGAACTGATTAAAAGGCTCTTTACTGTTTCAATCACCTCAAAGAATGCAAGTGAAAGTGGGCAGGGAGGCTTACCAAGCCCTTTTCTTTCTCCAGTCATTTAATTGTCCCTTGAAACCTAGCTGATTCTAGAGAGAGGCTCCAGGAAGTCTTGAAGAAAACTTCGCACAGGATGACACTTGAAGATGACTTGACGGAATGAGCTGAACTTAAAGGAGCACGCTGGTGGATGCAAGGATGTCAGGGCTGGTGAAATCACTGCCAGTTCAACCTTTTCCCATGTTGATTCAGTTTGTCATAAAACATGAGAGGTACAGCTTGAGGATAAGTGGTCAGAAGATGTAAAAAGAATATGACAACAAATAAAGAAAAAAACATGAGAGAATCTGCTTTTTGAAAAGAGATTCTGGGCACCTTTAGCTCTCTAACAAAACAAAAACAACAACCATTGTATTTTCAAATCATTCTTATCTATCAAAGTTGAGAACAAAATTCCCCTGCCGGAGAGTTTTCTGTCATTTGTTTTTTAGGAGTATCCTTCCCATAAAAGTTCACCCAGTGGTGTAAATTCTGACATTTGTGTATTTGGCTTTATCATAGCCTCGATCCGGACATCATCTATCCTTACTCAGATGAATTAAAACAATAAAGGTCCTAGTCAGTTCTACAATCATGAAGCAACTTGGCATCACCCATCTCCAACCAGAAAGAGGAAAGAAAGCTTCCCTGAGCTTCTCCAGTGTCACCCCATGAGCCTTCTCCCACTCCCCTCGGGATCACGTGGGTGACATGACATGTGACTAGACTATGACCATGGTTATAGTTGGAGAAAGTGAGAAGCAGAGCAGTAGCACCTAAAGTGCTTACTGCTGTCACCTAGGGATTAAAAGAGGTGCTTCGATCCCACCCAGATCCATGTGCCATAGCTCAGCTCCAAGTCCAAGGGCAGTTTTATCTTTCTGTATAAAATATGAAGTTCAAGACATTCTACTTCTACTCCAACTTTTCATTCTTATATTTTAACTATATAATAGACACATTATTGTTAAAAATAGCACAGAGAATGTTACTTAGTTGAGATCTCACTGTTGATTTGATACTTGATTCTTTTTCACCCAGTAACCGTGTCTTGGAGATTGTCTCGTATCAGCACAAACAAATCTATCTTTGCTATTTTAAACAACTGCATGAATTTCCATGTATGGACGTACCATTTCTTATTTAACCACTTTCTTATTTGTGGACATGTGGGCTGTTTTTTATAATCGGCATTTTCATTTTTTAAAAAGGCATTTTATAGCACATAAAACTGTATTGTTATTAACACTCCTTGTCCTTAGAACACCCACCTTGATACTAAAAGGAAGTGCTCCAAGGGCTGTAGCCAGATTCTGACTTGGAAACCTCCTTGTTCTACTGTTGTACTTACAATTGCTCATTTTGCCATCCCTTTTAATAGCCTTCCCAGACCCAGCTGTTACTCACCTTCCTTGGCCCAGAGAAGTGGCTGACTTAGCCTGACCGGCAAGCCATGGCTCAGTTACATGTTTGAAAATGCCAAAGGAAGGTCACAAAAGTGAAGCAAATAAGGTTCAATGTTGGAATGGAATAACCTGTATTTGAAAAGCAGAAAAGTACTGGAGACATTTTCAACAGGATTGTGGCACCTGCCTTCATCTCCTCTGGAAAGGCAAAGTCAAGACTAAAGTCCTTCTGCCCAGGACTCTGGATAAAAAGAGCACAAACTGCCCTAACACAGTTGGGCTGCCCACAGTAGGTTACTTTTTGCGGATATCAGTGGCCTCCTAACGTTAGAGGTAGGTGAAGGCTGTAGGTCTCACCTCCACACCTTACAGCACATGCCTTGTTACAGTAAATAATGTATCTCAGTGCAAATTCTGCCGCACATAAGAACTCACGTCAGCCAACAGGCACAAAAGGCCACATGGACTATTCAGTAAACTCATGAAGCCCAACCCTTTGTCCATTTAGGCCCTTGGACAGTGTCCAGCACAAAAGATTCACTTGGCTAGGCACAGTGGCTCATGCTTGTAACCTCAGCACTTTGGGAGGCCAAGGCAGGAGGATCACTTGACCCTAGGAGTTTGAGACCAGCCTGGGCAACATAGCGAGATCCTGGCTGTATGTTTTTTATTTAAAAAAAGAAAAGAAAAAGTTTCACTTGAAGCAAATGAAACCACCACCACATTCTAGCAGCATATTTCAGCTAATTTTCTAGTCTACTCAAGATGACTACAGACTCCTCCACATACCGCCTACCACAAAATATGGACTCCTAGCACTCACTGTAGGCCTAGGACTCCAAGGACATAGAAAAGTGCCTGACACATAATGGGGCTAAATAAATATTTACCTGAGACCCAGCAGGACTCATATTCTTTTCTAACCAAACCACATATTTCAAGTTCTCCTTTCAATGAGAAATAATTGGTAACATTTCTAATGCTAATTAACCATTAATCCTTCAATACTACTCAAAGGTAAAGATAGGTAAAGTGCTTGGGATTACCTCCACTGGAGTGGGAGCAGCTCATTAGCGTCTTTCAAATGCTAACTAACCCCAACAGTTGTAATCACAGAGTTAAGGCTTCTCAGGTGTGAACTAACATTTCTTGGAGCAGTGGTTCTCTAAGCTGGGTGCATCTTAGAATCCTCTGTGAAGCTTTTTAAAAAATGCTGATGCTCAGGCACATGAAATCCAAATCTCTGCTCTAGGGTCCAAGGAATTGGTATTTTTTAAAGTTTTCCAGCTGATTCTAATTTCCACCCAGCGTTGAGAATACTGCTCGAGGGTGTAGAATTAAACGAATATGTATCTAAATACACTTGTATTTTCTCGAAGTTGTAGTGGACAGTCAAGCTATTGTTATTCTGGTCTCAGAATTTTGATTGCTGAAGACTCTGCCTATGCTAAGACCATGGGAAACACACACATACAATTTACCCATTTAGTATTCATTTTTATTTTATTTTATTTATTTGAGACAGAGTCTTGCTCTGTTGTCCAGGCTGGAGTGCAGTGGCACGATCTCGGCTCACTGCAACCTCTGTCTCACGGGTTCAAGCAATTCTCCTGCCTCAGCCTCCTGAGCAGCTGGGACTATAAGCGCATGCCACCGTGCCCAGCTAATTTTTGTATTTTTAGTAGAGATGTGGTTTTGCCATGTTGGCCAGGCTGGTCTTGAACTCCTGGCCTCAAGTGATCCTCCCGCCATGGCCTCCCAAAGTGCTGGGATTACAGGCATGAGTCACTGTGCCTGGACTACTCATTTAATATGTGTTTAGCTCTACTTTGTGTCAGGCACTTTTCCAGAGCTGAGGTATACTTATGCTCTCAAGAGACAAATGCCTCTGCCCTCATGGCATTCACACAGTTTTACTGAAGTATTTAACAAAAACTACAGACAATATAACATGCTGCTTCTGCCACAAACCAAGAAGAGTAAGGTGAGCCAGTAGTTTTGTGGGTCTGGTGGACATGAGATGAGGAATCGGGAGGCTTGCCTCTAAATCCTGGCTTTACCCTGTGTTCCCTTGAGCAAGTCCTCTCACCTCTTACCATTTCAAATCCTGAAGTTATAAAAGGAGAGCTGTGAACAAAATGATTTCTAGGGCCCTAAAGTTTTATTGAGGTCTCAAAATCACTGAATCAAAAGGTAGAAATAAACATTCATAACTGCAGCATCACTGCAGACAGTGAAGTTGATTCTCCAATGCCTCTAAAAGAGGAAATGGTCCATAAAGCTTTCGCTAGCCCAGAGTATTTCCACTATCTTTAAGACATTCTCCCATTTGATAAACATAAAAATTTCACACTCTCTGTTACATGGATAGAAATTTCAAGAAGATCAACTTGGGGTCAAAATGAAATAAAAGTAATGGCAATTTTGATTATGCCTCTTCAAACCTTCCAAGACCACAGAGATTTTTATAAGGCCTCGTCCCCTTTCTTCCCCTTCTGAGAATCCCTGCCCAGGCTCTTGCCTAGGCTGGCATCTGTCCCCATAGAAAAGGTAGTGATAAGTGGCCAGGAAGGGTTGTCAGTGACTTTCTATCACATTCTTATTTCCCCAAATAATGGGTTCTTGTTTAGGCCCCTTACACTGATTCCCAGAACATTAGGAAGGCAGAGCCTCTAACAATCAACATTCTGGGACTGTGATAAGGACAACTGGCCCATCTATTACAACCTCAAGAAGAATGGGTGTGGGTGGGAGAATCAGTTAAAATATGAATGCATAATGGTTCCCCTCCCACCCCTCAACTTTCTGAAAAGCCAAATTTACTTCATGAGATTAAATTTCACTCAATGGACGGTGGGTTGATGGAGAGTTTGCATTGAGATGATTTTTTAAAAGGAAGTTTGATTGTCATAGTAACGCTCTGAAAAGATTTTGATGTAACTTTGGAATTACTTCACACCCAATTACATAGGACATCTACTTGGAATGAGAGATAAGTACTTCTGTGACTGCAAACGTAGAAAGAAAATCCATTAACCTTTTTAGCCATTTATTAAAGCAGACGAAAATTATTTTAAAAATGCAATTTCTGACTTCAAGAATAAGTACTGAAAAAAATATTTTCTTGGTTTAGTTTGGAGTTTCCTAATAAAAGGAAAATGCCACAGAACATCTTAACTATGGATTCTTTGAGAATCAGAGAAATTTAGGGCCAATAACACACTGAGTGGTCATTGAGTCCATTCCCTGACCAGGAAGGGCCAGAGTTAGGCAGGTAGAACCCTATTACTTTAAAAACTAAAACCTCCCTTGGTCATTATCCTCATATTTAAAATCTTACTGTAATACAGTTTCTTGTGGTTTGCTTAAAGCTGGGCAGTTTAGTCTGTTTGTCTCATTCTAGTTTCAGGAATGATCATCACCAAAAACACATATTGAGCATTTTTTATGATGACTTTTGCTAGTTAAAGGGAAAAAAGCTAAAAGGTGAAATTACTGCCACTGAAATCTTACTTGAACTACCTTCATCCACTGGATCAAAACCCTTTTCACAACTGGCTATTGTTAAGCTCTCCAGAACATAGGCTTTTGGACCATTAAAAGTGTTTTCACATTGTCTAGTCCAGATCTGTAATTGTACACATTGGAGCAAATGACACCTGAAGAGGTTCTATACATATGTATTATCTTACTCATTCAACACATTTGTTTAGTCTGTTCCTGTGGGACAACCTGACATTATCCATTTCCTGAAGTGCTGCAACAAGAAATACCATACACACCATCGCTTATGTTCTTATCCAAAATTTTACCCTGAATCCAATTTCAGACAAATCCAGAATGTAGGACATTCAACAAGGCAACTATTTTGGGCTCTTCAAAAAGGTGAACGACTAGAAAAACAAAACAAAAAAAGAAGTGAGGAATTGTTCTCACTTCGATTAAAAGAGATGAAAGAGCATGAACCTTGGTGGGATCCTGTAGTTCAAAACACAAAAGCTGTAAAATATGTTTTTGAAGACAACTGGAGGACTATGGAAGGTATTTTAGACAATATTATTAACTGAGTGATGGTTTTCTTATGCATGATGATGGTTTTGTGATAAGGTAGCAGAATGTCCTTATTGTTAGGGGATGTATTCTGAAGTATTTAGGAATGACCTATGATGATTTCAAATGATTCAGCAAAAGAAGTTGAATGTGTGTAGAAAGAGAGAAAGACAAGAGAGAGCGAGAAAGAGAGTACAACTGTAAAATATTAGCAATTGGTTAAGCTAGGTGACGGTGCTCATTCTACTATTCATTCAACTTTCTGTATATCTCAAAATTTAAATGTGAATAAACCATTTTAGTAAAACAGATACCCTAGCATGTAAGTTCCACGAAGCAAGAGATGTTTGTCTCTCCCACGGATGTATACCAAGCGCTGGGAGCAGTCCCCAGCACATAGTAGGCACTCAATAAATATGTGTTTACATGGAAAACAAAAAAGGAGGTGGCCCCAGCATGGGGTCAGAGGGAGAGAGGGGATAGAAGCCAAGGAGTGGGCAAACCTGCTGGCACACCACCCTGACATCAGCGTTTTTCAGAGGCTTCCCGAGAGCCACAGGAATGCTACAGAATAAGGCTCCTGTGGACAGCGCCCTCTCAGCTGCACCTGCTTTTGGTGCAGGCAGCTGGGCAGAAGATTAGGTAGAGAAGACTCACTCAGCCAGAATGTCTTACTCATGTTCCCCCCACACCACGATCAATCTGGAAATAGCATGGGGATGTTTCTGATCAGAGTGTAAAAATGTAGGCATCCGTCAGCTCTCACTGGTTCAGCCATCCCATGTATACAAGGGAAAGCTTGAATATATGTCAAACCTCAGGGATCGTGAGATCCATTAGAACCCACTTAATATTATAATGCAAATGGTGAAATTGAAGGTCTTACAATTAGGCAAGAACTGGCTTCTTTCTTCATTTGATTTTCTTTAATGGCATCATAATAATATACTGTTTTTAACAAGATGAGTTTTCTAAGATTCTACTAGTTGATGATTTATTATCTCATTTCCAAATTCCAGGGTTAAGGAAACATGTATATTAAGAAATGGCTAAAATATGAATAAAGCACAAATGCTCTGGGAGGCTGATGGAGGAGGAGGAGGGTACCAGGGTGGCTGTGCGAGGTCATGGTCCAGCTGAAGGTCGATGAACTGAAAGTTTCCTTCTTTCCTCCTCTTTTTCTTTTTATCTTTCTTGTCTCATTTTCTTTCAAGGTCTCTTTTCTTCTTTCCTCCCTCTTTGCTTCCTCCCGCCCTTCTTTCTTCTCTTCCTCTCTTCCTTTCCTTCCCTCCTTCCTTCATTCCATTCTCCCATTTTAAAAACCACAGTGACTGAAACTAAAGAGCTGGCCTCCGCACCTCAGGGCTGAGGGCTGGTTAGCACTCCTTGCCTCCTGGCAACCATGCCCCTTCTAATAGTGACTGGTTGAGAAAGAGGCTCAGATTATTTTAACTAGACGAATCCCCCCAGGCATGTCATCTCTTTCCTGTGCAGACCTGCAAGGGAGGTGATCTTACTTCTCTCACTGAGAAGGAGCCTGGCAGTGCTTCTAAACTGAATTCTCATAAGAAAGGGAAGAGCCTGTTTGCAAAAACATACTCTTTTGCTGCCAACACAAGCAGATATTTTAGGGAGGAGGGGAACTGTAACCCCTCCAAGATCTTTGCTCTCCTTCAGCGCCAAGGCTCTCAGGTTTCACAAAGGAATTTATAGAGCAGACTGACGCCTCTGGGGTTGGAATCAGCTCACGACTAAGTGGAGAATGAGGAGAGGGACAGACACCCCTCTCTGCTCTGTGCAGGCTGGGGATTGTTTACCAGGGGATGAAAAGGTCCTCTCCCTGAAAAGGAATGTTTGGCAAGGAAATGACTTCTGGAGGCACAACTGAATGGCTCCCCAGGGAGTCAGTTTGGGTTAGTTACAGATCAGACCCACCACCCTGGACAAATCTCACTGGGCAAGGGCGGCGGGGCTGTGATCACGAGAACTTGGGGATGTTTAGAGCAACTCCTGCCTTTAAAAGACAGCTGTCCTCTTTTCCAGATAAATTCTGTATGGTAAAAGAAGGAAAAGGAAAAAAAATAGAGGTTAGAAATCATATTGAAAAATTAAAGGAATGTTTGATTTGTCCATAAGAATTTCCTGACTGTGCCACTTTGCTCAGCGCTTGTCCTAGGTCCTTCCAATATCACATTTAGTGGGTAGTGAGAAGGCATGGAGTAAGTGACTCTGGTTGCTGACATTCACACTTGGATGAAGTGGAGAAAGATGATGTCCTTCCTTATTTGGTGGCTCTGGAAGCCACATTCCCTTCTCATCTGCCTTCCCAAAAGAACCTTGTGGCTGGCAGCGGAAGCCCACGCTATTCAGCAGCCCCCACCCTTGGCATTTCCTTATCTAGGAGTCTTCACTGTGGAATTCCAAGGCCCACCCCAATGCTCCGGATGTGTTTCAATCCATGGCCTGCCACTTTGTTCCTCTTGTGATGACAAGCAGATAACATAGCTCACATGCCTTCTTTTCCTGCATACCAACCAGACCCCAGTTCTGAAAAGGAAACAAACCACAAACCAAGAGAGATGTGTTATTTTTATGTAGACATTGTTAAGACGCTGCAATAAGCCTAGAATTGTGGAAAGTGCTTTCCCATGTTGCTCCAGTTAATCCCCTCAGTCACTCCGGCATTCATACAAATGAGGAAACCAGTGAGTGTGGAGGTTAGTTAAATAGTCAAGGTCTCATAGCAAGTGTGTGTGTGTTGGGGAGTGGGGGTTGCCATTTCAAAGTCCAGAATGACTCCAAGTCCACAGCACCTTTGTTGCAGTTAAATGCCATTACGACTAAGCCTAACCCCCTTGGCCATCATTACTAAGAGGCTTTACCAACTTCTGACATTGTTAACTTCAAGACAAGTATCCTTTTTTCAAGACAAGGCATCAAAAACTGTATTTCTGTTATTCATCATCACCATGGTTACAACCACAATTCAAAGACCCTCCATCTGAGAAACAACAAAAATGTGGAGAAAATATTTGCTGAACACATCAGTAAATAAATAAGTATAAAATATGAAAGTGGCCAGAATACACCCAAATCAATAAATATGAATGAGTTAAATGCCTCTTTTGAAAGACAAATATTGGCCGGGCACGGTGGCTCACGCCTGTAATCCCAGTACTTTGGGAGGCCGAAGTGGGCAAATCATGAGGTCAAGACATCGAGACCATCCTGGCTAACACAGTGAAACCCCGTCTCTACTAAAACTACAAAAAATTAGCTGGGCATGGTGGCGGGCACCTGTAGCCCCAGCTACTCAAGAAGCTGAGGCAGGAGAATGGCGTGAATCCGGGAGGCAGAGCTTGCAGTGAGCTGAGATTGTGCCACTGCACTCCATCCTAGGTGATAGTGAGAGACTTTAAAAAAAAAAAAAAAAAGGAAGAAAGAAAAAAAAAAGATAGATATTCTTAAAATCCAACAATTCCACTTCTGGGTATATACCCAAAAGAATTGAAAGTAGAGTCTTGAACAGATATTTGCATACCGATGTTCATAGCACCATTATTCAAAATAGCCAAAGTATGGAAGAAACCCAAGTGTTCATTGACAGATGAATGAACAAGCAAAATGTGGTATTTACACACAATGGAATACTACTCAGCCTTAAAAAGGAAGGAAATGCTGACATATGCTACAACATGGATAAATCTTGAGGGCATTATACTAAGTGAACTAAACCAAAAAGACAAGTACTGTATGATTCTACTTACACGAGGTACTTAGAGTATTCAAAATCATAGAGACAGAAAGTAGAATGATGATTGCCAGGAACTGGAGGGAGGGGGAAATAGGAAGTTATAAGAGTTTAGAATTTCAGTTTTACAAGGTGAAAAGAGTTATGGACATGGATAATGGTGATGGATGCACACTATGAATGCATTTAATACAATTGAAATATACACTTAAATGGTTAAGATGATAAATTTTGGGGAGAGGAACTAGAACCCTAAAAATGAAAGAAGAATGAATTTTCTTAGAAAGATACTCTTATCTGATATAAAACAATACAAATAATAAAAATATATGCCATTTATAAGAGATATAGCAGGATGACACTGGAAGGTTGAAAATAAAGGAATAGACAAAGAGATACCATATGAATGCTGCCAAAATATGCAGAAGGGGCAATATTAGTGCCAGACAAAATCAAATTCAAAGCAAAAAACACTAAGTGGGAAAAAGAAGATTGAAAGACATAATCCAACAAGAAGTTATACTAATAATTAATTTTTGTGCAATAAACAACATAGCATCGCAATATCTAAACACCAAGTCTGTGTACTTAGGCATGCTAAGAATGGGTAAATATAGTAAAAAGTACTGTTTTGGCCTGATAGGAACTTGCTGTCTCTTCCAGTGGATAATTTGTCTGCAGTGTATTTAAAGCAGGGAGCTTAAGCTCAGACTTCCAGATTGGAAAGATTCTAAGTATTTCAGGGAGAGGTTATTTATGCTGTATGAGTATTTTACGTCAGGGAAGCATTATAACAAATAGACCATAAAAATCGTACCACATCCAAAGGAAAAACAAAAAGCCACAGAAGGTTCTTGGAGTGTCTCTTCAGGAAATCCTCCACACTCAAGGCTCTTGCCAGTTAGGGTAACGTGTTCATAAATTTCCTCTAACAAACTCATTCCAGCATCAGAAAATGACAAATCAATCAAATTTTGGGAGATTGATAGCTAAACTCTTCCAGGACTGTGGGCATAAATCCAGGAAAGGAATTTGTGCCAAAAATTGAACCCTTTCCTGCCAGAAATGGAAATACAGACAGAAATAAAACCAGTTACTTCATTTCAACTCATATCTACCATGTTTTAGGCAAGACAGTGAGGATGCAGCTTACAGCTTCTCACAGGTAAGATAAAATTTCTAGCAAAAGTAAGGTGCTGGCCAGTGTTGGAGCTTTGGGAAGTAGAGCTGGAGGATCCTTTGAGGCCAGAAGCTCAAGACCACTTGGGCAACATAGTGAAACCTCATCTCTACAAAAATAAAATAAAATATTAGCTGAGTGTGTTGGTGCATGCCTGTAGTCCCTGCTACCCGAGACGCTGAGGTGGGAGGATCACTCGAGCCCAGGAGTTCAAGGTGACAATGAGCTAGGATCTAGGTACTGCACTCCAGCCTGGGTGACAGAGTGAGACTGTTTCAAAAGCAAACAAAAGTAAGGCACTTAAAACACTCTAAAGTACTCAGTTGTTAAACAAATCTCATCTCCAGTGTGGACTGGGTTAGTGGAGCAAAGGGGCCAGGGAAGCCAATGACAGAGAAGGAATGGACCGGGAACCTGGGTTTTGAAATATCTTTCTCATAATTTGAGTTGATATTAAAGAAAAACCTAAACCTATTAAGGGCTAATCTAGCATTTTTTAATTCTGAAAAGTCTAAATTAGACATAAGGAATTGGTTAGAAGTACTGGATAATAATTTTCCAAGCAAAGAGGGCTTTTTTCTTCCAGATCCTTTGTCAGATGTACTGAGGCATGAACCCTATTCTTGAAAGGGAGTTGTTGCAGCTGAGCTCACTAGTACCTTATGTTCTACATCCTAAGCAAATGCATACCTACGAACTCTGGGGAATTGTGGAGTTGAGACCCTACTAGGTCGCTGGCCAGCAAGTTTTTTGGTGTGTGAATGGGTTGAATAAACATGCATGTAGATATATTTATGTATATCTAAATGAGTAGATAGAAAATAGATAGATAAATGATAGTTAGATAATAGATAAGTCATAGATAGATAGATAGATAGATAGATAGATAGATAGATAGATACATACATACATACATACATACATACATACATAGATACATAGATACATAGATACATAGTGATATGGTTCGGCTGTGTCCCCATTCAAATCTCGACTTGAATTGTATCTCCTAGAATTCTCACATGTTGTGGGAAGGACCCAGCGGGAGGTAGATAATCATGAGGGCCGGTCTTTCCCATGCTACTCTTGTGATAGTGAGTAAGTCTCACAAAATCTGATGGGTTTATCAGGGGTTTCCACTTTCTCTTCTTCCTCATTCTCTCTTGCTGCTGCCATATAATAAGTGTCTTTCACCCTCTGCCATGATTATGAGACCTCTCCAGCCATGTGGAACTGTAAGTCCAATTAAACCTCTTTTTCCTCCCAGTCTTGGGTATGTCTTTATCAGTAGCATGAAAACGGACTAATACAGACAGATACACAGAGAGATAGATAGATAGATGATAGATGATTGCTAGCTAGCTAGATGATGATGATGATGATAGATAGATAGATAGATAGATAGATAGATAGATAGATAGATAGATAGAGATAGATAGATAATAGAAGATAGATAGACAGACAGATAGATAGACAGAGAGATACTACTTTTGGTCTTTCTATCTCTCCCTCTTTATTGTCTCTTCACTTCCTCCTCTCTCTGGTCTAGCTGTCTGCCTCTGTTTCATTTCCTTTGTGTCTGCAACTAGGTAGGTCTTGTCTCTCTCTGAGCATCTCTCCATGGGTCTCAGTGTATTTCTCTCCATCTGTCTCTGGCTGTCTGCCCTTCTTTCTTTCTCTCTCCATCTCCCTGCCTTCCTTTTGCCTTTCTTCTACTCTGGTGGTGGTTGCTGCCCTTGCTGCTGTGATGCATTTTCTACTGATGGAGTGAGCATTAAGGAGGCCCAAATATGGTCATGGGTTTCATGCGGAGTTGAGATCACGCAGCTAGGCAATGCTCGCCCCCAGCACAGTCGTTGGGAAACTCAGAGCTGTCACAAACACTGGCCCACCTTATATCCAGACACTTAAGTTCAGGAAGAGACAGAGTGATTCAGCCAGAGTCCCGTTCATAAAAGGCAGCAAAGGCTCTCTGCTTTCAGTTGCCACTTACAATACAGTCAATTTTCTATCCCACAGCAATTTACATTCATGTCTCTGTTATAATCACTTTGCTGTGCCCTTACTGGAAGGGAAACCATTTTCCTTAGTATCACTCAGATAATCAGAGCAAGTCCTCTGGATAAGGAAAGCTCAGGTACAACAATGAAACTATTGAAATGTCTTTTAAAAACCTCTCTTTTTAAAAGAATGTTCAAAGAAATTGCCACATCAAAGTTCTGAAATGTCAAGAATTCCTATAATTTCCTTCTGTGGCTAATGCCAAGAACTTTCTAGAATACTACAATTTCTTATTCTTTAGAGTGCAGGATAAAGGATAATTTTGTTTGCCTGAGATTTAACCCACCTGAGAAGTATTTTTCCAGGGTTATGCTTGAGCAAAAGACTGGCTGAGAAACTTTCAACCAACCTGTGGGGAAATAACTTTTTGATTAAAGAGCTTTGATTAATTAAGCATTCCTTCATGGAATTCTTTTAGGGAATTCATTCTTTACTGAATTCTTCTAGAACTGCAGAAAATCTTCAGAATGGGCCGCAACAACTTTGGTCACAGAAGACAGCTGCAGCTGCACGGCAGAAAGACAGGCTAGAGAGCAGAATGGCAAGGGTTCAGCTCCATTTTTCCATGTTTCCTTTTTTCATGCTTTATTTTGTAGGGAAGTCTAAGCCAGAAAAGTAGAGATGCCTTTCCCTTAAATTCATGACTCTTGAAATTATTATTATTATTTTTTTGAGACGGAGTCTCGCTCTGTCGCCCAGGCTGGAGTGCAGTGGCCGGATCTCAGCTCACTGCAAGCTCCGCCTCCCGGGTTCTCGCCATTCTCCTCCCTCAGCCTCCCGAGTAGCTGGGACTACAGGCGCCCGCCACCTCGCCCGGCTAGTTTTTTGTATTTTTTTAGTAGAGACGGGGTTTCACCGTGTTAGCCAAGATGGTCTCGATCTCCTGACCTCGTGATCCGCCCGTCTCGGCCTCCCAAAGTGCTGGGATTGCAGGCTTGAGCCACCGCGCCCGGCCGACTCTTGAAATTATTACAAAAGGTCTAAACATCTTCTGGAAAGGTTACGTAGGGTGTAAAACTTTCCACCCAGGACAAATTCTAAACACTGTAATGGAACTTTTCCTTCAACCCAATCTATTTGGTACCATTTACTGAGCACTTACAATACATGGCAAGCCCTGGGATAAATGTTCAATGTGCCCATTTAAATCTCCCAGTAACTCTTTAATGCAAATCTATTATTTTCCCCCATATTACAGATGAAGAAACTGGGCCTCATGTGTTAAAGCGGTTTGTTGAAAATCACACAGCTAGGAGGGAAGAGATCTTGGATTCAAACCCAAGTCCGCTGGCCTTATAGTTTGTGTTTTCAAATACCTGCCTCATGCCAGGCTCGCTACTCTGACTCCAACTAGAGAGAGAAAATGAACTGAAAACTGGCAGAAAATTGGCAACAAATGTCTTAGATGGATAGCCTGCTTACTCTCCTCTGGGCCTGTACAGTAAGTCTATATAGTAAATCCTGCACGGGATGTTACAGAGACCATAGAGTAGCAAGAACTATTTAGATTGGTCCAACCCTATACCATTTGCAAAGCCTGATATCTGTGATCTCAGATGATCTTTTCTAAAACTCTGTGACTTAGAGGTTATTGTTTCCATTTTAGCAGAAAAAGAGACTAACACCCGAGTTGGTTAACTGACTTGGTCAAGGTCTCATAACTGTTAACTGACCAAGCCAAGACTTGGGCCTAAGAAGGGTTTGACTCCTTACTCAGTGCCCTTTGAGCTCCTGCTCCTGAGCCAACTCTGGTCAATTGATCATGACTGGCCTGTGGTGTTATTTGGGAGAAAATAGTCCTAGGAAGTAGTAAGACTCAGCAAAAAAAGGTGTCACAGGCAAGGCATGGTGGCTCACACCTATAATCTCAGCACTTTGGGAGTCTGAGGCTGGAGGATTGGCTGAGCTCAGGAGTTCATAACCAGCCTATGCAATGTGGTGAGACTGTATCTCTACAAAAATTTAAAATTAGGCAGGCGTGGTGGCACACGCCTGTAGTCCCAGCTACTCAGGAGACTGAGGTGGGAGGATCACTTGAGCCCAGGAGATGGAGGCTGCAGCGAGCTGTGAAAGCACCACTGCACTCCAGGCCAGGCACCACAGCAAGACCCTGTCTCCAAAAGAGAACTTAAAAAAAGAAAAAGAAAAAGTATCGCTGTTGATTAAGCATGTCTGCACCTACACCAGCATGAGAAGTGACAGCATCCTTGCCACAGTGATGTCATCTCTAATCTATTTAGTGCAGCCCCTTAATTCTATAGAAAAGGAAATGGAGGCCTAACTCAGAAATTCTGAGACTTCTGCAGGTTCTCTCAGAAAGTTGATGACAGTCAGAACAAAACAGCCTTTTGAGAAGTTGTCCAGATCTCTCTTCATAGTACTTTAAACCCGGGATTTAGGCTTTTCCATGCTCATGCTTGCTCAACTCTAAGTCCCAGAGTCCCTTATGAATCGGGGACAGAAGGTGTTAAGCAAACTTAACAGAGAGGACAGAGAAAGCTGGGATTGGTGCAAGATGTAGCTTCCACTTAAGACTGCTAAGCCTCCCCTGACACCTGCCTTTCTCTCTCCTTCCCTGACTCTCACCATTGCCAACACTGACCTCTCCCAACCCTGCCCTGAGCTAATCCTCCTGCCTTTGAGAAGGAGTTTTATTCTACCCCATCTCTCCCACAAGACTGTAAACCATCTAAGGTCAACTGATGACACTGTCTTGTTCAGTCGTGTAGAAGCCTCATATTACTCCACATAGGCTTGGCACACATGCTTATGGAACTCAATTGATTCTGCCCAAACTGGAATTGGAGTAAACTGAATTGAACTAAATGTACCTGAACCAAAGTAGGTAATAAAATAGGCCTGGTGACTAATGTATTACAAAGTGAAAAGTAGAAATAAAACAGGAAGGAACTGGAATTCTTGAGAGGGAAAATAGCACCTTTCTATCTCATATTCCCAATATCCTCCCCGAAATCACCAGCACATTAATAATAGCAAATATTATCAGCTAATTTATACCTATCACAAGACATTGAGGGGTACTTGTCTTCTTGTCCTAGTTTTGGTCTCTGGGACCTATAGCTAAAAAGCAAAGACAGCATCCACATATGGTAAGATGTGGGGCCAAAAACTGTACCACAAGGAGATGATATAAAAATTGTATCACAAGGAAGAGATGGTGCAAAGGTAATCACCCCTTTCATCCTCCTTTCTCAGTCTATATCAATGACTATCAAACCCATTGGACTGCAGGTCTTCATTTAGTGACAAATATCATGCAATGCCAATTTGCAAATTGAAATGTAATAGACAATAAAACTTTGTATTAAAAAATTATATATGTATATAATTTTCTCCCAAAGCCAATATAATCCCTAACTTTATAGAGATAATATAAATAAAGGAGAGGTAACTTATTAAAATAATATGTGTTTCCTGGGGCACCACAACTCTAGGAGACACAACGAAGTAGTCAGTGGTGTGGGCCTGTTTGTAATGAATAAGTTTGCATTGATAAGAAAATAAGTCAATATAAAGTTGAATATCATCAACACTTTGTCTTTATACATATTGAAACAATGGGTAAATAAATTTGTTTTTATACATAGACTTTTTGCCAACTGAACAGATAAAATGCAGACTGATATTTTGACAACTTAAACAGCACAACTGGCTTTGCCATCAGCGAAGTGATTGTTCGAAAGGTGAACAGTCTTTGGTAAGTTTCCAAAAGTAACAAGTACTGTATAATCTTCCCTTGATTTACATGGTAGTTATGTTTCTGGAAAATTCAATGTATATCAAAGCTATACAAAAATACCTTGTGTTTTTTACATAAAATGGAATTGAGTTATAGGCCTATGTCATTATAAAATGTCTGGGAGGACACCAGAAAGATGGGTAAATGTGAGTTGGTTCTCCATGTGGAATTGTCTTGTGCGTTGCAGGAAGTCTGGAATCCCTGGCCCATTAAGTATCGGAAGATCCCCCAATCACTGTGACAACCAATAACAGCTCTGCATATTTCCAAAATGTCCCTAGGAGATGGTGTGACCCTCACTGAGGAACACTGCCCACTATATAAAAAGACAGGCAGAAGAAGAGGAGTCTGAGAGATGGTCATCCTTCCCGTGATTGGGTATCCACAGCAGACTTGCTCTTCTGCATCTGCATCAGAGACTTGGAGAGACGTGAAGGTGGAGACAGGTGGTGCAGCAGCTGCATACCTACCACTGGGTGTGACAATGAGCATGAGTTTCCCATGGGACCAGTGGACACAGGGCATCACAGGGAGCTGACTTGAGCCATCTTGCTATTATCCCACCCAGGAGGGTTGTCTCTTGATGAAGATGCACTACAACAAGAGGATGTTGCACACAGGGCCCCTGTGGAGCAGAGGTGGGCGGGGAGCAGGGAAGCAGGTGAGGTGGGGCTGGAGTTGGATCTTTTGGTCAGGGAATTAGGCAGCAAGGGAGGGGAAAGGGCCTTTAAGGGTCTCCAAAGAACTGCTGCATGAACTCCGTCACACTGGGGGCATGGACATTGGCTAGAGTGTGCTGGCTCCTCAGTAGCCATTAAAAACAAGTTGATTCTTTCTCCTTCCCTCTTCCCTACCCCAACCCAATGAGGGAGTGGGAGCCCTGAGGAGTGGAGAGGCTTTGAAAACATAGGAGATTAAAGTTTTGTGCTGTACCAGATCTTTCTCTCTCTCTCTTTATTTTTTTTGAAACAGAGTCTCACTCTGTCACCCAGGAAGTGCCATGACACAATCACAGCTCACTATAGTCACAACCTCCCAGGCTCAAGCAATCCTTCCACCTTAACCTCCTGAATAGCTGGGACTACATGGGATCCACGTGCCACCATACCTGGCTAATTTTTTTTTTTTTTTTGGTAGAGACAGGATCTTCCTATATTGCCCAGGATGATCTCAAACTCCTGAGCTCAAGCAATCCTCCCACCTCAGCCTCCCAAAATGCTGGGATTATAAAAGCATGAATCACTTTGCCTCGCCCAGACTACATTTTAACTGCTGAAAGTGAAGCAAACGTCATGAAAGATGTTGTTAATTATACCTAAGATGTTGTTAAAGCATAAAGAATGATTTGATGGAGTGTAACTGGGACTTGGGAACAGGTAGTGAAAGAAATTAAAATGTTTCATGTCTGTCCTCCAAGAAGTTGAGATTCTTCCATAACCCAGTTACATACTTGATTTTGTCCCACAATGGATTTAAAAGAGCTAATAAGAAGCCATTTAACAAAACAGAGAATGTAAACTAGACCCAGAAGAAATATAAACTGAATAGAATAACAACCAAGCAAAAGGGAACATCAGGTCAAAAATCCACAGGACTTTCAGTCGTGCAATGCCATTATGGTTAGGCCACCAATTTTGGCTCCCTAGAAGCCAAAATAGAAAGGAAAACATGATCCTTTAGCTGGTAAAAGGGATACAATATGTTAACAACTTCCAAAACAAAAATGGTCTGGGATGTACACAAAGTGGTCGAAGAATGAACACCAATGACTACCACTGTCCAGTGCTCTTCCCCTAATTGCTTTACTGATTTAGATAGGCCTTCCATCTAATCATATACTTTAGATTAATAATATGTGCTGAGTATAGTGCTAGGATCTCTGTTATCACTCACATTTTATAGATGAGAACCCTGAGGCTCACAGAGATAAATAACTAGACAATATTGTCCCAGCTAACAAGTGGAAGAACCAGAATTCCAAGTTAGGTCTGCTAGTCTGTATACCACGCTCTTCATTAAACCCAGCTCTATAATGCTGTTATGAGAAGTGAGAAAATACTGACAGTTCTGGCTTAGCTGGAGCCCTTGAGGATTGGAGCACTCTGGTAAACTGAGGAGTGAAGCCACTGGTGCCATCTCACAGTTTGGAAAAGGCAACACTATGACGACAGTGGGTAACACTGGCCTGCCACATAAACACAAAATGTTTCAAAACCCTACCTGGTGAGGAGTATTCTCCATCATAGCTGCCTTTTCATGTCATGAAATAAGAGTCCACACACCTCTCATCATATCCATGGCAGAAATTTGAAGATTGTATTTTGATCGTTTGTTTTATCAAAGAAAGCACAAGATTGCTTTTATTTAAAAAATGTTTTTAAGGATACTCATCATTGAGCTTTTACAGTGAAGCTTTGGTTTCACAACTTAATGCAAGATCTGATTTACCTGATTCTGTGGTCCAATCGGCTTTAAGTTCTGAGATGCTTTTGTTCAGTATTAGGGAGGCTGCAGAAGTGTAGTAGGAAGCAGACTGAGTTTGGAATCTGAGGACCTGGGTGCAAGCTTTGTCACTTAAATTGATTATGTTGAGTGATCTTGATCTTCAATTTTCTTATCTACAAAATTGAGACAATAAATCCTAGTATTCAGAACAAAGATGAAAATAGATATGTTAAAAATCATTAGGCCAGGTGCGGTGGCTCATGCCTGTAATCCCAGCACTTTCAGAAGCTGAGGCAGGTGGATAATGAGGTCAGGAGTGCAGCCAACCTGGCCAACATGGTAAAATCCCGTCTCTACTAAAATACAAAAAATTAGCCGTGCATGGTGGTACGTGCCTGTAGTCCCAGCTACTCAAGAGGCTGAGGCAGGAGAATCACTTGAGCCCAGGAGGCAGAGGTTGCAGTGAGCCGAGATCGTGCCACTGCATTCCACCCTGACAATAGAGCAAGACTTCGTCTAAAAAAAAAAAAAGAAAGAAAGAAAGAAAAAAAAGAAAAAACTTTATGAACCCTAAATTGAAATTAAAATATACAGTATTACTTTTCTGAATTGAATTAAAAAGGCGAGAAGCTAGTTGAAAGAGCATTAGGTTAACGTTAACAAGATCACAGTATTTACCTGGCCTGGGTCCCAGTAAATCACCTACCACTCTGTCTAACTTCCTGGCTTTAGATAAATCATAATTTAAAAAAAAATTAAGACAGAGTCTTGCTCTGTCACCATGCTGGAGTGCAGTGATGCGATCTCCACTCACTGCAACCTCCGCCTCCTGGGTTCAAGCAATTCTCCTGCTTCAGCCTCCTGAGTAGCTGGGACTACAGGCATGTGCCACCATGCCCAGCTAATTTTTGCATTTTTAGTAGAGACCGGGTTTCACCATGTTGGCCAGGATGGTCTCGATCTCTCGACCTCGTGATCTGCCTGCCTTGGCCTCCCAAAGTGCTGGGATTACAGGTATGAGCCACCACACCTGGCCATAAATCTTTTAAATGCCATTTTTTTTTCAGCTATTAAATTAAGTTAGATTGGTGTTACCAAAAGCCTCCTCTTTTTTCCCCCTTTCTTTTTTCTTTTCTTCAACTTTGTTTTAAAATTATGGGTTACATGTACAGGATAAATCGGTTTGTTACATAGCTAAGTGTGTGCCATGGTGGTTTGCTGCACAGATCACCCCATCAATTAGATATTAAGCCCAACATCCATTAGCTATTCTTCTTGATGCTCTCTCTCCCACCACTCCCAACAGGCCCCAGTGTGTGGTGTTCCTTTCCTTGTGTGCATGTGTTCTCATCGTTCAGCTCCATTTATAAGTGAGAATATGCAGTGTTTGGTTCTCTGTTCCTGTGTTAGTTTGCTGAGAATAATGGCCTCCAGCTTCATCCATGTCCCTGCAAAGGACATGATTTCATTCCTTTTTATGGCTGCATAATATTCCATTGTTTATGTGTACCATATTTTCTTTATCCAGTCTATTATTGATGGGCATTTGGGTTGATTCTATGTCTTTGCTCTTGCGAATAGTGCTGCAATGAACATATGTGTGCATGTATCTTTATAAAAAGAATGGTTTATATTCCTTTGAGTATATACCCAGTAATGGGATTGCTGGGTCAAATGGTATTTCTGCTTCTAGATCTTTAAGGAATCACCACACTGTCTTCCACAATGGTTGAACTAATTTACACTCCCACCAAACAGTGTAAAAGCGTTCCTTTTTCTCTGTAGCCTCATCAGCATCTGTTGTTTCTTGACTTTTTAATAAGCCATTCTGATTGGCATGAGATGGTATCTCCTTGTGGTTTTGATTTGCATTTCTCTAATGATCAGTGATGTTGAGCTTATTTTCCTATTTTTTTCGCTGCATGAATGTTTTCTTTTAATAAGTGTCTGTTCATGTCCTTTGCCCACTTTTTAATGGGGTTTTCTTTCTGGTAAATTTGCTTAAGCTCCTTGTAGACTCTGGATACTAGACTTTTGTTAGATGGATAGATTACAATATTTTTCTTCCATTCTATAGGTTGTCTGTTCACTATGATTATACTTTATTTTGCTGTGCAGAAGTTCTTTAGTTTAATTAGATCCCATTTGTCAATTTTTGCTTGAGTTGCAATTGCTTTTGGCATTTTTGCCTTGAAATCTTTGCCCATGCCTGTGTCCTGAATGGTATTGCCTAGGTTTTCTTCTAGGGTTTTTATAGTTTTGGATTTTACATTTAAGTTCAACAGCCCCTTTTTAATCCCTAAACATTTTGGTCTTTGACTGTCAGCTTCCACTTATGTTTTCATGTTTGTGTAAGAATATAAATTAAAATCAAGAATATTATGGTCTGAATTTCTATTTTGGAAAAGTATGAAACGTGAAAATTCTTAGTATTTGTAACTAACACGTGTAAAATCTCTCAAATTGACTTTTGGAATAGTTTTATGTGTTAACAGATTTGAATAATGGCATCTGGGTGATAAACTTCAAATTGTCAATGTGGTGAAACCTTTAGTTGATATCCAGTTAGAGTTTCAACTCTTAAAAAACTGCCTTTTTGCTTATGTTTACAATCTAATTTCCTAGGGTCACCTTAACAAAGTACCACAAACAGGGTATTTACACAATAGAAATTTGTTTTCTTACAGCCGGGAGGCTAGAAGTCTAAGATCAAGACATTAGCAGGATTGGTTCCTTTTAAGGGCAGTAAGGAAGAATCGTTCTATGCCTTTCTCCTAGTTCCTGATAGTTTCCTAGCTGTTATGGGTCTCTACAAAATTCATATTTTGGAGTTCTAACCCTCAAAACCTCAGAATAAGACTTCATTTGAAGAGAAGATCTTTACAGAGTTAATCAAGTTAAAATGAGGTCATTACGGTGAACTCTACTCCAATATGAATGGTGTCCTTACAAGAAAAATAAATTTGGATTCAGACTCATACAGAGGAATGATGATGTAAAGACACAAGACGAAAACAAGCCATCCACAAAACAAGTAGAGAGACCTGAAACAGATCTTTCTCCCACAGCCCTCAGAAGCAACAAACCCCACTGACACCTTGATCTCAGACATCTAGCTTCCAGAACTGTGAGAAAGTAAATTTCTGTTATTTAAGTACCCAGGTTGTGGCACAGTTGGCCCTTCATATCCGGGGGCTTAACCAACCACAGATCAAAAATATTCAGAAAAAAATCTGATGGTTGTGTATGTACTGAACATGTATAGACTTTTTTTGGTCATTATTCCCTAAACAATACAGTATAACTATTATTTACATGGCGTTTACATTGTATTAGGTATGATAAATAATCTAGAGATGATTTAAAGTATACAGGAGGATATATGTAAATTATTTGCAAATACTGCACCATTTCTATAAGAGACTTGTGCATCCATGAATTTTGGTATCTGAGGGAAGTCCTAGAACAAATTCCCCCAGAATACTGAGGGACAGCTATACTTTGTTATAGCAGTCCTAGCAAACTAAGAAACTGGCAATCTTTGGCATTCCTTGGCTTGCAGACGCATCACCCCGATCTCTGCCTTTGGGGTCACATGGTGTTCTCCCTGTGTGCATGTCTGTTTCCAAATTTTCCCTTTGGATAAGGACGCTAGTCATATTGGATTAGGGCCCACCACAGTTTAGTGTGACTTCTTCTTAACTAATCACATCTGTCACAACTGTTTTCAAAAACAGAGGTACTGGAGCTGAGGACTTCAAAAATGAAGGGGAGACACCAGTAAACCCATGACAATTACTCACTGTGGTAAACTGAAAAACTCAGCCACAATATTTCACAGCTCATCTCATCATGAGGTAGAGTCAGTTCCCTCATCCCTTGAGTCTGGGCAGGACTCGTGACTTACTCTGACTAAAATGGAGCAGTGGGGATGCTGAGTGAGGTCTGGAGCCAGCCTCAGAAGTCTTGCAGCCTCTACCTTCCGCCTCTTGGAATGCTGCCCTGAAAGTGCCATGAACAAAGCCAATTCAGCCTTCTGGAGGATAAAGACCTTGTGGAGGGGAACCAGGGCGCCCCAGCCAGCAGCAACTGCCAGGTCTGTGACTGAGACTACCGTGGACCTTCTAAACTAGCGGCCAGATTTGGCCCACTGCCTATTTTTGTATGGCCTGCAAACAAGAAATTTTTTTACAATTTGAATGGTTAGAAAAATTAAAAGAAGAAGAATATTTTGTGATATGTGAAAATCACATAAAATTCAAATTTTAGAGTCCACAAATAAAGCTTTATGGGAACACAGTCACACTACTGTTTGCATATTGTCTGTGGTTGCTTTCATGCTATACCGGCAGACTTGAATATTTGTGACAGAGACCAAATGGCCATCAAAACATAAAATATTTATTATCTAACCCTTTACAGAAAAAGTTTTTCTACCCCATCCTAAGCACAGCCAGTTCTCTGCTGATTACAACTGCATGAATGAGGTCCAAGGGCAGCAAGCAGAGGAACTGTCCAGCCAATCCACAGATCACAAGAAGAGTAAGACCTTATTTAACATGACTAAGTTTAAGGATGGTGTGTTACGCAGCAATAGATAACCACTTTTAGATAATTGTTACCTGATTTCTAGTCACGTAATTTTTTTTTTAAGACAGGATTTTGCTTTGTTGCCCAGGCTGGAGAGAAGTGGCACAATCTCAGCTCACTGCAGCCTCCCCATCCTGGGCTCAAATGATCCTCCCACCTCAGCCTCCCAAGTAGCTGGGACTACAGGTGCACCCCGCCATGCTTGGCTAATTTTTAAATTTCTTGTAGAGACAAGGTCTTATTATATTGCCCAGACTGGTCTCAAACTCCTGGGCTAAAGTGATCCTCTTGTCTTGGCCTCCCAAAGTGCTGGGATTATAGGGGTGGGCTACTGCACCCAGCCTAAAAAATAGCTTTTAAGGCCGGGCGCGGTGGCTGAAGCCTGTAATCCCAGCACTTTGGGAGGCCGAGACGGGCGGATCACAAGGTCAGGAGATTGAGACCATCCTGGCTAACCCGGTGAAACCCCGCCTCTACTAAAAAATACAAAAAAAAAAAAACTAGCCGGGTGAGGTGGCTGGCGCCTGTAGTCCCAGCTACTCGGGAGGCTGAGGCAGGAGAATGGCGTGAACCCGGGAGGCGGAGCTTGCAGTGAGCTGAGATCTGGCCACTGCACTCCAGCCTGGGCGACAGAGCGAGACTCCGTCTCAAAAAAATAATAATAAAATAAAATAAAATAATAGCTTTTAATATGAAGACAAAACAAAACATGTCTGCTTTTGGGAAAGAAAAAAACTGTGAAGACACTGAGAATTTAGAAGTCAAACTTCTCAAACCTTTTTTCATATCCATAGCCTTTTTTTTCAGGTATTTCTTTTTAACTAACACTTTAAAGAGAAAATGACTGGTAGAGCTAAAACTCTCCACTAAATTGTGTTAAATCCCCTCAGTTTACATTGGATTTTGTACTAAATTCTGATTTTCAGAATTTCATGCTCTTTGACTAGTAGCTTAAGATTTTGACCAGGTCTACTGAAAAGAGCCTTCCAAAGCTCACTCTTTCCTTTGCATACTGGTAAAAGAATTGAGCTGCTCTGAGATGAACCTGGGAAGAAATAGGTTGTCAGTTTGTTTTCTGAGTACTTCTATGGTTAACTGACTTCCTGTGCAGGAGACACAGCCAAGCCTAACCACAGCGACATGCAGTTTCCAGCTCTAACAATGACAGCTAGGACCCATGAGGTCTGGGAAAACCTGGGCCTGAATCTTCCCACTTCATCTGGAGCTCTGCCTCAACAACAGCAGCCAAGTTCACAGGGGGTGCCAGGGAAATGACTGAATGAAGAGTTGAAAGACCCAAGTTCTCATCTCGTGCCACCTTAGGTATCTTCTCGACAAATGAGGAGTATAAGTAACACCTAACGTGTCCTTCATTCGGCTGTTGAATGTTAACAATGTGTCCAGTATTGTTCTAGGGACAGAACAGTAAACAAAACTAAGCCCTTTCTCTTACAGAACTCCTCATGGAAGAGAGAAAATTCTACAGTGAGAGAAGCTAAACAATACACATATAAACAAGCAAATACTGGCCGGGCGCGGTGGCTCAAGCCTGTAATCCCAGCACTTTGGGAGGCCGAGGCGGGCGGATCACGAGGTCAGGAGATCGAGACCATCCTGGCTAACATGGTGAAACCCCGTCTCTACTAAAAATACAAAAAACTAGCCGGGCGTGGTGGCGGGCGCCTGTAGTCCCAGCTACTCGGAGGCTGAGGCAGGAGAATGGCCTGAACCTGGGAGGCGGAGCTTGCAGTGAGCCGAGATCGTGCCACTGCACTCCAGCCTGGGTGACACAGCGCGAGACTCCGTCTCAAAAAAAAAAAAAAAAAAAAAAAAAAAAACAAGCAAATACTGCATGGCAGTAAGCACCATGAAGGAAAACAAAACAAGGTAAGAAGTAGCTACGTGTTACACAGGATGATAAGGTAACAGCTGAACACAGGCCTGAAGGAAGAGGAATCCATGTACATATCTGCAGAAAGTGCCTTCCAGCCAGAGGGAACTGCTCATGAAAAGTCCCTGAGGCAAAAGCATGCTTAGCGTATTTGAGGAATAGTGGAGAGGCAGTGTGGCTGCAGTGGAGAGAGAGAAGAGAAGTAGTGAAGGCCAGATCCTGTTGGAATTTTTATTTATGAGTTTATCTTTAGAAACCTGGTCTCGTTCTCTTCCCCAGACCAGAGTGCAATGGCACAACCTTTGCTCACTGCAGCCTTATCTCCTGGGCTCAAGCGATGCCCCCATCTCAACCTCCCAAGTAGCTGGGATTACAGATGCACACCACCACACCCAGGTAACTTCTGTATTTTTTGTAGAAACAGAGTCTCACTATGTTGCCGAGGCTGGCTTCAAGGTCCTGGGTTCAAGGGATACTCCCTCCTTGTATCCCAAAGTGCTGGGATTATAGGCATGATCCAGCCTGACCCTTAGGACTTTTTTTTTTTTTAGACGGAGCTTCCCTGTTGTCGCTCAGGCTGGAGTATAACGACGTGATCTCCGCTCACTGCAACTTCCGCCTCCTGGGTTCAAGCGATTCTCCTGCCTCAGCCTCCCGAGAGGCTGGGATTACAGGCATTAGCCACCAGGCCTGGCTAATTTTTATATTTTCAGTTGAGACAGGGTTTCACCATGTTGGTCAGGCTGGTCTTGAACTCCTGACCTCAGGTGATCCACCTGCCTTAGCCTCCCAAAGTGCTGGGATTATAGGCTTAAGCTACCATGCCTGGCCATGTAGGACTTTTTGGATCATTGATACTTTGGATTATTCTGAATGAGATGAGAGATCCCTGGAGAGCTTGAATAGAGGAGTGACAATTTTTTATTTAAATGACACTTTTATTTATGTTTAAAAAGGATCTTTTGGCTGCTATGTTGAGAAAAGATGGCAAAGCAGAAAGGGTGGAATCACAGAGACCATTAGAAGGCTAAAACAATAACACAGGTCAGGATTATTGTGGCTGGGTAAAGCGGAAGTGTAAAAGGTGAACACAGAATGGGTATGTTTTGGAGGTAACACCAACCAAGATTTTCTGATGGAAAGGTGGTGGGTTATGAGAAAATGAGAAGAGTCAAGAATGAACCAAGGTTTTTCACTGAGCAAATGGGGAGATGAAGCTGCCACGCACTGAAGCGGGGAAGGCTTTGGGAGAGACATGTTTTGGAAGAGAAGGAATCAGGTTTTGTTTTTGGACATATTGAGCTTGAGATGTCTATTAGACCTCCAGGAAGGCGTGTTGAGGAAATAGTATGAATATAGGAGTTTGAAATTTAGGGGAATAGTCCATGCTTGAGAGATGCTTGAGAATTATCAATATGGAGATGTTATATAGAGATAAAAAATTTACTGCTTTATTGGGCTGGTTACCATTTTGGGCAACTGGTCCCTGGTCTTGCTGGAGAAACTCTGAGGAGCTAGGTAGAAAGTATGTCAGAACTGTCTGAGTGAGACATGGTACAGAGGACTAGCCATGAGCTCTTGTTCCCCTTGATCAAGGGTTGTTCACTGGGATATTAATTCTCTCAAACCTCCAGATTTCTTTTCTTTTCCTTTTCTTTTTCATTATACTTTGAGTTCTGGGATACATGTGCAGAGCATGCAGGTTTGTTACATAGGTATACACATGCCATGGTGGTTTGCTGCACCCATCAACCTGTCATCTACATTAGGTGTTTGTCCTAATGCTATCCCTCCGCTAACTCCCCACCCCCTGACTGGCCCCGGTGTGTGATATTCTCCTTCCTTTGTCCATGTGTTTTCTTTGTTCAACTCCCACTTATGAGTGAGAACATGTGGTGTTTGGTTTTCTGTTCCTGTGTTAGTTTGCTGAGAATGATGGTTTCCAGCTTCATCCATGTCCCTCAAAGGACATGAACTCATCCTTTTTCATGGCTGCATAGTATTCCATGGCGTATATGTGCCACATTTTCTTTATCCAGTCTATCACCGATGGGCATCTGAGTTGTTTCCAAGTCTTTGCTATTGTGAATAGCACTGCAATAAACATACATGTGCATGTGTCTTTATACTAGAATGATTTATAATCCTTTGGATATATATCCAGTAATAGGATTGCTGGGTCAAATGGTATTTCTGGTTCTAGATCCTTAAGGAATCTCCACACTGTCTTCCACAATAGTTGAAATAATTTACACTCCCACCAACAGTGTAAAAGTGTTCCTATTTCTCCACATCATCTCCAGCAACTGTTGTTTCCTGACTTTTTAATGATTGCCATTCTAACTGGTGTGAGATGGTATCTCATTGTGGTTTTCATTTGCCTTTCTCTAATGACCAGTGATGATAAGCTTTTATTCATATGTTTGTTGGCTGCATAAATGCCTTCTTTTGAGAAGTGTCTGTTCATATCCTTTGCCCACTTTTTGATGAGTTCTTTTGTTTTTTTCCTTGTAGATTTAAGTTCCTTGCAGATTCTGAATATTAGCCTTTTGTCAGATGGATACATTGCAAAAATTTTCTCCATTCTGTAGGTTGCCGGTTCACTCTGATGATAGTTTCTTCTGCTATGCAGAAGTTCTTTAGTTTAATTATATCCCATTTGTAAATTTTGGCTTTTGTTGCCATTCCTTTTGGTATTTTAGTCATGAAGTCCTTTTCCTTGCCTATGTCCTGAATGGTATTGCCTAGGTTTTCTTCTAGGGGTTTTTATGGTTTTAGGTGTTATGTTTAAGTCTTTAATCCATCTTGAGTTAATTTTTGTATAAGGTATAAGAAAGGGGTCCAGTTTCAGTTTTCTGCATATGGCTAGCCAGCTTTCCCAACACCATTGATTAAACAGGGAATCCTTTCCCCATTGCTTGTTTTTGTCAGGTTTGTCAAAGACCAGATGGTTGTAGATGTGTGGTGTTATTTCTGAGGCCTGTGTTCTGTCCATTGGTCTATATATCTGCTTTAGTACCAGTACCATGCTGTTTTGGTTACTGTAGCCTTGTAGTATAGTTTAAAGTCAGGTAGCATGATGCCTCCATCTTTGTTCTTTTGCTTAGGATTGTCTTGGCTATATGGGCTCTTTTTTGGTTCCATATGAAATTTAAAGTAGTTTATTCTAATTCTGTGAAGAAAGTCAGTGGTAGCTTGATGGGGATAGCATTGAATCTATAAATTACTTTGGGAATTGTGGCCATTTTAACAATATTGATTCTTGCTATCCATGGACATGGAATGTTTTTCCGTTTATTTGTGTCCTCTCTTACTTCCTTGAGCAGTGGTTTGTAGTTCTCCTTGAAGAGGTTCTTCACATCCCCTTTAAGTTGTATTCTTAGGTTTTTATTCTCTTTGTAGCAATCGTGAATGGGAGTTTACTCATAATTTGGCTCTCTGTCTATTATTGGTGTATAGGAATGTTTGTGATTTTTGGACATTGATTTTATATCCTGAGACTTTGCTGAAGCTGCTTATCAGTTTAAGGAGATTTTGGGCTGAGATGATGGGGTTTTCTAAATATACAATCATGTCATCTGCAAAAGAGACAATTTGACTTTCTCTCTTCCTATTTGAATACCCTTTATTTCTTTCTCTTACCTAATTGCTCTGGCCAGAACTTCCAACACTACGTTGAATAGGAGTGGTGAGAGAGGGCATCCTTGTCTTGTGCATGTTTTCAAAGGGAATGGTTCCTGCTTTTGCCCATTAAGTATGATATTGCCTGTGGGTTTGTCATAAATTTAGCTCTTATTATTTTGAGGTATGTTCCTTCAAAACTTAGTTTATTGAGAGTTTTTAGCATGAAGGGGTGTTGAATTTTATCAAAGGCCTTTTCTGTATCTATTGAAATAATCATGTGGTTTTGTCATTGGTTCTATTTATGTGATGGATTATGTTTATTGATTTGTGTATGTTGAATAAGCCTTGCATCCCAGGGATGAAGCCAACTTGATCGTGGTGGATAAGCTTTTTGATTTGCTGCTGGATTTGGTTTGCCAGTATTTTATTGAGGAATTTTGCATCGATGGTCATCAGGGTATACTATAAACACCTCTATGCAAATAAACTAGAAAATCTAGAAGAAATGCATAAATTCCTGGACACATACACCCTCCCAAGACTAAACCAAGAAGAAGTGGAATCCCTGAATAGACCAATAACAAGTTCTGAAATTGAGTCAGTAATTAATAGCCTGCCAACCAAAAAAAGCCCAGGACCAGGGGGATTCACACCTGACTTCTACCAGTGGTACAAAGAGGAGCCAGTACCATTCCTTCTGAAACTCTTCCGAACGATAGAAAAAGGATTCCTCTCTAATTCATTTTATGAGGCCAGCATCATCATGATCTCCAAAGACTTGCTTTATGAATCTGGGTGTTCCTGTATTGGGTGCATGTATATTTAGAATAGTTAGCTTTTCTTGTTGAATTGATCCCTTTACCATTATGTAATGCCCTTTGCTGTCTTTTTTGATCTTTGTTGGTTTAAAGTCTGTTTTATCAGAGACTAGAATTGCAACCCCTTGTGGGTTTTTTTTTTTTTTTTTTTTTTTTTTTGCATTGCTTGGTAAATATTCCTTCATCTCTGTATTTTGAGTCTATGTGTGTCTTTGCACGTGAGATGGGTCTCCTGAATACAGCACACCGATGGGTTTTGACTCTTTATCCAATTTGCCAGTCTGTGTCTTTTAATGGGGGCATTTAGCCCATTTACATTTAAGGTTAATGCTATGTGTGAATTTGATCCTTTCATTATGATGCTAGCTGGTTATTTTGCCCATTAGTTGATGCAGTTTCTTCACAGTGTTGATGGTCTTTACAATTTGGTATGTTTTTGCAGTGGCTAGTAATGGTTTTTCCTTTCCGTATTTAGTGCTTCCTTAAGGAGCTCTTGTAAGGCAGGCCTGGTGGTGACAAAATCCCTCAGCATTTTCTTGTCTGTAAAGAATTTTATTTCTTCTTCATTTATGAAGTGTAGTTTGGCTGAATATGAAATTCTGGGTTGAAAATTCTTTTCAAGAATATTGAATATTGGCCCCCACTCTCTTCTGACTTGTAGAGTTTCTGCAGAGAGATCTGCTGTTAGTCTGATGGGCTTCCCCTTGTGGGTAACCCAACCTTTCTCTCTGGCTGCCCTTAACATTTTTTCCTTCATTTCAACATTGGTGAATCTGACAATTATGTGTCTTGGGATTGCTCTCCTCGAGGAGTATCTTTGTGGTGTTCTTTATATTTCCTAAATATGGACGTTGGCCTATCTTGCTAGGTTGGGGAAGTTCTCCTGGACATATCCTGAAGAGTGTTTTCTGCCTGGTGCGGTGGCTCACGCTTGTAATCCCAGCACTTTGGGAGGCTGAGGCAGGTGGATCACCTGAGGTCGGGAGTTCAAGACCAACCTGACCAACATGGAGAAACCCTGTCTCTACTAAAAATACAAAATTAGCCGGGGTGGTGGCACATGCCTGTAATCCCAGCTACTCGGGAGGCTGAGGCAGGAGAATCACTTGAACCTGGGAGGCGGAGGTTGCGGTGAGCCGAGATCGTGCCATTGCACTCCAGCCTGGGCAAAAAGAGTGAAACTCTGTCTCAAAAAAAAAAAAAAAAAAAAAAAAAAGAGTGTTTTCCAACTTGATTCCATTCTCCCTGTCACTTTCAGGTACAGCAATCAAGTGTAGGTTTGGTCTTTTCACATAGTCCCATATTTCTTGGTGGCTTTGTTTGTTCCTTTTCATTCTTTTTTATCTATCTTGTCTTCATGCTTATTTCATTATGTTGATCTTCAATCTCTGATATCCTTTCTTCCACTTGATGAATTCAGCTATTGATACTTGTGTATGCTTCAGGAAGTTCTCATGCTGTGTTTTTCAGCTCCGTCAGGTCATTTATGCTCTTCTCTAAACTGGTTTTTCTAGTTAACAATTCCTCTAACCTTTTTCAAGGTTCTTAGCTTCCTTGCATTGGGTTAGATCATCCTCCTTTACCTCGGAGGAGTTTGTTATTACTCACTTTCTGAAGCCTACTTCTGTCAATTCGTCAAACTCATTCTCCATCCAGTTTTGTTCCCTTGCTGGCAAGGAGTTGTGATCCTTTTAAGGAGAAGAGGTGGTCTGGTTTTTGGAATTTTCAGCCTTCTTGCGCTTATTTTTTTCTCATCTTTGTGGATTTATCTACCTTTGGTCTTTGATGTTTGTGACCTTGGAATGGGGTTTTTGTGTGGACATCCTTTTTATCGATGTTGATGCTATTCTTTTCTGTTTGTTAGTTTTCCTTCTAACAGTCAGGGCCCTCAGCTGCAGGTCTCCTGGAGTTTGCTGGAGGTCCACTCCAGACCCTGTTTGCCTGGGTATCACCAACAGAGGTTGCAGAACAGCAGCCTGTTCCTTTCTCTGGAAGCTTCATCCCAGAGGGGCACCCACCAGATGCCAGCTGGAGCTCTCCTGCATGAGATGTCTATCAACCCCTTCTGGGATGTGTCTCCCAGTCAGGAGGCATAGGGGTCAGGGAGCCACTTGAGGAGACAGTCTGTCCCTTAGCAGAACTCAAGTGCTATGCTGGGAGATCTGCTGCTCTCTTCAGAGCGGGCAGGCAGGAATGTTTAATTCTACTGAAGCTGAGCTTACAGCCACCCCTTCCCCCAGTTGCTCTGCCTCAGGGAGATGGGAGTTTGATCTATAAGCCCCTGACTAGGGCTGCTGCCTTTCTTTCAGAGATTCCCTTCTCAGAAAGGAGGAATCTAAAGAGGCAGTCTGGCCTCAGTGACTTTGCCAAGCTGTGTTGGGCTCTGCCCAGTTTGGACTTCCAGGCAGCTTTGTTTACACTGTGAGGGGAAAACTGCCTACTCAAGCCTCAGTAATGGTGGATGCTCCTTCCCCAACCAAGCTCAAGAATCCCAGGTCGACTTCAGATGCTGTGCTGGCAGCGAGAATTTCAAAACAGTGGATCTTAGCTTACTGGTCTCCATGGGGGTGAGATCTGCTGAGCTAGACCACTTGGCTCCCTGGCTTCAGCCCCCTTTCCAGGGGAGTGAACAGTTCCATCTCTCTGGCCTTCCAGGTGCCACTGGGGTATGGAAAAAAACTCCTGCAGCTAGCTCAATGTCTGCCCAAATGGCTGCTTAGTTTTGTGCTTGAAACCCAGGGCCCTGGTGGCATAGGCAACCAAGGGAATCTCCTGGTATAGAGGTTGTGAAGACTGTGGGAGAAGTGTAGTATCTGGGCCAGAATGCACCACTCCTCACAGCTCAGTCCCTCATGGCTTCCCTTGGCTAGATGAGGGAGTTCCCCAATCCCTTACACTTCCTGGTTGAGGCAACACCCTACCCTGCTTCAACTTGGCCTCTGTGGGCTGCACCCACTGTCTAACCAGTCCCAGTGAGATGAGCCGGGTGCCTCAGTTGGAAATGCAGAAATCATCTGCCTTCTGCATTGATCTTGCTGGGAGCTGCAGACTGGAGCTGTTCCTATTTGGCCATCTTGCCAACCACTGCCTTTTTTTTTTTTTTTTAGACAGGGTCTCTCTTTGTCACCCAGGTTGGAGGTGCAGTGGACAATCTCAGCTCACAGCAACCTCCACTTCCCGGGCTCAAGCTATCCTCCCATCTCAGCCTCCTGAGTAGATGGGAACACATGTGCGCACCACCCCGCCTGGCATTTTTTTTTTTTGCATATTTAGTAGAGACGAGGTTTCACTATATTGCCCAGGCTGGTCTTCAACTCCTGAGCTGAAGTGACCCACTCACCTTGGCCTTCCAAAGTTCTGAGATTACAGGGTGGGCCACTGTGCCCGGCTAAACTTCCATATTTTTTTGTGTGCACCAGAATGCCTGATCATGTTCCCTTAGGCATACCATATGATGGTTGCTATGGTAGGCTTAATCATGGCCCCCAAATGTATCCAGGTCCTAACCTCTGGACCCTATGAATATTACTTTATATATATATAAAAAATGGACTTTTCAGATGTGATTAAATTAAACACTTTGAAATGAAGAGATCATCCTTGATTGTCTGGGTGATCCCTAAGTGCAATCCCACGTGTCCTTATAAAAGGGGGATTTGACTAACATTGAAAAAGAAGGCCATGTGATGAAACCAGATTCAGAGAGACAAGATGCTACACCACTGGCTTTGAAGATGGAAGAAGGGGTCATGAGCCAAGGAATGTATGTCAAGAACCAGAAAAGTTGAGGAAGGAGGTTCTCCCCTTGAGCCTCCAGAGGGAGCATGACTGTACCAACACCTCAATTTAGCCCTGTAAGATTTAGTTTGGATTTCTGGCACCCAGAACTGTAAGGGAAAAGTTTTATGTTGTTTTAAGCTACCATGTTTTGTGATAATTTGTTATAGCAGCCATCAGAAACTAGTGCAGTGGCAGAGAACAGTGTTTCCAGGTTATACTTGCATGTTGTGGCATCAATGACCAGCGTAAAAGGTGGACTAAGAGGACATGAAGCAAGGAACTAGTCTGGACCAACATCCATTGGTCCCTTCACATCACTTGGATCTGTTCTTGCCCTGTGTTAAATCTAGTGCATCAGAGAGTCTTCAAGGTGTTGTGTGGTCTTAAAATCTATTAAATACTCAATTCAGGAGGATTGATGGAACAAGCTGGAGCCTCTGTGGCTGCCACTGCTCCTAGGCTATAATTGGTGTTTATCATCTTCTTCCTCCACTACGTTTCCATATTTTTCTCACATTTGGCTTCACTTCAGTAGGTATAGGATGCTCGTCTGGTGGGGTGACCTGACTTTCACTTCTGAGGGATTGGAGCCCATGGTTAGTTTTTCCTTGTTGGATCATGATTCCTATAATTGCCCATTTATGGTTATCACTGAGCATGGAAGCACCAAGAAATACCTCTGATTCCAGATGCACTCCTTCCTGCTCTGACTATACAACATTAATCCTAGCTCCTCATAATAACCCGGGAAAAGAGTTATATTAATAATTAACAATTCCTGAATCTAACTTTTGGCCCATTGGCTTTAAAAATCAAACATGACTAGATGCTAATACTAGTTTCAGATTCAATAGAACCTTTACTGAGTGCCCTCGTGGAAACATCCTTCTCCTACTGCTCATAAAAAAAGAACCAGTCACAAATTAAGACTGCAGGAATAGGAAGCACAAGTTCACAAGTGAGTCCTTGAGAATTATGGTGAGAGGGGTCAATGCTACTCCCACCCTCTTGGTTCCCAGAACCATGTATTCTAGCTATTGGGTATACAACATTATATGTCAGTTATTGGTTCATTGTGTATACTGCATTCCAAAGGAATGCACCCCACTTCTGCAGGATATGTTTTTCTTGATATGATGCCATATCAAGAAAGCTGAGCCTTTAATTGACCATTCCACCATTCTATCATTCTGGCTTCTTCCAGGTGATTTAGTATATAGTAGGACAAATGAGTTCCATAGTTATATGCCAGACATCACCTCCTCTTCACTGTAAAACAGGTCTGTTGGTCTAATACAATATAATATGTAGATTTCATGTCAAGAAATCAGACATTCTATAAGACCTGGAGTGGGGGGTGCTGGAAGAGGCACCACAGGTAGCGAAGGCACACCCATAACCAGAGAGAGAGATATCAAATCTAGTGAGGATGAATCATTGGGTATGAAGGGGTCCAGCATATCCTAGCCAATCATAATCCTGAATGCCACAATCCCAAATGTTGAAATTCCAAAAGATCTGGAAAAACTAATTTTTAAAATTATTTAAAATATACTTATTTACATTTTTAAAAGGGGATTTATTTGAGAAACATATAAAAACACATCAGAACATTTCATGGGCCACTTTAAACAATAAAATGGATAATAATAACACACATATTTTTGCAAGCATAAACACTCAGGTATACTAATGACAGTCACACAGATATAACAGGTATGAGTAGGCAAACTGTATGGTAAAGAAATAGGTCAAAAAGGGAAATGTATAAACAAATGTCACTATGGTTGGTAATTGTGTGCACTCAGCTTTATAACTGTGGTCATCTGAAGTACTGTGATGAACAACCTAAGTCTTTTGACAAGATCAATCAAAAATCGCCATGGGTCACCACCACGTATGGGGTTACCCAAAGAGCTGAAGTTTCGAGAAATTTCATCTTTCACAAATGCAGATGTAAGAAAAGAAGGTCCCTTAATTTACTGAGAAAGTTTCAATGTTTTTACATATACACACAATGCTCACACACAAAATTGTGATAATGAACTTTTATGAGGTCAAGTTTGCAACAAATGCGTAAAACAAATTAGAACTCTCAAAAAATCTCTATACAATGTCTACCTCCCATATCAGAAATGATACAAAGATGAAACAGAAACATATAGCATAAAAAAATTGTAAAAAATAATGTTCGCAATTTAAAATAGTGAAAAAAAGCTAAAAAAGAAAAGAAACAACATAAAAAGAAAATTTAACATATGAAAAAGTACATTACAGGAATAGGTTATGGGCAATCATTCATAAGACCTAGCTAACTTTCACAATCATCAACTATATGTTGAAATCTTGCATCATGATGAATAGCTGCTATTTTTCTTTTCGGATATGGCTCTCCTTGGAGAACACATTCATACTAACTTTCTACGTGACATTGCTCTGTTTGAGCTTTTTCTATGAGTCACTGACATGAATGTTCCCTATTAAATTTTCCAATATTCTGGGTCACTCTTCTGTGTTGCTTGGGATACTTGGAAATCCATACTGTATGCATCCATATACAGGTCACAAATTTGGTGGAAACAATACTGGTGATTGAACAGCAACACCCAAAATAATGCTTTACCAGGTTTCTACGTATTTCCCAATCCAGTAAAGTTGACACCTAAAATGAAGCCCACAGATCTGCCCCTTGTTAACTTGGCACCCATACACATCTTCTTAAGCCGTACTTAATTTCCAAATAAAGACAACAAGGTAATAGTTCTAACATGATGCAACTATTCTGTGATTGTGATCTTCAGAATTTTAGGCATCAGGGATTTTAGACTTTAGGGATTTTGATTTTTCTGGGATTTCAACATTTGGGATTACAGTGTTCCAGACTGTGTCTTGCAGGATTATGATCCAAACCTCCCCTTCTAGTAATATAGTAATCACATGATCAATAATAAATGCTACCATGTGGCTGGCTGGTTTCCTTACAATAATAGTGCCATAGCAAGTGCTCGGTGTCAGTCTCTGCAGATGTCAGGAAGGGCATTCATGAATGCCAGTGCCTGTGAGAGCCATAATAAGAGGAATGCCATAATCTTGGGCTCATTAATAGCACCATCCCTACAACAGTGGCCACTCATGGGCCCATTGCCCAAGTACTGAGGTGGCTGAGAGGAGATGCTGGCTTAGATCCATAGGACAACTCATCCTGCCTACCTGTTCAGTGCCTCCCCTTCAAAGATACAGGTGTGTTGCTCCCATTTCCATGACTCTTTCCCAAACTTCCTTTTCTCTGGTCTTTCAATCTTTCTCTTCCCAGGATCCCCTAGCCAGCCAAGCCACTCTTCACTTCTCTAGGTTCTGTGTATGTCTGTACCTCAAGCTGTTTTTTGCTTTATTTAAACTGAATGACCAATTACACTGCTGAAAGTCTTGCTGACTGGGAGGATTTTCCTTTTGCACTGTCCTTTGGGACTACCTCTGAGTATTTCTGAAATGTGATAGCTGTACTTATTCCAGCTCTACACCAGGCTGGAGCTTTTTCTCTCCGTTAGTTGATTGCAGGGGAATCTCCATGAAGTCATAGTGAGAACTGAGGTCGAGGAATTTGTGCAACAGAGGTAGGTAACATGAAGGTCTGTGTAATCTATTCATGTAAACTTATTTGTACCTTTTGGGTCTGCTTGGATCCAAGTCTAAATGTACCATTTCTATTGTACAATGGATTGCCTGACCTCATGAAATGGTGAATCGGATAATACCCATCTCATGATCTGTAATTTTATGTCCCATGCTCAGGTACTTAACCTCTGCTAAGGCCCAGAACTACACCAGATGCTGCTTTGCAAATGGTAACTAGTTCTCTGCCATAGATGGCATGGCCTTGCTCCAGAAGCCTTGGGTCTGTGATGTGACTCTTCTGTTGGACCTTGGCAGAGACTCCACACGGAATTGGTATCTGCCATAGCTATTTTTAGCACTACTGAGTCTGATGAGTCATATGTCCTGAATGGCAGAACACTTTTCACTGTATCACAGCCTGAATCTGCTGCAGATTCTCTTGCTCTGGTCCCACTCAAACCTGGAAGCTTTCTGAGTCACTCAATAAATGTGTTGCGAATTAGTCCCAAGTATGGAATATGCTGCCTCCAGAATCCAAAGAAGCCTATTTAGTGCTGTGCCTGTTCTTAGTGGTAGGAGAAGCAAAGTACAACTTGTCCTTTACCTTGGATGGGATTTCTCCGCATGACTCAGACTGTTGGACCCAAAAACTAGACCAATGTGGAGAGTATCTGCATCTCCTTGGGATGTAGCTCCCTCCCTCTGGTATACATGTATTTTTACTACAGTATCCAAACTACTTGCCACTCCCACTTATTAAGTTCAATCAATATAGAGGACCTGAATGATGCTCTCTGGAATGTCAATATGATCAAGGCCCTTTGGACTTCATTGTAACAGAGAACAGGAGATATTCCTGGGACCTAATCCTAGATAAAACAGTGGATATGTGCCACTCTCCAGCTTGAAAAAAAAAATCAAACTATTTTTGATTCTCTTTATTGGTGTTTGTTGAAGAAAAAGATTTTACCAGATTAATTGCAATTAGAAGCCCTATGATTATTTTATAGATGAAGCCCCTAGTGGAAGTCCCATGATTATTTTATAGAAGAAGAAACTGAAGCTCTGGA
This sequence comes from Papio anubis, assembly GCF_008728515.1. Classification (NCBI taxonomy): domain Eukaryota; kingdom Metazoa; phylum Chordata; class Mammalia; order Primates; family Cercopithecidae; genus Papio; species Papio anubis. Next base: position 42,840,916 of record NC_044986.1, on the reverse strand, counting down.
GGATTATAAAACTCCAAGCATTGACCAGACTAGGGCACCACACTACAGGATCAGAGATATCTGGGCTGTCATAAAGTGGCCCAAAGTTACCTGGAGAGAGAGAGAAAAAAATGATGAAGGAAAACTGCTGACAGATTTTGCTTGCTGCACAGAGATTCATAGATCCTGGTGCTGAGGGTGCTTTGGAAGTCATCTAGCACAACCTCTTACCCTGACAATGAAGTGCCTCTGACACTGCTGGATTTAAGGTTATGCGTTTCATATAGTGAGGAGGGAAAAACACAGGTGTGCAGGTTTGGAGACATACTGTATCTGACAGCTATTGCTGTTAATAAACCACCCCCAAAACCTACTAGCTTAAACAACACTTTTTATTATTTTCTTTGAACCTATAGGGTTGGCTGAGGGGTTATGCTACGTTGAGCTGGGATCAGGAGGGCCTACTTGCTCATACGTCTGTAGTCAGCAGCTGGCCAGCTGCAGGTTGGCTAGCTGGATGGCTTGCTGATCTTAGCTGGGCTCTCTCACACATCTGCGAACAGCTGGGCTGGCCTGGTCGTTCTCTGTCTGTCTCATTCTCTAGGCTACCCAAGCGTATTCTTGTGGTAAAGTCAGAGAAACAAGAAGAGTATAAGGGCAAGAAGCATAATTGGCTTGTATTCCATATGTTAACAAATGGAGTAACAATGACTCATTAGCCAAATAAGTCATACGAGTCCAAAGTCTGGCAGAGCAGAGTGCCCTGGCCACAATGGGAGCAATGAAGACTCAGGCAGGGCCTTGATGCAGGCAATCTAACACATATAACTCAATTCCAATCCTAGCCATGGCACTTATCAGATAACTCACTTTTCTGAGCCTAAGTTCCCCTAACTAAAAAAATGAACAATAGTAACATCTATTTCAAAGCATATTATAATGATCAAATAATATTTATATAATGTATCTAGTATAGTGCTTGGAACATGAGAGATGTGAAAAAATGGATGGTTCTTCTGATTATAAAGAGAGGTGTCTGAGTTGATATGCCTTTTGCTCTCTACAGCTCAGGATGCTCTGTGGAGGCCGCCAAGGTAGCCCAAAGCTAGAGTCTCTCCCTAAACACTTGGTCAAGGGAGGCTGACCTTCTGAGGACCCACACTGGCCACAGCTAAAGGGTCTTAGGACTTTGGGGACTGAAGCTTACCACATCCCTGGGATGCGATATTCTCCAATGTGCTGCCCCCATCCTGACCCAGCCACCAGATGGAGATGATGGGGAAAGCTCTGTGCCTCCTTCTGAAAAAGGCAGTATGAGTATTGGTAAGAGTCAGGCAGGCCAGTGTTTAAAGTTCGGCTTGGTCACTTACTGGCTGTGTAACTTTGGGCAACTTAGGTAATGTCTTTAATCTCAGTTGTGTTCTGTTCCACAGGCCTTTTGTGAGCACTAATAAGGTGACATCTGTTTGGGATACAGCATTACAAGGATGATGTATATGTGGTGAAATGGAGGGTTGGAGACAGAGATAATGATCAGGAAGACATGCGCATGATTCTATATTTCCCTATGGATGAGAATATGGTCTGCCTGACAGCAAGTTTAGTTCAAGAACCAGGAGAATCCAATATTTGTAAACATGTCCTTAAATATAAACACACAGATTTTTAAAAATTATTAAACTTCAAGTTCTAGGTACATGTGCACAACGTGCACGTTTGTTACATAGGTATACACATGTGCCATGTTGGTTTGCTGCATCCATCAGCTTGTCATTTATATTAGGTATTCATTCTAATGCTATCCCTCCCCCAGTCCCCCACCCTCAGCAGGTCCTGGTATGTGATGTTCCCCGCCCTGTGTCCAGGTGTTCTCATTGTTCGGTTCCCACCTATGAGTGACAACATGCGGTGTTTGGTTTTCTGTTCTTGTGATAGTTTGCTGATAATGATGGTTTCCAGCTTCACCCATGTCCCTGCAAAGGACATGAATTCATCCTTTTTTATGGCTGCATAGTGTTCCATGGAGTATATGTGCAACATTTTCTTAATCCAGTCTATCATTGATGGACATTTGGGTTGGTTCCAAGTCTTTGCTAATGTGAATAGAAGCACATAGATTTTAACTGCATTTTTTTGCAGAATAGTAATGCAATCTCAGGCATAAAAATGTGATGGCAGAGCAAGCCAAGAGCTTCAGATCTGTACAGACTTTGCTTTGTATGCATGCTGTCACCAGAAGTTCACCACTTGTTAGAGACTCTGGAGGCCAGGATCAAGTCTACAGATATAAAAACTGCACCTCGTCCCACCCTGTTGTGCTATCTGCTTCTCAAAGTTCCTGGATTCTTGGTTAGATAAATCAGGCATATAAGATAAGCACATGGTGGATTTGAATCTATTTTTTCTTTGCTTATCCATCCACAACCCACCGTAACTGCTGTAGCATACAAAACACTTAGCATAGTACACAACACTTAGAGTAGTACAAAACACTTAGTATAGTACAAAACCCAGGAAGAGCACTCAGTCAGTGTTGGCTCCTTCAAACCCTCCATTTCAGGGAGATAAGAACATCATAGTTAGATTCTATACTTTCTCATCACTTTTAGTTATTGGAACAGCCTTTTAGTTATTGGAACACTTTTAGTTATTGGAACCAGGGTCTTAAAACTTAGATCTGGCTGGGCGCAGTAGTGTACGCCTGTAATCCTAGCACTTTGGGAGGCCAAGGCGGGTGGATCACGAGGTCAAGAGATCGAGACCATCCTGGCAAACATGGTGAAACCCCGTCTCTACTAAAAATACAAAAATTAGCTGGGCATGGTGGTCCACGCCTGTAGTCTCAGCTACTTGGGAGGCTGAGGCAGGAGAATCACTTGAACCCAGGAGGCGGAGGTTGCAGTGAGCCAAGATCGTGCCATTGTACTCCAGCCTGGCGACAGAGCAAGACTCTGTCTCAAAACAAACAAACAAACAAACAAACAACAACAAAAACCTTAGACCTATTCATTTTGAAACAGCCATGCCTTATTCAATTCAAAGTTCTCTTCCTCCCAACCCTGCTGCCCAGCTCAGGCTGCTCTGGGGGCTCTGGTTGCCTGGGATGGAACAGTGGGATGGAGGGAGATATGCAGCTGAAGAATGGTCCACCGTTCACTTCTCTGCACTTAGTTTTCTGGTACTGGGATGTGGGACAGAGAAACGATAAGCCCCACAAGACAACCTCTCCAGATGTGGTCCCTCTGGCAAGCTCCTCTCCTGAATCCATGTTCCTTGTCCAGGGATTGGACAAATTGGAAACACAAGGAACCTCACTGGCCAGTTATTCAGCCCCAAGCAGCCCCTTCCACACCCAAAAAGCATTAGTAGCTCCTTTCAAAAACCCATTTTCTCCACCAGCTAGGGGCCTCGTGCCTTGTTTTTCTCCGTGCCCTTGACTGTGGTGGCCCAGAAGCCCTGGAGCTCCTTCCTCTGCCCAACCTTATCTCTTCTCTGGAGACTTTGGCACATGAGGAATTGATTTTTTTCTGCCTTTAGAGAAATGAGAACCTGAGGGAGATGTTCTTTGCCCTCTTTTTCTCCCTATCCTGCCTCTGATCTCTCCCCAGGGCTCATCTACCACTGGATCAGCATATCAAGAGGCTGAGCAGACATTCAGCTAAGGATGGAAATGACCATCGGCCCACCATAGTTTACAAGGCAGTTCTCTTGGGCATCACTTCAGTGCCTGTAGGGAAAAACTAGTTGGTGGCCTTCTTCTTGAGAGTGGGGCAGCCTCGCTTTAAATATGAAGGGTCTCCCCAAAAGCAACCTCTCTCCTCTATAAGTCAGCTTATATCTCTCCTCCCCAAGGGGCCCCAGGGTAGCCTCTACTGTACCCTGTGGTCAGTGGTGACAAGTGAGAAGGGCATCCTGCAGCCAGAAGTAGGACTTTCTTTGAATTCCAAGGGACTTGGATAACTTACACCTCAATAGTTCATTATCTCTGTGTCATAAATCAAAGTCAAGAGCAGGAAAAACTTCAGTCAATACTTCACAACATCCTATCACATAGAAATGAGTTGCTGGCAATGAAGAGACCCCCATTTGTCCCTAAAGACTTGCATCAAAGATGAGGTCCCCTGACCGAAGCAATTAGGGAAATTCCTACTGACAGAAGAGATGTAGAAACATCTGTTTCCCACTCATGTCAAGGCCGGGGTGGAGGCGCTGGCCTAAAATAACCTTTCCTGGACCAAACAGCCTAATGGGACATTTAACCTCTCTGAGCCTCAATTTCCTGATCTGTAAAATGACAATTGAATTAGTCTGTATGGCATTCCCAGTTCAGAGACTTTAAGAGTTAAGATAATGGAATGTGATGATACTGTATAAATAAAAGAAACAAGTAATATTTTTAAAAGCTATTTGGAAACCCCCTCCACAATTCGTGACTAGAGATATAATTCAGATTTATAACTGAAGATAATCTTTTCCTATCTCCCCAAATACTTGCAATTTACTTTTTAGCTTACTGTTATATTCCATTGTGGATAAGCCAAATGTATTTTGTTCTGATTACATAAAAGCAAAACCAAGTAACTACTCCAATTAGGCAAGTAAAATGAACCTAGAGTGGTACAGCAAAGATGTAAATGAAAACTCACAAAATATAATAAAGGACTCTAGTGACAAATGGATAAAGAGCAATTATGTCTGTGTTCAGGACCATTAAAATGACCTTAAAACTAAAAGTGGAACCCAAGGGCAGACAGGACAGCAGGCCCCACGGGCACTGGCACCAGCAGCTGGGCTACCAGGGCATCCCTCTTGCCAGCGACCCAGGCACATGGCCTCTTATCTCTGCATATCTGCTTCCCTCTCATGATGAAGGGGTGTGGGCGGAGTGGACAAACTGATGAAAAAGTCTGCTACAAAGTGCAGCTATCTCAGCGAGCTTTTTCCCTAACAACACTGAGTCTTGGGTTTTAGCTACTTGTGATTCTGGTTTTAATGGACTTTGCTGCTGTGGGATGCCTAAGAAGCTTAAATTTGGGGTGCCTTAGGATCACCAGTAAGAAAAACAAACAAACCAATAAAGATTTGGATAACAAGAGAGAAGGTGATTGAAAACTGTCAACTCCCTGAAAGTTTTAAACTAAGCATGAAGCCTCCTGTGTCTCTCATTCGTCATGTTTCTGAAGACAGTTGATCTGTTGACTTAAACACATCATTTAAGAGAGTCAGCCGGAAATAATGACGGTGTGAGGACCTGCTACCCATGCTGAGTACTGAGAAAGAGCTAGCTCAATAAGAAAAAGTGGACCTTGGCCTATTACTCAGACATCTTTGGCTTAAAAAAATAATTTTCATATCTCACAATAATTTGGGCCAGGAGTTAGAAGGTCAGACACTAGTCCAGGTTTGAGGCTAATTTTTCAGAAACCTTTTTCCTGGAGCTATTTGGTTAATGCCCCAGAATCCCTTCCCTACTGCCTTCATTGGCTAAATGTTTTGATGTTTTGGAGAGTGCTAGAATCCTAGTTTCATCACTTACCATCTGTATGCCTTGTGTATGTGACTGAACCTCGCTAAGCTTTTCTCGTTGTAAAGACAAATTGTTAGCTTTCTTTTTATGTCTATGCGATTTGGTTTTTTTGTTATATTTTTTAACTCTTTAAAAGCAGTATTTCTCGCCTATGATACTTTGTCCTGTATCTTCTACCACCATTAGCATAAAGCCAATCTGGGAGACTGTGCTCAATAAACGTTATTATTTTTTGATTTTGGCATAAATATTAATAATCATTTATTGAAAAGTCTCTCTGGGCAAGATATTGAGTCTTGTTACTACATGAAGGGAGACAGGAAGGACAAAGAATGAGTTTTTCCTTAAGGAAGGTTCAATTCATTGTGGGGCCAGACAGGTAGACATGCAGCAAACTACTTGGCAGGTCTTTCCTCTTCTCTCCCACAACATGTGACTCTAGGGAGTGATTTGGGAAGTAGAAACTGTTGGAACAGAGCTATTTTCTGGACAGACAATCCTGGCTTCCTGGATCCTGTTTCTACCGAGACACAGGAAGGGAGCTGCTGATGCTCATTCGATGCCCATGCCCCATTTTCCTAAAACAAACACATATTGGACATCAAAGCAGCTATGTAGTTCTTTTCGAGAACTTTCAGTTAGTTACCTTAAAGGTCCTAACTAGAGGCTGGGTGTAGTGGCTCATGCCTGAAATCCCAGCACTTCCAGAAGTTGAGGCGGGAGGATTGCTTGAGACCAGGAGTTTGAGATCAGCCTGAAGAGAATAGGAGACTCGATCTCTACAAAAATAACAACAAAACCATTAGCCCACTGTGGTAGCCTGTGCCTGTAGTCCCGGGCTACTCAGGAGGCTGCGGGGGACGGGGGGAGGATCACTTGAGCTCAAAAGTTCAAAGCTGCAGTGAGCTGTGATTACACCACTGCACTCCATCCTGGTGATTGAGTGAGACCCTGTCTCTAAAAAAAGAAAACCAAAAAAGATCCCAAGTAGAACAAGCAGTGATAAGCAGGGCTGTGGAGAAGAAGAGAGTTATTCATGCCTTGTCATCCTGGTCCCCCTCCTTCTCTAATCACCTTGCAGTCCTTTCAGCCTGCAGGGACCCAGGGCCTCACGGTAGATGCTCCCCTCTCCCCAGCTGTCTCCCTCTTCTGGCCAGTCCATGCTGATCTTGCAGAGTAGAAGGTGAGGTTGGGAGCAAGCTCTGGTTTCCACAGATGAGGGGAGAGGATGCGGCTGAATGAGAATGGAGTGAAGGTAGAGGGACAGAAAAGACAGACTTCCATTTCAGGTTACCATTAGTTTCCTCCTTCATATTCTAAAATCTAACACTATTCGCCAGTAAGAGGACTTGCTTTCTTCCGGTAATACCCCAGTAGCCTATGTGAGGAGATCCTATTCCCATCTGAACAGAACTTTGGTCCTCTGTCTTGTGAAATAATAACTCTGGACTTACGGAGCTCAGGGAGTGTTTGTCCCCTCCATGCTCGGGGTTATTGTGAAGCTTTCTGGTGTTAACTGACAATAATGAATGCCTGTTATCCCTAATTTCTCCCCTTCCCAGGTCGGGGAAAGGAGGCAGAGAAGAGTAAAGTTTCAGCCAACCTCGTAACAATGAAATACATGTGCCAATGTTAACTCTAGCAGTATCTTTCTATAGGAGTCCAAGAAGTGTTTGTCCCCTGAGACACTGTGGAAGACATTAGCGGATAGTTGAATCTGAATGTTGATTACACTGCTTTCTTCATGATTTCTAGAGAAACTGCTCGAGTGACACTTTCCTATATTCTGAGAGTACAGCACAAACCCAGTGTAATTGTTTTATTCATTTCTACCACTCCCTACTTTAGACTGTGAGACGCTTGGTGACAAAGGCTGCCCTATCACCACTAGCAACTAAGGGCATTCAACCTTCCAACTTGTCTCTGGCATACAACATTTTGTAAAAAGAAAAGAGGGAATCTTTTGCCTCCATTGTAACTGTTTAATTGGTTCAACAGCATCCTCCCTACCACCCAAGCTCTCGGAGTTAAATATAAATTCAGCCCGTGATTGACGTGACAAAATATATACAAAGACAAATAAAAGACAGATTGCCTATCAGGTCTGAAGCAGGAAGGCCCGGGAATTCTAGCAACATTGGCTTGTCTGAAACAGCACAGAGTGAATAGTATTATCATAACCAAGTGTGGTCAGAATAGCTGGACAACAGTAGCTGTATAAAAGGAAAGTCCAGGAAGCAAGCACCTGAAATGTGTCTCTGGGGCTGACCCACGGTTGTGATTTATCTGTTCCTAGTTGCACTGACAGATGATTCAGCTCTTAAGAGCCCAAAGCCATAAAATACTCGCACCATACACACAATTTCATTTGTTCTGATTTTATTCTCCCTAAGCAACTGACAAATTAAGATTTGATTTCCCATTTATTTTTCAATGGTTCACTTTGTTCTAAAAAGTTTATAAGGGGCTTATAAAAGTGTATATGCCTCAGTTTAAAAGTTAAAATGGAATGTAAATGGACACAGTGGGTTGTGGTTTTGCCTGCCTCATATCCATTTTACCCTTATTATTTTCTCTGGGGAAACGTTCTACCTCTCAAGTGGAACTGGTACCATTTCATCACAAGTTCTGAGTGAAGGAGTGTAACCCACACCTGGCCTATTGGTCATTTCCATCCATCTGGTCTCAGTGGCTTGGCCAAGTGACTCACAGAAACTCAATCCTGGGGACTTTGTCAAACTGATAGGGAAAGAGAAGCTCTTCTTCCACTGGCACTTTTTTTTTTTTTTTGAGACGGATCCTCCCTCTGTCCCCCAAGCTGGAGTACAGTGGCTCGATCTCGGCTCACTGTATCCTCTGCCTCCTGGGTTCAAGCGATTCTCATGTGTCAGCCTCCAAGTATCTGGGACTACAGAAATGCACCACTACACCTGGCTAATTTTTGTATTTTTAGTAGAGACGGGGTTTCATCATGTTGCCCAGACTGGTCTGGAACTCCTGACCTCATGTAATCTGTCTGCCTCGGCCTCCCAAACTGCTGAGATTACAGGTGCAAGCCACCATGCCCGGCCTCCACTGGCACTTCTAACTGTAGGATGATACAAGCCTGGTGCAGCCAGAGGCCCTAGACAGGGAGGCAGGAATATAAGAATGGAGTCAACACAGAAGAGAGAAGAACTCTGAGACGGAGAGAGAGACAGATTATAAAGCTGAAATGTGAGACATTTTTGGTTTTGTTTGTTTGTTTTTTAGTTCCCGGATCCAACCATGGCTGAAGCTAGAATGATTCCTGGAATTTCGTAGTAGGTATCATATAGCCTCTCTCTCTCTTTTTTTCAATTATGTTGAGTTTCTGACCCAGCTGAAGGTCCTGATTAATTCAGTATATGAGAAAAGTAGGGTGAGAAAAATAAAAATAGTGAAGAAAAAAATGAAACTAGTAGTCAAGTGAGCACATATTTGCTAAAATGTTTGCCATGAATTACAGGATACTTGCTGGTACAGGCTGATCCGTCTACTCAAACTTCACAGCCATCAGCACAGGGCCAAACCTGCTTAGTCATGTTGGCCAGAGTGTCCATAAGATTAAAACTCACCCGGCTGCTCAGAAGAAATAAAACTATATTCCTGAATATGGTACTTGAAAAAAAATTCTACCTTGGGCTCCTTAGAAGGAAGATGCTGTGTAAAATGGTGATTCATACCCTCAACCATATTCCTACAATAAACATGACAATGAATTAATGGATTTCATGGGACTGTTTCTTATAACATCCTGATGAAAAAACACCAAAGTACAGTTTAATGAGAGCAGTTTTAAAGTCAGGAAATGATGCAGGCCACTTGTGTAGTCACTGCTAGAAAGGCTAGTCAGAACAAAGGTGACACCTCCAGGATAAATGAGTGTAGGCTTGTTACGGTTTGGATCTGTGTCCCTGCCCAAATCTCACGTTGAATTGTAATCTCCAATGTTGGAGGAGGGGCCTGGTGGGAGATGACTGGATCATGGAGGCAGATTTCCCACTTGTGCTGCTTTCATGATAATTAGTGGGTGCTCATAAAATCTGGTTGTTTAAAAGCGTGTAGCACCTCCCTGCTGTCTATCTTGCTCCTGCTGTGGCCATGTAAGATGTGCCTGCTTCCCTTTCACTGTCCACCATGACTGAAAGTTTCCTGAGACCTCCTGAGGAGCTGCTCTGCTTCCTGTACAGCTTGCAGAACTCTGAGACAATTAAACCTCTTTTCTTTATAAATTACCCAATCTCTGATATCTCTTTATAGCAATGCAAGAATAGACTTATACAAGGCTCTACCTCTAGGGGACCAAATGGTTTAGGGCCATAAAGCCACTTAAAAATTCCTTTGCTTTGAGCAGCTGATCTAAGTCTTATATTCTATGGCAATTAATTGACAGAAATCTTTGTCTATTGAATCCATTTTTACTCTGATTCCAGAAAACCACATCTCAAGCAAAGAAAAGATTGTTTGTCTTTCTCTTTCTTATGAGGGGAGTGGGCTATGGGAGTGGGCTTCCCATCTAGTTTTCCTAGAAGAAATCCCTCTCTAAGTTAAAAGAGCCTTCCTGCCTACAATCTGGCTGAGATAGAAAATTTTTCATTTGTTTGTTTGTTTGCTTTAATATGACTGTCACCACTGAGTGACTAGCATGGAAGTAGGCCCTATGGAGTTGAAGGACAGTTCAGGCAGTCCCTGCTTGCTTACATAAAGTGTTGGAAAACACACCTGAGTTGGACATGTGATAATCACACAGAAAGATATGTAATAAAAGTTTTCTGTTATGGAAAAGTCTATAAAATCCCTAATAACACTTTACGCTCTGGACGCAATTTTGGAAGCTAGGTTTCTAGCATTTTGTATGTCCAACCAATTCTTCTCATTTATATGACCATTATTGATTTTAAAAATGTATGAAAAGTTCATTTTAATAATCACAAATTTTAATTTGTTCCTTTTCTCCCTTGAGTTGTATTTCCATTCCATTTCTTCTGTATAATTTCATCCTAATATATTTTTAAATTTGAAAGTTCTTTTGTTGATAGTTATCTTGAACAAATATACTTTTGTAAATTGAAATTCATTATTTTTATTCTTGTGACTGTAAAGTTCTTAGTGTTAAAATTTTCATCTGGATTCAGTTAACACACAATAGATATTAAAACCTAATTGATCAAAACAACAGAACTGTATTATAAATTTTAGTGAGTACTTATTAAACATAAGAAATAAAATTTTATTGAATAGTCCTCTCAATGAAACTTAACAATACTATTTTTTTCAGTTAGTTCATGTATTTATGGACAAATATCACTTATTGCTAGAATAAGAGGATTCAACATCAATTCTATTTCTCAGTTTTGTTTTTATAAATATAAGCATTAAGAAACTTGGTTTACATAAATAATTAGACAGAAATTAGATGGAAAACATTTTGCTTTCTCAATGCAACTTAATCATTTGAGTGCCTTCTAAGTTATATTCAGAAAATCACATAGTGATCCATGTTAAAGTAATTTTTAATGATCTTTGAAAAAAATATGTGGCTTTCTTTTAATTTTCCTGAAGCAAAACACTAGACACCATAATGCTTGGGAAAAGATTTTTTTAAAATCCTGTCATTAAAGTCATTTACTTTTGAAAACTTTTATTTTTAATTGCCCCATTTTTCCAGCCCCAGACTTTTTCATACCTACAGTAAGTTCAGGTTGAGTGAGGGCATGTACATAAGATAAGCACGATTGTGATAGGGGAATGGGAAATGGAGAACTAGCGTAATGTCTCCATTGCAGATCAGTTTCATATGGAAATTAGGTATCTGGGAAAAGATTCCCTTAAAACTCATTATTTATACTCTTATATCCTTAAAAGGCCTCATGTACCTCCGGAGGTATGTGTATCTCAGTTTGAGGGCCAATATTCTCGTAGAGACAAAAATGTATAAAATTATATACAATGTGATACTTCCTGATACTAAAAAAAAAAAATGCTATAAAAGGAAGCATATGGTAAAAACCTGGAGGGAGAGTGCTATTGAGATAAGGCAAAGAGAAAGGCCCCTGTGAGAGGGGACACCTAACCTGAGCCTGAAGGATGAGCACAGTTGGCTTGCAGAGCTGGTCAGGTGCGTTCTAAGTGGGAGGAACAGCATGTGCAAAGGTCCTGTTGGCATGTAAGCTTGGCATGTTTGAGTGGCAGAAAGAGGATCTGTGGGGCTGGAGCATGATGACCAAGGGGAAGAGTGGAAGAAGGTGAGGTCCAGAAACGGGCAAGGCCATATTTATAAGGCCCTGAGGGATCTGCACATTATTTTCAGCATGATTCAAAGCCATCTGAGGTTTTAAGCAGGAGAATGACAAGAGCTGAGTTTTGCTTTAGAAATATCTTTCTGGGTGCTGTGAGGTAGGGACAGTGGATGATAGGGAAGTAAAAATAAGCTAGCAATTAGCAAGATAGCTATAGACTACTGCTGTCATCCACGAGGGAAGTGACTGCAGCTTAGAACAGGGGAGAACACTGAGGCTGATAAAAGGACCTCAATTTAGGAAAGTGTTTGGAGAAAAAGCCAACGAGAATTACTGATGGGTTGCATATGCAGTGTGAAGAAAGAAAAATAATCTACCTGTAGAATAAATTCTAGAGGTGGAATTGCTTAATCATGTCTATGACATATTTCAAAATCAAAAAAACATAAACTCTGAAGTACTGGGCAGATATTTTGGACGTGACAATATGTGATCAAGAACTCCAGTCTGAAAATCTACCTGGATAAGCAGTGATATGGACCCTACTCATGGGCCATTCTTCCGTATGACCATACATGCCCCAGGCAGTGAAAACTGCCAAATAAACCTTCTTAAAAATGAGGTCCATTTTCACGGAACAACTCTTATTGACAGTTCTGGTCAGTCCAAAGTATGCAACTATCTAGTCTCAAGTGCATTTTATTTAAATAATGCCACAACTATCTAGTCTTAAGTGCATTTTATTTAAATAATGCCAATAGGGAGTTGTGAAGTTAAAATTAATGTTTTGAAACTATCCATAATTTTTTAAATGAATTTTTTATTAACCTTGCAAGAGACATGATCTAAATTTTTATCCTCTTCTTGCTATAAAACATATTATAAAGTTGTTGTTACACAAAAAGTCAATCAAAGAGCAAGCAGCCAATGTGTAGGGAAAAAGTATTACAGAGAGTTGTCAGGCAGGTAATTAATAAAGTTTAATGTTATCTTGCTTGACTTTGTGATTCTTGTGGCATTTTTCAGTAATTTAAAATTTGTAATTCATTGTAGTTTCCTTTTCTCAGACTAAACAAATACTTTTATACTAAATATGTATTTAAATTTTGTATTCTTTATGTGAAAGAGGGCTCCCTAAATTTTTTAAGCTTCAGGACCATAAAACCTGGAACTGCTCCTGGCAAGTGTCATCACTCAATAACATAGGAAAGACACGACATGGAGCAAATGATTGTTGCTGTTTGGGGAGATGTAATGTAGGGGACAATTAATAGGGCTTTTTTGGCTAGGTTAAGTTAGAAATGTCCATTAACCATCTGAATGGATGTAGGCATGCTTTCAAGCAGGATGAATATATGCACTGTCATTGCTTCCTTTTTCTTTTTCTTTTTTTAAAAATTTTTATTTATTTTATTTATTTATTTTATTTATTTATTTTGAGACAGAGTCTTACACTGTCACCCAGGCTGGAGTGCAATGGAGTGTAGGATGATGGATCTGGAGCTCAAGAGTTCTGGGTTGGACATATAAGTTTGGGTATAATTAGTATCTTTAAGAGACTGTGAAGATTCCTAGGGAAAGAGTTTATACTGAAGGAAAAGAAAAGAAGAGGATTCCTGACAGAGCTCTGAGGTCCTCAACATTTAGAAATTTAGTATAAAAGCAGAATCAGCAAAGAGGGCCAAGCAGCAGCAGGCAATGCCATAGGAGGGAAACTAGGCAGGTGGTGGCCGAGAAACCTAGAGAAAGGATTCCATGGAAGAAGGGCAGTCAGTCAGGCCAAGCCCAGCTGGGAGGTTGTCTTAGTTCATTTAATGTTATTATAACAGAATACCCGAATCTTATTTAGCTCACGATTCTGGTGGCTGGAAAGTCCAAGATTGGGCAGCTGTATCTGGTGAGGGGCTTATACTTCTATAACTCAAGGCAGAGTGCAGAGCAGAAGCAAGCACATGCAAACAAAGAGGCCATGCAGGAGGAGTAATCTCACTTTATAACAACCTGCTATTGCAGGTACTAATCCATTCCTAAGAGAGTGAGAACCTACTCACAACATTAATCTATTCATGAGGGATTCGCTCCCATGAGACAAACACCTCCCACTAGGCCCCATCTCCCAATTCAACTGAACTGGCAATTAAACTTCAACATAAGTTTTAGTGAGGACAAACCACAACCAAACCATAGCAGAGGTCACGAAAGACAAATGTGGGGTTGGTCAAGAGCCTCAGCCATTGGTGACTCTGACATGTGCCATTTTCTTAGAGTGGTAGATGAACAACTCTGGAGAGAATTTAGGGGAGTCTGGGAGGTAAGGAAGCAATGGGCCTGGCACAGTGGCTCCCACCTGTAATCCCAGCACTTTGGGAGACTGAGGCGGGCAGATCACCTGAGGTCAGGAGTTCGAGACCACACTGACCAACGTGGTGAAACTCCATCTCTTCTAAATATACAAAATTAGCCAGGCACGGTGGTGCATGCCTGTAATCCCAGCTACTTGGGAGGCCGAGGTAGGAGAATCGTTTGAACCTGGGGGGCAGAGGTTGCAGTGAGCTGAGGTCGCACCGTTGCACTCCAGCCTGGGTGACAGCGTAAGACTCTGTCTCAAAATAAATAAATTAATTAATTAAAATTTAAAAAAAAGAAAAAGAACAAGGAAGCAATGACAGTGCATATATTCATCCTGCTTGAAAATTTGGCTGCAAAGAGGAACAGAAAAGGGTGGTAGGAGCTGGAGAAAGTGTGGGTCCAAGGGGTGAATTTAGTTTTTTTTTTTTAATGAATAATATTAAGCATATTTGTTTGCAAATGGAAATGAGCCGCTAGCAAGGAAAAATTGATATTGCAGGAAAGAATGGGGATAATTGCAGAATGATCTAGGGTTTGAATGGAAGTCTTTGCCTGATCTATTTTCTCTATACAACATGGGGAGAATTTGGAATCAGAGAATGACTATTCTGACTCTCAGGAATGGGGCACAAGAGAAGGAGTAATAAAGATTTGAGGTGAGAAAAGAAATGTGAGGTATTCTTGAAGGGAAACATGACTTTGCTATTTCTATACTTTATTACAAAACTCTTTAGGGGAGGCCTTGTGTGTTATACATTTATGGAAATCCCACAGAGTCAGCATAGCATCTTGCATACTATAGGCCCTCAATGTGCTCCTGTTGAGTAGGTGGATGGTTTGGATGAATGAGAAGTGCCTTGTAGGAATCCAAAGGAATAAATTAAAAGACTTCATCAAACGGAGGAAAATTTGAGTGATGAGGAGGATTCTAGATAGGAGGGTGGCATGAGCAAAGATGCAAGTGTAGCTTCTCCTGGGGGGACTGTGCCTGGATCTGAGCAGAGATATGTGTGTTTGAGATGATGGGAGATGCATTCATATGTGTTGGTGGGATAAGCCCAAGTAGGTGATGCTTTGCAAGTAATGTTAAAGACTTTGGATTAGCATGTAATTAGCATGTAATGTGGTATCCAGGCTGGGACTTTTTGAAACTTAGTTAGTAAAACCTGGACAAACAGAACATTTAAAGCCACAAGTAGTTTTCAGTCATTCAAAACAAAGAAATTTAAACTAGAAAGATAAAGACTTCTGTTTTTTGGGATATCATCTCAAGAAGTCTACAGTACAAAAATGTAAAATAAATACTATTTTCTAAAATGCAGCTACTGTTACCCCAAGAAGCTGGAGATGAGCCTAGAAAGTACCATTATTAAAACCATTGTGTTATCATGCAATTGCCTGGTAGGGAATGGGGGACAGAGGAACATGTAAAAGCTCAATAGATGGAGGGTGGTATTTCTCTTGAAAGGAGTGAACATCACCACTGTCAATTGCCCTGGGAAGAAGTAGATCCTATGACAGGAAGTAAGGATTGAGAAGGTAGAGCACAGACTAGAGAGGAGGAAAAACTCATCTGTTTCTGTGGGCCTCTGGTGATGAGCCTGACCAGGCTTTGAGTACTTGCAGTGGCGGGCATGAGTGTGTACTTTGTAAGCAAGTCAACATTTAGGCAGAAGGCAGTGGGTTGGCCTGCAGATTCAGAGAAATCACATCTTACATTAGCTCTAAGTTCTCTTCTTGTGCTTCCCCAACCCTTGAGTCAATTTCAATTCACTTTTAGCCTGGCCTAAGCAAGGTGGTAGGGAGAGAAGAACATGCCTGGGACATGTTTGGGTCCTGGTGGTGAAGGGCAGAGCAGAGCCCTTTCCTGAGGCCTGAATGGTAAAAGCATCATACATGCCACCATGAGCCACAGAGCAGTGATCCTTTGGGATCACAGGCAGTAGTGGCAAAGGCATGAATCATTATTAAACAAAAGAGTTGGTGATAGGCGATTTTCTGAAATAACTGAGGGAAACCACAGGAGCAGGTGGTGGCCAAAGTCATAGTTTAGCAATTTAATGCAAAAAATCTTAGTGTTTAAGCATGTGATGATAAGTCATTCCTCTATCCCCCCTCTCTGAATTTGGAACCTTTAGAGATTTAGATACAGGAGACTAAAGATGAAAACATCAGCTTTATTACTAGTAGCACTGGCTTGGAAATTGTCATATAAACACGGTAAACAACCAGACAGCAGACACACTCTCTCTGTTGTGCCAATGTTCCTGGGGGAAACCACAAAGACAAGAATAGCAGCAAGTGTGTGGGTCCCCAGTGCCCGATGCCTTCTAAAGAAGAACAAAGTGATCAGTGGAATCAGACATTAACTTTCAGGAAAGGGACTCTGCCCCTTGGGCTGAGAAATTTTAGAGCTGCATTAACAGCTCTGGAGTAAGTAGAGGTCAGAGTACAATATAAGGATAATGTACAGTTCTGGCATGGCAGCTCAGGGTTTGTGGCTGGGGGAACATGAGCCCCTCCCATTGCATAACCAGAAAGCGAGGTCTATGCCTGGCCATTACTGCTGTGTACTGTGACAAATTCGCAGTGTGAAAGAAAAATACCTTGGGCTCCCTAAATCACTAAGCTAAAGGGAAAAGTCAAGCTGGAAACTGCTTAGGGCAAACCTGACTCCCATTCTATTCAAAGTTATCCCCCTGCTCACTGAGATAAATGCATATCTGATTGCCTCCTTTGGAGAGGTTAATCAGAAACTCAAAAGAATGCAACCATTTGTCTCCTATCTACCTATGACCTGGAAGCCCCCTCCCTGTTTCGAGTTGTCCCACCTTTCCAGAGCAAACCAATGTTCATCCTACATATGTTGATTGATGTCTCATGTCTCTCTAAAATGCATAAAACCAAACTATGCTCTGACCACTTTGGGCACATGTCAGGACCTCCTGAGGCTGTGTCACGGGCGCGTGTGCTCAACCTTGCTTGGTAAAATAAACTTTCTAAATCAACTGAGACCTGTCTCAAATTTTCTGGGTTCACATTAGCATGACCTGTTCCCCCAGCGTTCATGATTGGGAAGCCACCGCCTTTCTCCTGGCCTGCTCAGGAGGCCGGGTCTGACCCTCGGGATTCACTGGGATTGGCCGCCTTCCACCCACAGCTATAATTCATTTCCAAGGAGCTTTGCATCCAGCTCCTTTTCTAGAAGGCTGATGAGTGAGAATCAGTCTTGGACACATTAGGGCTTACCTTTCTCAGCCACCCCAAATGAGCTTCCCACACCGTCTTCCCAAATTGTCCTTACCTTCTCAGATCTGCAGGCCTTCCAGCACAGAGGTAGGATCTGCCTGAATAAAGTTTACTGGTTGGAGGAGCAGAAAACGTATGTGTCCTGAAGCAAGATGCTGTGAAAGAGAAAACCCAAAAAAGGCTGAACTTCAGTCCTTCTTCCAAATCATCAGCTTAGTCATTCACCTACCCTTGGAGAGGGGAGCAAAGGATGGAGAAACTGTCAGAAATATTCTAGTTTTTCCTCCTGGGGAGGGAAGCACAAGTTTTTTGTCTTCTGTGGAAATGTGCAGCAGCTTTGGATCAAAAATAAGCTGGACATGGATGGATGGTGGTGATGGCTTCACAACAGTGTGAATGTATTAAATGCCACTGAACTGTACACGGAAAACTGGTTAAAATAGTAAATTTTATGATATTTTACTATAATCACCCAATCAATGTAAAAAAGGAACTGGATATAATCATGCTTTTGATTTTATTTTTGCTTTGTTTTGAATAGTTAATATATTCGTATGGTTTTAAATGTAGAAAACACAAATGGCCCCTTCATCATCTTTTCCTAGCTAATGCAGTTTCTTCTTCAGAGGCAAACAATAAAAGCAGCATTTTTGTATTCTTCCAGAGATATTTTATGCATTCTCTAGCAAATACTTGTTTTAAAAATTTTTTGACACAAATGGTATTATATGTTACACACTGTTCTGCAATTTGCATTTTAACTTAATGAAATTTCTTGGGGAATGCTCCATATCAGTGTTTCAGAGTTCCAGCATTCATAGAGCTACACATTTTCCTAGAGCACAGATTTCTGTAGTTGGTTTAACCAGTCCCCTTTATGGTGCAAATATAGATGTTTTTACTCTTTTGTTGTTCCAGTGAATAACCTGTTATGTGTGTCATTTCTCACATTTATCTACTCATAAGATAAATTCATAGACATGGAATTGTCCAATCTTGGTTTTAATAGTTTTCATTATAGGCAAACTTGACTTTAATACTGTTGAGTAGACATTTGGAATGCAGTGCTAACTGACCAAGACCTCTAATCTGACTGGCTATCCAGAAAAGTGACGATATCTTTCCTAGTCACAGATCATTGTTCCACAGTTTCATATGTGCACTAAGGTGGGAAAACCATCAAACAGACCCCAAGAAAATAATGTCCATTTTCAAAAAGCAACTCTTTCTGGCAGAGGTCTGATTAGCCCATAACATATAACTATCTGATTATAAGTGAGCTTTCTTAAAATAATTTTTAATATTTTTCCCACTGTAATTTTTTCATGTTTCTATGCATGCTATACATTTTTGTTTTGTAACAATTAAAGAGCCCTGACAGGTTAGCCAGAGAAAGTAATATTTATTATCTGTGTATTAAGGTGAGAAAACAAGGAACATAGGCCAAGGGAAATTGCCACTTGTCCAAAGTCACCTAGCGAGTTAGTGGGAGAGCCTGGACTAAAATGCAGGTCACAACCCAATCCCATGCTCTGTTCACTAATCTGTATTTGTCCTTTTTGCCAGTTCTCAAAAGTAAGTGAGCTGTTCCTGAAGCTATTAGGTCCAGGAGAGGTCTCAGTTTATGGGCAGCTGACGATGTCTCACTATGAAGAACTTGTCCTGACGGTGTGCAACTGTTGAAAACGAATAGCAGGGATCTTCCATAGGAGGTCCAGGAAGGCTGATATCTTCCAGGTTTGCCTATAGGCTTATGTGGCTCACATGCCAAGAGGGGAATAGGTAAGTCTGAGCTTGGAGGACGTTTGATGGTGCTAAGAAGAGAAGAACCAGGGGTGAGTGAACTTTGTGCAATGGGGAAGAATTTTTCACATTGTGTGTACTAAAATGCTACGAACTATGAATACTGTCATGCTTTGCATAATGATGTTTCAGCCAACAACAGATCACATATACTATGGTGGTCTCATAAGATGATACGCGAGCTGAAAAATTCCTATTGTCGATTGACGTAGCCATCATAACATAGTACACAATGCATTACCCATGTGTTTGTGGTGATGCTGGTGTAAACAAACCTACTGCACTGCCAGTCACATGAAAGTGTAGCATGTACAATTATGTACAGTACATAATACTGGATGATGGTAATAAATGACTATGTTACTGGTTTATGTATTTACTATGCTATCATTTTTATTGCAATTTTAGACTGTGCTCCTTCTACATATAAAAGAACAAAATTAACTGTAAAGCAGCCTTAGGCAGGTCCTTCAGGAGGTATTCCGGAGGAGGGCACTGTTATCATAGGAGATGACAGCTCCATCCTGTTACCGCCCCAAAGACCTTCCAGTGGGACAAGATGTGGAGGTAGAAGACCGTGATATTGATGATCCTGACTCTGCGTAGGCCTAGGCTAATGTGTGTGTCTTAGTTTTTAAAAAAGTTAAAAAAGTAAAAAACAACTTAAAAATGTTTATTAGAATAAAGCTTACAGAATAAAGATATAAAGAAAGAAAATATTTTTGTACAGCCATAGAGTGTTCGTGTTTTAAGCTTAGTGTTATTACAAAAGGATCAACACTTTCAAAACATTTAAAAGTTTATAAAGTAAAAAAGTTGTAGTTGGCCGAGTGTGGTGGCTCACACCTGTAATCCCAGCACTTTGGGAGGCCGAGGCGGGTGGATCATGAGGTCAGGAGTTCGAGACCAGTCTGGCCAACATGATGAAACCCCATCTCTACTAAAAATACAAAAATTAGCAGGGTGTGGTGGCAGATGTCTGTAATCCCCGCTACTCGCGAGGCTGAGGCAAGAGAATTGTTTGAACCCGGGAGGCGGAGGTTGCAGTGAGCTGAGATGGCGCCACTGCACTCCAGCCTGGGTGACAGAGCAAGACTCTCTCAAAAAAAAAAAGTTATAGTTTAATTTTTAAGGTTAATTTATTATTGAAGAAAAAGTTTTAATGAGTTTAGTGTAGCCTAGGTGTACAGTGTTTATAGAGTCTACAATAGTATACAGTAATGTTCTAGGCCTTCACATTCACTCATCACTCACTGACTCACACAGAGCAACTTCCAGTCCTGGGAACTTCATTCATGGTGAGTGTCCTATGCAGGTGTATTACTTTGTATCTTTTGCACTATATTTTTACTGTATTTTTTCTATGTTTAGAAATGTTTGGATACACAAACACTAGTGTGTTACAAATGCCTACAGTATTCATTCAGTACAGCAACATGCTGTTGTAGGCTAGAAGCAATAAGCTACACCATGTAGCCTAGGTGTGTAGTAGGCTACACTATCTAGCTTTGTGTAAGTACCTTCTTTGAAGCTTGCACAATGACAAAATTGCCTAATGACACATTTCTCAGAACATAGCCCCATCATTAAGCTACGTGACTTAAACCCCTCCTATGCAATGAAAACTCAGGTGGCATAGAAAAAAACAGAGAACTCAAGCATTGCATACAGAGAAGCCATTCTTGGAACAGCAGACAATAGGCATTGCATTAGATCAGAGCAGCTCTGGGTATACCTATGGTCAACAAGAAATGTTCTCAAAGTCTGAACTTTGAGCTATAGTAGACAGAGAAACTAAGAATTCCTTGAAGCTAGTATTTCCAACCTTGATGTAAGAGTCTATTCTGAGTGTTTTAACAAACTATCTTCAGATCTGGCTGGAGTAACACAGTGAAGGTTTGTGTCTGACCCATCACAATTGGGTATGGCTGTATGAGGGAGGTGTGAGGAAGGCTCTGCTCCACGCATTCATGGAAGTGGCCTTGATCACCAGCCTAGCACTTCACTGGCAGGGCTCAGTCCATGACATCTAGTGGCTGGGAAGCTGGGAAATGAGCTTTCCTTTGTGCTCAGAAGTAGGACTTGGGGGAACACATAGCAGTGTCTCTGCTCCATCCACATAAACTGGCTCAGAACTTGAATGGAAAGAGACACTGAAGAGGGCACCAAGTATATGAGAACTGGGACAGGGAAAGAAACAAAGATCTAAACAGGATCAGATAGAGATATTTGCCTATAGACAAGTCCTTGGTTAAAAGACCGTGGAAATTGATTCCAGAACTCTACCCTAATATTATTTATGGCTTGTGGGACATAGAAATGTGTTCTGGTTACCTGTGTAATAAACTGTGCATACTTCTCTTTTCAGAGTTGGAGTCAATCACTCTCTGTTGGCCTTTTTTGCTGTCTTTACAAAGTCATGAGCTAAAGAACCCTACTGGGTACTTCTAACATGAGGTGTCTGGGCTGGGAGAGTCTTATTGGCAATTGAGGTCAAGATGCTTTGTCCAGAGGCACAGAGCAGAAAGGTTCTTGGTCCACAGACACCTTAAAACAAGGCCACCCTGGCCGGGTTTATTCCTTTGTGGCGGCCTACACATTTCTTATATCCTGGAAAAACTAGTGAGCAAGCAAGCGTCAACCTCAGAGTCCCTGACGGGGTTATTTTGAAACCACACACCATGAAAACTCTCAGGGAAGTTAAAAAACAAACAATCATAACCAAGGCAGTTAAGCTGTTTTGAAAAGAGATGGAGCTTCATTACTTCAAACCCAAACTTCTGCAAGCCTGGCAAGCACCTTACATCAAAATAAATGTCCATCTGCTAACTGAAATGTTTAAAACACAGGTGAACTCTATTCTCCGAAATACAACCCTTCTCTAACCCGAGAAATGTAAATACCTATGAAGGTGGGTCCATGAAGGGGCGGTTGATGAGGATGGGCCTATGTAAGAGTGTGTGTTGAGGTTGTTACTTGTATTTGTGTTACCCTGAGGATGTGTGTGTTTGTGTGTGTGAGAGAGAGACGCAGAGCAGGAAGAGGAAGGCAACTCACGTGGATCCATGTTTTTCATAACATTGTGTGAAACTCAAGTTAATTGACTGTAAAGAAACAGGAACCCACAAGTAACTGACATTAGTACTGCTGAAAGGCTCTCAGAAGACCTAACTCTTGCTGGCTCCGTAATCACAAGCACCTGCAAAGCTCTGCCTTCGTGAGGAGAGGGCAGAGCACACCTGCTAGCCGACATCTGCCTGGAGGAAGGAAAGACAGAGCTTCAATCCTGAACACAGAGCGCAGGTCTCTCTTCTGTGCTTGGCTGTCATGCTCAGTTGCATTGTGCGTGGGTCTGCCTGCCAGCCTGCACTGAATTTTGCAGCACTGTTCCAAGGTTTACTAACTGCACTCTGTTCCCAAAGACCTGTTGCCCCTACCTGTGTGCTCCCAGAGGAATCTGGTTTCTATAACAACAGACCCCATCACCAGCGTGGTGCACAAGGCCACCTGCCAATCTCTGCTGATTAAGCCCAGCCCTCAGCCTGTCCCCTCCAGACCTGTCACACCAATTCCCATTCACGCACCAGCACTGATCATCAGTATTTCCCAAGAGTGGAAAGGGGAAAACGGAGACTCAGTAAATATGTAAATAAAAGCAGAGGTTTCGTAAGCCATTCTAATCTTGATATAGTTTGCATTTCCTTCGCTGTTGCTTTATAAAAGCCGTTTTAAGCTTGCAGCAAGAAGAATAGGAAGTCAGCTGTCAATTGGCTTACTATGATGTTTTCTCAGTCATATTTTGAAAGAGAAGTTGAATTCAAGGTTTTCTAAAAATCTGCAAACAGCAGCATGCTGCATTTATGGAGATGACACCTTTTATGGGTTTTTCTCTTTCATGGGTAGGATTTTTCTGAGACCACATTGGGAGAAGAGAATAGGTGAGGAGTTGCTCTGTGAGCTTGCTGCAATCTGGAAGGAATAAAGTTGCAGAAATAGGAAATCGGAAGCAGAAATAGGAAATCGGAAAGTCTTAAGGACTACGATTTTTGTATTGCAGCTGGATTCACATTTACAGCCATCCTTTTAATAAGACGAGCCACTCGACTAATGCGTGCTCTGAAGGAGCGAACAGAACTGACTAAACTAATGCAGAAGAAGGGGCTCAGTGGCTGCAGATTACATGAAAAATTGCCACTTGCAGTTGCAGGGCCCCATTGTGAGCATCAGTCCTCTGGGGGAATGCTGGGCTACTTCTTTCTTTGCCAATTGTAGTTGCTAAGAGCAGGTGACCTCACACACTGTTTTAGCAACCCTTACTGCTGGGAATTATTCTCTTGGGAAGTTCGGAAGCTGGCAAAATAAATCTTTATATTCACTCTGCTTATATTCTAACAACACTGACTAAAATCCTCTGCTTTGAAAAGGAAATATTCTTCCCAGGCAAATGCAACTGATGGAATAGATTTTCTGTGTGTGGCTTTGAAGGTGTTAAAGTAATGATAATAATTGCTTTCATTTTGATAAGCTTTACAGGCTCCAGAGTTCTCTCACGAGTTCCATTTCATTTGATATTTGCAGTTACCATGTGAGGTAAGCAGAGCTGACCTTGACTGGCATCCCTATCAGAAGCTCAGTGGGATTAAATGGCTTGCCAATGTCACAAGGTGAGAAGTTGACACGAATTGCAATGCAAATATTCTGGCAAATAAGTTAGCAGGCTTTCTATTCTACCATTCTGCTCAACTTAAAAAATAATCCTGAGGATTTTTAAAACTGTAATGGCCACTCATGCACAAGCCCCTGGAATATTCACAGGCTGATGAAAGCAATCTATTTTGGTGATTCAGGGAATATTGAGCTGCTGGTTTGGAGCAAAAGCAGCTGATGCAAATAAGCATGATATATTCATATATTCATCTGTTTGAAAGAAATCTGATGGCAGGAATTTTCTCCCAACAAAGCAGATTCTAGGATGTGCCAGCATCTGTACAAATGCATGTCATTCTTTGCAACCTCCATACTTATAGGGGGACCACAGACTCCTTGAGTATGAAGACTAGGCAGAATCTTAGAGGTAATTTTATTCAACTTCATGCTACACGGGAGGAAAGCAGGTTCAGAGAGCAGCGTTTGCCCAGGTCACACATTTAATAGTTGTCAGAAGTAGGACAAGACCCCAGACTTCCAGATATCACACTCAGTTCAGAGTGACTCTTCTGAGTCCCTGGGAGGTTCCAAGTTACTACAGTACCACTAAATTATATGCACTGCAGTATTTTAGCAGATGAGTGCAGTAAGGCCTTTTAGCAGGATTTAGAGCAACAAAGTCTGAAATCAAAAGCCTTTGATTAGCTTAAAGTTGTTCTGAGAGTGGATCTCTCCAGAGTGCAGGTTCACTGAAAATCAGCGTCCTACAGCCTCAGCATTGGAGTGCAAAGCTGGAGTCGGCTGGTGCTTGGTGTGGTGTGATGGCTGGGGTAGGATTTGGCTCTGTGATCCTGTGCTTTCTACATGGCTTAGTTTATCAGCCAGGGCACAGTGTGAGTCCCAGAAAACCTGGCCAAAACAATCCTAACCCATGTAGCAAGGGGCTACGGTATTTATTCAGGGGCTTTCTCAGAAGGCTTTCCAAATAGTCCACTGGAAGGTCTATTTTCAAACCTCAGTCCAAGACCAAACCACTTAGAGTTATGTCAGCAGCTGTGCCCTAGGTGTCCCTGAGCTGTTGTCAGCAGGTTTCTAAAAGAACCACACTGGCTTGGGACTCGCACTGTGCCTCTGAAGGAAAATCCTGAGAGTAGGGTCAATAAGAAACTTTCCCTTACCTCTCTGCATCAGGAAATTGATCAGACAAAATAGGTTGAGGGATGCTTCTATGGTGTAGCAGATACTGTGTGGTATGCTGTACTGACCCATCTCAGGACAAAAGCACATACCCTCCCAGATGATGGGAATGTGGCCTGCTGATGGCCCATAGCTGAGTTTCACCAGGGATTGTCCTTGGTCAACGGTTGCAGCCTTATGCAAGATTGCAATGCCTTCCCTGGGAATAGCCTGCATCTGACCACAAGTCAATATAGAGGTACAAAAGTTTGGCCCCTTTGTTCAAGTTGGGCCCTCTTTGAAGGACTACCCTAACTCCACAGCTCCCCGGGGGTTGGGTTGAGGCCTCTGTGCTACTGCATTAGAGTGCAACTCTCCATCAGTGCAAGCCTGCATCCCCCACCCTTTTACAGATGTTGTTTCCCCACAGCACTCCCCAGGAAACACCTGCATGCAAATCCTTGTCCCAGAATCTTTTTCCCAGGGACCTTGGCATACCACAGACACACAGACATGCACACACTCAGACACATTCTCTTTTGCCTTCTTTGGTTCCAGCATCTTGTCACCCAATGGAGAATACTCCATCAACAACTCCATATCAAATGTCTGCAAGGCTCTTTTCTATCCAATCAGCCAAAGAAATCTGTATTCCTTTCCTATGGCTGCTGTAACAAATGACAACGAACTTGGTGGCTTCAGACAACACACATTTATGCTTTCATGGTTCTGGAGGCCAGATGTCCAACATCATCAGTTTTACTAGGCCAACCTCAAGGTGTCAGCAGGGCTGGGCTCCTCTAGAAGCTCTAGGGGAGAAAGCAGTTTCTTTCCTTTTCCGGCTTTTAGAGCTGAATTCTTTGCATTCCTTGGCTTGTGGTCCCTTCCTCCATCTTCAAAGCCAGCAGTGTAACATCTTGCTTCAGTGGTTATGCTACCTTCTCCTTTTGTGTCAAATCTCTCTTGGCCTCCACTTTGTAAGGACATTTATGATTGCATTTAAGACCCACCTGGATAATGCAGGCTAACCTCCACATCTCAAGAACCTTATCTAATCACACCTGCAAAGTCTCCTGCCATATAAGGAAATAATCACAGGTTCTAGGGATTAGGACCTGGAGATCCTTGTGGGCTGTTATTTAGCCTACCACAGAATCATAGAGCAGGTTCTGAGACACATACATTATGATTTCAATTTGTAGTTTATCTTCGCCCCAAAGTGAGGTAGCCTCAGAATCTTCTTTTTGCCATCCATTTGCTATTGTCCCAGGCAAACTGGTCTCAGCTGGGATGGCTACTTCTTGATTTAGGTCTTTATTAGGATACACCAGTAATTGTTACATTTTTACCTGCCGCTACTAGAACCCCTCTCTCTGTCTCCCTCCCTACCCCCGCCAGTGGCTGCCTTTCTACTCCTCTACTCACCAAATTGTGTCTGCACTCACTAAGCGACCCTGTTGTTTATGTGAGAGTAACACTGTGGCCACACTGTGGCACTGGGGGTGGGGGTAGGGGGTAGGGTAGAAGGCGGGGGGAATAGAATAGTGTTTTAAGCCTAATCAGCAGATTCCTGTGTCACTTCCTTAAAGCATTCTCTGTCAGTAGCAATTTGGGAGGATACCGCATGACCCTTCAGAATGGAATTGGAATGGCTGATCTTCACATACTCATTGACCAGAAATAAGACCAAGAAATCTTCCCACCCCCAATGATCTATTTTTTTAAAAATTGTATTGATTGGTTGAGAAGTCTTTTTTTTTTTTTTTTTTTTTTTTCGAGAGAGAGAGAGGGAGAGAGAGAGAGAGAAACAGAGAGAGAGAGGATCTCACTCTGTCACCCAGGCTGGAGTATAGTGACGCAGTCATAGTTCACTGCAGCCTCGACCTCCTGAGCTCAAGTGATCCTCCCAGCTCAGCCTCCCAAGAAGCTGAGATCACAGGCCAATGCCACCATGCCTAGCTAATTTTTTGTATTTTTTTGTAGAGATAGGGTCTCACTTTTTTGCCCAGACTGGTCTTGAACTCCTGGGCTCAAGTGATTCTCCCGCCTTGGCCTCCCAAAGTGCTGGGATTACAGACATGAGCATCATGCTCAGCCTCCTACCCCCAATTCTTTTAGCTTGTCGTTTCTACCTCCTCTCTGGACCATATGGCTTGATCTACATATTTGTCTCCCCCACTAGAATGTGAGCTCCTTTCTTCATCTTTCTGCTCCAATGTAGCAACTACCCAGGGGCCACCTAACAGAACATGGCCGCTGCAGAGGAACCCTGCTACCTGCAGTCAGTGACACGGCCTAGGTCCCAGAGGCCTCGTGGTGCCTCACACACAAGGACAGGCACCAACACCCAGTGACATTTTGACAGTCAAATGGAACCTGTGACTGCCATCTGTAGATGTACCAGCCAAGAATGTGACCCTGGGGAAAGCCCTTCACACAGGTCTTTCCTTGGTGTATTTATATTTAGTTCCTGTGAAAAACTGCAGTTGTTTTACTCAGTGACAGGCAGCAAAAGATAACCAAAAAGAATGAGAAACGATTGTTCCCTTTCTCCCTGTTAGAAGACCGTACTCTTTGAATTTGGGACCACAGCTCTCTGACAACTAGCTCTCCCACGCCTGGTTCATGAGATGTCATAAATGTTGATTGTATTAAAGACAAATCAGAGGGAAAGGACTTGAATTCTGGTTCTAAGGTTTTAAAAAATATTTCCACACTTTAATTTTTAAATTAAGAAAGATTTTGTACATATGGAAAGGTGCAGAATATAAAACAGACAACCATATGCCTACCATCCAGATTAAACAACTGTTAACATTTTCTCATATTTACTTCAGATCTCTTGAAACAAAAGAAAGACAAAAAGATATGGCTAAAGCCTTGGCCCCCTTCACTCCCATCCCTCCCGTCTTCCCCTCTACAGAGCAACCTCTGCCTGCAGTTGGTGTGTGTCATTTACATGCATGATCTTGTGCTTTCACTACATATTTGTATATCCAAAACAATACTAGTGTTTTGTGTACATTCTTAATTTACATAAATGGCATCATATTGTAAATTCTCTTGCAACTTGGCTTTTCTTACTCAACAGTACATTTTAGAGACTTATTTATGTTGTGTGGATACAGTGTAGACCTAGTTCATTCATTTTAACTTAATTGTGAAATACCATAGTTTACTTATCCATTTCCCTATTGGGTAAAATTAGTTATTGCTTTATTGTTGTTGTTGTTTATTGCAATGAACATGCCTGTGCCTGCATCTTTGTGCACGTGTTTTGTTAGTGTAAATGCCCTGAAGTGAAATTGCCAATTAGTAGGAAATATACTTCTTTACCTTCCTTAGCAGAGACAAATTGTTCTCCCAGGTGGTTGTACCTATTTGAACTCATGCTAGATTAGAAATTCCTGTGTTCCTACATCCTTACCATCATTTGTGAGGCTTTTAATTTTTCTTGTCCAATAAGTACAAATGGCATTTTATTGTTTTAATTTACATCTCTCTAATTATTCATGAGCTTAAGCATTTTTACATGTTTACTAACCAGTTGTGTATGTGCATGTGTGTGCATGTGTGACAGAGAGAGAGAAACCAGTTTTAATCCTTTGTTCTTTTCTTATAAATTTATGGTTGTATTTATTCTGAAGTTCTTATCTGAGTTGAAAAATGTTCTCACAAATGGTATCTTGCCTTTTAATTTTGTTTATGTCATGTTCTATTATAAATAGCTTTTTAATTTTCATGTAGTTAAATTTATATGTCTTTTCAAGGTTTGTGGGCATTTGTCCCTTAGTTAATAAATCTGTTTCTAACTCTACATTCAAGATATTCTCCCACATTGTTTTCTAAAAATTCTACATTTTTTTCCCTTCACATTTAAATTTTTGTCCATCTGGAATTTACTTTTGCTTATGTGATGAGTAGGGATCTAATTTTATCTTTTTCCAAGCAGAAAGTTAATTGTCAAGGATAATCCAGACTTTCCCGCTGTTTGAAATGTCATTTCTGGTGGGTTTTTTTTTTTTTTTAGATGGAGTTTTGCTCTTGTCACCCAGGTTGGAGTGCAGTGGCATAATCTCGGCTCACTGCAACCTTTGCCTCCCGGGTTCAAGCGATTCTCCTGCCTCAGCCTCCTGAGTATCCAGGATCATAGGCGCAAGCCATGCCCCCCCTGGGTGATTTTTTGTATTTTCAGTAGAGACGGGGTTTCGCCATGTTGGGCAGGCTGGTCTCGAACTCCTGATCTCAGGTGATCCGCCCACCTCGGCCTCCCAAAGTGCTGGGATTACAGGCAAGAGCCACCATGCCTGGCTGACATGTCATTTCTGTTAAATACAAATTCCCATATATAAGTGGATCAATTCCTAGACTCTACCATTCTGTTGGTTCATTTGTCTATCCCCACACCCATACGAGAATTTTAACATTATTGTAGTTAAAGAGCAACTCTTAACAGCTGGTGTGGTGTTTACCCACTATTTTTTTTTTTTTTTTTTTAGCTCAAATTTGTTTTGGTTTTCATTAGTTTTTCCTCTTCCAGTGTTTTAGGATCAACTAGTGGATTCCTCAGAAAAATGCTATTGGAATTGATAATGGAAAAGTATCTAAATAGGTTAATTTGGAAAAATTTTGCCATTTGTACTATACTTCTCTACGGTAAATGTGATATATCTATTTAGGCCTTTTTATATTTATATCATTTAATATGGGTTTATAATTTTTTCTGTAAAGATTTATATATTTTTATTACCCATATTATGAGGTATTTATAGTGCTTGCTACAACTGTAAATAGTAGCTTCTGAAAAATGACATTTTCTAACAATTTATTGTAGGTGTTCAGGGACCATCTTTAAAAATCAGTTTTTAATTAGGTAACTTGTTGACTTTCCTTACTTCTTTCAATAGTTGGCTATTACTTATTTTGAATTTTTTAAACTAGATAATTATAGCATCCAAAATTAATAATACGTGGCTCACGCCTGTAATCCCAACACTTTGGGAGGCTGAGGCGGGCAGATCACCTGAGGTCAGGAGTTCGAGACCAGCCTGGCCAACATGGTGAAACCAAGTCTCCACTAAAAATAGAAAAATCAGCCAGGCATAGTGGCAGGCACCTGTAGTGCCAACTACTTGGGAGGATGTGGCAGGAGAATTGCTTGAACCCGGGAGGCAGAGGTTGCAGTGGCCAAGATCACCCCACTGCACTCTAGCCTGGGCAACAGAGCAAAACTCCATCTCAAAACACACACACACACACACACATATACACACACACAAAATAAAAAACAAAAAATAAACCCAAAAACAAAACAAAACAAAACAAAATTAATGATACTTTTATTTCTTCCTTTTGAATCTTTATTTTATTTCTTTACTTGTTATCGCTTTACTGAATAGGACTTACAAAGCAATGCTAAATAAGGGCTTTTGATAGTAGGCATCCTTCCCTTACTCCTGAACTTAACTGGAATTATTTTAGAGATTCACAAAGCATAACTTTCACTGTAGATTTCTGGTAGATCACTTTATTGGGTTATTATTTTTATTTCTAACATGCTAAAATATTTTGGTTATTAACGGGTATTGAATTTTATCAAATGCATTTTCTGCACCTCTTGAAGTGATCATATTTTTTTCTTCTTTATTATGTGTGTACAGTAAGTTACCTTAATAACTTTTCTATGGTTAAACTTTTACTTCTTAAGTAATCCAGCTTTGTCATAATGTAATATTTTTAAACACTACTAGATACAGTTTGCTAATATTTGATTTCAAAATGTTACATGTTTATAAGTGACATTAGCCCACACTTTTCCTCTTCTGTAGTGTCTTTTCCAGTTTTTGTTTTCAATGTTATATTAATATCATATAATGGGTTGAAACATTTTCAGTCTTTTCTTTTTTCTGTATCAGATTGTACAAAATAGAAATCAGATTTTTCTTGAAACTTGGGGAGAACTTACCTGCAAAACTATCTGAGGTAACGACTATTTTTTTGTGACTAGATTTTTTTGTTTTGTTTTTTTTTTTTGAGACAGAGTCTTGCTCTGTCGCCCAGGCTGGAGTGCAGTGGCACCATCTCAGCTCACTGCAAGCTCCGCCTCCCGGGTTCACGCCATTCTCCTGCCTCAGCCTCCCGTGTAGCTGGGACTACAGGCGCCCGCCGCCACGCCTGGCTAATTTTTTGTATTTTTTCAGTAGAGACGGGGTTTCACCGTGTTCTCCAGGATGGTCTGGATCTCCTGACCTCGTGATCCGCCCACCTCGGCGTCCCAAAGTGCTGGGATTACAGGCTGAGCCACCGCGCCTGGCTGTGACTAGATTTTTAATTATTGATTAAATATTTAAGGCCATAGGTTTATTCAGCTTTTTTACTTTTTAGTTACATTTTCTGGAAATGTTTTTATTTTATCTAAAAGTTAAATATTAGTGGCATAAGGTCATATACAGCAGTCTCATGTTTTTGTAAATGTGTGTTATATCTATTGTTACATATTTTTCTTTCCCAATACGGTTCATTTGGACCATCTTTCTTTTTCTTCTAATCTTAGACCCTTGTTGGCGATCTCAGTTGCTTTTTTTCTGTTTCACTATTTTTTGCCCATATCTGTGTCTTCTTTCCTTTGTATTTTCTTACATTAACAGTTATTTTTTTTTCTGACTTCCTGGATTGATTACACATGTTCATTAGTTATCAACCTTTCTTCTTTTCAGGTGTGTGTGTGAATATCTAAAATTTTCTCTCCAAAGTATTGCTTTAGCTACATCTCCAAAATTTCTATGTTCAGTTTTCCCCTTGTCATTCAGGTCTATTTTTAAATCTCCATTATGATTTCTACTTTGACTCATTAATTATATAGAAATGTTTCAAAATTTCCAAACATCTGGTTGCTTTTTTTGGTTCCATTTTTGTAATTTATTTTCAGTTTAATAGCATGTGAAAAGGGAATGTGGTCTATAGGACTGATTCATTTTTTATTTTTAGATACTTTTTTGTGGCCAAGTATGTGGTCATCCAAAAATAAGTTCAATGTGTATTTTCTCATTGTTAAGTACAGAAATGTTATGCTCGAGTTATTAAAACTGTTATTTCAAATTTTGGTATGTTTAGTAATTATTTTGTTTGCTTGAGCTATTTATTATTGAGCATTGTATTAAAATATCTTATGTGGCTGTGGATTGCTTGATTTTTTTGTGATTCTGGTCATTTGTGGTTCATATATTTTGAAACTACATTCTGAAAAGTCTACAATTTTGGAAGTTTTAGATCTTCATGTGGAACGGTGCCTTGCCTACCTGTATGATTATACCTCCGTTGTCTTTAAGTCTTCTTCCTCTTGGAACTAAGTCAGGTCCAGGGGGACCCTAATGCCATTGCTTATGCCTCATTTCCCCTGCTCTTAGATTGAGGGTTTTTGTTTTGTTTTGTTTTCTTTTGTTTTTGAGACAGAGTCTCACTCTGTGGCCCAGGCTGGAGTGCAGTGGCACAGTCATGGCTTACTTCAGCCTCACACTCCTTGGCTCAAGTGATCCTTCTGCCTCAGCCTCCCAAAGTGCTGGGATTACAGGCATGAACCACCACACCTGACTGGATGAAGTTTCACAACCCACTTTTGAGACGCTGGTTTTGCTAACTTTGCTCCAGGATACCCGTTATGCTGCCACCCATGCACCGCCTTGCTCCAAGTCCACTGCTGTAAGGGAGCATTTCCACTTATTTGGTGATTCAACTTTTAGCCATCTCCAAGCTTTGTTAAAATTAGAGATTGAATTTTATTTTTCATTCTTCTTGTTGCTTTTAGACATTTTCCATGAAACACTGTTTTTTGCTGGCATCTACACACTGGAATTTTGACATGAAGCCTAGAGTTAATCTCTTTGCCCTCCTGCTGGGCATTACCATAGTACCTATTCATTCTGGTCACTCTTGAATCACATGTCTCTTTGTCTAACATGTTAGTTACACCTCGTTTTTATAACCCCAAACTAGTTACCATTATATTGTTTTGGGATCAATGCCTGTTTAGATTTGCCTTTATATTTAATATTTACCAGTCTCTGCTCCTCTTTGCTTCTCACTTCCTGCGCCTTCTCCCAGAGAAACAGAGCTTTTAGAATTCTTTTAGCAGGGGACTGTGAGTAGTAATTTATTTAAATCTGTGCTTGCTTGCCTGATGATGTCCTTATTTTGCTCTCAGTCTTGAATTTTGGTTTAGCTGAGAATAGAATTCTAGGGTGTCAGTTATTTTTCCTCAGCACTTTGAAGTTGTCTCGTTACTTGTTTCTATTGTTGCTGTGAAGAGATCAGCTGGCAGTTTAATTTACAGTTTTACAAACTTTGTTTGATTTGACATTCACAGAAGTAAAACCAACTTTGTGTTTGTCCTCTAGAATAAGTAAATATTTTACACATAAATTTATCTGTGTATTAATATACTAATATGTACATAATAGCTGTAAAATAAAAACATAAATGACTACATACATAAAAAGTTTAAAAATCAAAATGAAAAGCATTTGCTTTTGCTAAATTGTTATTAGCTATAATTAACAATATTTTAAAGAGTTAAATGTAGATATTAATGCTTCATTGATTTTAAAATATCTTGATTTAACATTTAATTTGACACTGCTTTAACATAAAGCAGTAGGAAGATCTGGTTTTATGTTTGGCTTATTTTGATGCTTGATTTCAGTGGCAATAATTGCTAAAAACAAAAAGTTTAATTACCTCACAAAGGCATGTGAATACAAATAAGAAAAGTGATAACTGCACTTACTAAATCATGATGCTTATTTTTTAAAATCCCATTTACCAACTGTACCAAAGTTTTTGCTTAAAGTTAGCTATTATATTTCTGTTTCCCTTTATGTCAATCAATTCTTGTAACAAACAATTTGGAATTTGTTGCATTTTTACATATTTAAAAAATGTGTTCAACCCACTAAAATTCTGAAACATTTAGAAGCATTAGAGACAGATTAGAAAATTCTGTTTCTAAATTTTGTTGTGTTCTTCTTTTTTGTAAATATGAAAAAATGCTCAACATCACTAATGATCAGGAAAATACAAATCAAAACCACAATGTGATATCACCTTTTTCCTGCAAGAATGGCCATTATCAAAAAATAATAATAAAAAAAAAGAGGTTGGTGTGGATGTAGTGAAAAGGGGACACTTCTACACTGCTGGTGGGAATGGAAACTAGTACAACCAGTATGGAAAACAGTGTGGAGATTCCTTAAAGAATTAAACGTAGATCTACCATTTGATCCAGCAATCCCACTACTAGGTATCTACCCAGAGGAAAAGAAGTCGTTATTTGTAAAAGATATTTGCACACACACGTCTACAGCAGCACAATTCGCAATTGCAAAAATATGGAACCAGCCCAAATGCCCATCAGTCAACGAATGGTTAAAGAAGTTATGGTGAATATTACTCAGCCATAAAAAGGAACTAATTAATGGCATTCTCAGCAACCTGGATGGAACTGGAGACTATTTTTCTAAATGAAGTAACTCAGGAATGGAAAACCAAACATTGTATGCTCTCACTCATAAGTGGGAGCTAAGCTATGAGGATGCAAAAGCATATGAATGATACAATGGATTTTGGGGACTTGGGGGAAAGGGTAGGAGGGGATTGAGGGATAAAAGAATACGAATACAAATTGGGTGCCGTGTATACTGCTTAGATGATGGGTGCACCACAATCTCACAGATCACCACTAAATGACTTACTCATGTAACCAAACACCACCTGTTCCTTAAAAACCTATGAAAATAAAACATTTTAAGAAATATATGCAAACATGAGGTCTGTGACACCCTTACATTTTTTGGTGACCAAAATAATCACATAATTACAGAAAACGTTTGACATCCCTGACAGCGGGAACTACTTTTGTTACATCTCTGTGTCACTTTAGGCAAAATGCTTCCATTCTGTGTACCAGTTTTCCTCATCTGAAAAACAAGAGTGCTGGCAGATGAGCTCTGAATGTCCCACCAGCCCTAAGGTGCTCAGATGCATTCCTAACCTGCCCTAGCAGAGCCCAGCAGAAAACGCAGGCTTTTGGGTAGATCCTGTTACATGAATAATTGCACATGCACATAGTGGAATACTGTGCAGCCATGAAGAAATGAGGACACTCAGTATGTGCTGGTCTGGATGGAGTTCCAATGTATTGTTTAAAGAAAACAGCAAAGCAAAGAAGAGTATGTAAAATGGGATCCCTTTTGTATACGTTTTTTAAAAAAAGAACAGGTGGATAAATGGATATGGAGTTGCTGGTATAAACAGTTTTGAGGTACAGAGATTTAGTGATTAACTGTTAAGAATGGTTGACAGTTATGGGAAGAGAAGTTAAGGCATGGAAGCTCGCTCTTAGTCACTCTCTTTTTTCTTTGCACTTTTAAAAATATTTGAGGCTGGGAGTGGTGGCTCACGCCTGTAATCCTAGCACTTTGGGAGGCTGAGGCAGGTGGATCACTTGGGGTCAGGAGTTTGAGACCAGCCTGGCCAACACGGCAATACCCCATCTCCACTAAAAATATAAAAATTAGCCAGGCATGGTAGCAGGTGCCTGTAATCCCAGCTACTTGGGAGGCCGAGGTAGGAGAATCATTTGAACCCAGGAGGTGGAGGTTGCAATGGGCCGAGATCACGCCACTGCACTCCTGCCTGGGTGACAGAGCGAGACCCTGTCTCAAAAAAAATGTTTTTTGAATGGTGTAACTCAGCATATATAATACTATATACACATATATGTATATGTATGTTGTATATGTATGCGTGTATATATATTTGAGATATCATATATACTATATATATGTATATATCAGCAGGAGTTTTCACAACAGGGACACTGAACATCGATTTTTTTCTGCTTAATTTTCTTACTTCTTCTTTTCTATTTAAAAAACTTGTAAAGAAAAAAAGAAGTAAAAGACTAAAGTCCTCATAATATATCTATATTCATTGGCTAGGACTGCTGTAACAAAGTGCTACAAACAGGGGGTCTTAACAAAACTGTATAGTCTCACAGTTCTGGAGGCTAAAAGTCTGAACCCAAAGTGTCATCAGGGCTGGTTTCTTCTGAGTGCTGTGAAGCGGAATTTGTTCCAGGCCTCCTTCCTTGGCATGTAGATGACCATCTTCTTCCCGTGTCTCTTCCCATCATCTTCCCTCTGTGTGCATCTGTCTCTATCCAAATTTCTTCTTTTTAGAAGGACACCAATCACATTGAATTAGGGCCTGCCTGATGTCCTCATTTTAACTTGATTACATCCATACAGACTCCATCTCCAGATAAGGTTGCATTCTGGGGCACTGGGAGTTAGAACACTAACATATCTTTTATGGAAGGAATACAATTTAACCCACAAGTATACCTAATATGACAAAAATTCATAGAAATAGAGAAAAGAAATACCTTATTTTTCTGGAGAAGGTGGCATTGGACTTCAGTCTTGAAGGATACATTGGCCTTTATCCTGGACTAGAGAGAAGTAGTTATTTCAATAGCCCTTTCCCCTCTTTCCCTGGAGCAACATGAGGAAATGTGTGGTTGGAAATGAAGATTACACATGACCAGTACACTCAAGAAACCTGTCTGCTTGAAAATCAATGTTTCATTCAGTTCGGTGAACATAACATGAGACAGAACTGAGGAGGCCAGAATAAGGGAGTAGATCTAAGTGGAATACAAGAAAGAACATCAAAACACCCAGAGCTGTACTGGCATGGAAATTGGCCATCCCATAAGTAAGTGATGCCTGAGGGAAACTGAGGCCGTTTCACTGGAAAGGCAATTAGATTAGACCAATTCTTGTCTTCTTGTGAAGTCCAGCCTGGTCCAAGTTTACAGGGAGAAGCCTTGGGTAGGGGACAGGTGTAAGAGCGTTATGAACCAGCAACACTCCCACTCCGGGAGAAACAAAACCCTAAGTACAGGAAGAGTCGTTCTTTCCTAAATCTGAACCAATGACAATGGAGTGGACAAAGGATTAGGGAGAGAAGATTCTTACTCTAATGAGGAGGCTTTGATTTTTCAGAACAGAGCTTTGTAGCCATGTTTTCAGGGAGCCACAAAATCCAGGCCCAACACATAGGGTCAAGAGTATGAGAATTTTGGCCCAAGACAGATAAACCTGGGCCTCAACAGCTGCCACCCACTCTGGAAATTGGTATGTTCAGAGAATGTGAGCACTTGAGACTATTTCTAGTTCCAGCTGCTCCATGGTATTAATAAAGGTCTAATTGCTAAAACCACATGGAGTGGACATGGCGTTCATTTTCCTGACACATGCAAAATGTGGTTTGGAGGCTGAGTTGTCAGGACCAAATCACCCCCAGATATTGCCTATTGCAAGCACATTTTATCACCAGGCAGGGCTTGCTAAGCTTGGTGGATGGCCTCGTTTGGGCTATTTGTATCCTAACACTGTGGCCAATGTGACAGGTTAGCATTCCTATCAGAGGAACGTGGCACAAAACTTCCTTCTAGCCCCATTTCCCAGGTAATGTGGTGTGGAGAAAGTCCATCATATTGTTACTCCTAAAGACAAAGGAACGGTTTGTCCAGCATTTAGAACAGCTTTATAAAGTGTCTCCCCATTCTCGCCAGATAATTGAATATAGAGGATGCCAGAGACTCTCCGTGTAGACAGTTAGGCTTCCTTTGCAAATGGGGGTGGACAGGGCTGTAGCTACCTGTCTGTGCAGGGAGAGAAATGAGCAGACTCAATGCTGGTAGGGGACAGTTCCATCTTCTTGTCCCACCCCACCCACAAAGAGTGGTTGCTGTCTCTCCTCCAAGTCTAAATGTATTTTACTACCTTATTGCCTTATGGTACAACAATGCATATTCACAAAAGCTAGTCCTAAGTTGCCCCATACTAAAAATACTAAATTCTATAAGTTTATATTTTAATACATATCTCCATTTTTTAAATGGAACGCCTCACGAATTTGCATGTCATTTTTTTAATGGGGAATCTCCCTCTCTAAATTTACTCACTTCTATTTTTCTGGCTTACAAGGGGGAGTTCCTGGCTAGGGCTTAGTTCCCTATTGGGTTTTCCATGCAGGGTTTATATCTAAAGCATTAAATGACCCTTATGAGGGATTCCATAGAAATATGCATTGCTGACTTATGGGCCTGCATCCAAGGACACATAAATCCCTGAGTTTTCAGAAATCCTGGATATTGATTGACAAGCTGTATAACATAGTAATGAAGAGCCGGAACTGTGTAGTAAGACTACCTGGGTTAAAATGCTAATTCCCCCATTTATGCCTCATGTGACCGTGGGGAAGTGTCTTAAGCTATCTGTGCCTTGACTTTCTTAGATGTAAATCAGGAAATAGTGCTTCTGCCTAGAGTAGTTGTGAAAATTAAGTTATCATGTATAAAATGCTTTGCAGTAAATGCCAGTCATTATTATTGCCTCCACAGAAAGAAAGTGGTTAGACTAAGTAAAAGTGAGGTCCTAGTAGCATCCTCTTGAACATGAGGATTGAGATCAACATCCTCTCCTACTGGAGACCCAGTAAACAAATGTTGAATTTGCACAGGTGTTTCTCAACAGAGTTACACTGTTTCCAGTGTAACTGGTGTGTAGTGGTCATGAAATGGTTAAACAGAAAAATCAAATATGGTTTCAATCACTGGAGGAATGGGTGTTCCATGATGCTGATTAGGAAGTCCAACCTGAAAGAGGCGCTTTGAAGGCTCCTGGCCCATCATAGCCAGAGACAGCTCAAAGACAGACAGATATCCATGATTTATAGTGAGCTCAGCAGAGATAGATGAAGAGAGACCATCCTTTGATCAAGCGGCCAGCAGGAATTTTGCGGGACATTTTGTTTTATTTTGTTTTGTTTTGTTTTGGAGCTCAGCAGTGCCTGAATCTGTGCAATAGTCAGTAGGGACAGCTACAGCAGTTAGGGATGAAGAAGGTACTTTAAGCCGGAGTGTAGTGGAACTGCTAGCAAGACGACTGGTGTGGTTCACAGGCCAAGCCCAGAAATTGATGTCAAGCCAGAATGATGAAAGAGGATTCGTATGTGGCCATATTCAGATGTAATCTGTTCAGAGCTCTCTGCTCAGAAGACACTGTCATGCACACTGTGGAGTGCTGAGATGAGCCTCCTGATCCTCCATCAGGGGTGTGAGCAGGACTTACTCCCCAGCTGCTGGTGCTCAGCCCTCAGGTGTGAATCCCCTCTGAAATTGCTTTAGTTGAGCTGCTTCACTCAGGGTCACATCCTTTCCAATGACTGACCGACCAACTTAGGGATACCAAGGTCCAGCCCTTTTGTCCCAACTCAGAATAGTCCTGAAGTTATCTCATCTTCAGAACTCCCCACAATAGCAGCTAAGGCCCCTGAGATGACCCTGAGGCTTGACCTCTCCCTCTGCCCGATCCTGCTTCCTTCCCCTCCCTTCCACAGTATAGCTCCGACAGCACTCTCTGGTAGATGAGCTGCGTGCTAATCTGCAGGTCAGAATCTCCTTCCCTGGGGTACTGTGACTCTCAACTCATCAGCCATGGGCTGCTCTGCATTTCTTACTGGGTAGGTTGAGGCCATGTGACAGGGCTCTGGCCAACGGGAAGGGAACTTCTCTGTGGGATCATCCTGGGATCTCTTCCCGTTATGGTGCCCTTGAGGGTAATATATGTAAAGTGGTCCCATACAGCACAAAGGAGAAAATAAGCCTTCACTGTGTTAAATCTCTGAGATTTGGGTTTTGTTTTTGGTTTTATTTTCTTAACAAAGCCTA
Source organism: Papio anubis (assembly GCF_008728515.1). Classification (NCBI taxonomy): domain Eukaryota; kingdom Metazoa; phylum Chordata; class Mammalia; order Primates; family Cercopithecidae; genus Papio; species Papio anubis. The sequence continues at coordinate 42,801,132 of NC_044986.1, read as the reverse complement.
ACTTATTCTGTCTTTTCTAATGCATCAGTCATGTTCATTTAAATACTTTTCTAATTCCAGAGTATGAAGCAACCGAAAGTTAGTATCTGAACATTCTTTGAAATATTAGTTATTTTTCACATATATCTTCTTAGGTTTAACTGTTGGGGAAAAATAACAGTTCATCCTACATCACAGATTTGGTTATCTTCAAGAATAATATCTCTAATGAATTCTTTTCTTGGGTTTGTAGGTTTTAGTTATTATCAGGATAACATTTCTAATGAATTTTTCTTGTGTATTTATAAAGTCTCAGCTTAAATGAACCATTTGAGTATTTTAACAAGTGAATCTGAACACAGTAGATCCAATTCAGAATTTCAGTCAGCATTCTGATGCCCTGAATAGAAAAGACTCAATAAATATAAATGTAAATAAGTATGTATACACACACACACACACACACACACTCACAGATTGACTCTTAACTAACACTAGTAAGTGTCTATTATATATACCATGTTCCTGAAGTTCTGCTACATGGTAAGGACTGCCTAGGCTTAGGGAGCTAATTGGTCCATGAAAGAGGCAGACCATTTCCAAGCCTGCCACTGGGATGCAGTGTCATCAGACATGCCAGGGTGCACAGGTGACTGAAGGGAGGTGGCACTCAGCTTTGCCTGGAGAGGGCCAGAGAAGGCTCCACAGAAACGACTCTTAAGCTGCAAATTAGAGGGAAAAGTTGGAGTTCACCAGGTTCTTGAAGGAGGGAAAGGCATTCCAGGCAGAGATGTGCATAATAGCATAATGCATTCAGGACATGACAGGGCTGGCAAGGTGATGTTTGCCAGGTGCTATGGTTTGAATGTCCCCTTCAAAACTCATGTTGAAATTGAATTGCCATTGTGATGATATCACAATAGTACCTTTAAAAGGTGATGAGGTCATGAAGGCTCTGCCCTCATGAATAGACTAATGCTATTATCAAGTGAGTGGGTTAGTTAACGAGAGAGTGTGTTCCTGATAAAAGGATGAGTTTGGCCTGATTTCCTGTGTCTTCTTGTGTGTACACTTCCTAGCCATGGGGTGCTTTCCACCATGTTTTGATGCAACAAGAAAACCTCACCAGATGTGGCTATTCAATCTTGGATTCCCAGCCTCCAGAAGTCTGAGTCAAACAAATCTCTTTTCTTTATAAATTACCCCAGTCTGTAGCATTCTGTTGTAGCAGCAGAAAAGGGAGTCAGACAGGAGGGGTGGTGGTAGGAGATGAGCTTGGAGAGAAGGCACAAGCTGGATTCTGGGAGGTAGGTCTGTATGCAGTGCCATGAGACTTGGACATTTCCACTTTATTTCACTTACTTATTGCCATTTTTATTCTGGCCTTTTAAATTGTTGCTCTTCTCTTATCCAATGCAGACATAGTTTATTTCTGAGACACAGAGTTTGCAAAATCAGAAACTTTAGGCATCATCAAAATAAATTTCCCACATTGCATACCGGTAAAAATAAGATTCCAGTGACTCTGAGCTGCCAGCTGCCACATGGCAGGCACTTAGTCCTTGGTCCCCCAGGCAATTCTAAAGATCCCTGTAAGATGCTTTCTTATATGTATTATTAAGATGGCCAACTCATCCCAGCTTGTCCAGGACTTTCCTGGTTTTACCACTGAATGTTCTGTGGCCCAAGAACCTCTCAGTCCAAAGCAAACCAGGTTGCTCATCCTAAGTGTATTTGGAAACATGTCTGACCTGCTCAGGTGTTTTTTGCTCAGGGCCCATCCTCAAGCTGCCAAGCCACTGCCTCAGCCAAACACCCCAGGGAGCTCTGATAACCCGTAGCAGCTCTCCCTGGCCAATCTCTGTTAGGCAACAGATGCCACCCTTCTAGCTTTGGGGAAGGAGACATAGCCCTCTTACACTGAGTTCCAGACATGCTTACCCACCCCTACATTAACTTTCCAGAGCTCAACTTCATTAGTCTGCTCTCACATTTCTAATAAAGACATACCCAAGACTGGGTAATGTATAAAGAAAAAGAGATTTATTGGACTCACAGTTTCACATGGCTGGGGAGGCCTCACAATCATGGTAGAAGGTGATGGAGGAGCAAAGGCACATCTTGTATGATGTCAGGCAAAAGTGTGTGCAGGGGAATTGCCCTTTATAAAACCATCAGATCTCGTAAGACTTATTCACTCTCATGAGAACAGCACAGGAAAATCTGCCCCCATGATTCAATTACTTCCCACCAGGTTCCTCCTACAACATGTGGGGATTATGAGAGCTACAATTCAAGATGAGATTTTGGTGGGGAGACAGCCAAACCATATCATTCCACCCCTGGCTCCTCCAAAATCTCATGTCCTCACATTTCAAAACCAACCATGCCTTCCCAACAGTCTTCCAAAGTCTTAACTCATGTCACCATTAACTCAAAAGTCTACAGTCCAAAGTCTCATCTGGGACAAGGCAAATCCCTTCTGCCTATGAGCCTGTAAAAGCAAAAGCAAGTTAGTTACTTCCTAGATACAATGGGGTACAGGCATTGGGTAAATACCCCCATTCCAAATGGGAGAAATTGACAAAAACGAAGGGGCTACAGGCCCCATGCAAGTCCAAAATCCAGCGGGGTAGCCAAATCTTAAAGCTCTGAAATTATCTCCTTTGAATTCATGTCTCACATCCAGGTCATGATGATGAAAGAGGTGGGCCCCCATGACCTCGGGAAGCTCTGCTCCTGTGGCTTTGCAGGGTACAATCCCCCTCCGGGCTGCTTTTATGGGCTAGCATTGAGTGTCTATAGCTTTTCCAGGCTGACAGTGTAAGCTGTCAGTGGATCTGCCATTCTGGGGTCTGTAGGACAGTGGCCCTCTTCTCATAGCTCCACTAGGCAGTGCCCCAGTGGGGACTCTGTGTGGGGGCTCCAATGCCACATTTCCCTTCTGCACTGCCCTAGCAGAGGTTCTCCATGAGGGCTCTGCCCCTGTAGCACACCTCTGCCTGAACATCCAGGTGTTTCCGTACATCCTCTGAAATCTAGGCAGAGGTTCCCAAACCTCACCTCTTGTCATTTGCACACCCACAGGACCAGCTCCACATGAAAGCTGCCAAGGCTTGGGGCTTGCACCCTTTGAAGCCATGGCCCGAGCTGTACCTTGGCCCCTTTCAGCCATGGCTGGAGCAGCTGGGATACAGAGCACCAAGACCCTAGACTGCACACGGCAAGGGGGCCCTGGGCCCCGCCCACAAAACCATTTTTTCTCCTCCAGGCCTGTGATGGGAGGGGCTGCCATGAAGTTCTCTGACATACCCTGGATACATTTTCCCCCTTGTCTTGGTGATTAGCATTTGGCTCCTTGTTAGTTATGCAAATTTCTGTAGCCAGCTTGAATTTCTCCCTAGAAAATGGGTTTTTCTTTTCTACTGCATCATCAGGCTGCAAAATTTCCGAACTTTTATGCTCTGTTATCTCTTGAATGCTTTGCTGCTTAGAAATTTCTTCCACCAGATACCCCAAGTTATCTCTCTGAAGTTCAAAGTTCCACAGATCTCTAGGGCAGGGGCAAAATGCCACCAGTCTCTTTGCATAGCAAGAATGACCTTTACTCCAGTTCCCAATAAGTTCCTCATTTCCATCTGAGACCACCTCAGCCTGGACTTTATTGTCCCTATCACTGTCAGCATTTTGGTCAAAGCCATTCAACAAGTCCCTAGGAAGTTCCAAACTTTCCCACATCTTCCTGTCTTCTGAGCCCTCCAAGTCTCTAGGAAGTTCCAAACATTCCCACATTTTTCTATCTTCTTCTGAGCCCCAACTGTTCCAACCTCTGCCCATTACCCAGTTCCGCAGTTGCTTCCACATTTTTGGGTGTCTTTACAGCAGTTCCCCACTTTCTGCAACACCAATTTATTGTATTAGTCTGTTATCACACTGCTAATAAAATACCCAAGACTGGGTAATTTATAAAGAAAAGGAAGTTTAATGGACTCACAGTCGCACATGGCTGGGGAGGCCTCACAATCATGGCAGAATGTGAATGAGGAGCAAAGGCACATCTGACATGGCGCAGGCAAGAGAGCATGTGCAGGGGAACTCCCCTTTATAAAACCATCAGATCTTATGAGACTTATTCACTATCATGAGAATAGCACGAGAAAACTCACCCCCATGATTCAATTACCTCCCACCTAGTTCCTCTCATAACACATGGGGACTATGGGAGCTACAATTCAAGATAGAGATTTGCGTGGGGACACAGCCAAACCATATCACCACCAGACAATTAACAAAACTTCTTCAAAGGCTTATGGATAATGGAAGGAAAGCTCAGCCTCAAAGGTAATTTCAACTTTTGGCAAAGCAGCTACCTGAAACACACCTACCAGAGCCATTCTCAGTAGCAGGTCCAGCTCCACATAAGAGTCCAGCACACATCTGCCACCAGAAAGTTTGGGCCCAGCTGTCAAATGGCTTTGAGAGAGGAAAGACTTCTCTGTCCCTCTAGTTTCAGGCTGGCTTCTCAGAGAGGCAGAAACTACTACCACGGCCTGGCATTCATTCCCCCGCTTTCTTAGTAAGAACACCCTGATTTACTTAGGATGGTAAAATGCCCAGATAAAAGGCTTCATTTCTCTATTCCTCAGCCAGCTGTGGAAGTGTTTGCAGGAATGCCAGAAAAGCTATTTAAAGGGAGAATCAGTGAGGAGGTCTCACTCCAATACCCATACACTCACACACACTATTTATTTTTCCTCTTTCATTTTTCTTCCTTCTAGGCTTCAACGTGGATATGATGGCTGGAGCTCCAGCAGCCATCCTGTGACCCTGAGAACAAGCCATTCCTTGAGGCTAATGAAGCAGAAAGAAGGCATCCTGAGTCCTTGGGAAACAAGGATCTACCTGAATAGCTCCGAATGCCTACTTCTAGACGTCCTTTTAGAAAGAGAAGCAAACCCTTATGTATTTCAGCCACTGTTATTTAAGGTTTAACCTAATCATGATATAATTGGTTTTTCTTCACATGATTCACAGTGGTAATTTTTTCTTCCATAAGAAGCAATCCCAACCCCTACCACTAGGGGGTGGCCTTGCCCTGTAGGCCTCAACATGACAATTCAATCACTGCATTATCAAGAGTCCAACATCAGTGCATTCTGTGTAATTCAGTCTCAAATAACAATGTGCATGTGACAGCAGTGGTCCAGTCTGGGCTAAGCTGTGCCAAACTCCATCCAGTTCCTCTAGCATGAGATTTGGATCTCATGCTTTTCTTCTCTTTTCTATATCCAATTCTTCAACTCCTGCAAGCAAGCCCCAGGACCAAAAAAGTATGCAGAGAATCAGTTCTGACTCTAGCAAACACACAGTTTGTATTTCCAAGCAGAACAATGAGCTTCTAGTCTGAACAACATCCCGTTTGATGGTAACTTGACACTTTCCTCTTTTTGTTTTTCCAGCAAGAAGCAATGGGTAGGTACTTGCTTTACATTTGTGACAAGATACCTGGCTGGTGGTTCTGATAAAGAGAGATTCCACCCTGACAGGATTATTGATATCTCTACTTCCTACAAGGTGGAAAATCACCTGCAGCATTTAAGTGACTGTTTTTCCAGTTTATACTGATCAAAGTTTCAAAACTCTCTAGGCAGAGTTTTAGTCATTAATAATCTGAAGTGAAGGGAGTAATTTATCTAATTATTGCTCAGGCTAAAAGCAAGCTGCTGTCTCAAAATGAAAGTACAGTGCTAGTCCTATAAACACCCCCTCACAACTAACCAACAAAGGAGTTTGTGGTGTGAGAAGTGGAACTTTTGGTAGTTTCAGATTGCATTGCTTCGGTATCATCTGTGCTCTCCTTGTCTACCTCCATTTACAGCGCGATGCTGTATAGTTAAGACTTGGGCAGAGGGAGGAAAGGGGTTCATGGGGAGCTAGTAATCTTACATTTTCCCTCAAATTTCTTACAAGACTGCCATATTAGATAAGAACAAAAACATGTGCCTATAGAATAGTCTAACTAAAGAACTTGAGAAATAATCACTTCTTTCTCCTCTATTTCTGTAAAGACCATGCAGAAAGTTTTCATATGTAATAAAACCAGTGATCAGCAGGTAATCTCAACCTAAGAGAAAGAACCCAAATGAACCACTCACAAGAAGAGAAACAGGCTTCCCTTGGGAGTAGGGTTTAACAAATGAAAATACAGGACACTCTGTAATTTGCATTTTCTGCAATATTTGGGACCCGCTTATACAAAAAAATTATTTGATATTTATTCAAAATTTAAATGTAATGGTATGTCCTAGATTTTATCTGGCAACCCTACTTGGGGGTAAAGAATCTGTTCCTTCCTTGTGGGGGATGGGAAGAACAGTACAAAATGAGCAGATTCTGAAATATATCAAGGGGATTGTCACTGGAAAAGTCACTGATTAAAAACAAAACACCCACAAACCACTAGGCCCTGTGCACAGGTTCCTCCAAGAAGCTAAGTCTTCTTGTTTTTTATTTTCACAGAGTCAAGATGCCCTTCTGCTCTGGGCATATTGAGAGCTCAGTGAGGAGTGCTGACCAACTGGATGGTCAATGACCACTGAGGAGGAGGTGGCTATGCAAGTCCCAGATCTCTGGGATCATGTATTCCGTACTTTCAGACATGCATCTGCAATGGCCTGGGATGCCAGGAGTCCTCTCCTTAGAAAGGCAAGGCAACATCAAGGCAATCAGTTGTTACCCCAACGTCCAACCTCCCCTATCGTCTTTCAGAGGGTATTTTGTCCAAACTATGGGGTAAGAAAAGGGTTTGGTTTTACACTTTTAGCCAGAGTTTACCCTCCAGGAATGCTCCTTCTACCACATCTGCCAGGGATCTATTTTCCAAAGGTACTGTTTGGTTGCTCAGAATCCACTGGGTGCAGACATGCAAAGATGTGCAACTTCTCCTCTGCATCGAGTAAGGATACAGGTGGTCAGTGCTCCCTTTTTCTGCCTTTTCAGTCTCTACACTAGGCTTTGTAGATATAAACATGTGAAAGCACAGAACAGTAAGTCAAAGTCAGAGGGAATTACAGGTAAGGACCCCCATCTTCATTCCAATTCTCTTCTGACATTGACCATGCCATTCCGTAAGGCTACAGGTCTCACTTACTTTTAACTTTCTTGAGTTTCACAGGGTGAGTACCTGAAAACTTAGACTTCTCTCCTCAGTGATGTCCTCTCCCTGGTTCTAGCCCACTCCTGACTCAGTTTACTTTGAGCCCCTCCCCAAGCACCTTAAGTATTGTCTAAACTTTTGTCCACCTCCCCACCATTTTTTTTTTCTTTTCTTTTTTTTTTTTTTTTTTTTTTTTTTTGAGACAGGCTGTCACTCTGTTGCCCAGGCTGGAGTAGAGTGACACATTTATAGCTCACTGCAGGCTCGCTCTCCCAGGCTCAAGCAATGCTCCTGCCGCAGCCTCCCACATAGCTGGAACTACAGGTACTTGCCACCATGCTGAACTAATTTTTTATTTTTTCAGTAGAGTCAAGGTCTCGTTAGGCTGCCCAGACTAAACCCGAACTCCTCATTCTCCTACCTTGGCCTCCCAAAGTGCTGGGATTACAGGCAAGAGCCACTGCACCCGGACTCCCCATTCTTATCTACACGGGAAAGTCTCATTCTTTGGATTCATCCTTCTTCCCCATGCAAGGCCTCAAGTTTGCTTTCAGTCTGAAATAGCGCTGCTGGATGATCAGAAATGCCCATTGCCACCCGAATCTTTTTGTTTTGTTTTGTTTTTTAATTCCATCACCATGGATAGATATGACTCCTTCAGGCCACAGTTCTATTTAATTTCAAGCTGCAGGCATAGCAACCCTTTTAATCAGGGACCTTCTAAATTAGGCACGTGGACTCTCTCAATGTGTACTGAATCCACATTGAGAGACACCTGTTTTTTCCCTGGCAAGACAACTAAGCCCCCCCCAGTTCCACCTGGGGCAACTCATTAACAAATGCTATCCCTAGAAAGACCAGGAAGAACTCATTTAACTCAAACTGGTTTAATTTAGGTTCAGATTGTCTGCTTGTGTGGGAAAGGGAAAGGGAGTGAGGACTGATTGGCAGTTCTTCCCACTACACAGCTCAACAGCAAATGTTCATGGAGTCCTTAATTCTCTTAAGAGTGGCCTCAGAGATGCTGACTCTCTCTAACTTATGATGCTGATTTTACAGCTGGATTATTATAAGATTAGAGTAAGTTTGGTCACTTACACTTCATCTTACTATTCCTTCCTCACCTTATTTTTTATGAGAGCTCATAGGATCCCATTCTCCCACCTTCTGTTTCTCTTTGTTCCTTCTATGGCTACTCTAACCCCTGTGTTCCCCACATACCACCAGCTCCTCCCATGGATCTGGTTTTCTCGGACTTCCTGATTTTGGCAAAGACTTTCCCTTCAGTCTAGAACAGTCTTCTCCCACCCTCCTGCATCTGACCTACTCACTTGAGTAAATGTTACTTCCCTATTTAGACCATGCAGACCCCGATGGCGGGGTTTCTCACACTTCAGTATGCATGAGAATCACCTGGAGAGCTTTTTCAACTATAAATTCCCTCTTCCCATCTCTATCCCCTTCACCAAATTATGATTTAGTAGGTCTGGGATGGGGCCCAAGAATCTGCATTTAAACAGCCTCCCAGGTAATCTCAATAGTGCTGGTCTGCCTGCCACACTTTGGGTACCACTGTCCCAGACTGAATTAAATCTCCCAGCTCTATGATCCTGGAGCTCCCTGTATTATTCTACCAAAACATATTATTGTTAATATTCTTGTAGTGTCTTTCCTCCCTGATAGGCTGAAAACACAGTGAAGGCAGGCCGTGTCCATTTTATTTGCTGCTGAATCCCCATCAATTAACACAAGGCCTATCACACAGGATGTGCTTAATAAATCCAGGATTTATAAAAAGGGGGTAGAAGAAAGGGGAATCTTTCCATGCTGAGAATCTTCAACACGTGAGCATGGTGCTTTGAAGTCAGTCCTCAGAAAGGAATCCAGAATGTACTGACGGTGGCCTTTGGAAGAAGGGTCTAGACAACCCCAGTGGCAATTTGCAATGTCATTATTTGCGTTATTTCTGTTACCTTTGTGGGGTGGGGCTGGGGGAATCTATGAGGCAATTTTTCAGTTATATTTAATAAAATAGCTATGCAAATATCTACTCAACCAGGATGATGAATATATCCGAGTAATTAGCTAGGAGAATTCACCCCCTTTCCATCCCGGGCACTCCTTGCAGGGAATTCACGGCTGTGGAATAATACGTGGGCAGAACACAGACTCTGGAGTTAGACCCAGAAGGCCAGCTATACCATTTCCCAGCTCTGGGGCTCTGGCCAAGATAACTTAACTGTCCTAAGCCTCAGTTTCCACATTTGTGGATGAGGATAAAATGGTACCCATGGACAGGCAGTAGGGTGTAATAGTTTACAACACAGGCTGCCTATGTTTGAATCCTGGCTCCTCCACCTACCAACTGCGCGACTTTGGGAAAGTTATTTAACCGCCATATGCCTCAATTTCTTCTTCGGTAATCACTTCCTGAAAAATGATTGTATTAACTTGAACTACTTTAAACTGCTATTTTGTAGGTCAAAAACAGTAGAATGTCAGTGATTTCAAATAACTCAAACTAATACCTACCTTACAGGCTTATAAAGAGAAGCAAGTGCATGAGTCAAGTTTAAGTCAACAGGCTTAAAATGATGACTGTTACATGTTAAGCACCACACAAGAGTCAGCTCTTATTGCACAGCTGAGTTTGTTGGGGAATAAAGTGAATATGATAATGTGGTAAACACTTGGCATAGGAGGACTGTAAACATTCAATAAAATGCTACTTGTTCTTTTTTGTACTTATATAATCCCTTCTTAAGAATATTTCACTTTAAAATTACTAATGTTTTCAAATGGTTGTTTTTGCACTGCCCTCAAGTCCTCCAGCCCCTGAGCACATACAAACTTATTACCATGAAGTTCAGAAGGAGAGTGGGTGAAGCCGTGAAGAGAAGGGACAGCTCAGGACGATGGACCTCGGAGAGATGGAAGCCCAGGACAAGAGTACTCTACTGTTAGCCTCTTGCCTCCCCAAATATTAGGTTGAAACATATGAAACTCATTTATATAGGCCAAAATGGAAAAACACTCACAATTTCATATGATTAAACATACTAGATTCCCCTAGCCAGCCTGGATTTATTTCATATTCTTAACAGTCTATCAGTTAATACCATATCTCTTTTTCCCTTCACATGTTAACATTTTTGGCATTGGGATGTATCTTACAATCATGTGTGTCTTTAACACGGTTGGATTTCTTGCCCTTTCTCCTTCTGAGCAGCTAGGTTCTGGTAATCTCACTTTTTGTCTAGTGTCCTCAGGGTGGTAGCTGCTTTACCTCAGGCCTGGGGGAAATAACTTCTTCCAACAAATATTAATAACCAGTTGTCTCAACTTCCTGTTTTGCTCTTCCAGTCTTCCAACAGCTGTGGAAAAAATTCCCTGGATTAAATCCCCTTTGTCTGAAATACCTAGCAGGGTTTCTATCTCTTGACTATGCTGACTACTGCATATATTAATTTTAAAAGAATTGCTTTCAATGGCAAATGAGAGAGTTAAGCATTCACATAGTCACATAAATTGTATAATCAGATTTCTTTCCCTTTATCATGAATTTTTACTCATCAGACATTTACTGAATGTCTAGTTTATGCCATAGCCTATGTACATATCATTGGTAAAAAGGTGAAAAAGACAATTTTTGTCCCAGAGGAGCTTAGAGTGGGGATAGAGCTGGGACTACAGCAGAGACAGAGATCACAGCATGGTAAGTGCCATGGGAGCACATAGGGAGCATTTAGCCTAGTCCAGTCCAAGGCAAATGAACTCAGGGAAGCCTCCTTCAATCTGTCTGTCCTGCATGTACAGCCATGGAGGAGAAGGAAAAGGGAGGAAAGACCTTCTAGGCAGAGCAAGGAGCAAATGCTAAGGCTCAGACTTAGAGAGTAAGGTTTGTTTCAGGGCATTGAAATGCTTCAGTATAGTTGGAGAAAAGTTGGAGGATGACAACAACTGAAGCTGGAATGACAGGTAAAGGAAAAGATCATGAAGGATGGTGTACACCATGTCGAGGAACTATGTAAGACTATGTTTTTATATCGAGGTCAGTGGAAAACCATTGAAATTAGTGACTTGATCAAGTTTACAGTTAGGAAGATACTGCTCACTGACCAAAGGAGGACAACATACTTTCTAGAAGCTACCAAATGACTGACTGCCTAGTCACAGGGGTTAAGGCAGCAGTTCCCAACCTTTCTATCACCAGAGACCAGTTTCATGGAAGACAGTTTTTCCACGGACTGGGGTGGGGGATGGTTTTGGGATGATTCAAGCACATTACATTTATTGTGCATTTTATTTCTATTATTATTACATTGTAATATATAATGAAATAATTGTACAACTCACCATCATGTAGAATCAGTGGGAGCCCTGCGCTTGTTTTCCTGCAACTAGATGGTCCCATCTGGGGGTGATGGGAGACAGCGACAGATCAGCAGGCATTAGATTCTCATAAGGAAGTGTGCAACCTAGATCCCTCTCATGCACAGTTTACAACAGGGTTTGCGCTCCTATGAGAATCTAATGCTACCTCTGATCTGATAGGAGGTGAAGTTCAGGCAGTGTGAGCCATGAGGAGTGGTTGTAAATACAGATGAAGCTCACCTGCCACTCACCTCCTGCTGTGTGGCCCAGGTCCTAACAGGTCATGGACCAGTACTGGTCCGTGGCCTGGGGGTTGGGGACCCCTGAGTTAAGGTGTTAATGGCTTCTTCTTTCAGTCACTAAACATTTAGTGAACACTCACTATGTATCAGACACGGTGACTGATCCTTGTAAGATAAATAAACTCCATGTCCTCCAAGAGCTTACAGTCTAATGAGGGAGAAAAACATCTTAAATAATTATGAGAAGTATTACAGAAATACAGATGAGGGAGGCACCAAGTAGGAGAAGATGGAAGATTCCACAGAGGACACGATATTGCCTTGGATTTTGAAGGAAAAATAAGGACATGCAGATAAAAGAGCAGAAATACAGCATTTCAATTAAAGAGAGCACCACTTGCAGCAGCATGTGGACATCGTGTTCTTGGTGGTCTCAGAGAATAGAGAAGAGTCAGATGTAGCTGGGCCCCAAGGTTTACAAATTGGTTGAAAATAAGGTCCTAGGGCCTGATTCTAAAATACTTTGAGAGTCTTGTTGGCATGAGGCATCTCCTCTAGGTAACAGGGAATCACCAAAGGTTGTTAAGAGAGATGGGGGTTGATGAGATAAGATTCACATTCATGCTTTAAAAACTATGTCAGAAATAGAACTGAAGAATAGAGACTGGCAACATGGAGATTCATTGTGAGGCTGAGGTCACAGTTCGGGTGGAAGCTGACCAGAACTTGAACCTTTCCATCCTGGAAAACACTTTCGTGCTAAAGCATCCATCAGTGCCCAAAAGGAGCTTCAAAACTATGCTTTCATTCATCTTTCTCAAAACTTTGTTAGAGTCTGTTTAACTGTGTTTTAAAATTCATGCCCTAGTGGAGCAGACTTTTCTCATCCCAAATTATGTTGGAAGGTATAGGCTGCATTGCTAAGGAAAATGCTGAAAGGGAAGTGTGAGGACATGGTACAAAGTGCAAGTAAACACTCTGGGATGCAGGGGAAGAGCTTTTCAAAGAAGAAAGGGCAGAAGCCTGGGGTAGAGAAGTGGAAAACACCTGAGTCTGAAAGAGATGTGACACTGGGGAGGATTTTTCTTTATTCTTCTAATTGAAGGAGAGAGACAGAGGAAAATTCTGGAAGCAAAGGCTTAAAGGTTCCCAAAGGTAAACACCTCCAGGAGCCAGCAGCAGGTGACAAGTAAATAAAGCAGGCTTGCTTTAAGAACATGGAAGTGATCCCAGCAATTTGGGAGGCCAAGATGGGAGGATCATTTGAGCCCAGGAGTTTGAGACTAGCCTGGGCAATAAGGTGAAACCCTGTCTCTACGAAAAAATACAAAAACTAGCCAGGTGTGATGGCACATGTCTGTGGTCCCAGCTATTTGGGAGGCTGAAGTGCGAGGATCAACAGAGACTGGGAGGTCAAGGTGGCAGTGAGCTGCATTCACACCACTGCACTCCAGCCTGGGTGACAGAATGAGAGCCTGTCTCAAAAAACAAAGAAAACCCATAAAACAGACTGAGCACCATGGCTCAGGCCTGTAATCCCAGCATTATGGAAAGCCAAGGTGGGCAGATCACCTGAGGTCAGGAGTTTGAGACCAACCTGGACAACATGATGAAAATTCATCTCTACTAAAAATACAAAAATTAGTCAGGCGTGGTGGTGGGCGCCTGTAATCCCAGCTACTCAGGAGGTTGAGGCAGAAGAATCGCTTGAACCCAGGAGGTGGAGGTTGCAGTGAGCGGAGATCACACTATTGTATTCCAGCCTGGGTGACAGAACAAGACTCCGTCTCAAAAAAATAAAAACAAACACAAACACAAACACAAAACAAAACAAAACACGGAGGCCAGGTGGCAGTGGCTCACGCCTGTAATCCTAATGCTTTGGGAGGCTGAGGCGGGAGGATCACCTGAGCTCAGAAGTTTGAGATCAGCCTGGACAATATAGTGAGACCTCGTCTCTATTTTTGTTTTTAAAAAACTTAAAAAAATACATGGAAATGCATGGTTTATGAATGGGGCAGATACCCCCAAGCTCCAGCCAACTGTTGTCACGTGGAAATGCAATGTTCCTGATCTTGTGATTTTTCAAGAGAAGCCAGAAATCTAGATATTCCTGTAAAATCATCCACTGTTCTTTAATGTGGGCAACAAATTCAATTTTTTTCTAAACAACAGGCTGGCCAAATAAAACATATGTGGCTGCAATTGGCCCTTGGGTGGCCAATTTGTAATCTCTGGTCTAGAAGGAATGCTAGGTTATATGAATAAATCCCACCAGCCATGGTGGATATGCAGCCTACTTGTGCTAGAATGTAAACAAGTCATGGGAGGATACCATTTCCCAGAAAAGCAATTCCCATTAAATCCACTGGCTAAGTTTGGAAAGATAATACAGAATGTACTGATACGTAAGTTTAGTTTTGCTTTGTTGGGAAAATTTTTATGAAGCCAAGCTAAAAGGAAGGAAACTGATCTTCTCTGAAGTCATTTCTATTGTATTTCTTTAAGAAGTCAGGAGAGAGTCACTTTGGAAAAGATCATAGTCTAATGTCTCTTTCAGGAACTAGCACTGGAAATTCAAGTCAATTATTTCAACCTGTATCACAGACTGTATATAAAGAGTTCCCATGAATCAACAATAAAACAAAATCCAAAGGAACATGAACGAAGAATATGCACAACTCTCAGAAAAGGAAATATTATAGGTTTTTACCTATAAAAACGCTTGACTTCACTTAGCATGTGAGAAATTCAATTTACAAACAACGTTTTTCCCCTATAATATAGGAAAAGTTAACCAGAACTACATATATATAATACACTGTGTAGGCAAAGGTGTTGGGAACTTGGCACTGTCATACATTGGTGGCGAAATTTTAAATTGGCACGACTGCTAAGGAGGGCAAATTGGCAGGATCCATTAAAATAAAAAATACATATATGCCTTGACCTAGACATTTCTAAATCTAAGAATTAATTACCTACCCTTATTCACACTTGTGAAAGGACATATATATACACATGTGTATGTAAGAATATTCATTATAGCATCATTTATAATAGCAGATGATTTGAAATAATCTAAATGTGCATTAATATGGAAATAAAATAAATGATAATAGACTCAAACAATGGCATCCACTGAAGCAATAAAAAAAAAAGCAGCTCCATATCTACTGAAAAGAACGCCTCTCATATATATATATTAAGAGCAAGGTTAAGAAGTGTAAATTGTGTAACACCATTTCATATTGTATAAACATATACTTAGATATGCACAGTGTATTTCTAGAAGGCTTAAAAGCATCTTTTAGGAAGGGTTGCCTCTGTGGAGGGCTGAATGGTGGGAGACAGACATGGGAAGGAAAGG
The DNA here is from genome assembly GCF_008728515.1 of Papio anubis. Lineage (NCBI taxonomy): Eukaryota > Metazoa > Chordata > Mammalia > Primates > Cercopithecidae > Papio > Papio anubis. Next base: position 42,786,011 of record NC_044986.1, on the reverse strand, counting down.
TTTTGCTCTATACTCTTCCATATATGTGTACACAATAATATGCAGATAATACATTATGTATTGTACAATGCAGTAATATGTATAATATAATGTATATAATTTATTTTTATATCTATATTTACATTAACTCATTAAGTTGTTTTCATTTTTATTTATTTATTTTTTGAGACGAAGTCTTGCTCTGTCACCCAGGCTGGAGTGCAATGGCGCGATCTTGGCCCACTGCAACCTCTGCCTCCAGGGTTCAAGTGATTCTCCTGCCTCAGCCTCCCGAGTAGCTGCAATTACAGGCACCCGCCACCACGCCCAGCTAATTTTTGCATTTTTAGTAGAGATGAGGTTTCATCAGGTTGGTCATGCTGATCTCGAACCTCTGACCTCAGGTGATCCACCCATCTCAACCTCCTAATCCATTAAAATTTTTAAGAAAAAAAGTTATATTAACGTTTTAAAAAATCACTAACTTATCATCAAGCCTCTCTAAAATCTCCTTTCACTTTTGAATTCCAAGGTCAAAGTTTGGGTTCAAATTTTTACTCTTACTTTTGAATTCTGAGGTCAACCTTTTGAGTTACTAGTAAGTCTACCAAAATTTTAGCTGTTGAACTAATTGCAGTTATTTTTCTTTTGCTATCTCAGATTCAGATTCAAACCGCCGTTGCTTTTTCTATCCAACATGCTGGTAAAAGCACAGCCAAACCCACAAATGTGAAAAACAATGAGACCTAGAAGTACATTTCATCTGTAGAAAAGTTCTGAGTCAGTTCCTTTTCAGGGAGTCCAGACGGTTCCTGAGCTTTTCTCTGAATGATTTCTCTGAGTCAAATAAAATGATAAGGCAGGCATTTAAATGATGAGAAGCCAACCCTGAGTCTGGTGTACTGGGAGTGGAAAATTCTGTGAAGTTTTTATGTTCCCACTGTGTACAAGCACCGATTATCTTTCTCAAGCAGACACGGAAGCATATAGAAGACCTAGAAATTCCATTACTTTCAGTGTCTAGTGCCAATAAATTTAATAAGAAATGGAAGCAAGGTTATTTATTTGTTTTACAGCATTATAAAGACTGCACAGAAAGAGACTCTTAGAAGAGTTTAGATCAGTAATTGACTAAAACATTCGTGATTATTCACCAAATCCCCAAATATTCCCTGAGCACCTTCTGAGTACTAAGTCACTGGGCTAGCCACCATGGTAGGATTAAAATGACGGGTAAGGAGTTTCTAATTTAATTCCATGCTTTCCAAAGACTCTTCCGAGGAGCACCAAAATCTTAGGAATATGAATATAAGACAAAAACAATTTCCTTGGTAATTAAGAATCAGAAAATAATTAAGCCAAGTTTTAATTGGCACAGGACTTTTCAGATCTTTTACTATGCTCATGTGCAATGTGAACCTTCTAGAGAGGCGTATGCTATGCAGTCTTTCCTAAGGCATACCCCAAATAATTCTCAAATTATTCAAGCACAATTAACTTTTTTGTTTTGGGCAGCTGCAGAAACTCATGTCTATGTAACATACATTAGGAAAACAATAGCCTTAAATGCCAAGACAAACATAAATACATATGTGAAAAGTCAAATAGCAAAACAAAACTATCATAAAGCAAACTGGGGTTAACTGCCCAAGTACTTGACCTGGATGTAATAAACAGCTTGAGTTTAAAAGCTAGTGGTGGTCTAGAGTTATAGAAGCTGGGTGGAACAGAAGGAGCTGGGTCTAAGCCTGATAAAAAAGGAAAGTATCCGTCAAGAAGGAGAAGCCACTGAAAAGTGACGGAGCTATTTGGAGGATGAAGGAGACCAGCCAGCCAGAGCAGAGGATTCATCATATAGGAAAGACAGGGAGTTAAGTATAGATAGGACCAGATTGAAACAGGCCATGACTGTCGGGTTAGGAAGTCTGAACCTAGGGAGCCTTTGAAAGCCTCTAAGCAAGACAATGAAATGTTCATAGTGGTCTTCTAGGAAAATCACTCTGGTGCTCATTTGAAGAAAGGCATGGGAGTATGAGGGTGAGTGGAGTGGGAAGAGAAGATGGGAGCCCAGTGCTGACTGTGAGATGAAGGTCTAGAATAGTGTTAGTGCACAGACTAAGAAGGGCATTTTAATGAAGAATTGACAGAAAGTGAAGACTGGATGTCAGAACTGTATAAATGGGTCATGGAGTTTGGCTTCTGGATGATAAAGTACCATTTTTATGGGGAGGACAGTTTTTGATATGCCAAATTGCATCTTACTCCTTCCCCATCTCCAACCCCCCACTAATTCCACAAAAGCAGGCAGGCCTTTCCTATTTCTTTGTTTGAAGAGCTGTCAGCTCTACCTGTCTTTTTTAAAACCTGAAGCTCACCAAGGGATGGTGGTGGATATCCCAGAATAATGAGCAATAATAACTGAGAAAGGAGTTTTTTCAATGTCAAGGGAAGAGAAGGCAGCAGAGGTGGATTTGAAGAGACTAGGAAGAGAGTCCCATGAGAAGCGTGTACCCATCTCACCTCCTAGCTGCCCTCCAGGAAGATGGCTAAATTCAGAGAGGAGGGCTGCAAGGTGCACCTGGAGAAACCTGAAGATAGGTTCTCCCAGGAGGAAGAGTTGAAGATTCCCATGTCTCACATTTAAAAGTGTGTAGGGATGAGGAGCAATGGGAATGCTAACTGCTATGTGAATATAATCCACTTTGGAGAGCCATTTAGCTCTAGCTACTAAAACTGAAGATTCCCAGAAAACGTCTAGGTATATACTCACATACATATATACTAGTATATACCTAGTATAAACATCTAGGTATATACTCACAAAAGGTACAAGGATGTAGAAGGGCAATGTTGTTTGTAAGACTAGAAAATTGGAAACAGCTTAAAAATCCAAGAGTAGGATGTTTAAATACATTGTGTATATTCACAAAATGAACTGCTAAATGAATCAACTAGAGCCACATGGATACATTTCAAAAAACAGTGTTGAGTATCAATAAGAAGTTTTGGGAGGAAGTTACCATTTATGTTAAGATTCCCAATATACAAACCATATACAAATATACTATGTATTATCTATGGGCATACAAACAAAGCATCTCAAACCCGCATGAGGTCCACAATCATTAAAGTCAGGATAATGCTTGCATTTGGAGTAAGGGAAGTAGAAAGGAAATTGGATTAGGAGGGATCATAGAAGCTTCAGGTATATCTAATGATTTAAATCTAAAGGAACCATAGAAAAATGTTAAGATCTGTCAAAACTTAGTAGTGAGTACACGAATGTTTATTATAGTATCCTTTGTTTATCTGAATTTTTGAAATATTTTACAAAAGTATTTTAAAATTATTTTAACAGCTCTTTTTAGGCATAAGTGAAGAAACCATCACTTATGATGTGAACATATAAAACATAGTGAACATATCTATCACCCCGAAAATTTTCCTCATGACCCTTTTGAGGAGATCTGGCATTTGGTATTTTCTCATGCCTGTAATCCCAGAACTTTGGGAGGCCAAGGAGGGCAGATCACTTGAGGTCAGGAGTTCGCGACCAGACTAGCCAACATGGTGAAACCCCATCTCTACTAAAAATATAAAAATTAGCCGGGCATGGTGGCATGCACCTGTAGTCCCAGCTACTCGGGAAGCTGAGACAGGAGAATTGCTTGAGCCCAGGAGGTGGAAGTTGCAGTGAGCCAAGATTGTACCATTGCACTCCAGCCTGGGTGACAGAGTGAGACTCCATCTCAAAAAAAAAAAAAAAAAAAAAAAAAAAAAAAAAAAAAAGGTTGGGCTTTGCCCCTATGATACATGATTTGAACTTCCTGCCAGCTTGGGAGAAAGGGATTGCAGAGTCAGATTTATATTAATTTAAAGAAAAATAAGTAATGTGATGTTTCTTGACCTTTTGAGTTTATGATTGAAAATTCATACTTGCTACAAGCAGCTAGGGACATTTGGGCAGAAGAAAGAGTTTAAAGGTAACAGTGGAAACATGGAGTGGGCAATTAAACATGAGGGCTAGAGCTTCAAGGAGAGGTCAGCACTGGAGGTTGAGGCTTTGGTGTACATTTGCCTGGTGCAAATAGTTAAGACCATGTGAATAGATGAGATCTCCAAAAGAATAAGGGTAGACAAAGAACAGCCCTGGATGTAGGTCCCTTCCTTGGCCTGTGCAATTGAGATGGGTGCAGAAAAAGGAGATAGTAAAGAAGATCTAACCGTGGTGAGGCAGGTGGTGAATTAGTATACACTAATGGTCAGGAAGCCAAGGGAAGAAAGAGTAAGGCAAATAGCATCACATACCTTAGAGAAGAAAAGCAAATTGAGGCTAAGGAGCCATTAGATCCAGTGACTGAGAGATTGCTGATGTCCTAAAATGTGTAATTTCAGTAAAATTGTGAAAACAGAATTCCACTTTAGACATTTAAAGGGAGAGTGGAGATGAAGACACCTCTGAATAAATATAGATCATTCCAAGAGTTTTGCTGTCTAAAGTTGAGAAATGCAGGAATGGTGTGAGGAGGACCGTGAGGAAAAAGTGGAAGGATTTACTGACAGAAAATCCTGGGATGTATGTTTAATAATGACCATCTTCTCCATCCTGAAGTATTACTATTGTAAAATATTTGCCATAATTCCAAAGCTTTATTTTTAGAAAGCTAATTCACTCAATTCACCCACCTAGAATAAAAAGAAATAACATTTGCATTTAAAATGTGTCATAAGCAATGGATGTTGCTTTCAAGCCCTTAATACAAGTGGAAAAATTATGAAAACCTTGCTACTCAGAGTGTGGTCCATGGACCAGCAGCATAAGCATCACCCGGGAGCTTGCTAGAATGAGAAAAGCAGAATCTCAGATCCCATCCCACATCCACTAAACCAGAATGTGCCTTCCCAGGTGATTTGTCTGCATGTTCAAGTTTGAGAAGGAGAGTTGTCGAAAACATTCAGGAATTATGACATGACTGATACTTTGAGAAGTTCTCTAGGGATCAGACAGCAGAGAAGCAAAACTAGTCTGTCTGGAAGAAATCATCAGTTGATTAGTGAAACATCAATCAGGGATTAATCAAGAAGGATTTGAAAGCAAACAGGAATCTGGCAGCTAGGGAAACTGAGTAAGAGGCTGAATCTAAGAACCAAGCAAAATCTTACAAAAGCAAGATAGACCAGACTTCAACTTTCAGGAGCATAGTCTTTAGTGGAAACTCTTTATCCCACTTAGTGGTTGCAGGAAACAGTCACTTCCAGCAAGGTAAGGGGTGGTAGGAATGTGGTTGGCAGGAGGTCCCTTTGGGGACTTTGCAGACAAGAACCTCCATCTGTGACAGATGGGCATTGCCGTTATCTCAGGCTAGGCTGGCCTCCATGCTAGCAGGCCCAGGCTACCTGTGCTTACACCTCTTCCTTCTTCGCTCAGCCTCTGCATCACTATGCCGTATGGTCAGGCCTCCAAAATCTGCCTTAGCTGTATTCCTCCATCCTCTTTGCTTTTAAAGGTTGAATTTCATCAGGATTTCTCTGAAACTCTCGTTTAAAAGGCTGAATCTCGCCCTCCCACCTCCAAGTCCTCAAGGGACCTGACAGTGAAGGTCCAGGATGGGATCTAGAAAATACATTTGTAATAAGCACCATATGTGATTTTGCTGCAGATGTTTCCAGACTAGATTTGCAGAAGCAGCCTTCCTTCTGTCCCAGTCCTTTGCTGCTCAGGGTCTCACAAATTGAGAGGTGAGGATGTGGAGGCTCTCAGATACATGCTGGATCCTTTGTAATATCTACTTCCTCTCTAACTTCTCCTTTGCAACGTTAGTTTTCCAGACTGTGTTCTTCTTCCCCACTCCTTCATCACTCTTTCCCTCTGCGCTCACTACCATCCAGTGACCTTCAGACAGGTACAGGCTACCCATCCACAAATATTCAGCCCTCACCAACTCTCACCCACTCTAAATTCCTCTAACATGGTCTTTTTCTTGCTATCTCCAATTCCACTTTTGGAATTCTCCTCTGGATTCCAGCCAGCTTGTACTCTTCTCTTCTACAGTTTCTCCAGGTCTCCAATTACTCCTTTGAGGGCATAATAAAAAGCCTCTTTATACTTCGCCTCCTTGACCACACAGCTGCATCTGCCACTGCCAATCACCCTCTTTTCTGAACACCCTAGCACCGCTGGGATGGGCATGTTCAAGGCTGCATCACACTTTGCCTTTCGACAGAATCAATGAGCCTGGCTCCTCTACTGTAGATAGAGCTCAGGATTTAGCAGGTGTTCCTTCTCACTGCCTCAGGTGCTTCCTTTAACCCTCTGGAAATTGTAATACTGCTGGAGAAGCCTAAAAGCTAAATGATCTTCACAATTGATTGTATTAGGATTGTTTGAAGATCTGATCTTCTAGTCAGGACTGGCTACATGGTGTGCAAGGGCCAGTGCAAAAAGAAAATGTGGACCCTTTGTTTAAAAGGTCTTAAGAAATTTCCAGATGATGGTAGCAAAATTTAAACCAGGGGCAGGGCTTTTTATTTTTAAGTGCAGAGGCTGTGTAACTGCATAGATCACATGTTCAGGAAGCCGGCTCTGTTGGTGATTGACCCAGTCTGTTAGCTTGGTGACTCTCAGGACCAGATAAGTTAGTGAGAACATGGTTAAAATTCAGATACACTCATAGCTCACATTCCCAATATACCAGCTAGTTTTCCCAGTGCAACACCCTCCATGGTCACAGTCTTCACTTCTCACCTCTGTGGGCCTTGTAACATGGGCCTCATCATCACCAGAAGGACAGGGGAGCATGAGATGACACAGCACAGCTACTCACCAAAAGGATGGGAAAGAAACAGCCCAACAGGGCAGGTCAGAAGCATCGTCATCATTGTTGTTTTAATAATTGGAGTACAGAATAGTATAAAACTTAATCCTAAATGCTGTGCTCTAGCTCTTCCCCATTTCCAATCCCTAAACCCCACAAGACCAGACTGGAGACAGAAACTGGAATCCAAGCAGCAACAAGCCTCCCTGCTTTCTTTGGGGCAGAGCCAAAAAGAGATAAAGAACGTGTTGTATTAGGCAGCAGTAAACAGGCAAGGGACAAGCAGGCCTTTAATAAAACAGACCTTTATTGGGGCTAAAATGGCCCAGGACTGACCCCACCCTAAATCCTGGCAGTGTCCAACGACAGGAATTCAGAGGAACAAAAACGCTGGCATTGCCTGCTGCATCCCATGCATACATAACAGAAAGCACTGCAGAGCCTCGCAAGCAAGGAATACATAAATGCCATTATCCAGTCTTTCAGCCAAAACTTATTTTTTAGTCTGGACGACTATGCTATTCTGCTTTCTCTGCCTCCAATTTCTGTCCTGTGACTCACAGGGAGGGCTTTGGGGAAATGAAATATCCCAAGACCTAAAATAGGTCCTTCTCCCTCCCTCTAATATCAGGATGAGTTTCCTAAGGCATTTGTTTCTTCTTTAATTAACCAGGCATGAATGATAATATTGCCTGGGTTGAAGAACTCATCTCTGTCACTGGTAAATATAAATAATGAGCCCTGTTCATAGAAAAGCGTGCCAGAATTTCATTGATTAACATCCCGTGCCACAGCCTCTCTTTGAAATTAAAAACACTTTCAATGATACTGAAGAGAAAAGACATCGCACAAAAGAAATATTTCTAAGACAAGGTTGTCATTAAAGCATGCCAGAAATAGAACTGTTTTTATTTAACCATCCTCACTGCTCCCCGCCCCCTCCCTTTCTGGCTGTGAGGCTGCATGCAGTTAAATCACAAGGATTACAGAAAGTAATTTCATCCATTTGAATTTTAGAAGCTTCAGAAGCAGACTTGTGGATAATGCTTAGTTGATGTGTCTCTTTGCCCCCATGACAAGTGATAATTAAGGAAGTGATATGAGCAGATTTAAATTCCAGCTGTTTAGTAATGCACAGAATTTTTTGATTTCTTAACTGCACATCAGATTCTGCCCCACAGCCATTCTCTTAGTCCTGACCCTCATTGTTCTCCCCACACAGCCTCCTAATTGGTCTCCTTGCCTCTAGCTGTAAGCCACTGTTTCGTGGGGACATCACTGCTGGGCAGAATATGAAAACTGGTCATTGGAGGGCCAGAATCACTGCAGACTTGTTTGTAAGTACAGTGGGTTGTTTGGTTTGGTTTGGCTTTTTAGATTTGCAAAGCCTTTAAATGAGTTTAGTGTGCTTGCTACACAGCCTCCTCAGTGTTCCACCTGCAATCTCTTATACGAGATCCTCCACCACGTGACCCCCGTCACTTATGCATCTTGATGTGCCACAGTTCCTTTGCTTCTGTGGCCTCTGGTCCCTTCTGCCAGCCTTGGCCATCTATGCATTGGGCAGGAAGTGCTCTTCAGCCCACCACAAGTCCCTGGCCTTTCCCAGCTCTGCTTGAAATCTAATGACAAAAACCACATGATTATCTCAATAGATGCAGAAAAGGCCTTCGATAAAATTCAACACCCCTTCATGCTAAAAACTCTCAATAAACTAGGTATTGATGGAACGTATCTCAAAATAATAAGAGCTTTTTATGACAAACCCACAGCCAACATCATACTGAATGGGCAAAAGTTGGAAGCATTCCCTTTGAAAGCCAGCACAAGCCAAGGATGCCTTCTCTCACCATTCCTATTCAACATAGTACTGGAAGTTCTGGCCAGGGCAATCAGACAAGAGAATGAAATAAAGCGCATTCAAATAGGAAGAGAGGAAGTCAAATTGTCTCTGTTTGCAGATGACATGATTGTATATTTAGAAAACCCCATCATCTCAGCCCCAAATCTCCTTAAGCTGATAAGCAACTTCAGCAAAGTCTCGGGATACAAAATCAATATGCAAAAATCACAAGCATTCCTATACACCAATAATAGAAAAACAGAGAACCAAATCATGAGTGAACTTCCATTCACAATTGCTACAAACAGAATAAAATACCTAGCAATGCAACTTACAAGGGATGTGAAGGACCTCTTCAAGGAGAACTACAAACCACTGCTCAAGGAAATAAGAGAGGAAACAAACAAATGGAAGAACATTCCATGCTCATGGATAGAAAGAATCAATATCGTGAAAATGGCCATACTGCCCAAAGTAATTTACAGATTCAAAGCTATCCCCATCAAGCTACCATTGACTTTCTTCACAGAATTAGAAAAAACTACTTTAAATTTCATATGGAACCAAAAAAGAGCCCATATAGACAAGACAATACTAAGCAAAAAGAACAAAACTGGACACATCATGCTACCTGACTTCAAACTCTACTACAAGGCTACAGTAATCAAAACAGCATGGTAGTGGTACCAAAACAGATATACAGACCAATGGAACAGAACAGAAGCTCAGAAAAAGCACCACACATCCACATCCATCTGATCTTTGACAAACCTGACAAAAACAAGCAATGGAGAAAGGATTCCCTATTTAATAAATGGTGTTGGGAAAACTGGCTAGCCATATGCAGAAAACTGAAACTAGAGCCCTTTCTTACACCTTATACAAAAATTAACCTAAGATGGATTAAAGACTTAAATGTAAGACCTAAAACCGTAACAACTATTGAAGAAAACCTAGGCAATACCATTCAGGACATAGGCATGGTCAAAGATTTCATGACTAAAACACCAAAAGCAATGGCAACAAAAACCAAAATTGATAAATGGGATCTAATTAAACTAAAGAGATTCTGCACAGCAGAAGAAACTATCATCAGAGTGAACAGGCAATCTACAGAATGGGGGAAAAGTTTTGCAATCCATCCATCTGACAAAGGGCTAATATCCAGAGTACAAATAACTTAAACAAATTTACAAGAAAAAAACAAACAAACCCATCAAAAAGTGGGTGAAGGATATGAACAGACACTCTCAAAAGAAGACATTTATGCAGCCCACAAACAGGAAGAAAAGCTCTTCATCACCGGTCATCAGAGAAATGCAAATCGAAACCACAATGAGATATCATCTCATGCCAGTTAGAATGGCGATTATTAAAAAGTCAGGAAACAAGAGATGCTGGAGAGTATGTGGAGAAATAGGAACGCTTTTACACTGTTGGTGGGAGTGTAAATTAGTTCAACCATTGTGGAAGACAGGGTGGCAATTCCTCAAGGATCTAGATCCAGAAATACCATTTGACCCAGCAATCCCATTACTGGGTATATACCCAAAGAATTATAAATCGTTCTACTATAAAGACACGTGCACATGTATGTTTATTGAAGCACTATTCACAGTAACAAAGACTTGGAACCAACCCAAATGCCCATCAGTGATAGACTTGATAAAGAAAATATGGCACATATATACCATGGAATGCTATGGAGCCATGAAAAAGGATGAGTTCATGTCCTTTGCAGGGACAGGGATGAAGCTGGAAGCCATAATTCTCAGCAAACTAACACAGAAACAGAAAACCAAACACCACATGTTCTCACTCATAAGTGGGAGCTGAACAATGAGACCACTTGGACACAGGGAGGAGAACCTCACACACCAGCACCTGACAGGGGTGGGGGGCTAGCAGAGAGATAGCATTAGGAGAAATATGTAATGTAGACAACAGGTTGATGGGTGCAGCAAGCCACCATGGCACATGGATATCTATGTAACAAACCTCCACGTTCTTCTGCACATGTATCCCAGAACTTAAAGTATAATAAAAAAAAAAAAAAAAAAAAAAAAGAAAGAAAGAAAAGAAAAGAAAAAGAAAATCCAACTCATCTTTTGAGGTCAAGTTGAAATGTTACCTTCTGTATGAAGTGTCTGTTATGTTTTGTAGTCAATCTAGTGTAGCAGAGAAAGCAAGGACTCTGACATCAGGCAGACCTGAGTTTGAATCCTACCTTTTTCCTTTATCAGGTCCGAGAGCTTAGCTATTTTCTTAATATCTTTGAAGCTCCACCTATTGATTTGTAAAATGAGAGTGATTTATACTGCAGGTACCTATTATTATCATTATGTGCTTTGCTCCTTCTTCTTTTTTTTTTTTTTTTTCTGTTGCCCAGCCTGGAGTGCAGTGAACAATCTCGGCTCACTGCAACCTAAGACTCCCGGGTTCAAGCGATTCTCCTGCCTCAGCCTCCCGAGTAGCTGGGACCACAGGTGACCACCATCACACCTGGCTAGTAGAGATGCAGTTTCATCATGTTTCTCAGGCCAGTCTCAAACCCCTGGCCTCAAGCAATCCACCCGCCTTGGCTTCCAAAAGTGCTGGAATTGCAGGCATGCTTTGCTTCTTTCACAGAATATTGTATAGCACTTTCTACATTTGTCTTTTAATATGATATTTGTGCATCTCTCTTCCTCCTCCACTGAATCACAGCACTGGGCTGTCATCTGTTATATCATTGCATTTCCACAGTGCCCTGCATGGACCTCATACCTTGGCACTCAGTGGACATTTATTAAGTGTGTGTTTTTGTTCAAATTGTCTACTTTGCTTTAATGAAACTGACAGTCATTTGCTTAGCTAATAACCCATGGGAGAGACAGGCCTGAAAACTTTGTCAATTCATATCTGTACTTCTTTACATTCCTCATTTTTAGATTTTTATTCACATGATTTAGATTTTGACTCCCCAAATTATGATATAGAGGTAATAACTTATTACTTGTGTGTGTGTATGTGTGTGTATATATATATATATTTAAATTTTATTGTAGTTATATAGGGCTTCCTATTAGCCAGGAAGAAGTGTAAGTGCTTCACATATATTTCATATGTAATTCTTACAACCAACCTAGGAGGTAGATACCACCCTAATCCCCACTTTACAGATGAAGGAACTGAGGCTTGGAGGGATGAAGGTTAAGTGATTTGAGTGAAGTCTTGCAGCTGGCACCTGGTGAGCCTGGAGCCAAACCCAGAAAGTCTGGCTCTGGAGAAGAAGATTCTTACCACTAGCGAGTAATGACTTTGACATACTATTACCAGATAAACCAGAAAGCAAAAAGTAAATGGAAATGATCTAATTGGTTACTGATTCACACACAAAAAATAATCTAGTTCAACTGTTGTTCTGGTTAGTTAGACGTCCAGGTGCCCCTATGTGAGTTTGTGTGAGAATAAAAATGACTGACAGAGTTTTTGCCCACGCAGCTGCTCCTGTGGCCTCTGGCAGGTAGTGCTGGGTCTCCTGAAGGCCCCTTCTCACCTCTCCTGTAGATCTAGACGTAACTTGCGAAGAAAAGCAGTTGTAGGACACAAAGGTGTGCAGCAGCAGCAGGGAGACACTCTGGTCAGAGATCCAGATCCCTACAGAAGCAAAAGTCTCCAGAAGCGGAGAAAGAGGATGTCTGCCACAAACTCCTAGCTCGGGGGATGTCAACCAAGATGGCTTGGTCCTGAAAATGCCTCAAAACTCAGAGCTGAAAATTTTTGGAGGATTCATGGAGTTGGTAGAAGCAGCCTCAGGCTTGAAGAGCACACAGCCATTCTATGGCTGTGAAAAACACCCATGCTCATTCCTCTGCTCCAGGAGCTCCAGACATACCCACTGGCAGTATGCTGCCACTTCTGTTCCAGACTCAAAGACCATAGGATGCCATTTCCATATTGTAATCTATGGTAGTGCTTCTCAACCAAATGTGCAGACAAATAACCTGAGAGTCTTGTTAAAAATGGAGATTCTGACCCAGTAGGTTTGGGGTTGCCTGAGATTCTACATTTTAAAAAAATAGAGATAGGGTCTTGCGATGTTTCCCAGGCTTGTCTTAAACTCTTGGGCTCCAGGATCTTGCTACCTCAGCCTTTCAAAGTGTTGAGATTACAGGCATGAGCCACTGAGCCTGGCCAGATTCTGCATTTGTAAGAAGCTCCTGGGTGATATTGATGCTTCTGGTCCAGGGATTACATTCTGAGTTGCAAGAGCCCACGGATACGAGCCTGTAATGTGTTAAGGTGCATTGCAAATCTTTAAAAAGTGTCTGTAATACACAGCATTTCCAGGATTTATTTGCCCAAGGGACCTATTTTAGTAGAACATCTATTCAAACCTCTATTAGTTAATTAAGATTAAGGTTTAATTTTGAATAACATAAAATCCAGAATAGCTGACATTTTTCCTTTACACATAAAAGAAATCTAGATAGTCTAGGGTTGGCCATGGCCTCAGACAGCCTCAGGAACCCCGTCTCCTTCTGTTGCATTGTTCTGCCTTCCACAGCTTGTAGCTTCCACATCCATGTCCAAGATGGCTGCTCCAGTTTCAGCCATTACAAACATGGCAAGAACAAGGAAGGACAGCAGAAGGACATATGCACTCTCCTTTCCAATGATACTTGCAAGGAGTTGCACACACTACCTATGTTTTCGTATCATTGTCCAGAAACTCATCACATGGCACAGGTGCAAGGAAGACTGGCCAATGTGGTCTGCATTCTGAGTACCCATATTCACATCCAAAAATCGAGGGCACTAGTACCGAGAAAGGAAGGGGAGTGCATATTCCGCTTACACAGTGTCTTAAAGAACTAGTAAAAGTAGGGAAAGAAGTGATGCTCTGGTCTGACCCCTTCATTTTGCACAACTGGTTGGCAAATGTCCACATAAGCATCTGAGTCTCTTGGCTGCTCTTCCACATCTTGCTCAATTACTCCATGGTTCCTCTTCAGATGACATCCTTCCTATCCCTGGTGGCCAAAAGGAGACCCTAGGAAGTCCCTGTCTTGGCTGCTTGAGAGCTGTAGCCCTGTTGGGAGCACCTGATTGATAAGACTACTCTGCCTGGCTCCCATTGGGCTCAGAGCATGCATTAGTGTCACAAAAGACAGGCAAGAGCACTGGAGAATAAAACCATGGTCCATTATTTTGTGCACATCTGTACAGGCCTCAAAAAGTTATTATATGTATGCAGTTTTATAGTGAACCCAGTCTTTGTGATAGCATTTCTGTGAGTTTCTCAATTCTGCATCTTTGCTTCACTGTCTTCAAATATCAGTGACCTGCCATGGGAGGAAGGTAGGCTCATTCTCCAACACTGAACCATCATGCAAAGTCCGTTATGATTTACTGCTGAGATTGCTTACTAAATAAGAAAAGAATAAAATGGGATCTGGGAAAAGGCAGATTTAACATTTATTGACTACCCTCTATGTGCCAGGCATGAGGCTTGGTGTTCATATACTTATCTTTTCATGCTAATTACAATTTATGACACAGTCTGGTAATGACCAAGCTGAGAGTTCAACCAGGTATCTATGCCTCTAAAATCCATCTCTTTTTATCAAAACAGAAAACAGGAGCAGCCTTCTGTGCAGCTAACTCTCTTTGTCTCCCTGATCTAGCCTTCCCCCTACCACATTCTTTCACACATTGACTTTGTGTTCATCTTTTCCCAGTAATTAGTAAATTATAACCCCCACATCTCAAATTCTTGACATTCATTTGCTGTTTCCCAGTAATTCATTCCATTTGGTATTTGCCTTGAAAAAGGATCCAAAGTGCTGGCTAAAGCAGCACGCACTCCCTTGCCTGGATGCAGCCCTCCACCTCATTTATCACATTGAGCCGCTGGTCCTGAAGTCTGACAGGCAATTCAGGCTTTCTGAATGCAATTCAGGCATTGATTTTAATCTATAAAGCTTTCGCGTCTGGGTCCTGGCTGCCATGGAAATGAAATAGCTTCTTGGATACTTTTCCACATGCTACTAACTATTCTGATATGCAGGGTTTTGAGAGACATTTCTGTACTTCTGATGTACAAATGTCCAATATGAATAGCCTCATAACCTTAACCATCATTGTGAAACGGAAGGGAAATCCCAAACAAGGACAAATACGTGGCGCACGCTTACACTCATGGTCCTAGGCAATCAATTTATTGATAACAATATCTGGCTAAAAACAAATTTTAAAATACAGACCACAAGGTGGCAAACACATTTGGTTTTCAAACAGGAAATCTCAAAGCCCAGGAGGACACTGGGTACCAGGAAACCAGTGGAGAAGCACGATGTTTAGACTTTGGTGTATAATCTGATTTTCTCTCACCCACACAGGGGAAGTTGGTGGCAAGGAAATGATTCTAAGATGTATGCTTTGTCAAGGTGGGGACAGGAAGAGCAAAAACTTGGTGCTTACACTAAAAGTATGGTGGCAGGAAATGAGCTGTCATTTCAAGCCATGGGAAGACATGGGGAAACTTAAATGCACATGACCAAGTGAAAGAAACCAATCCAATAAGGGTCCATATTGCATGATTCCAACTGTAGAATCTTCTGGAAAAGGCAAAACTGTGGAGACAATGAAAACATCAATGGAGGCCAGAGGTTAGGAGAAGAGAGGGTTGAATAGGCGAACCAGAGAGGATTTTGAGAGCAGTGGCAGAAGCTATTCTGTGTGATATTACAATGGAGGATACATGCTATCACGTATTTGTCCAAACCGTGGAATGGACGACACTAAGAATGAACCCAAGTGTAAACTGTGGACTTTGGATGATAACGACGTGTCGATGTCACAGATGCACCACTCTGGTGGGGAGTGCTGGTCATGGGGGAGGTTGTGCCTGTGTTGGGGCAGGGAGTATACAGGGAAGAAGTCTCTGTACCTTCCTCTCAATTTTACTGTGAACCTAAAACTGCACTAAAAAAAAAAAAAAAGAGAGAGAGAGAGAGAAAAGTCTTAAAACAAAAAAAACTCGAAAAAACAAAAGTGCAGTGGCAGGGCAGTGTGCCCAGGGAATATGACACCACTTTTGTTCCAGTCGGCCCTAGAGGCTGGGAAATGGGGGAGGATGACAGGAACTGTAAAGGGGATTTAAACGCTTCCACCACAGTTCTGCTTTCATTCTCTTCCCCAGAAGGTTCTGGCTGGCTGCCCTTACTGCTCACGTGGCTTTCATTCCAAAACACAATTCCTCACTTCAGCTTTTTAAATTCTGATGACACTGGCATTAGCAAAGAATGTGACAAAGCAGTTGATATGTTGACATATATCCCTAAAAGGATAGAGCTTTAATTAAAAAAAATTAAGAATGTGTCCAAAAGACAGAAACTTAAGTAAAAGCAGAAACAGAAAAAGATGACTCTGAGGCATTTTCAAGTAGCAGATGATGGTTGAATCCACTCGTGGAGCTTTATTTTGCCGTGGAAGAAGGCTGTTAGACCATGACTTATCATACGGAGAGAGCTGGGTGAAACACAGATTTAACTGAGTCCCTGAAACAGAACTTCATATAAAATGTTCAGTGGCACATGTAAGTTAGGGGGCGGATGCCAGTCCCTGCTCTCACGAGCAGTCAAGCATACACTCAACTACAGTTTTTCGAGAGTTTCCCCTGTCCTTTTCCAATTATCCAGCTCTGTTTAGAAAGTGAAAATTCTTCCAACACTAAGAAATACAAGTTTAATATCATAAGTATACTTTTTAGGGTCTGGTTTCAGCAAAACCCAGCCAGGCCGGGAGATGAAGCTGCCATCAGCTGGCGTCAGGTCAATGCACACAGACATTTTTTTCCAAACTACAAACTGTGGTTGTTTGTGTGATATCAAAACAATTGTACGATTAAGTCAGTTCCTTCAAGAATCCCTCATGGCAGTTGCTTGGGATGTAAACAGAGACTGACCACATTTTTCCTTTTCAAATGTGAATTGGTAGCCTTAGATGTGTTATCTAGGAGTGAACAGTAGGCAGGAAAGGTAAGCTACCTTTACATTTTGACAATTCCAAGCAAAAACCAACATCTGTGGCTCTTACGGGGCTTTGGTGCCTGTTGTCCCTGCCACAGGCCCTCCTTAAGCTCAAGTCCTCCCCATTGTCAGGTCAGCACAGTGGGCACTTGCCCATGCTCACCAGCACTTTATAAGTTGAAGTTTGTAACAAGCCCCCTTCAACCCCACCATCGTGGATTGCTCACAAGCATCCTGGAATATACCCAGCAGTGATGAGACATTGTCCCGGCCCTTCAGGGGCTCCCGGCAATACTATTCTCTCAAGCCAACTGCTTTATTATCAGGAATGGCAAAACAGGGTATATAATATTGGGACTCCTACCTGTTTCCTCCTAGGAAAAAACTCTGTGCTCCAATTCCCATCCAGATTCTTGGATGTAACAGACACCAACTGAAGCTCGCAGTGATTTTTCCTTCCCTGAGAACAGCAAGGACTCAGGGAGGTGGAACTCCAGGGCTGTGCCTGTTTTACACGACCCTGTTCCATGCATATCTGACAGATCCAAAGGAGAATGAACCCAGGGTGGATTGATCAAGACTTCACCTCTCTATCCACAATCGATCACCCCGGGAGTAGGTAACAATATTAGCTATTTGCCTACAACTAGCAATTGCCCTTTAAAATGGTCAGAAACTTAAACTGGGACACCTGACCTGGGGAGGCCAGACTCATTAGATTATTTCCACAGAGTTGGAACTAAAAGAAGAGGAGCATCTCCCTTCTGGGGGTAGAAGCCACAGGACATAAGACTTTAACTCTGTGAACAATCCTGTTCCCCGATGGGCTGAATGCTGTTCCCGCTTCAAGGCAGTGATGCCCCTGCTCTTCAGAGAGAAGTAGAGATGAGAGACAGAGACAGAGAGCCCTGGGGACATTTGATCACTGGGTCAGAGCTGCCCCTTCCACGCTTTATTGGCAGTTATATGAGGCACCCCCTTATTCCTCCAACAAATTCTCTTTTTGCCTGAGCTAATTAGCATTGGGTTTCTATAACTTGCAGGCAAAGCGACACATTGGCAAATTTTTTTGCCCTGACAGCTGGCCTGTCCCACAATTAGATGACCCTTCCTATGTTTTTTTGGCTCAAATCATCCTTGTGTCCCTCTTTCCTAAAGGCTGTCTCTGAGTCACAGCCTGGTGCCTGAACCACCCAGGTGCTCAAGATTTCTGGAGGACTCCACTCCCTTGTGACACTCAGCTCACCATGGAATTCTTCTCCTTTACTATGGCCCACATTCTTACCTTCTCTCTGTGATTAGAATTCTGGACCTTGGTTCAATATCTTTCCATCCTATTACATCCTTTCTCTGTGGTTGCTTGCAATTTCTGGCAGATGATGGTGCAAAATTGGCAGATGTTCCCCGTCTTCAATCCAGAATTGTGAACTTCCCTGTCCCCAGGAATTTTAAGTAGTAGCCTTTCTTCCTCCTTTCCCTTTCCTCTTTTAGCATTAGACCCGAAGCCATGGACAATTAAAAATTATCACCCCTTTCTAGAAATCTGAGAGACTCCTGCTTTAAGACCTTATTTTGAAACATTTGACATTGATTTCGATAGACATTAAGAGATCTTATTTCTAAAATCTATATATAGAGGCCCTTGACATTCTCAGATTTAATTCTCATCATCTCCCCATGTAGCAAATATATTTTAGGCTGCAGAGCATTTGAATTTCTTTCTGGGTGGGCTCAGTGGTTCATGCCTGTAATCCCAATACATGGAGATGCTAAGATGGGAGGATTGCCTGAAGCCAGGAGTTCGAGACCAGCCTGGGCAGCATAGCAAGATCCTGTATCTACAAAAATAAAAAATAAAAATTAATAGCCAGGTGTGGTAATGTGTACCTGTAGCCCCAGCGACTTGGGAGGCTGAGGCAGGAGGATTGCTTAAGACTGGGAGTTCCAAGTTGCGGTGAGCTATGATCGTGCCACCGCATTCCAGACTGAGTGACACAGTGAGACCCTGTCTTTAAAAAAAATAAAAATAATAAAAATAAAAAATGAAAAAAAGAATTTATTTCCTGTGGCTGTAGACAAAATCCACTTTCTCCTGTAGAAGCCGAAAAGTGCTGATATTCACTTTTCCAGCCTTGCTTGCTACTAGAGCCTACACACCCAGAGTAGGCTTGGCCCATCAGATGCACACATCTGGGGCTTAGAATCAGAAGCTAATTAGGCAAAGAAGGAGGAATCATGGATTCTCCATCTGTTAGAGGCAGCAAAAGTGGCATCAACATCCAGTCTGTGGGGCAGTCATGGCCATGGTGCCCACCATGGTGGACCAGTGGGGTCCAATGCCCACCGCCAGAGGCAGCAGTGTCTGAACGGGACAACTGTGACATTGATCTTGGCTGTGGTCTGGCTGCCCAGGCCCACTTTTTGCCTGCCACTGTCTAAATCTGGTTCCCCAGCCTCCCCGCAAGGATTCTGTATGTCTCCAGTGTCCTTTCAACATATCACCTTTTTATTTATGTTGCTCACAGCAAGAAACCTTGAATGGTCCACCCTCGTAGGGTTCACCATAGGCAGTCATTTATTTTTTCCTTGTGGTGCAAATTTTGAAATAGGTAGTCTGGAAGGCTGATATGTAAGAGCTGGTCACTTCACTAGTGAGTGAGCCTAGCAGATCCCCAGTTCTGTGACTCAGTACAACTTTAGTTTTTCCCTGTGAGATGATAAAAGACATATATGTTCCTTTTGGGGTGGGTACGAAGCATAACAGTTCAATTGAAGCTGTGGGAGAAGTGCAGAGAAAGGGAGACATAGTTCTTACCTAGAAAGTAACTTTATAAATGACTTAAGTCCTGTGCATAAAATATTGTCAAAGGTGTGACAGGATCCTTTCCAGTTGGTTTTTTTCATTTTATGGGGGAAACTATATTCTGTAGTGATCGTGTGACTATTTGGTTTATCAACTAAACCAGGGTAACACTGACAGTGAAAGGGTATGCAATATTAATAGCATTCATTATTTCTTATTCCATTAGAAACACTAAGATAACAGACATAATAGTCACCCTATGGTAGAGTGGAGATTGGAGATTCTAGATGGTCTTGGAGTCTCTCAGGCACTGAGCTATCTATGGTGGTGTCTGCCTCACAGCACTCTCTCCATGTTCCTCAATCACATTCTTTCTCCTCGGGACCAGTGCTGGAGACTGACAGGTGTCAGCCTGCCTGCCCCTTGCCCACACTTCCCTATTCATGCAACTGGCAATCCATTCTAGATTTGCACACATTTCTACAGATGCAATTTCCATAGCAACAGCAGGACTCTATAAAAAAGGCACCTGAGCGATGCTCAAAGATAAATCACCCTCTTTCAGAGTCCTCCACT
The DNA here is from genome assembly GCF_008728515.1 of Papio anubis. Lineage (NCBI taxonomy): Eukaryota > Metazoa > Chordata > Mammalia > Primates > Cercopithecidae > Papio > Papio anubis. The sequence goes on along the minus strand of NC_044986.1, from coordinate 42,765,980 downwards.
CTAGGGAATACAGGCTACCACAACTTAGAATTTCTTAGTTCGTTTTCACATATAGAAATATGTACATTTCTAATCCCAGTTTACTGTCTTTCGGTTTAATTAATTATAAACATTTTAACCTCTTTTTTAGGCCAGAAGATAAAGAGAGATGCTTGCTGCACAACAGTGGTTCAGAAGTGTTTTAATGAACTAAGAAGGTAGGAGGAAAAGAAGTCTCATGTTAGGAGTGCCTACTATGCACCAGGCACTTTTACCTAAATTATCTCCTTTTCATAGAAACCCAGGCAGAACAAGGACACCTCTGCAGCGCAGGCTGAGCTCATGCTAAAATGGCAAATTTTATATACAACATCCCACTCCCATATCTCATCACCAAGGAAGCCAGAGAAAAAGAGGGTCTGCATCGGGGAAGGGGTAGGAGTGGGAGGGGTGGGTGGCAGGACTGCCAGTTGGGGAGCTGGAAACACAGGGCTCAGGCTGGAGGTTCTGTTTCCAAATCATTCGTCTCATCAGAGTAGTGGGGAAGGAGGTGGGAATTAATGATATTGATTTATTTTCTTATCTGAGGAGAAAGATGCCCTGAAAGCAAAGGGTATTAAGTAATTGGGCCTTGCTTCCTTGAACCTACCTGTCAGCCCCAATGAAGTCTCTCCTCCTTTTTTAATTTAAATAAATCTCTACACAATGCTACGATTTTAAAAAAAAATAGTAATTGTTTAGCTCCCTACAAGAATCTTTCAATTTTCACGATTTCAAGGTCTTCTTTGTTTGGTTGGTCTTTGTGCTTTGGAGCAGATTTGAAAAAGGCTTGTCTTATTTGTACTTGAAAATTCAATTCATTCATTTGTCATTCATTTATTCACACTAGAAGTATTCCCTCATCTCCTTTTTGGCCTAGTCATGGGGCTTTGGGCTGAGAAATGCACACAGTCATGGGCCTTACTCTCCTAAACTTGTCATCTAATTCAAAGAAAGAAATTAATTAGTTCACTATACAATTATGTGACTACAAACTATATAAGGGCAATGAAAGAAAAAGTACATGACAATATTAGAAGTGCAAGGGGTGGCTCTTGTTCCCACATTGTCCCACCATTAAGATCCATCCATTTGAAAAATGCATATCTTAGGGCATAAATCACCCAACTCACAGCATAAATAAGGTCAATCAGATTGTTTTCCTCCAAGTGGGTTCATGAGATCAGTGTGCTGAGGAAGTGGGAGGATTTATGGAATCAATGAAAAGTAAAGGAATAATCTAGGAACGTAGGACATCGATCGGTGGGCAGACCTGGTTAGGAGTTCCAAACATCCTCACTGTAGCGAGAAAGCACCAGGTGCCAGAGAGAGAGGGAGAGGGACACAGAATGAGAGGCTGAGAACACAAGGAAATAGATCTGTCCTAAGGAGGACCTTACCCAACGCTGCACACACCTAGACAAAGGGCGAATATAAGGTATAGGGAATGACCGTTAATTCATTGGTCATCAGTACCCAAGCTACTCAAAGCTAATTTTCAATAACTTCATGATTAATAACAGACACAAATGTTTGGCATTTTGTCTGAAATCAAGTGGCATCTTTTTATTAGAGATTTTCCAGATGGCTGTGTTTGATGCTGCCAACTATCCCAGATGGAGAGGGTTTCCTCACCTGCACCCAATCTGTACCTCTCTCCAGTTGTTTCCTGTCAAGCTTGGACTCCTGAATGAGATAACACTGGAAATGGTTGAGTTAAATGAACACTTGTTATTTCCAGTTATGACTTAATCCCTGATAATGATTTCTATCTGGTTTTATCCTTAATCCCTTTCTGCTCATTTACCTTAGTGAATCAGATCAAATGATTTATACACTCGATGTTTCTCTCCCATTTTCCTTTATTTTAGCCAGAAGCCTAAGCCACAGCTAGGTATGAGAAGCCAGTCCCCAGGGTTGCTTTCCCCTGGGCTTCTACTTGGCTCTGCATATTCCTCTGGATAAAAACAACACCCAAAATGATGGCTCAGCCAATGCTGTTTTATCAGCCTAGAGGCAGAAGTGAAAAGAGAGTCCCCTAGAGCTATTTGTCATCCATTTGCCCTTTCCATCAGAGTCTCTATTGCCAGGTCTCGAAGAAGGGTATGTGGACCCTCCACTAAGCCCATGTGAAACTCCTCCCTGAGTTGAGGGAAGGGAATGTGCAAATGCTTTCCCAATTTGGGGTCAGTTGGGACAGTTTCTGCAAGGGCAATTATCTTCTCCTCCATAAAGAACTAATGTGGGTTTCCTCTAGAATTTTCCCTTCTCATAACTCAAGCAAGAATCTGAACTTTCTCTTGGAGTCTGAATCTCAATGGGATTTGGTTTTTCGCAGATTGGAACCTTTGTATGTAATTCAACTTCATTTTGATTTAAGAAATGTCAATGAGCTTCATCTATGTGCCTGGATTTGAGTGATCCTGGGACTGTAGGACCATGTCTACATTTCATCTACAATGTATCTTGGCCATAGCCTCTGCAAACCAAAAGTTTATCAGTTGTTCACGTTTAAGGCAACTTCTCTGCTTTCAGAAAATTTACAATCTGGCAGAAGAGATAACAGCAAGCACAGACAAAACAATATATAAAGTAGTATGGTACAACGGGAAGTGTTTTAGGCTGGAATTTAAAAGCTCACAGCAGAGTAGTAGTTCTGCCATCTATAGATGGTAACTCAACATTTCTTTACTTCTCCAAACCCCCAAGTTCTCATCTGTAAGGTGAAGTTGAACTGGATAATATCAGAGGCCTTTCTATGGAGTCTACCTATGATCATATTCGAAATATCTTCTCTTGTCTCCATCTTCACCACTGCTCCCATCCAAACTATCACTCTCTTGTTTCTCTACATCTGTAAAATTTCCTAGCCTGCTTCCAGTCTTGCTATCCTAGAATTCATTATTGCAGTCAGAGTAATCTTTTGAAAATACAAATCATATCTTTCTACATGCCCCCCCACCCCCGCCCAAAATCCTCCCACAGCTTCCAACTGCCCTTAGAATAGACCATAAGCTGCACAGATGACCTTCCATGCCCTCCGTAACCTGACCTTTCCTCCTGTGCTCTCTGACCTAACAGATTGAGTGTGTGCAGGAGTGTGTTCTCGTCCTCACTCACTATGCTCTTACCACTTCTTTGCCCAAACCATATCCCAACTAATTCTACCTGCTCTTCCATCTAGAAAATTTCCTTTTCAATGGACTCATATTTTCTGGTCTTTTTGCTCCAGGCACACCTAATTCTCTCTCTATCCCTCGAAGTATAACCGGGGGACCAAAGAGATAAGCAGGAGAAATCAAGATTGGATTCTAGTCCAATCGAGAAATTAAGTCAAGAATGACATTAAGGTTTCTAATTTGGGAGACTAATGAAGGCTAGAACATAAAAGAGAAAGAGCTGGTTTAGAACCTGTGAAAGAAATTTGCAGTGGATAGTTTATTAAATCTTCGCCCTTCTTTAGGTTCCTGTCCCTTGCCTAGGACATGTAGCCTTCTTTTTTCAGGAAGAAGATGGTAGGCATAGTTAAAGCTAAGCTGGTAGCTATGCTCTGTGTCTGGCCTATTTAGCCAATGCTCTTTTCTATTAGTCAGTGCCCAGTTGATCCAGGTGTTAACAGTTTTCAATATCACAGTTACTAGTGCTCTTTCAAGTGCCATGCTTCCCCCTCTGAACCTTCCCTTGCCGTATGCTAGAAGATCATCCCCAAGAAGGGCTTCTCAACATTTTCCTCCCTGGGACCTTTAAAGGCAGAAACTCCTGGATTTGAGGGTTTAGAGCCATCCAAGAAACAGGCCGAATTTATTTGAAAGCTCTTCTCTTAAATCCTTACAATTCATGAAAATTTATATTCTGCTTCACAAGAAATCTATACTTATTTCAATATAGAAATAATGTTTAAAAGTACTATCAAGCATCACAGTTTAGAGAATGAGCTTCAAAGTCAGAAAGGTCAGAGTTTGGTTTGCGGCTTTGTCAATTACTTGTTGTTGGACCTGGAGCAAGTTCTTTGACCTCTCTGGGCCTCTGTGTCCCTCATGTGGTTGTTGACCACGTGGTCAATGTTCCATAGATTTAGCACCCTGAGGGCCAGAGTCTGTCTTCTCTTCATTTGTGTCTCCCACACAGAGACCAGAGGAGTGTCCTGTCCACAGAAGGCCCTTGGTGTGTGTTCATTCCTCTACATCAGACATAAGTGCACCTATGGTTATCCCGTTTTTACCACTAGATGGAGAGCACGTATCCTAGAAGTTTTAATCCATTAGTAAGTGAGAGAGCAAACATTTGTCTGTCTTGTCTTCACCAAATCAACTTATTGAATGATGACAGCATCATTAAAACTAGCTCTCAATAAATGCAATTATAAGGTAACTTTATAACTTTCAGAACTATTTCTTCTTCTTCTTCTTCTTCTTCTTCTTCTTTTTTTTTTTTTTTTGAGAGTGTCTCACTCTGTCACTCAGGCTGGAGTGCAGTGGTGCTATCATTGCTCACTGCAGCCTTGACCTCGCGGGCTCAAATGATCCTCCCACATTATCCTCCAGAGTAGCTGAGACTACAGTTGCATGCCACCACTCTCAGCTAAATTTTTTTTTGTATTTTTTGTAGAGACAGGCTTTTGCCATGTTGCCCAGGCTGGTCTCAAATTCCTGGGCTCAAGTAATCCACCTGACTCAGCCTCCCAAAGTGTTGGGATTATAGGCATGAGCCACTGCGCCCAGCCTCAGAATTATTTATGCTTAAAGTAATAAAAAGGAGAAAGCAAAGGAGAAACATTAACTTCAGGATAGTGGCTACCTCTGGGAATGGAATAAATTGGAATTGGATAGAAGCAGGAAACTCCAAATGTATCTGGCAGCTTATGTCTTACTTAAGAATAGGCAGTGGCTCACACCTGGAATCCCAGCATGAGGCAGGTGAATCACTTGAGGCCACATGAGGCGGGTGAATCACATGAGGCGGGTGAATCACAGGAGTTCGAGACCAGCCTGGCCAACGTGGTGAAAGCCCGTCTCTACTAAAAATACAAAAATTAGCCAGGTGGGGTGGCACATGCTTGTAATCTCAGCTACTTGGGAGGCTGAGGCAGGAGGATCATTTGAATCCAGGAGGCAGAGGTTACAGTGAGCTGAGATAACATCATTGCACTTCAGCCTGGGCAACAGAATGAGACCCTGTCTCAAAAATAAATAAATAAATAAAATCTACAAAATGTCCCAAAATGTTAACTTTGGGTGAATTCTGGGTGGTAGGGGAGAAAACTTAGATGTCTCATTACTTTCTGTATTTCTCTGTTTGAATTTTTTTGTAATTGCAAATGTTTTTTAAGTGGGGGGAAAACTCAAAGGTAAAATTTATGCTGTGTCTAGCTCTATTTATACTGCCTAACGAGCTCTTTAATGTTCTCCTCAGAGATATGCAATTTGCAAAAGAAAACAACAACAGAGCAAAAACCATACGGATGTCTCTCTGCTTGGGCTCTCATGTTGCCACCTTTCTACTGAACTTACATTTTGCCCTCAAGTTAAGTCTTTTCAATGGTCATAGCTTAACTCAATTGCTAATTAGCTCTTGTCTCCAAATTGTATTGTTTTCAACTACTCTGAAAGATGAAGAAAAGTTGTTTCCATACATCTCTTCAGGTTGGTATTCCATGTAACAAACTACCCCAAAATGTAATGGCATAAAACAACCGTTTTATTAGGTTCATGGATTGTGTGGGTCAAGAATTTGGACAGAATACAGCGGGGATACTTTGTCTCTGCTCCATGATATATGGGGTCACAACTTGGGGGTAACTTGACAGTGGGGAGTAACTTACTTGATGACTGGGACAAAACTCATTGGAAGGTGTATTCACTCCTGTGCCTGGTTGTTGATACTGGCTCTTGACTGACACTTCAGCTGGGGCTGTCTACAGAGTCGTCTACTCATTACAATCAAGTCACTATCGTTGGCTCAGATTCCCAGGGAGAGGGTACAGACTCCCACCTCTCAATGCGAAGGGTGTCAAAGAATTTTCATGCATATTTTAAAACCCCCACAATATCCTTTTAACTCTGTTGTTACAATGAAGTGGGTTGATAAGTCTGGACCCCACTTTCTCTTTATTTACTTAAGTAATCCATAGAGGGAACATTTAAGTGTATCCACTAAATTGTCTAGGAACATGTTTGATCAAGTTATAGCAGCTCAGATTATAAACTAATAAGAATATTTATTTTATCAGTCCTATTCCTTGTGAAAGCAGACTAGTTTTTTTTAAATGACCATTCAACATAAATGTATACATCATAAATAACTCATAGAATGAAATTTTCACCACCAATGAAATATTCTCCAAGGGGGACTCCATTATCTATTGCTGCACAGCAAATTCCTCTATAATTTCTGGCTTTGTAGATTTAAAACAACAAACATTTATTATCTCACAGCTTTCTGTGGGTCAGGAATTTGTGAATAGTTTAACTCGGTGGCTCTGCCTCAGGGTCTCTCATGCAGTTTCAGTTAAGATATTGTCTAGAACTATGTCATCTGAAGGCTTGACTGGGGCTGAAGGAGCTGTTTCCAACATGACTCACTCTCATGGCTGTTGGCAAGAGGCCCCAGGTCCTACCACGTGGACTTCTCCATAGGACTGCTTGAATGTTCTCATGACATGACAACCAGCTTCTTCTAGAGTAAGAGATCCCAAAGAGAGCAAGGAGGAAGCCAGAGGTGTCTTTTATGTCCTAGTCTTTGTAAGTGACATGCTGTCACCTCTACCTTATTCTCTACATTAGAAAGTGAGTTACTAAGTCCCACTCACATTCCAGGCAAAAGACATCAAGCTCCATCTCTTGAAGGGAGGCATAGCAAAGACTCTGTGATGATGTAGTAAGACTGCCACAGGCAGCTGAAGAACAGCCTCTCACTCCATCCTGAAGGAATCTGCCTTCGGGCATCTGTCCTTATTGAAGCAGTGAATGTGGGGAAACAAGTTGTTTCCATATGGAAAATTATACATCAATTTCCACTTTGCCATTCAGGTAGGAAATACACCTGGACTACTCTCTTCTACTCTGCTTCTATCTTCATAGGATGGGAACTATGATTCTTGCCAATAACAGCCTGGGGAATGCTTTGCGTGTTTTATATTCACATGCAATTCTGGTAATATCATGGAAGTAAAGGTATTCCAGGGCCTATTCTAATGCCTTCATTGACACGAGGGTTCATTTGGTCAAGTTGCCTGGACAGGTGTGCTCTTTCTTGTATTCCATTCTATTATGCATCTTTCAAAACTACAAACTTGAATGGGCAGGATGATAGATGGGGCTATGCTTCAGGTCAAGGGAGATCATAAGATGCAGAAAAAAATTGCCATCTGCAAAAAGCAAAACCCAATGAAGTGAAATGCAATCCTGAGTAACTGTTTCTCATCTTTAGTGAGGCATTGCAGAAAAGATGCAATTACTCATTCATCTGAGAAAAGGAAACCTAGGGTGCACCCAGTTCAGAAACCTAAAAGAAGATCTGCTAGAATTTCTAACTTAGGAAATACCAGTCTTTAGGATGGGGTAGCTAGTTCACTGACAAGAAGGTGGGGGTCTCTCCCTTCTAAGAAAAAGGGTAGAATTGTATCTGGTTCTGGATCTAATTCAACTTGACTACTTAGCAGTAAAGATAAATTGAACCCAAAGAGAAAACTGAAAATCACATTTTCCTGGCAAGTCCTTCAATGGGCTTAGTGTGTTTAGATTTATGAGGGAGTGAATGACCTTCTCTGCCACAGTTTTTCACATTTTCGTTTTTCCAGGACTGATTTTCCATCTGGCCTAACCAGAGTCTGAAGTTGCTGAATCAAGCAGAGCCAACAGGTCGGACTTGAGCTGGCTGGAGCATGCACAGAGCTGGGAAGCACAAGTATGTTCCTTTTGTAAAGGGCTATCAACCAGATGCCTCCTCCTCCCTCCTCCCAGCCTGCCTCAGATCACGGCCCTGAAAGAGAAGACATCCTGTTTTTCCAACTCAAGAGACACCACTTCAGGGGGAGCAGTAGCAGGCTTGGGGGCGTTTTCCACTCAAGAAGCTGGCTATGGGAAGAGGCGGGATGGCAGTATTAAATGCAAGAACATTGTCAGACAGACCTGATTCCTACCCCAGAATCCTGGGTTGTTGGGGGCGGGTGGGAAGGGTCAGAGAAGGCCAGATACTACTCATCTCTAGCAACCCCAGAGAAAACGTGGAAGAGCAGTGCAAAGTTTCCACATACTCGAGAAGAGTTCAAGAGTAGCAGAGCACTGATAAACCCAGGTATCCGGCAGAAGTGACAAAAGCACATTATAAGAGAAAGCCGCAAGACCAGGTGAGGTAATGAACATTGCTGGAGTGCTAGTAACTAGAGGCGGGATACCGCTCAGGAGAGGCAGGCTTTGCCGGAATGCCACGTAGGCTACCCCACACAGGTGCCATCTAAAGGAGATGAAGACAATAGAGAAAATCCAGAATTAACTGAATTTTTAACATGAAAAGACTGAGAAAACACAGAGGTTTTCTAGAAATGATTAACGTTGCATGTTATAATGTTAAGTAAATTAAGTTACATTATACAAAATAATATTATCTAGTTTGCACACTCAAGTTTGTGGCTTAAGAAAATTCAAACCTGCTTATCAACGTCCCATTCTCTGTTGTTCCTATGGCTTACCCTGTATTTCATGCAATACAAAGGAAGATGGCTGTTTGGGGTTGCTGTGTCTCTTAACAATTAAGGAGATGGCTACGGCCAAGTGTGAAGTGACAGCACCAGAAAGTTTTCTACACCAGAGGTCAAAAAACATTTTCTTTAAATGAATATTTTAGGCTTTGCCAACTATACAGTCTCTGTTGCAACTCTTCAACTCTGCCCTTATAACACAATACTTAAATGAATGGGCCAGGCTATGTTCCCATTAAATTTTATTTATGGAAACTGAAATATGAATTTTATATCATTTTCCTGTTTCACAAAATATTATTATTCTTTTGATTTCTTTCAAGTATGTAAAATGTAAAAACTATTCTTAGCTCATAGGCCATGCAAACACAGGTGGTAGACTGGATTTGACTACTGGAAGTAGTTTGTTAGCCCTTATTTTTGGCTGGTCACTGATCTCCACACCATAGAAGGAATTATTGTATTCAGGCTCATGGCCCTGGATAAAAAAGTCCACCTGCTTAGGAAAGTGCTCAGGAGATAAAATCCTCCTGGGAATCACAGAATCTTTATTTATTTATTTATTTATTTATTTATTTATTTATTTATTTATTATTATACTTTAAGTTCTAGGGTATATGCGGATAACGTGCAGGTTTGTTACATATGTATACTTGTGCCATGTTGGCGTGCTGCACCCATCAACTCGTCAGCACCCATCAACTCGTCATTTACATCAGGTATAACTCCCAATGCAATCCCTCCCCCCTCCCCTCTCCCCGTGATAGGCCCCGGTGTGTGATGTTCCCCTTCCCGAGTCTTTCTTTTTTTTTTTTTTTTTTTACATCTTTTTCTCTTCCATTGTCCCGTGGCTTTTCACGTGGTTTCAAGACAAGTGTCAAGCTTTACATTTGACTTAGAAAAGCCACAACTCATATTCAAACTCCTACCGTGGTGGCAGAAGACACCTGGGCTCTAAGCCCCAGGAAGACAGGGACTGTGTGTCTTTTTCCTTGCTACTATATTGCTGGGATCTAATGTAGCATCTGACAGAGTAAGGCACTAAATAAATGTTTGTTGATTGGATAACTAAGTGACTAAAAAGTACCTTTAAAGCATTTTTTTTTTTTGGTGTTTTATGGTTTTTGTTTTTGAGATGAAATCCCACTGTCTTGCCCAGGCTGGAGTACAGTGGCACGATCTCAGCTCACTGGAACCTCTGCCTCCCAGGTTCAAGTGATTCTCCTGCCTCAGCCTACCAAGCAGCTGGGATTACAGGCGCCTGCCACTACGCCTGGCTAATTTTTGTAGTTTTTAGTAGAGATGAGGTTTTCCCATGTTGGCCAGGCTGGTCTTGAACTCCTGACCTCAGGTGATCCGCCTGCCTTAGCCTCTCAAAGTGCTGGGATTATAGGCATGAGCCACCGTGCCTGGCCTAAGCACTTTTAAAAACTGTTTCGTTACTCCATTTTACATGTGTTATACAACTCTCTCTTTAAAAATGTCTATAACAGTGATTTAGAATTCAGAAGACTCATCATGCATAAATAGATTTCCTTCAAAAGCTGGACAAAAATTTTATGTCAGTGTGAAACTGCAAAATCATTGTTAGCTATGTTTAAAAGAAAACCTGTTTGCACCAAGAAGTGAAAGAAAAGTAACTGCAAATATCAGAGACTGGTCTTAGTAAGGAAGCAGCCACCTGGGCCTCTCTCCTGACATTAATGTTGTGCCTTCCATTTGGCCTATGGAGGTGGTTTCTACCATTATGCCCATGACATGAAAAAGCTACCTGGGTAACAAAAGACTGGGAAACTTACCAGAGACCCACGACATGGGAGGAGCTGATGCTGAAAATCCTTCTGCTCTGTTCCAAGCTGGCAGCTTCTCTCCCCATTAAGCCACACAACATCCAGGCAGAACAGAGCAAACTCAGAGAAAACCACACAGCTTTTGGCTGTCTGGATTCAGCATTTTATCTGAACAATCATCTTAGCTCTCCTTTTAAAGTTTTCTTTTCTTTTTAAAATCTCAAGTGAATTTGCAAAGGGAGGTATGAGAATGTGGGGGAATTGGGGATGAAAACTAGTGTGTGGTACCAAGAAGAGGCAAAAGAAAAAGATCAAAGATTAGCTTTCCTAAACTGGGTGGCACCTTGGCACTGAATCCTGGGAACAGATGCTGGCTGATTTGAATTAAAAAAGAGCAAAAGTAACCAAAGATAAGAAATAATTGGCTAAAAAATACAAAACCATACTTCTGACTGGGGACAATAAAATGTTCCAAGCAGATGTTAGAATAACTGACTTTTAAAAACCAAGCTCAAAGAAAATAGGGAAAGAGACTCATTGCTAAATATTTTTCCCTCAATTGTGAATTAAGATGTGGTCAGAGGAGAAGAGACCCTTTCCAGAGTCTCAGCAGGATAAATCAACCTTGTGGAGGCCTTTGTGTTCCTGGAGAATGATGTCAGAACCCACCCCAGGAAGAAGAAAGAAATGTTTGCACTAAAGGTCACTTGAGAACTATAAAGAAAAATGCTATTTGTAATGACCTAGAAAGACTTCCAGGAAGAAGAGGAATCAACTCACTGTTTTGGAATCAGTGGGGGAAAAAACAACAAAACCTTTCTGGTGAAAAACATTCTGAGGGTCATTTAGACATTCTAAGAAAGTCTATGAAACTTTGAGAGAAAAGAATCCAAGAGTAGGATTATGGGAAAATTATGTTTTATTGTTTAACTGTTTAAAGCATGTTGGGCATTTACATATGTGTTGGTCATACAAAAATAATTGGAAAGGTTTCTGGCAGTAAGCAGAAGGCAGGGACTGATGGTCTCTCTACCCTATTTACTGCTGACCCTGAGAATCCTTGGGGTAATCAGATATGCGTGGCTCACAGAGATATCCAGGGGTTTAGAAGAAAGAACACTAGCCTGTGAATCAGAAGACCTGGCGTCACATTTCAGCTCTATCGCCTTCTAACAGGAGAACTGCTGCATGCCATTTAACCTTTCAAAGCTTTAGTCTTCTTATCAGTTAAGTGAAGATAATGTGTGTTCCTTGTGGGAATATTGTTAAATGCAGTCCCTATATAGAATAGACACATAGTCGGGGCTCAGTAGTAGTAGACTTGAATCTGTTGCCTCAGAATTAACTTACTTGCTATCTATATTGTGCACTCACTATGTGTAAGTCTGTTACTCACACTGTCTTGGTTTTCCCAACAGCCCTGTGATCAGGGGCAATTGTTATCCCCTTTATACAGATAAAGTCACTGAGGCTGGAGAGGTTAAGAAACTTGCTAGTGTTAAGTGGTCAAGCCAGGCAGCCTGGCTCCAAGCCCCTGCTCTTATCTGACCAAATATGAAGGGAAGATTTACTGAACTTATATCATCTTCTTCCTCTTTGTTTCTGTTATGACGCAGGGAACAAGATGAAGAGGTTTTCCTCTCCCAGAAGCATAAAAAGCTACAGACCTCATCCCAATAACAACAGTTAAAGAGAATGACTTTAAATACAAAAGATACAGTAATAATGACACTTTATGGGCCAGGCAGTATTCTAGGTGCTTTATTATATGGGCTGATTAATTAATTTAACAACTTTCTGAGGTAGGTGCTACCATCTCCACCATGTTATGGGAACTCAAGCAAATGTGCAGAGCCCTTGGAGCTCCAAAGACTGCTTTCAACCATTCTACTATACAGGCTGTCCAACACTGGGCTCTCAGAGGCAAGCCAACGGCAATTATGGATGCTGCCTTGGCTAGATATCAGGGGTGGAAGGCGTATGGTCAGTAATGTAGTCTCAGGGCAAACTGAATTGAAGTTAAAAGAGAAGTGATATTTATTGACAGCTTATAATTTAAGTGAGTAGGAATATTTTAAGTTAATAATGCCCTAACTGGGGTTCCAAGTCCTTGGACTTCACCAAAGAAAATCACAGGGGTTTGGGAGCTATTTTTAATATTTCAAAAGGCCTATTAGTATGTCACTAATCATATAAAATACAGTCTTTGTATATGGCAACAGAGTCTTAAAGAAGAAAACTTTTAGGGAAAAATTCATTTTTAGACTTGAGCAAATTTTCAAGTATTCCTAATTCTCGAAACAAGTGAATTTCTGTCCTGTCAGAGTTGAAATAATCCTTATGCATGTCAAATTTACCCTAATAGAGAAGATACTCATTATCAAAGCAAATTCAACAAGACTCAAAGACTTTAGGAAAGAAGTTGCCGGCAGACATGAAAGGCAATTTTAGCCATTTACTTAGAATTGCCAGTCACCGTAGGAGCAGAAGAGGCATTTTTCTGCCAACTGGTTGAAGCTTGTGCCAGAATGATCCTGCTGTTTTTTAATTGTCCTAAAAGCTTGTAGCCAGCAATTTCCCTGCCAAGTCTGACCTCACTTTCATGTTTTTTATAATATGCAGATCACGAAGTGTCCCATTCAGAGGGGGAAAACAAGAAATTACTTCTTCATCCTTACTCTTGAAGCCCATCACATAATCTGTATTATGTCTCTGTAAAATAATACATCAATGGCCATCTCAAAGCCTTCTGTGCCATTTTTTAGTACCACTGTCCTTGCGTACCTTTGAACATATGATTAATCCTCACGGCAAACTTACAAGGTAAGAAAGGGGACAACAGTGTTACTCCCATTATGAGTGATAAACCGACGGAATTATGACTGATGGACATACAAATCTATGTGTGGTGTATTAAGTTGCAAGCTGCATAATGAAATTTAGAGTATGCTCTCATTTTTTGTATAAAAGAAAAGGCATGTAACTGTGTACATGTGTGCATGCATATGCAGGTGTGTATAGAGGTGGGATATAAAAGCTCACAAAAGATCTTGTGATATACAAATCTAGTTACTTCCTAAAGTGGTAATGTTACCTCCTAACAGTTACCTCCTAAAATGGGAGTGAGTGAAAGAAGCTACCGGGAACGTTCACTTTTATATCTATGCACCTCTGTATTGTTTTAATGTTTTGCAATAAGCATATATTGTTTTTACAATGTCAAAAAGAATTTTTAGAAGGAGAAAAGGTTTAAAGTCGGTGATAGATGTTCTCCACAATCAACAGCCCTATCTAGTTTATTCCATTGGATTCAGATTTTCAGAGCAATTTTAAAGAAACATTCGGAAAATCTTCCTCAACTCTGGAAGAAAACAGCTGCTTGGTATTTGAGTCTTGGAGAAGCAACTTTCTACTTAATGCTTTTTGGGGGCCCTTGCTCCCAGATGGAATGGAGATTCAGTTGGGATGACCAGAGGCTTCCATCAACCAACACCTTGGGTTCATGGAGTTCTTTGAGGAGCAAAATAAATATGTAAAGAATGGGAATGCAGAGCTGTACTGTGTGGCTCGGCAGTCTAGGCACTTCTTGGACAGCATGTCTCACCAGATGATGAAACTCCTGAGCAAGAAGATGGAGAAGCGGAACCTCAAACTGTGGCAGCAAAATCTAAAATTGTAGGGGGCCTCAAATCTGACCCTATCAGAAACTCAAAATGGAGATGTGTCTGAAGAAACAACGGGAGATAGAAAGGTTAAAAAATCAAAACATTCTATAAATGTGGCCTTATCAGAAACTCAAAATGCAGACGTTTCTCAAGAAATAGTGGAAAATGTAAAAGTTAAAAAATCTCCCCAGAAATCCACCGTATTAACCAATGGAGATGCAGAAATGCAGTCTCCCAATTCAGAATCAAAAAAGAAAAAGAAGAAGAAAAAGAGAAAACTGGTGAATGATGCTGGGCCTGATACAAAAAAAGCAAAAACTGAAAACAAAGGGGAATCTGAAGAAGAAAGTGCCAAGACTCCTAAAGAAACAGAAAATAATGTGGAGAAGTTAGATAATGATGAAGATGACAGTGAGGTGCCCAGCCTGCGCCTGGGACTGACAGGAGCTTTTGAGGATACTTCATTTGCTTCTCTATGTAACCTTGTCAATGAAAACACTCTGAAGGCAACAAAAGAAATGGGCTTTACAAACATGGCTGAAATTCAACATAAAAGTATCAGACTACTTCTGGAAGGCAGGGATCTTCTAGCAGCTGTAAAAACAGGCAGTGGTAAAGCCCTGGCTTTTTTCATCTCTGCGGTTGAACTCATTGTTAAGCTAAAGTTCATGCCCAAGGATGGAACAGGGGTCCTTATTCTGTCACCTACTAGACAGCTAGCCATGCAAATTTTTGGTGTTCTTAAGGAGCACCATGTGCACACCTATGGGTTGATAATAGGTGGCAGTAACAGATCTGCTGAAGCATAGAAACTTGCTAATGGGATCTACATCTTTGTGGTCACACCAGGCCATCTGCTGGACCATATGCAGTATACCCCGGGGTTTATGTATAAAAACCTGGAGTGTCTGGCTATTGATGAAGCTGATTGTATCTTGGATGTTGGATTTGAAGATAAATTAAAGCAAATTATTAAACTTTTGCCAACATGCAGACAGACTATGCTCTGTTCTATCACCTAAACTCAAAAAGTTGAGGACCAGGCAAGGATTTCTCTGAAAAAGGAGCCACTGTATGTTGATGTTGATGATGATAAAGCTAATAAGCTAATGTGACAGTGGATGGTCTTGAGCAGGGATATGTTGTTTGTCCCTCTGAAAAGAGATTCTTCTGCTCTTTACATTCTTTAAGAAGAACCAAAAGAAGAAGCTCATGGTCTTCTTTTCATCGTGTATGTTCGTGAAATACCACTACGAGTTGCTGAACTACATTGATTTGCTGTCTTGGCCATTCATGGAAAGCAAAAGCAAAATAAGTGTACAACCACATCCTTCTAGGTCCGCAACGCAGATTTGGGAACACTATTGTGTACGGATGTGGCAGCAAGACGACTGGACATTCCTGAAGTCAACTGGATTCTTCAGTATGACCCTCCAGATGACCCTGAAATATATTCATCATGTGGGGAGAACAGCCAGAGACCTAAATGGGGAGGCCATGCCTTGTTCATTTTGCACCCAGAAGAATTGGGTTTCCTTCATTACTTGAAACAATCCAAGGTTCCATTAAGTGAATTTGACTTTTCCTGGTCTAAAATTTAGGATACTCAGTCTCAACTTGAGAAACTGATTGAAAAGAACTACTTCCTTCATAAGTCAGCCGAGGAAGCATGTAAGTCATACATATGAGCCTATGATTCCTACTCTCTGAAACAGATCTTTAATGTCAATAACTTAAATTTGCCTCAAGTTGCTCTGTCATTTGGTTTCAAGGTGCCTCCCTTTGCTGGTCTGAACATGAACAGCAATGAAGGCAAGCAGAAAAAGCAAGGAGGATTTGGCTACCAGAAAACTAAGAAAGTTGAGAAGTCCATAATCTTTAAACACATTAGCAAAAAGTCATCTGCAGCAGGCAGTTCTCTCACCTAAGACGTGCCTTTCTTTATCTTGAGTAACTTTGTACTAAAATGAATTTTTACCCCTTGATCTAACAGGATTTTTGTAGCATTTGGAATTTGGACTGGTCTGACAAGAGTATAAATTGACTTGGGTTGCAAGCACTGAGCACTGTTACTTCTATCAAGTCTCTTTTATTTTTGGGACATAAAACAGGCTTTAATTTTCTTGGTTGCCCAAGGACAGAGCAAGGAATGTCTGCTGTTTCTTGTGATGATATAATATTTTAATTTTAAATCTCTCTCCCTTATACACACAAATGTATGTTATTGTTTTACCATAATTCTTTTTGTACCTTTCCTTCTTGGTTTGTGAAGATTTCCGTGGCATGGGTTGCTTTGCTCACTGCTGTAAAAGGTGACCTGGTGTACTGGGAGGCTGGTGGTAATGCAGAAAAGAGTCTCAGGTTATTTTTTGTTTTTAGTTATTTCTTGGACATTGAGAGTACCTAATGACTCCTCCTGAAAATGCTGTAGTATGAAAGAGCAAAGAGCTTTGGAAAATACCTAAGAAGCACCTTAGGATTAGGGTGGCATTGCTTTTATAGATTATTGATTTTAAAGCAATGAGCCTTTCTCAGGTGTTTTGTTTTTTAGAGCAAAAACTACAGGTTGTAATTTGAATAAAGTGTCACTAGCAGTCATAACATCTGATGGGTGTGGGGTAGGAAGAGGGTGGAATTGAGATGTTTGAGCCTCGTTTACATCAATAGAGGTATAATACACGCATTTCTTTATTTGGTAACACAGCAAAGACTTTTAAAACACACATACAAAGAATGGTGATGCTCCTCATTCAGATTTCTTTAACTCAAGGTGGTTTGGATTTTGGTAAGCCTTTTTGCTCTGTACAGTACACGGGCAGCTGCCTTGTCTTAGAGTCAAGCCATCAGACAGTGCCTAGCACATATTAATGTTTGCTTCTTTCTGAGAAAAATTACCTCTTCCAGTCCCCGAAACAAAAAAACACATTTGTTGTGAAGATTGAAAATGAACAAAGTTAGAAAGAAACAGCAAAGTTAGATGGGTTTTTTGTTGCAGGAGCACTTGATTTCTAGTGTGTTTTGTATAATATATAACTACAAAATAATAGATTTTGTAGCAATTCAAAACGAAAGTTTCTGGCATCACTTTGCTGTTGTGCCAGTTAATCATAGAATCCCATTAAATGTAAGTGTGCTAATATCTAATGTAGAGGAAACTGTTTGGTAAAGAATATTCCAGTAGGAAAAGAAAAGAACAGTCTTCCACTTCTGGGCTTGGCCATTATCACACTGGTGAGACGTGTTCTGGGCTTCCAACCTTGACTGCTGGGCTCCTGGTTTGGCTTCTTGGATTCCTAATTCCTCGTGTTTAGTAACTTTCTCCAGGATCATGTTTTCCCTTTTGTTTTTCAATTCCAGAAGTAATGTTTTTTAAAGGACAAAAACAAAGGGAGGAATATTTAATTACTGAGCAGAAGTAAATATGATTGGCATTTTGTACCTAATCTAATTTTTATATGCAAGTTCATGCTTTTTAATTTTTTATCAAAAATGAAGTCATCTACCTACTACTTGTAACCAGCTTGTTTCATAACATGTTATTTTCCTGTGTCATTAAATAATAACTTCAAAAAAAAAACAAAAAGGAGAATGCAGTCTTTGTTATTTATTTAGATTTTTGTACAAGTCTTTGATATGCTTCCATAATAAAGGCAGTTTGGGGATGATAGTCTACATAGCGAACTCCTTCCATCCAACTGGGAATGTGACCAAGGAATGATGGTGTAGTAGAAATAACAAAAATTTGAATTTTGACAGACTTTTATTCACATCCTAACTGCTATTTAAGAGAGGTTTGGCCTCAGACAATCTACTTAGTGTCTCTGAAACCTTGCTCCCTCTACTATAAGATAGAATAATAGAGAGATGAAAGGTTATATGTAAAGGGCATCGCATAATACCTGGCTCATGGAAGGTGGTCAAAAATTCCCAGGCTAATAAAAAAGTGTAAATGATTTTTAATCTATATTGACATTTGTAGTGAACAAATAAGAAAACTTACAATTGTGGAAGATTGGCAGGAGATAGTGATGATTCTGTCCATGGTATAGTCACTCCATCATATTATCTATCAGGCCAGGTCAATCCATCACACTGCAAAAACTACTTGAGATGTATATCTTACTGAGGAAGAGCCAATAGTGTCAACTCTGCATATGAAACACCCAACATGCAAAAACTAGAAAGTGATTCATTTGTAGATTTATTTGTAATTGGGCCGTGTTTGCAATTGGAGGTGTCTAGCTCCGGCATCTTCTCAGACATTCTGCATCAAACAGAGATGACAAAACCTATTAAATTTATTTGAAACATTTCTCTGATGACTAGACTTGGCCATGGAGAGTGAAAACCAACCAAAAGGAAATTTCTTGGTACTTACTGAATAACAGGCACACACTGGTGACTGAGGAGTTCCAATGTGCAAATCCAGAGAAGACACTTGAAAGGAACGAAAACAAACTGCATTTGTAGGAAGATAGGTTTTGGATTCTCCAACATACCCCTCGAAAGACACCTGGATGTCTGTCTTTCATTCACCTCGTATTTGTGAGCAAGACACCACCTTAGGTCCTATAGGAGGTTTAAAGACTCATAGTCTAAAAATGAGTCTTATAAAATTACAGAGGACAGTGACTCACTAGGTCATCTAAGATTCAAATGCACTGATTGTAATCATCATTAAACAGCTTCCCTGGAAAGTGTTCTCTGTAATGCTTCTACCATTAGCTGATATCAAATGCCATGCTTTCACATGGAAGAGCCGTAAGTCTTGCAATAAATCATCAGAAAGATACAAAAGGGGATGATGAAGACCCTCTTTGAGACCATGTTCTTGGTACTGAAGTTCTTGCTCTATAATTTTTCGTCTCCCTGCCTACAGGTTGACCACCAGCAGCACTACTCTCAAGTCATTGATGTGGAGAAGTGACTTTACAAGAGTGTGAGGAGTACTGGGACATTTTTAAAGAACGCCCATCTTAGGATGAGGGCAGTTATTAGAGTCCAGCCCCTTCCTTCTTCTGTCTGGCTTTCTAAATCTGAATTTTTCTTCTTAATTCCACTTGATTCTGTATCTCTCCAAATACTGAAGACTTTCCCTTGGCTGTCCTTGTCCTGAAGCAGTAAGACTCTCTGATCTGCCCTTCAGAATTCCCACTCCCCAGATCCTAGGAAAATGGAATCTTGGGTACTGTGAGGAGCTGCTAATTGGATGATGATACTCGCTTGTCAGCACGCCCCAAAATTTTCCCATAGACTAGCTTCTTGAAGGCATCATCTTCCATACCTTCTGTTGTTTTTCATGATTCTCTCTTTCCCATAATGGCTGCCAGCACCCAAAGCCTGCATTCCATCTCAAAGCTTTTGCCCAGTCAGTTTGAAACTCCAACACAAATTACACTTTATTGATTTAAACTGTTAATTGGTGGCTTGTGTTCTCATGATGCCTCCATGGCCACGAGTGAGTCAATTCACTTCTCTGAGCTCCAGGTGACTGGATGAGGAAAACTCCATCCTTGACAAAGTCATGTTCATTGGGCACTCACATGCAAACACACATACACACATGTAATTTCAGAATGAGTTAAGAAGGTAGTTTGCATTTCCAGCTTCATTGTTTACTAGAATGTATAATCATGGGCAAGTTAGTTCTCTGAGTCTCGGTTTCTTCATCTGTGAAATGGAGAAGATGACACCTATTTCTATGTTCTATGAGTAGGGAATGCAATCATGTGGGAGAAGGACTTAGAACTGAGTCCAGGCTCAGAGAAAGGATGATTCACAAATATTAACGTCTAAAAGTATTTTAGCATCACTAATAATCAAAGAGTTCGATGGAGCAGGAATATAGGGCAGGACATATCAATAAAATTGTAAAAAACCAAAATGGCCCACAATAGGCAATTGGTTATATCTGGACACAGTGGAATGTCTTGGAAATTTCAGGTTACAAAACACAGGGAAAGTTTTAGTAAATGTCTGTCCCCATCATTGCTTTTCTCTCATTTATAGGATCTTGCAAGTGCTGTGTGCTCTCCAAAGGCCCCTGCCCACCCTGCCCCCCACCACCCTTATTTCCTTTCTTCTTTTCTATCATCTTAACTAAATGATTCTTCAGTTTTCCTCTATTTTTCTCCATTTGCAGTGGAAGTGATAGAGGGCTGCAAAGAGAATGGATTTGTGTACTTTAAATGTACCACTTCCCACTAACTAAGAAATTATAGCAGTTGTACCTATACTTCTGTAGCCTTGGTAGCCAGTAAAAACAATATGATTAAACTGTAGAGCTGACCCTGAAGTTCACTGAAACCAGTCTAACCATTTAAATCATAACTTTCTGAACAACTTTTTATTGCCATCACATCATATTCTTGTGAGGAAAAGCCAACAGCAATATTAGATGACTTCCTAAAAATATTTTCTCAAACATTTTTTTCTGTGAAAATTACACTATAGGAAAAAATTGTGTATAATTTTAATATCTCTTTTATTTTTTCTTAAAATTTACTTTGATTTGGCTTTCCTGTTTCACATTTATTCTAGAAAATTGGAAATTACAGAAAAATATTTGGAAAAATTAAAATTATTCATAGTTACACTTCCAAAAATAAATATTGTTGATATTTGGAGAGTATTCTTTTTTTTTTTTTTTGAGACGGAGTCTTGCTCTGTCTCCCAGGCTGGAGTGCAGTGGCCGGATCTCAGCTCACTGCAAGCTCCTCCTCTCGGGTTCACGCCATTCTCCTGCCTCAGCCTCCTGAGTAGCTGGGACTACAGGCACCCGCCACTTCGCCCGGCTAGTTTTTTGTATTTTTTAGTAGAGACGGGGTTTCACCGTGTTAGCCAGGATGGTCTCGATCTCCTGACCTCGTGATCCGCCCGTCTCGGCCTCCCAAAGTGCTGGGATTACAGGCTTGAGCCACTGCACCCGGCCGGAGAGTATTCTTTTTAAATGCTTTTATTTTGAAAGCTAAGAACATATTTGCATATATAGTTTGTGACCTGATTTCTTGATGTTTTATGATGCCGATACAGTTTTTTTGTTAACAGAAATTTCCAAGATACTCCATAGTATCCAGATTTAACCAATTGCCTGTTGGGGGCCATTTTGGTTGTTTGCAACTTTATTGCTTTTGCCTGCCCTACATTCCTTCTCCTTCTTCCTCTTTGATTATTAGCAATGCTAAAATACTTTTTTATGTTTATTCACCATTAACATGTGTGAATCATCAGTTTTGACCATTTTAAGTATCTCTTTTATTTATTTTTATAATGATGGTGGTGGCCATAATCATGGTCTTCATTGTGGCACGTGGGGACCAGGAATTGTCAAGGCCAGGTTAGTTCAGAGACCCAGGTGAAGAAGAGAATTGCAGACAAGAACCGATCTGATCTCATTCCCAGCACTGACCTTCCCAAAACTCTGGGACCAGGTGGTGTTGAAAATAGTTGTTTTTGATGTCACAGAAATCTATTGGAAAGTGGACTTCCAAGCACATCCAGTCCCGGTGTGTATTCTGCAGTTGAATGAGAAGCTAGCAAGTCATGGGCCTTCTGAAGACAGCTTTAAGTTCAGCTAGAGGAATGAAATCCTAGGAAATAGTGAAATAAAACACAAAACATATTTTAAAATTTGTAAATAGAAATTGTTCCTCAAGGGAGGAATTAATTTTCCTCTAAATTATTCCCTTTTTGCCTGGATTGCTACCTTGCCCCAGGTCAGCTCTCTACATGGAAATCTTCAGAGGACAGAGAATAGAAAATAAATACTCATGCTCCAAATTTGGGCTTATACACCAACCAGGACCTTTTCATGGCCACCTTCCTGCCAAGCTCACTGATAACCAGGTTTCACAAGTCAGGGAAGGCCAGTCTAACTTGGAGGACAATTAGAGAGGTTGGTTCTTTCCCCAAAGGAGAAAAACCAGTTATTTTACCTGTCACCCTAAAAAGTTTCTGGGATGTCATCTGGTGTTATGTCCTAGACTTGATGTTCCATAACCTCTACAACTTTTGGGCACACAAAAAATTCACATAGTCTCATCTATAAGAACATCACACTCTTGAACTTAGAAATGAAATCTTCAGCTTCTTTAAAACTCCCACTGTACAGCAGCTACTCTAATCTGTCAGACTAGGAGTCGCTCTGAAGATGTATTGCTTTGCTAGGTGCAAGTCCCTGGAGGGCTGGCAGTCCCCTGGAGGGATGGATGTCATTGACAGAAGGGAAGGAAGTGGGCTGGAGCAAAATCAAAGGCTAAGAACTTGAATCGAACATGAATTAGCTTATGCCAGCGCCCACTTAATGCCCTCCTCTAACCCCATATCACTTTGAGTAGAAGCTAGTGTTCTTATGATGGCCTACGAGGTCCCCCATGATCTGGGCTACAATACTCCTTGCTTACCTCTTTCTCCTCCCTTTCCTTCTACTATCCACTCCACTCTCTGCACACAATGTCCAAGAGTGGAACAAAGCTGTTCCCCCTGCCTATAAGAATGTGGGGTCAGCTTGAAAGCTAAGGCTAATCCTGAGAGCCTAACAGCTGGATGCTATCAGATAGCTGCATTTCTGGAAGCTGAGCAGTACGTTCTTTCTTGAAGGGAAATCCAAGTGGTTTATTTCCATGGCTGCCACTCTCCCCAAAGTTATGTTTCCCAAGAGACTTTCCCCATAACCACCCCCTAACTTACCAACCATGCCTGGATTGGATGTCCCAACTATGTGCTCTCACAGCATCCTGTGCTCCCCCATTACTGCACATTCACACTGAGCACAATCGCTCATTTACTTATCTTTTCTCCCACTAGGCTGAGAACAGGGGCTGTGCAGTCATATTCAATATTGAGTCCCCAACCCTAACCAGGGCCTGGCACATACAAGACATTCAGCAGATGGTTGTTGAATGAAAATATATAAATGAATGAATGATTACCAGCTGCTTCCACTCCCTTAACCTGCTACAGAATTAATAAATTAATCTTGAGCATAGTGGATATATAAATATAAAAGTATCGTTGAGGACTGTCAGGCCAGCCTCTCTATACTGGTTGCTACATTCTGCTTGTTGATTTATGCTACTAATTACTGTCACTTTTATTTTGGATTTGTGCACAAAACAAGAGTGTTACTTAAAGGAAGGCTTCCAAATTTCTAAGTGTAGGGTACCCTGCTAAGGACATGGAGCTTCAAAGGGCTCACAAGAAATTCATCACACATATGTGTGCACATGCACATGGCACACACATTCAACTTTGTAACATGTAGTAGACCACATCTACCACATCTAGAATAATATAAAATTTCATCTCAAATGATCAGCTCCTGACCCTCCAAACCCATGACTGAGTCAAAGATGATATGGCATCCCTGTAAAGATCAGAAGGAAAACAGTAGAGAAGAACCCAGAGTTTCCCTCTACACCAGGGTGTGTTTCTAAACTTTGGCTGTACAACAGAATCACCTGGTGGGCTTGTAAAAATGCCAACACTCAGACCACACCTAAGACCAATTACATCAGAATTTCTAGGGAAGTGAACCAGGGATGGTTTTTTTTTTTTTTTTTTTCCCAAGTACCCCTAGTGCTTCCACTGTGCAGCCAAGGCTGAGAACCACTGCTCTAGATTCTCCTCTCATTGAGCCTTACTATGTGCCAGGTGTTACATGGAGCAATGCCTTTTCTTTTAATTTACTGATGTAAAATGTTATCTTATCCATTTTACATGGCCCAGCTTACACCCTGGAAGGGAAGCAATTTTATAAGTCCTCATTATTTACTCTATATAGTTGGGACACTAGGAAAATAAGAAAAAAAAAGGATTTTTTGCACTCACTTGCTTAAGCTATCCCCTTACTACCTAAAGGGAACGCTTTAGTGTAATTCTTTATAACAAAGGTGACAGTAAGACTATTTGGGAACTGAAGCCATTCCATAGATGAACTCTACAAAGTTTAATGTACACACTTTAATTTACACACGATGGGATAAAATTGTTAATGTTTGGAGGTTCACAGCATTCTCCCTCCATCTTTGCCCACTAAGCTCCTTATTTCTCCTTCACTTTCTATTAATAAAAGGGAAAATATCGGATGCTGGTGAGCAATTAGCATAGAACCAACCCTCAATCTTCAGGGTGCTTCGTGGAGCTGGGGATGTGATTCATCTAGAGCCTGTGTAGACTTACACTTGGCCCAGAGAAGAGAGAGGATCAAGGGACCAAGGGGGCAGAGACATGGCAGAAGAAAGAGAAGCCCAAAGGAATATAGGGGTGCTGAAGATAGAAGCAGACAAGAGATTTTAATGAATTTCTAAGGACTAAGTGTTTGGATTCATTTACATGTTTTTGAGAGTGTGAAGTATAAAGACTAAACCTGCTGTATAGGCCATGCTACTGAACTCTAACCACCCCCTGGACAGGATGGCAGGGTCATGCCTTTATGTGAGTTGCATGAATGAGCTGAGTGGGCAGGTCCACCACTGGAGCACTCAAAATGTGGCTAGTACAACAGAGGTACTAAATTTTCACATTTTGTTGATTTTAGCTAATTTAAATAGGCGAATGTGGCTATTGGCTACCCATATTGAACAGTGCAGACCTATAGTGCTTAATCACAAGACACACCTATCTATTTGTTTATACATGTATGGACACCTACCTGCATAGTTTTGTGTTTGCACATAATTATATATCCTCATATCTCAAGAATATACATATAGGCACAACTAGACACAATTGCACAAACAAGACACCCAGTCTTGTGGAAAGATAAAAAGAATAAAAATTGAAATTGGAAATACTGCATGGGTCTGTGTAGGGAGATTTGACACAAGAAGAATTGGAGCAAGAAGTACATGGGTGTGTTGGACAACATGATGAATTTGGGATGATGCTTTGATAACAAAAAATGAAGAGAAGAAAATTCTGTGAGACCACCAGTGGTTTAGGATTACAAGCAGCTTTATTTCCTTTGATCTTTTAATCTTTCAGCAAAAGGCCTTTACAAATGACATACATCCTTCAAAGGTGGACTTGACTGTCAAGGATGGCCCTGACAACTGGGAGGAACTCCAAAGGGCATAGATAGAAAGGGAAGAAAGCACTTCTTAAATGATATTCATTTGCCAAAACATTTTAGGCACTCTTGTTTCCAGGAGAAGTATTTATTCCAAAGTTATTAAAACTGTATGAGATGGAATAGATGAATTTCCAGTTGTCAGAATTATTAGTTTACCTAAAAGTTATAACAATTCACGGGCTATAATATTAACTTTTTCCCCTATTGAACAGGTAACTGAATTCTACCCATATGAACTAAACAACAATTCCTCCATCCAGAAAGTAGTATCATTGTTAACAGCTAGAAATATTATGATTTGCTTTCCAGTGCTCATATTATCCATTTCAGTCTCTTGATGGATACCCTTCACTAATGCTGGCCTTGCAGTTCTTTCAATATGCTATACTCCTGCCTGCCTCTTAGTCTTTGCTCATGCTGTCCCCTGCACGTGAAACGCTCTTCCCAAACTCTTGCTGAGTTAACTTGTGCACATCTTCCAGGTCTCATCTTACCATCCTTACGAATGTCATCTCCAAACCACCCTTCCTGTCCCAGATTAGATCAGTCCTTCCTGTTTTATGTTTTCATAGTACCCTGTTCTTCTCTTTCATGGCCCTTTTTTACAGTTATAATTACTGAATTATTTGTGTCTTTATTATTTAATTTTATCTTACTCTCTGGATTGTAAGCCCCATGAATACTTTGGTTCAGATGTAATCTGCCTTATTCATCACAGTACTATGTCCCCAGGATGTAATACAATACCCATCAAATAGTAGATGCTCAATAAATACTAATTAAATGTTCAATAAATGAATAAATGTTTCACTATAGCTTTATTTATCTAATTTCTCCCTTTCTTCCATTTTTCTGTATCATAAGCCATGCTATTATATAGTCCTATACAATGGTAAACAACTAAAAAAACTCCTAAGCCCTCTACACAGTTGATTAACTCTAATATTCCTCGTTCAGTTCCCCTTAAGTTTTTATAGACCATCTGGTGGTATATCATTTAAGTCACAGCAGCTATAAACATGTTAAGGCCCAGCATGAACCTGGTCTGACATCCAACCAGTCTTCTGGCTGTCACAGAAATGCCTTCATCCATTTTAGAAATGTGCTTACTACAGAAATACGATGCTAAGCTTGCTGTATTTATGAGACACTGAATTTTCAGGATGCCTTCAATCAATAGAAAATAGACATTATATTCTTACCTGAAGGCAATAGTAATATGACTGGCTGTGAATTTGGGAGTGAAGGAAATAAGAATGCTCTCAGATGATTATTTTAATATAGAGATGCGCTAGCTTACCTTAAAGAGCATGGCTCACAAAACAGTAGACTTGACTGTAATGAGAATGACAGAAAACTGTAAAATATATGTTGGTCCAAAGGGGGTTGATCAGTGATGCAGACATAAAAAGGAAGGAACAAACACTGGCAGAGGAAGTTACAGGCAACAGAACTTGAGGGACTGTGGTCACATTGGCAACACTTTTTCTTCCCTCATGAGTGAATTGATCACTATCTGTGTCTATGGAGGTTTAACATCCATTTTATCTAACCCCCTGCTTTGACTCTATGCTCACCAAGCTACCTTTGATTATAATTTGGTTTCTCACATGCATCTGTCTACTGGAAGGGTGTATGTTCATCTTGCCAGTGTGCACTTCCCTGCTGGCATCACTATTTTGTTTCTGATTGGGAAGACATGCACTGGTACATTAGTCTTGGAAACTTGGTTAACCTGAGTTCTCCCCTGAGTGGTTCACCTCGTTAGGTGGACAGCAAGAGTCAGGTGTCAAAGCATGTACAGCTGAGGCCAGCTGGAAGCCGGAGCCTCCCCTACAGAAGGCCGCCCTGGCAAGCTTCCAAGAATTTTTTGCCCTCCAGATGCTCCAGACAACATTCCAAATCTTGCTCTACACTACTTCTTTTCCTAATTTAAAATGGAGATCGGGGGAAACTGAAATGTCTGTTAGGAACGGCCACAGACTCCTAGAGATCTTTTAGAAAATTTTAGTGATGAGACTCGAAATCCTAGTCACATGCCATGATATAAACGAATGGCTCATGAAAGACAAGGAAAATTGGGAGGTGGCCAGGAAGGAGAAGGGTGGAAGGAAAGAAAGAGGGGCTGATATCCTTATCTCAGAAACTGAGTAGACAATAGACACTGTCTCAAAGATATGAAAATCAACACGGAGAATATAACTAAGGTACAAATAAAATCAAAGCAACTAAAAATAGGCATAGTGATTACACTGGGAAGTTGAGAAAAGTGGAGGTGCAAGTGTGTCACATTCAGCTCTATCATAGCAGGGCATCAGTAGATAATGCTGGCAGCTGATAAATCAAGAAATGTAAGTAGAAGTATGTCATTTAGAGATCTCAGGACAACTAGCAGAAGGCATAGCTTAAAAAGTTCCAAGTGGTTATCTTTAGAAGTGTGACTGAGAAAGTTTGGGGAAAAAGAGGTTTTTTGTAAGTCATTTATTATTATCATTTCTTTATTATTTGATTTTTGATCATCTGCATTTTGATTTATTCATTTGTTCAACAAATACTTGTTAAGTATTACTATGGGCAAGGCAGAAGATAGGTTCTAGAAACATAACACTAAACATAAGCTAGGTGTGGTGGTAAATGCCTGTACCAGCTACTCGGAAAGCTGAGGTGGGAGCATCACTTGAGACTGGGAGGTCCAGGCTGCAGTGAGCTGAAATTGCACCACTGCACTCCAGCCTGGGTGACAGAGCAAGATGTCACCTCAATAAAGAAAAAAAAAAAAGAAAAACAAACAAACAAAAGAGATTAAACATCTAAACATAACAAAAATCCTGCCCTCAAAAATGTAGTAGAGGAAATAAACAAACAAGTGAAATATTAATATATGATATGTTAGATGGTGTTAGGTGCAATGAAGAAAAATAATGCTCTTTTATATCAGGTGAGAGATTTGGACACAGATTTGAAGGCGGTAAAGGAGGAAGCCTTGTGGATTCGTGAGGGAAGAGTGCTCCAGGCAGAGGCAACAGACAGTGCAAAGGCCCTGAGGTGGGAGTGCCCAGTGAGTTTGAGGAACAGCAAGAGGCCAATATGGCTGGAAGACACTGAGTGAGGAGTCACGTTGAGAGAGGTGGTGGTGGCAGGATGGAGGGGAGGCCACTTGGCATAAGGCTTTGTAGCTGTAGCCAGAGTTGGTCTTTAGTCTAAGTGAGGCAGAAAGCCCATTAAAGGGCAAAGGAATAGCATCTAAGTTTTGCGTTTGTTTTAAAATTCTGCCTTTTTTGAGGATAGACTTTTCTGAAATGGTCTGAAGATGGAGCAGAGAAATCAATAAGGATGAAGACTCATTGATAAGAATTTTTTAAATTATAAAGAAGTGAAGTTAAAAAACACTCTCCTAATTTATTACTAAATAAAAAGGTGTGTTTTCTTGTTTTAACATGTAAATGTCTACGTGCTAAGTATTTTTCATGACACAATAGGAGAGCTTCCTATAGTCGCCCTTGGATGTTCCTTCTACAGGGTTGTTTTCAATGATAGTCCATCTACCAGAGATTGCAACTAAGAATGGGTTTGAAGAGTTGAGCAGTTCCTTGGATATCCCGGCCTCCACTCTCGACTTTGAGTCATAGCTATTTGTGTCCCTGTTATTCCCACATCAGCAGCTCCCAAAATTGGCTGATCATTAGAATCACATGCAAGAGTTTTTAATGAAAATAGACTCCTGGGCCTCACCCCTGAGAAGATTCTGAATATTATGGTTTGAGGTGGGATCCAGGCAGTGACATGCCAAGGGCAGAGATGATGGGAGCAGTACACACAGGTGCAGGCAATAAATGGGTGCATTCTCTGAGAATTAAAAGAACAATCATAGAACCAATTGAAGTCAGTCTGCTTTTTATTACCACTATGTGCTAGCAGTTCTAAATGATATCAGTGATGAAATACTTCTCCCCTCCCCTGCCGAAATTGTGTTTTAGTTTTTTTTCTTTGAGACAGGGACTCACTCTGTCACCCAGGTTGGAGTGCAGTGGTACAATTATAACTCACTGCAGCCTCCATCTCCTGGACTCAAGTGATTCTCCCAACTCGGACTCCTGAGTAGTGTAGCTGGGACTACAGGCACACACGTCCACCCCTGGCTAATATTTCTATATTTTTTAGAGATGGGATCCCTCTATGTTACCCAGGTTGGTCTCATTCTCCTGGGCTCAAAAGATCCTCCTGCCTCGGCCTCCCAAAGCACTAGGATTACAGACCTGAGCCACCACACCCAGCTCTGAAAATATATTTTTTTTTTTGGTGGGGAATCTATGTTCTAAGCTGCTACTATTGAGTTTCAGTAATACATATTCAAGTTTTAAATTACACATCATTATTACTTATCCTTTCATAAACATCATATTTAACATGGAATGAATTTGAGGAAATTCCAGTATTATGTATTTAATATATGCACTCAGCCACATGGTCTCACCTACACATATTCATTTGAAGAGAAGGTTTTTAATGGTTGGGAGTTTGAGTTTGCTTTGGGTTTAATTTGTGTCTTCAACATCTGTAGTACAACATTTTCTTGCATTCAAACAGTAGGTTCTAAATAAACAAGAATAAGACGTGGTAATAGTCTCAGTCTTATTACAGACTAAGAAACAGAATTTGAGTTACTTCAATTCTGTTATTCAGCGTAATTATCTGGAGGTTTTATTTGTGTTTCAAATTTAAAATAACAAAATAAGGCATAAATTATGATGTATATTATATTTTGGAAAGAATGAATTTTATTTCATACATGAACTATTTTATTGAATAATATTTCTTCATAACGGTTGTTCTTTCACTTTTATTTTAATTATTTATAAACTAAAAATGAGTTAAGGAAATGTTATTTTATCTATAACATTACTTACGTTGTTTTTATTATATATACATGGTGTATAACACATACACACATTACATATAATATTTATATGTCTTTATATAACTCGTGGTTACTGATGATTGCATAATTACTATTAAATAATTTTGTCACACAGAGGGAAAAAAGTGTTTATCTGCTCCAAGAGTCAAATGTGCTAAGTACTAGGGGTCCTTATCTTTTTAAAAGTTCCACAGGTAAGCCGGGCACGGTGGCTCACGCCTGTAATCCTAGCACTTTGGGAGGCCGAAGCAGGCAGATCGCCTGAGGTTGGGAGTTCGAGAGTAGCCTGGCCAACGTGGTGAAACCCCATCTCTACTAAAAATACAAAATTAGCTGGGCATGGCGGCACATGCCTGTAATCCCAGCTACTTGGGAGGCTGAGGCAGGAGAATCACTTGAACCCGGGAGGCAGAGGTTGGGTGAGCCGAGATTGTGCCATTGCACTCCAGCCTGGGCAATGGGTGAAACTCCAGCAAAAAAAAAAAAAAAAAGTTCCGCAGATAATTCTCACATGCAGTCAGATGTGGGAATCATAATCTGTAGCATGTTTATTACTTGCTCTAACTCCATTTCTGTATTCCCCAACTTCCTTCTCTGCACCTACTCTTCCCCTAGTTTTCACCACATTAGTTCCACTAAGGTCCCTGGCATAGGTGAAGAGGTGCTAATCAGAACCCTTGTTGCTTCTAGGCAATGGTGTGCTGGTAAATACTTAACTATGGGCTCTCTGGGGAATTTACACATTTACTGATTTTCATAGTGTAAATATTCCCAACATGTTGATTTCCAACCACCAATGAGATGTCAATCTGTTTGGGAAGTTCCTGAAAATTTAACAGTTAGCTCTCCATGCTTGCGCAAGTCCCCAGTGTTCCAGGGATTCCTAAGACTTTCTGCTAGAAGGATAATGGGGTCCCCTATGGAAGAGTTTTGCTTTTTTTCTTTTTTCAAACTAAAGTTCAGTTTTCTGGATTATTTCTCGAATTTGTGAGCTCATCTTTAAAAATTAGACCACTCTTATACACATTCTCCCTACAAGGGTCAGGAGTAATAACCTCCATGTTTCTTTCTTTATCCACGTTCTAGAACACACTCCAGTCCTATATCCAGGAGTGCTTTCAAGTGAGAAGTTGACTTTCTAGCAATCTGTGTGTAAATACCCACCTACAAAGTCTTCTTTCTCCCCTTAAGTTTGTTGGAGGAATGTACCTGAGAGAATTTATGCTGCTTCCTCTGTCCCCAGTCAACCTGTTCCTCCATATAATTCCACTGTCTTTCTTCATTCTTTCTTCTCAGAAGGAGCTACTAAGGGATGAGGAAAGTTCCTATCCTGACTTTGGTACCTCACTTACTGGTTAGAAGCATGAGCCATAGCCAGAGACCTGGGTTCAAGTGCCAGCTCTTACCACTTACAAGATATGCTCTCTGAGCCTCTGGAATAGTTGCTCCTTTATAGGGTTGTTGTGAGATTTAAATGACATAATATGAGAAAAGTGCATTGCCTGTGCCTAAAACATAGGTAGCCTCAGCATATGCTATTATTATTCTAATTCCCCTGTTAACTATTAATGGTATTACTCCCCTAGACTTTTCAGTTACCGTGGAAATGAATAGCTGAGGGGCTGATGCTCACCTAGATACATGCTCCACTGGACCCAAAACAATTGAAGGATCTTTTAATACTTCTCAGTCCTTACTCTTATAATTGTTTGCAAAGTATTGTTTAGAAACAATCCAAATATACAATTTCTCTGTATTACTTTGTATTAAAAAGTCATAATACTAAATTCCTCCTTATTATTTAACTGTTCACTTATTATGCTTTGTGGAATCACAGGATCCATGCCTTGTTTATCAGCAAGCCCTTTCACAGCACTTAGCAGAGTGCCTGGTATGAAGTGGTTATTCAGTAAATATTTGATTGACTACGTTCTTTATAGAAAAAGTTTGAACTCTACTTTGTTTTCTTGCTTTCTTGTTGCAAATCTGTAATATTTTCCTATTCTTGATTGCCAGGGACTAAGAACTGTGGACAAAGCAAAGCAACACCTGCCCCCATCAACAGGAATGTATGCTATTTATATCAATACGAAGTGCATACATATAGGGATATATTCAGTTAATAAAAGTGGTTAATGGCAACAATTCCTAGACAATGCCCTAGAATAAAGAATATAGCTTTATCAAAATGATAAGAATGCATTCAGGATCCTCAGACCCGTTGCATCTCTCTGTGCCTTTGTTAGAAACTCAGCAGCCCACAAAGGGCACTTTGGGAGTTGACCTAGGCTGTATGCATGACTAATTGTTCAACACCTGCCTGCCTCCAGACAGATCTTCCTATACTGTTCTTAGAGCGAGGTCAGGAAGCAGGAAGCCTAAAGAAACCCTGGATCCTTTGTACCAGCTGCATGGCTATGACTAGACGTGAGTGACAGCACATGCTGAATGATACGTAGGGGATGAAAGACAGGGAGGACCATAGATGGAGCCAGGTGTCTGACCGAACCATGGGATGGATACAGTTGACTGAATTGGACAATTCTGGGGGGAGAAACAAACTTCAGAGGAAAGAACATTGTCTAGTTTTGGAAACATCAATTTTGAGATGCTTGTAAGTTAGCAAACTGCAGTTGCCAGGGAGGAAATTGGATATTGGACATAAGAGACCAGAACCCTAAAGAGAAGTCTTAGCTAAATACATAAGTTGAGGGGTCATCAACATAGAGATGCCATTTGAAAATATAGGAGCAAATAAATTTGCCTGGGTAGACAAATGAGAAACTCCTACTTAGAAAAGGCAGAGAGAAGAGTGAAAGCCTGCAAAGAAACAGATATGGACTGGACGAGAAGCGGGAGAAGGACCCAAAGAAAGTGGAGTCACAGATGCCAAAGGAGGAGCACTGGAAGCTGTCCGGGCTGGCTTCCTCAGGAAGCAGACTCTGAAACAAGTTTGGTGTCCCAGGATCCTTATTCAGGGGTGTCTTTGGGTTCAACATCATGGAAAGGAAGGGAAGAAGACAGGCGTAGGTAGAAAGAGAAGTTGAGCTGCGATGCAGAACTAAAGGCACTTTGGCCCACCTACAGGTTGTCTGGAGCTAGAATGGCTGTTCAGAGATTAGCTGGGGTGGCCAGGCCTTTATCCTCCCACACGCAGTCATATTGGCTGTAGTCTGTCTGAGGTGAAGCATGATCTTGGCTGAGGGGATGTCTGCGGCTAGGGTCATCCCTAAACAGGCGCACAGCCCTCCTTACCCTCAGTCACTGAGGCAACAGCCCCTCACCTAAGGGGGATCTGGGTGGTGAGTCACAGTGTCCAGCCAGACAGCAAGTCGTCAGTAGTGCTGAGGCTCAGGTACATTGAGAGTGTGAAGACATACGTTGCTCTTGACAATCTAGTTTGGTGGCATTATGGGCTAGAACTCGGTTTCAGAGGGTTTCAGGAGTCCTGGAAGTGAGGGAGTGCAGGAGGGTGTGACCATCTTTGCATTTGAAGGGGAGCTCAAAAATGGGGCAGAGACTAGAAAATGGAATGTGGGATAAGGTAAGTGTTTTTGTGGTGTTGTTGTTTTAATATGAAAGATCTTCTCCCTCCCTGTGACCGAACTGCCTTCCCACACTTGGATTCAATGAGACAGTCCCACATCCTTAAAATAATTACCCTTTCTAGGCTTAGGCTATGTGAAGGTGGTTTCTTATTACTTGCAACAAAAATGTCTCTATCAGTGAGGATATGATCAGAGAAGCAGTCTACTATGAGTGCTGTAGGATAAGGGATTTATTATAGGATTTAGATCTTACACAATAGTGGGATGTGTGAAGTCTATGTAAGGCTGTTGCCTCTGCTTCTGACGTTGGACCTAAGCCACTATAGATCAGCCAGGCTGGCAGGAAGGAAAGCTGCACAGGAAATGGGGGAGAGTAAGGACAAACTAGAACCCATGGAGACAAATGGAACTCATGAGAACAAACTGGAATACACAAGGACAAACCACCTCCAACCTTGGCGGCACAAGTGACCTGTGGGAGAAGTCAGTGCCCTTAGCCATGGTGCTGCACACAAGCCTCGCCCAGGCTTCCGAGAAACTGACGGAGGAAATCCAGTGGGAGATGGAGGAGCTGGGAGCCTGGATGCCGCCCGTGCCCACAAGGGAGCCAGCAGATCAGTGACGATGTGTGTGAGCTGCCACCAAGCCTGGTGTGGAAATGGCTGCTTCACTTCTATCTTCCAGATCTCATCCAAATTTCTCTTGTGGCCAACCCTAATCCCAAATCATATAAAGATGTAATTTTGCTTCTCTAAATGTACACAATAAAAAGCCACCACAGAGTCCCCAAAATAACACTAGGGCTATAATTTCCTTGCAGAATTATTGTAAAGGACTAGAGATGATGCAAGTAAATCTGACACAGAGACATGCTCATAACTGGCTCTCAATAATGGGAGGGGATGATAATGCTGTTGATGCAAATAATAGAATAATTTGTTAAAATGTTAACTTATGATTTCTTCTCCTTATACGTCCCCTGATCTTTTAAGACTGCCCTAATTGTCTCCCAACAGATACTCCTTAGTACTAGAATTCCCTCCAATACTGTATTTCTTTTGAGCTAGGTGTGGCCTTGTGAACTGGTTCAGTCAATGGTTCAAGAATAAAAGTGACACAACAGCTTCTAGATCATCTCGTTAAAGACAAGTTTTCCCTTTCTGCAGGCTGTGCCACAGACATGAAGGTGACACAGCTTTGGCCATGCAGATGGGGACATGGCAGAACTAAAAGGTGGAAGGAGCCCTGAGTCCCTGCAGGACCACATGGAGCAGAGACGCCTCAGCCATGCTGATCGGCTCAGTGACTGGCTGCTTTTTGAGTCATCTTACTTTTGTGTCTCTTGACACAGTTACTTAGCCTAATACCCTAACTAAAACTCATGCTGTTTTCTTGCATCTAAGGTCTTCTTCTGAAGGCCTAATGCACAAACTGCTTGAAGTCTCTCCTAGACTTCAATACCTAAACTTATTGAAAAGATGTTCCTGGGAGAGGAAGAGAGAATAAGAAATGAATTTTGGACAAGAGGAAAGAAAAGGGATTATTTCAGAACCCATGAACAGTGGGGACCCTCTCTCTGCTCTCTGGCAGAGTCCCAGGAACAGTATGTCATAGGGGGAACTACTGCATTGTGCCCCAGGGAAGCTCCAAGTGTCATCATACAATACCATGTTTGGGGGTGGTGGGGGCAGAGATGCCAGGTGCGAGGGGAGAATTTGAACTGGAACAAACAAAGGCTTGGCAATAACCAGCCCATCAATTAACAAAGAGGGCATGCTAATGCTCTACCATTGGAAAATCCAGGAACATTTAATCCAATAGCTATCAGCGTGGAGCCTCAATAGTAAGTAAGATGGATTTCCCATTAGCCTGGAAGGATGGAAACACTGAGATAGAATTTACTTTTAAATAAACACAGAAGTGTGGTATTTCTGGCACTCCAAAGTTTGTGGGTCTAGACTCAATCAAATACATCATCATTGTTGTTGCTGTTTTACCCAAGAGTCTCACCAGGTTTTTTATCTATACCAGGGTAATCCCTGCCTTGGCTTGGGGACTATCTAAGGCTGAGCTGCAGAGTGAAGGCATTTATGTCTCCAGTGAGGAGGACAGGGGAGGCAAGGCAGGAGGCAACCTCATGCTCTCAAACGACTATGGCTCTATATCTGGGTGCCTCTAATGCCTAGCAGGTTATCTTTCTCTCTACCACAGTACTGAGCTTGACAAAATCAAATAGGGGTAGCTTGGGGACAGTGATTACTCAGTCTCCTTCATCTAAAGCTCCTTAGAAACAGTGAATTCCTGGGTATAAGCATCACAAGGAGATGGGAGTCTTTGCGCCTTCCTTAGAATTGCAGATGAGCTATAGCCGAGAAAGACTCTAGAGATCCTACAATACAACCAGTCCTTTACCCACATGAGCAAACCAGGACTCAGAGAGAATGGACTTGCCCACATTTACACAGCTAGTCGGAGGCATAGATGAGACAGGGATTAATGGTCTGTATTCTCAGACTAGTTTCTAATTTGTTACACATAGGAGGAACCTGGAGAAAATTTGGTCCACTGCTTTCACTGGGGGCAACTTAAAGGAGGACGAAATGTCCATATTCCCCTTCCATAGTCCTGCCAAGGTGCCATAAATTCTCGGTATTTATTTCAACACTTGAAGCCTTAAGCCCATAAGCTCTTAAATGGACGTAAGCAGGAACAAAATTCCATGTGAATGCAGAAGGGCATGTGGAAGACAAAATAATGCTGACAAGTGGGTTTCCGGAGGACTCATGGGAGAGCTGTCTTCCAGCTGTGTTCCAGCATCTCTCTTTCATTCTCTTCATCCCTCCCTCTGTCCCCCTCCATCCCTCTCTCCTTCCCCCTCTTCTCCTCCCCTCTGTCCCTTCTCTCCCTTTCTCCCCTCTGTCTCCCTGAATGACAGACATGCATATCTTTCCTAGCTAGGGGAGGGGTACAAGAGGAGCTAGAGTTAATAAAGACAAGAATTTTTCTAGTGGCCAGTGCCTCCTGGAAACCTCCGAGATGCTTTGTAAATTACAAAGGGCTAACAAACTGTGAAGAGGCTCACCAAAAACACCTGAGATTTTATGGCCCTAAGTCAGGTGTAACAAACAGCTGGAGAAGGCAAACAAAGCTGCTTCTTGGCACCCAGGTGCACTGGTCCAGAGAAGTGAAGTAGCCAGCCCACCTGTCTGTTCTCAAACTCTTCCTTCCTCTCGTCCTTTCACCATCTCCCCCTTCTTCCCTCCATCCTACTTTTCCTCCCTTCCTTTTCTCACCCGTTAACTAATCCAAAAACATGTATTTGAGTTTATTCCATTAGCCAGGAACCCTGATTAGATTCTGTGGTTACAAAGACAACCTTTAGTCTCTGCCCCAGAGGACATTGTACCATTTTTATAGATTATTCATTTATTTATTCAACACACATTTATGAGTTGCTGGGTTAGGACAAATACGCCCCCCCTGGGATTGAGGCTTACACGGATACACACCCTACACAATTAGTAACTCCCTTCTACTAAGCATCCAGAGAAATACACAGTTCTAAAGACTGATTACAAAATCGTCTTTCCCTTTTCCCATCCCTTTCTCAACTCCTCAATGCCTGTGTCCACTAATCTTTCTTCCCAAAAAGGGAAATAGTTTGTGCTTGAAATTCTAAACTCCCTGATTTCAGGCAAGGCCTCGAAGAGTATAAATAAGCATATGAATATTTAGCAAAAATGACTGCTATGCAAAGCTTGAAGCACTGTTGTCATAATGCAGAGCCCGCTTTAATCACAGCCACAGGGAAAGCATTTGCCGCTGTCTTATCACACAGGAATGATTTTCCCATTGGCAATGGCAGCCTGCCAGCTGGCTGTAGAGCCAGCGCCTTCCTGGTCTTTCAGGTCACAATCTCAGATGGCATGCTCCACCACTGCCAGGCACTGACATTTCTATTTTTGCAGGACATGCTGGGTCAGGAAACAAAACTGCAGAATCACAGACTATTTCTTATTTACATTGAATGCGAATCTCATTTTGGCTCAGAAGCCTATGAATTTCCAACTCTTGTAGTTCAATACACCAGAGATGGCTCAGAGCTTTGCTGATTGAAGTCAGCTGATGGTCTTTGGATCTTATCATTCCCTTTAAATCCCCAAGGTGGTTCGTAGAGTGCATTGCTATAAATCTGTAGTAATTTGCCATTTATAAATAAAGCAGCAACTCAGCTGGGGCATCACCTTCATCCAAGCCCAGCTCAGAACGAACACAAAAGAGAGATGGCTTATATGGGAAAACAAAGTTCTTTAAGAGAAGGGTTTGGAACAACCATTAGTTGCCTCTCCCAACAAATGCTGCTAAGAGCTCCTTCAAACCTTTATCTGAGACAGTTCTTAGCCATTTAGATGCCATGATAACTGCCTCTTGGAAATCTTTTAAAATTAGATCTGCACTTCTGATTCTAGCCAAGATGGAATAACAGAGATCAGATTTACTCTCCTACATAAAAACAAAACAAAAATATGGACACAATTTATGAAATAACGAACACCAAACAGCAGGCAATAGAGGATCTCTGAGAACTGAGAAGCAAAAAAGATGAGCACTATGATTGTCTGACTTGAGAGATCTCAGGTTGCAATTCAGGGAGGGAAAACACAGGCAGAGTATGGTGGGCTCCCTAAATTGAGAGATGGGGCTGAGAGTCTGAGAGACCAAGGCAGTTAGGATTTGTTGGACAGAATATTGGGGAGGAGAGACCAGCATGCCGAGAGCACACTGACCATCTCAAGAGAGTCCCCCTTGAGTATTCAGCTGAACAGTGATCAGTGCAAGCATGTGAAGAAACCACGTGAGGCTGCATAAGGAATCACCTGAAAGGATTAGAGGTAATAGTGTCCAGCAATTACATACAGCTCAGAGTAGTACCTGTTCCAGCTACCCAGACTGAAAGAAACCTCATGATTCGTAAGCACTGGATAAAGTCCACAAAAGAAATTTACTTCAGTAGTGGGGAAAAGTTAGACCTCCACTGT
The DNA here is from genome assembly GCF_008728515.1 of Papio anubis. Taxonomy (NCBI): domain Eukaryota; kingdom Metazoa; phylum Chordata; class Mammalia; order Primates; family Cercopithecidae; genus Papio; species Papio anubis. The sequence goes on along the minus strand of NC_044986.1, from coordinate 42,727,233 downwards.
GCACTGCTCCAGTCCTGCTTAACAAGTTTTAAAAGCAAGATCCAAAAGGGCCAGAGTACTTCCAAATAACTTAGCTGTACCCCAGAAAATAGCTCAAGAATGTTCATAGGAATACAAAAATATCCATCACTCAACAAAGTAAAATTCACAGTGTCTGTCACCCAGTCAAAAATTACCAAGCATTCAAAGAAGCAGGAAAACATAAGTCATAAGAAGGAGAAAAACTAACCAATTACAATTAATACAGAGTTCACACGCCTCAATGTGTGAGATGAAAAATACTTTGGATGGGATTAATGGCAGATCAGACACTGTAGGAAAAAATATCAGTGAATTTGAAGACAGAGCAATAGAAACTATTCAAAATGAAACACCAAGTGAAAAGAGAATTTTTGAAATCAGCAGAGCATCAGTGAGCTGTGGGTCACTCCAAACAGTTTAATATAATTGGAGGCCCTGAAGGAGGAAACAGACAGAAAAGTATTTGAAGAAATAATAGCCAATATTTCCAAATTTGCTAAAAGCTATAAACCCACAGATCCAAGAAGGTCAATAGACCCCAAGCACAAGAAACAACAAGGGTTATAGGGTTATAATAATCAAATTGCTCAAAATTCAATGATACAGAGAAAATCATGGAAACAAAGCAAAGGATACCAGCAAATTTTTCATCAGAAACAATACAAATGAAAATCTAGTGGAGAAACATCTTTAAATTACGAAAAAAATGAAAGCTAGAATTCTATACTCAGAGAGAAAATTTGTTTTTCAAAAACAAGGGCTAAGTAAACACCTTTTTAGAAACAAAAAAGCTAAAAGAATTTATCATCAGCATATCCACACTATAAGAAATGTTAAGAAAAATTTTACAACATGGAAATATGGATGTATACAAAAGAATAAGGAGCTTCAGAAATGGTAACTACATGGGTAAATTTATAAGATTTTTTTCTTATTATTTAAATCTCTTTAAAATATAATGATTTAAACAAAAAGCATAACAATATAGTATGGGATTTATAACATACATGTGTGTTTAAAAGTGTATAAAATGTATAACCCATATCATAAAGTCTGGGAGGAGACAATTGGAAATATCATTATAAGGTTCTTATACCGTTCATTAAGTGTGCATTAAGTAGCATTATAGTGTCATTTGAATGTAGACTGTGATTAAGTTAAAGATAAATTTAGTAAACCCTAAATAAATCACTAAACTAACAAAACAAAGAGTTATAACTAATAAGCCAACAAAAGAGATAAAATAAAATCATAAAATTTAATTAATCCCCAAAGTATATTGTCTAAGAACCTAAAAAAACAAATCCTATCAAAAATTGAGGCAGTAATTTACAGGACACAGAAAGTAACAGAAGGGTGGAGGGCTATGAGAAGGAGTGGAATCAACTGACAGAAGAGAATGCTGAACAGAGATGCTGAATAGAATGGAAGGGTATAGAAAAAGCTGGGGAGAATGCAAGTAAAATTAGGGCGATGGAAGGTCAAGAAAGAGGGTCTTGAGACACCTTCTATGCTTTACCATTAAAAAATGATGAAAACTTGCCCTTGGATTATACAAAAAAAAAAAAAAAAAAGTTAATCACTACATCTTTCCTCATTTCTCAATCCTGCCCTACCCCTACATTTCACTGGTAACTTTATCTCATAAGACATTGAAAAAGATAGCAAACACTGGGCAGGAACTCTCTGATCTACATATGAGCAGTTCTACCAACCTGCTACATCTGCTCCTAACTGCTGCTTCCTGCCTCCTGGTTCATATGAAAAAATATCCACCCTCTTTCTCCTCTTCATCTTACCCAGGACTTTGTCTCTTTCTTTTGTATCATGGTCTCTTCCTCATTAACAGATCATTCTTTGTGGCACAGATGTGTGGTCTACTGTTCCTCTGTACCCTGCTTCCCACCACATAACCATGGGCTAAACCTCCTTTTTTGTTTGTTTTTGTTGTCTTGAGATGGAGTTTTGCCCTTGTTGTCCAAGCTGGAGTGCAATAGCTCAATCTCTGCTCACTGCAACCTCCGCCTCCCGGGTTCAAGCAATTCTTCTGCCTCAGCCTCCCGGGTAGCTGGGATAACAGGCGCACGCAATCATGCCCAGGGAATTTTTTGTATTTTTAGTAAAGACAGGGTTTCACCATAGACAGGGTTTCACCATTTTGGCCAGGCTGGTCTGGAACTCCTGATCTCAGGTGATCTGCCCGCCTTGGCCTCCCAAAGTGCTGGGATTACAGGCCTGAGCCACCACTCCCGGCCAGGATAAATCTCCTTCTAACCGTTGCCATGCAGACCCAATTTTGTGGCCAATCTTGCTCCTTGGTTTCCTGTTGAGTGCTAACCCTGTCCTTTAACTACTAGCTATTTTGACTATAGTTCTGAATCTCACCGATATCACGCACATTCTATCTGCAGCCATGGTCTTCTTTCTTGTTCCTGTTAATTATACTAAAATGATCCTATGATATATGCCAAGAAAATAATATCCCCATTTACCAATAAAAAGATTGAGTGAGGTCAGATGATTTACCCAAGGTCACATAGTAAGTGGAAAAGCTTGGGATTTAAGCTCAGGTGTTCTGGCTGTAAATAATTTCATGACACCAAAGCAGCGGAGGTAATGGCGATGACCACACCCATGGGTGAGTTTTAAAACTCTGACTCCTCTTTAGATTGTACTTCTCATGGGAAATTTCTAGGAGGCTGATTCTTTTTCACAATCAGGAGAGTTCTCCTGTCCCATCTGCTATTCATCTGTTCCTCCAACTCTTCAGAAGCCCAGAACTTTGGAGAGAAAGAGTCTCTGTTCTGACTTTGGCCATAGTTTATTTTGATTACGGGTAAGGACATGAGGTAAGAAAATCAATGTAGATCAAGTGTATGCAAAATATCCTAACCACATTAACTCACAGAACCATGATAACAATCTTGTGAGTAGGGACTCAGGATACCTTTATGTTTGTATGGGTGTGTGTATGCATGCATGTAAGTATCTATCACTTGAACTAAGATGTAATCCATTAGCTATTTAACAGAAAATAAAAATAATACAGCAAGTTGGAGGACTCACAGTACCAGATGTCAAAACTTATTGATAAGTTTAATCAGAACAGTGTGGCATTATTATAAAGACAGACAAACAGAGTAAAGCAAAGTAAACAGAGTTCATACAGTGTAAAATTTTACTTAAGCTCTAGGATGGAAAAGCATACAGTCATCTTGCCTACCACATATAAAATAGAATGATGGATCTCATTTCAAACATGTCAGTCATAACAACTGTGATGTTGTTTGGCTGCGTCCCTACCCAAACCTCATATTGAATCGTAGTTCCCATAATCCCCACATGTTGTGGGAGGGACTCAGCAGGAGGTAATTGAATCATAGAGGCAGTTATCCCCATGCTGTTCTCGTGATAGTGAGTGAGTTCTTACGAGATCTGATGCTGGGCCCTTCTGATAAGGGGGTCTTCCGTCTTTGCTCCGCACTTCTCCCTGCATTGATGTGAAAAAGGATGTGTTTGCTTCCTCTTCTGCCATAATTGTAAGTTTTCTGAGGCCTCCCCAGCCATGTGGAACTGTGAGTCAAGTAAGCCTCTTTCTTTAGTAAATTACCTACTCTCAGGCAGTTGTTTTTTTGTTTGTTTTTTTGTTTTTTGTTTTTTTAATAGCAGCGTGAGAACAGACTAATATAAACTGGAAATGGGCTAAAATAATCTATTATATCAAATTGGTCCTCAGAGAAAAATTCAACTATACATTGTTTGTAAGAAACATTTTACAGAGGAAACAAAAGAAGACTTGAACAAATGAGCTACATGCCTATTCTTGGATGGGAATCCTCAGGTTATAAAAATGTCGACTCTCCCAAAGTTTAATTTATAATTTTGAAATACTCTTCAATAAAATTACCAATAGGAATCATTTGAAACTAGACAAGCAAATTCTAAAGTTTGCATGGGAAAATAAATCTAAAATAGCCAAAGACATTTAAAAAAAGAAAATTAATGAGTAGATATTAATGCATATTATGAAATGACAATAATTTAAGCAGTGTGATGCATGAATTAATAAACAGTGGATTATAATAGGAAGCAAGATATGGATCCAAATAAATTGAGAGATTTAGTAAATTGTTAAAGGACCATTTCAAATTAGTAGAAAAAAACCTATTAGTCAACAAATAATGTTCAGACAAATGGGTGGCTACTTGGAAAAAATAAAGTTGACCTGTGGACCTCATACCATACACCAAAATAAATTCCATAGAGCTGAAAGATTTGAAAGAGAAAATGAATTCATAAAAGTACTAGAAAAATACTTTTGTAAGTTTGATAAGAAACCCAACCATGAACAGTAAGTTCTTAAGTTAACTCTTTAAAAACATGCATGTAAGCACATACATGTATATTTATATATCAAGAGACACTGCCATAAAGAACATATAAATGGCAAAGTTGCAGGAAAAAAGAAAACCATATGTAGACAAAGGCTAATAGTCTTGATTTTATTTTATTTTTTGAGACAGAGTCTCACTCTGTCACACAGGCTGAAGTACAGTGATGCAGTCTTGGGTCACTGCAACCTCCGCCCCCACCGGGTTCAAGTGATTCTCCTGCCTCAGCCTCCCAAGTACCTGGGATTACAGGCACACACCACCATCCCTGGCTGATTTTTGTATTTTTAGTAGAGACGGGATTTTGCCGTGTTGGCCAGGCTGGTCTCAAACTCCTGACTTCAAGTGATTCTCCAGTCTTGGCCTCCCAAAGTGCTGGGATTACAGGGATGAGCCACCGCACCCAGCCAACAGTCTTGATTTCATATTAGTAAGTATTAGTTTAAAAAGGGGCCAACAATAGAAAAGTAGATAATGTTTTCTTTTGTAGATGTATATTTTATTTTTTAAAGTTTTTTTTATTTGTACAAATTTATGGGGTATATGTGCAATTTTATCACCTGCATAGATTGTGTACATGGTCAAGTCAGGGCTTTTAGATTACCCATCACCCAAGTAACAAAACTTGTAACAACTATTTTCTCATCCACCTTCCTCGCAATTCCTCACGCTTCCAAGTCTCCATTGTCTATCATTCCACTCTCTAGATCCATGTGTACACATTTTCTTTTTTACCACCCATTTATGAGTGAGAACATGTGATATTTGACTTTCTATGCCTGGCTTGTTTCACTTAAGATAATGGCCTCCAGTTTCATCTATGTTGCTGCAAAAGATGTGATTTCATTCTTTTTTATAGCTGAATGGTACTTAATTGTGCAGACATGCGACATTTATCCAATCTTCCATTGATGGACACTTAGGTTGATTCCATATCTTTACTGTTGTAAATAGTGCTGCAATAAACATACCAGTATGGGTATCTTTTTGATGTATTGTTTTCTTTTCCTTTGGGTGGGTACCTGGTTGTGGGATTGCTGGATTGAAACAAATGGTAGTTTAATTTTTAGTCCTTTGAGAAATCTCCATACTGTTTTTCATAGAGGTTGTACTATTTGAAAATAATTTGTATTATTTTTGTCCTTTTAATAATAATCATTCTGATTTAGGCAAGATGATATCCCATTGTGGTTTTGATTTGCATTTCTCTGATGATCACTGATGTTGAGCAATTTTTCTGTTGGTCATTTGTCCTGTATTGAAAAGTGTCTATTAGTGTTCTTTGCTCACTTTTTAATGGTATTCTTTGTTTTTGTTGTTTTTATTAAGTTGCTTGAGTTCCTTGTATATTCTGGATATTAGTCCCCAGTTGTATGAATACTTTGCAAATATTTTCTCCCATTCTATAGGCTATCTGGTCACTCTTCTATTTCTTTTGCAGTGCAGATGCTTTTTAATTTAAATAAGTACCATTTGTCTATTTTTTGTTTTTTTGCCCGTGCTTTTGAGGTCTTGGTCAGAAATTCTTTGCCTAGACCAATGTCCATAAAAATTTTCCCTAGGTTATCTTCTAGTATTTCAGTTTTTGGTTGTTGTTATTTTCAGTTTGTTTTTGTTTTTGTTTAAAGGCAGTGTAGAGTGCAATTGCGGAATCATAGCTTGCTGCAGCCTCAAACTCCAGGGCTCAAGCAGTCCTTCTGCCTCAGCCTTCTGATTAGCTGTGACTACAGGCACACGCCACTATGCCTGGCTAATTTTTTTTAAATTTATTTTTTGTAGAGTCAGGGTCTCACTGTGTAGCCCAGACTGGTCTTGAACTCCTGGTCTCAAGTGATCCTCTTGGTGCAGGCTCCCAAAGTGCTAGGATTGCAGATGTGAGCCACTGTACCATGCCTCTTCTAGTATTTTTATAGTTTCAGGTCTTATATTTAAGTCTCTAATCAATCTTGCATTGATTTTTGTACATAGTCAGTTTCATTTTTCTTCATATGGCAATCTAATTTTTCCAGCACCATTCATTGAAAAAGGTGTTCTTTCCACAGTGTATGTTTTTGTCAGTTTTATCAAAGATCAGTTGGCTAAAAAAAAATATGGCATTATTTTGAGTTTTCTTTTCTATTTCATTGATCTATGTGTCTATTTTTATACCAGCACCACACTACTGTTTTGGTTCCTGTAGCCTTGTAACATAGTTTGAACTTGTAATGTGGTACTTCTAGCTTCGTTCTTTTTGCTTAGGATTGCTTTGGCTATTCTGGCTCTTTTTTGGATCCATATGAATTTAGGATTTTTTTTTCTAATTCTGTGGAAAGTGACATTGATATTTTGTTTTATTCTGTTCTGTTTTGTTTTGTTTTAGATGGAGTCTCACACTGCTGCCCAGGCTGAATTGCCAGTGGCACAATCTCAGCTCACAGCAACCTCTGCCTCCCAGGTTCACGTGATTCTCCTGCCTCAGCCTCCCGAGTAGCTGGGATTACAAGCGACCACTGCCACACTTGGCTAATTTTTGTATTTTTAGTAGAGACAGGGTTTCACCACATTGGCCAGGCTGGTCTCAAACTCCTGACCTCAAGTGATTCTCCTGCCTTGGCCTCCCATAGTGCTGGGATTACAGGCATGCACCACCCCGCCTGGCGACCTTGGTATTTTGATAGATTGCATTGAATCTGTAGGTTGCTTTGAGCAGTATGGTCATTTTAACAACATTAATTTTTCTGATCCGTGAGTATGGGATGTTTTTTATCCATGTGTTTGTGTAATCGGTCATTTATTTCATCAGTGTTTTGTTGTTTTTCTTGTAGAGATCTTCCACCTCCTTAAATTTATTTCTAGGTATTTTTTGTAGCTATTGTAAGTGAGCTTGCCTTCTTGATTTCTTTCACAGGTAGGTCATTACTGGTGTACGGAAATGCAACTGGTTTTGTATATTGATTTTGTATCTTTCAACTTTACTGAATTCATTTATCAAATCTAAAAGATTTTTTGAGGGTAGTATTTAGGTTTTCTGTATATAAGATTATATCATCAGCAAACAGGGATAATTTGGCTTCCTCTTTTCTGACTTGCATGCCTTTTATTTCCTTCTCTTGCCCGATTGATCAGGCTAGGAATTCCAGTACTGTGTTGAATAGGAATTGTGAAAATGGATATCCTCATTTTGTTCCAGTTCTTAGAGAAAATGCTTTCAACTTTTCCCTATTTCAGTATGATGTTAGTTGTAGGTTTGCTGTATATAGCCTTTATTATTTTTGAGGTATGTTCCTTCTGTACCAGATGGTTGACAGTTTTTATCATGAAGGGATGCTGAATTTTATCAAATTCTTTTTCTGTGTCTATTGAGATAATGATACAGGTTTTGTCCTTGATTGTTTATGTTTATGTATCATATTTATTGATTTACATATGTTGAATCTTCCTTGCATCCGTGATATAAATCCCACTTGATAATGGTATATTATCTTTTTGTTGTGTTGTTGGATTTCGTTTGCTAGTATTTAGTTGAGGATTTTTGTGTCTATGCCCATCAGGGATATTGGCCTGTAAGTTTTCTATTTTTGTTGTGTCATTTTCTTGTTTTGGTATCAGAGAGATACTGGCCTCATAGAATGAGTAACAGTAGAATCCTTTCTCCTCAATTATTTGGAATAGTTTCAGGAGGATTGGTACTAGTTATTCTTTATACATTTGATAGACTTTAACTGTGAATTCAGCTGGCCCTGGGCTTTTCTTTGTTGGGAGGTTTTTTTTGTTTTTTGTTTTTGTTTTCTTTTGAATATTGATTCAGTCTCGCTGCTTTTTATTGATCTGTTCAGGTTTTCTATTTCTTCCTGGTTCAATCTTGGGAGGTTGTATGTTTCTAGGAATGTGGCCATTTCCTCTAGGTGTTCTAGTTTATAAGTGTATAGTTGTTCATAATAGTATCTGTTGATTTTTTTCTATTTCTTTAGTATTAGTTTTAATATCTCCTCTATCATTTCTGATTTTGTTTATTTGGGTCTTCTCCTTTTCTTGGTTAGTATAGTTAGTGGTTTACAATTTTATCTTTCTGAAGAACCAACTTTTCATTTCATTGATCCTTTGTAGTTTTTTAGTCTCTACTTCATTTAGTTCTGCTCTGATCTTTGTTATTTGTTTTCTTCTGCTAATATGAGTTTGATTTGCCCTTAATTCCTTGAGGGACATCATTAGATTGTTAATTTATAATCTTTCCACTTTGTTAATGTAGGCATTAGTGCTATAAACTCCCTTCCTAGCACAGTTTCTGCCATATCTTACAGGTTTTGTTATGTTGTACTTCCATTTTCATTTGCTTCAAAATGTTTTCATCTCTGTTTTAATTTATTCATTGACTCAGTGGTCATTCAAGAGCATGTTGTTTAATGTCCATGTATTTATATAGTTTCTGAAGTTTCTCTAACTTTATTCTACTGTGATCTGAGAAGATTCTTGATATGATTTCAATTTTTAAAAATTTGTTGAGACTTGTTTTGTGGTCTAACATATGTTCTATCTTGGAGAATGTTTCATGTTCTGATTAAAATAATGTATATTCTGCTGCTGTTAGGTAGAATGTTCTGTAAATTGGACTTATATTTTTAAATTCTGTAATGAAAAATTTTTTTTCATTTTCTGGTCTCTTTCTATAAGACCTTTAATATAATAGTTGTTACACTTTATTGAAAACTTACTTATTCTTTCAAATGCTTTTCCTTCTATATATTCCCTGTTTTTTTCATTTAGCCATCCTCAGACACCAGATACTCAATTTAAATTTCACCATCACTGGCTTCCCTGATAACCCTTTAAAGACAAGTCTAGGCTTTAACAGTAATTTCAGGCCAACTACCTGCTACCCATGGAGACCATGGAGTTGAACTCAAGTTTCTTTAACACCTAAACCTGGGTTCTTCTCATTTCTCTACTCTCTCTTCCAATCAGCAGGTCTGTTGGATGTATCACAAATACCTGCCCCATGTCCTAGTATTACTCTTTAGTGGGCATGAATAATTGATTCTATCACCCTTTCATGTTCAGCCTATACATGTGGAGCTGCACTCTTCTTCAAGACAGATTACAGGCACTTCAAAGAGGTGAAGACATTCAAAATTCCAGCCAGGGGTGGATCTAGGTCTGTTTACATCTCGAGTGGCATTTATCATGACATTCAAGGCCTTCATTCACCCCTCCCCTGAAGGTTCCAGCTGCACAATGCTGATGTGCTAACTGGCGCCCTTCTAAGTTCACGTCTTCCAGTGTTAATGGAAAATAGTAACATGTTTTTACCTTATGTTTGTTCTACTTCTAACACAGAGAAATCCCTAAGCCCTTCTGTGTATAGGACCCCTTTTAGCTTTCCATCTTTGTAGTATTTGTCCAGAACCAAAGTCAGCCTGGATTTATATTTGAAATTTCCTTAAATGTAGAAAAGAGGAAGAGGAAGGAAAAGGCTGTTGTTGTGGAATGCCTATGCACTGAGAACAGCAAAAGAACCATTTTTGGTTTTGCCCAAATTAGCATTGCTAGATAAATTGGGAGACTTATATCTTTCCAGTTGCCAGGGGAGCATGCCAGCTAATTTTAGCCCGTTGTGTAAATATAACCAGCACTGGTATGCACTGGCCTTTAACATTCACAAGGGTCAATGATGTCCTGCAACAGCCAGAGAAGTGCCTACGCTGGCCCTGTATTGACTGAACTTCCTGGGTCCTTAGTCCCCTGTGTCTCCCAGATATATTAATTTTCCTTGGAAGTGACCTTGGAGATCCCTTGGCCTGACCCCCTGCCCAGGGCATGACCTTTTCCATGTCTTTGGACAGAAAATTGCCACAGCAAAGGTAGCAACATTCTGCAACCCTTAAGGCAGGTGCAGCCTGAGTCATTTTTTCTCAACAGTGTAACTCTCAGGCAGCAGAGCTAAGAATGAAGTTTTAGAAAGAAATATTGTGTATGATCCTATTTTGTCTTCCTAAAAAATGTTTTTTTTAAAATTCAACTCCTGAAACACCCTGTCCCCCAATGAATATGCTATAGCTAAATGTAATTGTTTTCTAATCTAATTGCCAGGATAGGTCACAATAGAGCTTATACAACCAACCCTCTGAATCCTATCTGCTCTACAACTGGCAGGGGCAGATGATAGTCTCTGGGAGGTGAATATAACTGAAGCAGAGGAAAATCACAAAGGAGGAAGCTGCTCCAACCCCCACCGAGAGATCAGGCTTTAAGCTATACTGTCCCTCAGTATCCTCATCTGCTAAATTGAAGTGTTTATATATAGTTCCTACCTCTCAGAGATTTTATGGAGTTTAAATGAGTTAATGCATGCCAAACTGTTAGAAGAGCTCTTAGAAAATGATAAATGCTTAATAAATGTTGGTATAGTTTGGACGTTTGTCCCCTCCAAATATCATGTTGAAATGTAATCCCAAATGTTGGAGGTGGGGTCTGGTGGGAGGTGCTTGGATCATGGGGTGGATCCCTCATGAATGGTTGGTTTGTGCCTTCCCCATGGTAATAAGTGACTTCTCGCTCTGTTAGTTCACGTGAGAACTGGTTGTTTAAAGAGTCTAGCACCTCCCCTCCCCACCCCCCTAACTCCTGGCTCCTGCTCTCACCATGTGGTGTGCCAGCTGTGTTTCCCCTTTGCTATGATTGTAAACTTCCTGAGGCCATCACCTGAAGCCAAGCAGATGCCGGCACTATGCTTCCTATATAGCCTGCAGAACCATGAGCCAGTTAAACCTCTTTTCTTTGTAAATTACTCAGTCTTGTTATTCCTTTATAATGACACAAAAACAGCCTAATACAAATGTTGGCCATTGTTTTATTATCGTTATATGGATTGAAATCACAGTTCCCATTTACTACTTGGAGGACCTAAGCCTAGATTTCTTCATCTGCAAAATGGGCATAAGTAAAAGTCCTACCTCATAAAGTTGCTGTTAGGATTAAATGAATTGAAAGGTATAAAGCTCCTGGCATTTGCCTGGTCCTTGTGTGTGCCCAGAGTGTGGCAGTTCCTCTTGTTATTCCTTCAGGTGCTTAAGAATCTCTTCACTCAGCAATCACAACTGCTTGCAAACCACTCAGATTGTTCCAAAGACAATTTCAGAGTGGCTAAAGACATTAAGCAGGAGATGTGTGCTGTTCATTTTCAGTATTTTTTCTTGATGGCAACAGAGAGTAAGGTAATGATAAATACAAAATGGCTACAAAATATGTAAATATATAAAATATATTAAAATAACCATGAAATAGGGTTCAAGAGAGAAAAGGAACATTTCCTTTGTCTTGTTTCTGGGTTTCACTTTGAGGATTTCATCTTGTTTGTTTGGGTTTTGTATGTTTTTATCTCAGAGTTAATCACAAGAGTGAGAGTGTGATAGAGTGATTAGCCAAAGTGGACTAGCTATGCTGCTATTCTAGTCCAAAGACCCTCGGCAGACATACATAATAACAGAGACAAGTAAAAATGGAGTATTATTTCTTTGTAGATGACATGTCCCTAAGAAAGCCCTGCCGGGCTAATATACGCTATGGGATAATCCCCCATGTTCTCATTCAAGTAAGCATGTGTCATGGTATTTCTTTTCAGCAGCCAATTGATCCTGCTCTGTTTTTGCTTGGACTAATATTAAAATTAGTTTGCATTTCCTGAGGTAGCCAAGCAACTGGAGTAAGATAGTGACGTGGAGAGGGAGTTAGCTCAGACTGTTAAAAGTGGCAGCAGAACAGCTAAAAGCAAATAACCTAAAAACAGAAATCAGGAGGAAATTCCTTATTTAAGGTTGAATATTGCTAGATTATTTTCTTTTCATAAAAGAAGCACTTCTTTTAGGTAAACCATTGCTTGTATTAAAAACTCCCAGTTTTAGCCACTGCACTCCAGCCTGGGTGACAGAGCGAGACTCCATCTCAAAAAACAACAACAACAACAACAAAACTCCCAGTTTTTCCTAATTTGTTAATTCTAATGATAGAGCTACAGTGTGTGGTCCTCAGCAAACACTTATTACTATAGATCTTTCCACGCTCCCCATGATTCTCAGGGGAGTTGCAGTCAAGCTATGCTGTTGTATAATAATGGGCTGCGACAAACAAGTAGGGAGAAATTGCTCCTGTCCAACCTCAAACCTCCGTATGAAAAGGTTGAATGTTTATGGAGCTAGTGAAAGGAGCACAGGCTCAGAAATCAGACATACTTTGAGTTTAAAATCCTGTTCTTTAAACCACAAGTTATGTGACCTAGGATGAATTCCTTAACTCCTCAGAACTTTTTAACAAGAGCTGTGGTCCTACTTTGCATTGCTTGCTTTTAGCTCAGTAAAAGTTAGTGCTTTGCATGCATGATTCTTTTTAAGCTTTGTGACACCTCTGTGAGGTGGGCATTATTATTAGTCATGCTTTATAGATGAGAAAACCAAAGCTAGTAAGTGATTCAAAAGTCATGCTTTGCTACTGTAAGCCTTCTATAGTGCTACTAATGAATACTGCACATGGCTTGAATGGCCCTCATAAGAGGATACTGACATGCATGGAGATTTGGTTCACAGATACTTGAAACAGACTGCACCGGTATTTGCCACTAGTGGGAGCAGACAGCAGAAGATGGATTTAGCGCCCCTGCATTTGTACTCCTCTGTCCATCTGTCTGTCTCCCTTTTCCCAACTCTATGTTGATAACAATTTTTCTGACCTGCAGGTAATTTAGTTGCCTAGAGTGGCTATTCTTTTTTTTTTTTTAGATGGAGTCTCACTCTGTCACCTAGGCTAGAGTACAGTGGCGCAATCTTGGCTCACTGCAACCTTCACCTCCAACTTCAAGCAATTCTCCTGCCTCAGCCTCCTGAGTAGCTGGAATTACAGGCACATGCCACCACACTCAGCTAATTTTTGCATTTTTAGTAGAGATGGGGTTTTGCCATATTGGAATGACTGGTCTCGAACTCCTGATCTCGTGATCCACCCGCCTCGGACTCCCAAAGTGCTGGGATTAAAGTAACATATCCACCTCATTTCTTCTGTTAATAGACCTTCTCCTTCATACCCCACAAAGGCACATATGTACATACACACACATGCATACACACATCCATACACACACAACTTCTTACCATTCATACCCTGTCATGGCCACAGGGGTGGACACATGACTTTTCTTTGCTGTGATACTAAATTTGGCCTGCTGAAAACCCAAAGTCCAACAACCTGAAATAGGCCTGTCTGTAGTAGGAAATTAAAAGATCAACACAAAAAGAAGCAGAGACCAGCAGAAATGAGAGATGCACAGAAGGCAACTCACGTGAGCCAACCAATAGCACCTCCTAAGGAAAAGGCCAACAAGTGCCTGTTTCTGATATCTCTGGTGTTTCTGGGCCCAACCTTCCCCTTCCAATATCCTGATTGTTCATCTCTTTCTTCAATTCTGTGAGCTTCTCAATATCCTTTCCAGCTACCTGAACCAGTCTGAGAAGGCAAATGTGAGTTGGGTCTCTGTATGAGTCCATGCTTGCATTGCTATAAAAAAAATACCTGAGACTGGGTAATTTATAAAGAAAAGAGGTTTAATAGACTCATAGTTCTGCAGGCTATACAGGATGCGTGGTAGCTTTTGCTTCTGGGGAGGCCTCAGGGAGCTTTTACTCATAGTGGAAGGCAAAGCAGGAGCAGGCATCTTACATGTCTGGAGTAGGAGGAAGAGATAAGGGGGGATGTGCTATACACTTTTAAACAACTAGATCTCATGAGAACTCTAGCATGAGAACAGCACCAAAGGGATGGTGCCAAACCATTCATTCAGGATCCATCCCCATGATCCAACTACTTCCCACAAAGTCCCACCCCCATCACTGGGGATTACAATTCAACATGAGATTTGGGTGGGAACACAGATCCAAACCATATCATTCTGTCCCTGACCCTTCCCAAATCTCATGCCCTCCCATTGCAAAATACAATCATCCCTTCTCAATAGTCTCCAAAGTCTTAACTCATTTCAGCATTAACTCAAAAATCCAAAGTCTCATCTGAGACAATGCAAGTCTCTTCTGCCTATGAGCCTATAAAATTAAAAGCAAGTTAGTTACTTCCAAGATACAATGGGTGTATAGGCATTGGTTAAATACTTGTTCCAAAAGGGAGAAATCAACCAAAAGAAAGGGCTACAGGCCCCATGAAAATCTAAAACCCAGTAGGGCAGTCGTTGAATCTGAAAGCTCCAAAGTAATCTCCTTTGTCTCCATGTCCGACACCCAGGGTACAATGATGCAAGAAATGGGTTCCCAAGGCCTTGGGCAGCTCCATACCTGTAGTTTTGCAGGGTTGGGCTCCCAGGGCTGCTCTCATGGGCTAGCATTGAGTCCTTGTAGTTTTTCCTGGTGCACAGTGCAAACCATCAGTGGCTCTACAATTTCAGAGTCTGGAGGATGGTGGCCCTCTTCTCACAGCTCCACTAGGCAGTGCCTCAGTGGCAGCTCCAATCCTATGTTTTCCCTCTACACTGCCCTAGTAGAGGTTTTCCATGCAGGCTCCACCCCTTCAACAGGCTTCTGCCTGGATGTCCACACTTTTCCATACATCCTCTGAAATCTAGATAGAGACTACTAAGCCTCAGCTCTTGCATGCTGTGCACTTGCTGGCTTAATGCCATATGGAAATTGCAAAGGCTTATGCTTGCACCTCTGAAGCAGTGGCCCAAGCTCTACCTGGACCATTTTGAGCCACATCTGGAGTCGGAGCAGCTGGGATGCAGGGAGCAGTGTCCCAAGGCTACACAGGGTATCGGGCCCGTGGGCCTAGCCCAAGAAAACATTCTTTGCTCCTACGCCTTCAGGCCTGTGATGGGATAGGAGGGGCTGCCACAAAGGTCTCTAAAATGCCTTTGAGGCCTTTTCCCCATTGTCTTGGCTATCATTATTTACCTTCCTTTTAGTTATACAGATTTCTGCAGCTGGCTTGAATTGATCCCCTGGAAATGGGCTTTTTTTTCTATCACATGGCCAGGCTTCAAATTTTCCAAACTTTTATGTTCTGCTTCTTTAAATATAAGCATCAGTTTTATGCCATTTCTTTGCTCATGCATATGAGCATAGGCTGTTAGAAACAGCCAGGCAACATCTTGAACACTGCCACTTAGAAATTTCTTCTGCCAGATACCCTAAATCATCACTCTCAAGGACAAAGTTCCATAGATCTCTTGGGCAGGGGCACAATGTTGCCAGGGTCTTTGCTAATGCATAACAAACATGACCTTTGCTCCAGTTCCCAGTTAATTCCTCATCTCCATCTGAAACCCTCTCAACCTGGCCTTCATTGTCCGTATCACTACCACCATTTTGGTCACAACAATTTAACGAGCCTCTAGGAAGTTCCAAATTTTCCCTCATCTTCCTGTCTTCTGAGCCCTCCACACTCTTTCAACCTCTGCTTGTTACCCAGTTCCAAAATCACTTCACATTTTCAGATATCTTTATAGCAATGCCCCATTCCTTGGTATCAATTTTTGGTATTAGTCCATTCTTGCATTGCTATAAAAAATACCTGAGACTGAGTAATTTATAAAGGAAAAGGGTTTAATTCACTCACAGTTCAGCAGGCTGTATAGGAAGCATGGCAGTTTCTGCTTCTGGGGAGGACTCAGGGAGTTTTTACTCATGACAGAAGGCAAAGCAGGAGCAGCCATATTACATGGCCAGAGAAGGAGGAAGAGAGAGAGGGGTAGTTGCCACACAATTTTAAACAACCAGATCTCATAAGAAGTTTGTCACAAGAACAGCACCAAAGACATGGAGCTAAACTGTTCATGAAGGATTCACCCCCAAAATCAAATCACTTCCCACCAGGACCCACCTTCACCATTTGGGTGGGATTACAATTCAACGTGAGATTTAAGTGGGGATATAGATTCAAACTGTATCAGTCTCTGATGTTTGCAACCAAAAATGTTCTAATTTGGCATACTTAAGTCTTGCATCAGAAAGTTGAGGAGAATGAGAATCCTAAAGGTATTATATATATACTTTCATTTTTCTGAGGATGACCCAGCACTCATTCATTCAACACTCTTACTGAATACCTGTTACATGTCAGGCACTGTGCTGAGAGTGTGCAATTCAAGGATGAATAAAATATGGTTCCTGTTCCCAGTCTAGAAGACGAAGATGGACACTGATAAAAATGCAATAAAATGTCACCAGTGTTTTTATCAAGGTCATAGGAAACTGTAGGTACAGGAAGAAATAAATAGTCAATTATTTCTGGAAGGTTCAGGGAAGTCTTCAGAGAGGTGATAATCCTTTGTTGACATTTGAATGGTAAGTGTTATCTAGGCCTTTGCTATTCAAACTGTGGTCTGTGAACCAGCAGCATCAGCATTACCTGTTAGAAATACAGAATAGGGGTCCCACTCCAGATGTAATGAATCAGCATCCGAATTTAAAAAAATCTTCAGGTGGTTGGTACCACATTAAAGTTTGAGAAGTGCTGATCCAGACAACAAGAAGGATAGAGGAAGAGTAATTTCAGACAGAGGGACTAGTTTGAACAAAGGCTGGCAGACGTGATAGAGCATGATGTGTTCATGAGATTGTAAGTCATAGCAGAAGATGTGAGGGAGGATACAGCACAAATTATAGCAAGTCCAGACCACAGAGCGCCTTGTAATCGATGCAGAAAGGACTGGACTTTATCCGACAAGTAATGAGGAACCAGTAAAGTAAAAGTTTGATATAATCAGATTTTATATTTAAAAGTAGAGTAAAAACATTTCTGGCAAGCAGTGTAATAAGATGAAGTTTGGACATGATCCCGGATAAAAGGGAGATTTGAGGGGAAAGAATAACATGATTTGATTGATTTTGATTTGATGCAATTTATCTTAATGTTTCAAAGCTAAATGCCTGACAACGGTGTGGAAGATGGATTGGAGAGAGGGCAATACCAAAGGCAGGGAGACCAACTGGCATAGTCATATACTGGTAAGTAAGAGATGATCAAAACTACAAAAGTGCAGCAGGAGTGGAGAAGAAGAGTGGCTATCAGAGAGAAAATGGGACAGAATCTGCAGACCTTACTCAAAAACTGGAAGCTGCATATGGCAGCTAAGTGGGGCAAGGAAATCTGGCATATATGATAGAAGAGACAAAATAGAAGAGTCCATAGTGGAACAAAAGAAAGCAAGTTCTGTTCAGAGTCTGCTGAGTTGAATCCCCTGTGGGATGTATATATGGAGGAAAGCAAACATGGACACATTAGCAACAAACACTAACCTCATATACAAGTCTCTCTTGAAATTCCTCAACTAGAAACTACTTTGTTTTCCTAGAAACCATCTAGCTAATTTTAAAAAGAATTAACTCTGATGAAGAATTCAATGATTGTGAACTCAGACCATACAACCTAGAGCTGATCTTCCACCTGTTACCTGTTGTATTAGTCCATTCTCATACTGCTAATAAAGACATAACCAAGACTGGATAATTTTTAAAGGAAAGAGGTTTAATTGACTCACAGTTCAGCATAGCTAGGGAGGCCTCAGGAAACTAATAATCATGACAGAAGGAGAAGCAAACAAATCCTTCTTCACATGGTGGGAGCAAGGAGAAGTTCAGAGTGAAGGCAGCGGAAAGCCCTTATAAAACTATCAGATCTCATGAGAACTCACTCACTATCATGAGAACAGCATGGAGGTAACCACCCCCATGATTAAATTACCACCCACCAGGTCCCTCCATTGACACACGGGGATTATGGGAACTACAATTCAAGATGAGGCTTGGGTGGGGACACAGTCAAACGATATCATTCCACCCCCAGCCCCTCCCAATCTCATGTTCTCACATTTCAAAACATAATCATGCTTTTTTCAACAGTCCCCCAAAGACTTCACTCATTCCAGCATTAACTCAAAAGTTCAAGTCCAGTCTCATCTGAGACAAGGCAAGTCCCTTCTGCCTATAAGCCTGTAAAATCAAAAGCAAGTTAGTTACTTCCTAGATACAATGGGGCTACAGGCATTGGGTAAATACACTTATTTCAAATGGAAGAAACTGGCTGAAACAAAGAGCTACAGGCCCCATGCAAGTCCAGAATCCAACAGGGCAGTAGTTAAATCTTAAAGCTCTGAAATAATCTCCTTTGACTCTATGTCTTATATCCAGGTCATGCCAATGCAAGAGGTAGGCTCCCATGACCTTGGGCAGCTCTGCTTCTGTGGCTTTGCAGGGTGCGGCCCCATCCTGGCTGCTTTCACAGGCTGGAATCAAGTGTCTGCACCTTTTCCAGATGCACAGTGCAAGCTGTCAGTTGATCTACCATTCTGGGGTCTGGAGGACAATAGCCATCTTCTCACAGCTCCACAAGGCAGTGCCCCAGTGGGAACTCTGTTTGTGGGCTCCAACTCCACATTTCCCCTCCACACTGCCCTAGCAGAGGTTATCCATGAGGGCTCTGCCCCCATACCACATCTCTACCTGGACATCCAGGCTTTCCCATACATCCTCTGAAATCTAGGCAGAGATTCCTAAACCTCAATTCTGTCTTCTAAGTACCTGCAGGACCAACACCACGTGGAAGCTGCCAAGGCTTGGGGCTTGCACCCTCTGAAGCCATGGCACAGGCTGTATCTAGCCCCTGGAGGTGCTAGAATGCAGGGCACCAAGTCCCAAGGCTGCACACAGCAAGTGGGGGGCCTGCACCCAGCCCCAGAAACCATTTTTGCCTTCTAGGCCTCTGGGTCTGTGATGGAAAGGACTTTTGTGAAGGTTTCTGACACACCCTGGAGACATTTTCCCCATTGTCTTGACGATTAACATTTGGCTCCTTGTTACTTATACAAATTTCTGCAGTCTGCTTGAATTTCTCTGCAGAAAATGAGTTTTTCTTTCCTACTGCATTGTCAGGCTGCAAATTTTCCAAACTTTTATGCTCTATCACTTCTTGAATACTTCGCTGCTTAGAAATTTCATCCACCAGATACCCTAAATCATATCTCTCAAGTTCAAATTTCCACAGATCTCTAGGATAGGGGCAAAATGCCACCAGTCTCTTTGCATAGAAAAAGGGTCCTTTACTCCAGTTCCCAACAAGTTCCTCATCTCCATCTGAGACCATCTCTGCCTGGACTTTATTGTCCATATCACTGTCAGCATTTTGGTCATAGCCATTCGACAAGTCTTTAGGAAGTTCCAAACTTTCCCAAATCTTCCTGTCTTCTGAGCCCTCCAAGTCTCTAGGAAATTCTAAACTTTCCCACATTTTTATTTCTTCTTCTGAGCCCTCCAAACTGTTCCAACCTCTGTCTGTTACCCAGTTCCAAAGTTACTTCCACATTTTTGGGTATCTCTACAGCAGAACCCCATTCCTGGTACCAATTTACTATATTAGCCCATTCTCATGCTGCTAATAAAAATATACCTAAGACTAGGCAATTTATAAAGAAAAGAAGTTTAATGAACTCACAGTTCAGCATGACTGGGGAAGCCTCAGGAAACTTACAATCATGGCAGAAGGGAAAACAGACATGTCCTTCTTCACATGGTGGGAGCAGAAAGAAATAGAGTGAAGTTGGGGAAAAGTCCCTTATGAAACCATCAGATCTCATGAGAATTCACTCACTATCATGAGAATGGCTTGGAGGTAACCACCCCCATGATTCAATTACTTCCCACCAGGTCCCTCCAACAATGCGTGGGGATTATGGGAACTACAATTCAAGATGAGATTTGGGTGGGGACGCAGCCAAACCATATCATCTGTGTTTATTGTACACTCAGCAGGAAAGGCCATTGAAGAGTCAACAGAACTCAGAGTGTGATTCTGGGGACACAACAAGAGGACTTCTTTCTGTTCTCCCTAAATGCCCACAGCTCCTTGAAGCCTTAATTACAGTTCACTTTAAGAAGTAACAATGGACATCTACCATAAGCCAAGCACTGTTAGGCACTGGGGATATGACAATAAACAAGAAATTCTCAACCTCATTGGGCTTACATCTAGCAAAGGAGACAACAGTTAAACTGAAAATAAATGTGGCAGATGCAGTTATCCCTTCAAGTAAGTACTTGCTACCAGCTATCAAGAGTGTGGCTAGCTGACAGCCCCCAGTACTTAGCACTTTTGGGTCTACCCTGGCTTTAGATCCAAGACCACACTATTCTTACAGTGACTCCTAGACAATGGCTGGGCAAAGCAGTGGTATCTGAGAGCATGTACATCTTGGAGTGACCCCCAGCTAGAGTTGCCAGATTTAGCAAATAAAAACACAGGGCACCCAGTTAAATTTGCACTGCAGATAAACAATGAACTTTATGCCAAATATGGCATGAGAAAGACATACTTGAAAAAAACTCATTGTTGGCTGGGTGCAGTGGTTCACATCTGTAATCCAAGCATACTAGGAGACTGAGGCAGGCAGATCACTTGAGCCCAGGAGTTCAAGACCAGCCTGGACAACATGGTGAAACCCCATTTCTACAAAAAAAAATTAGCTTGGTGTAGTGTAGTACTCCTGTAGTCCCAGATACTCGGGAGGCTGAGGCAGGAGGATTACTTGAGCCTGGGGCAGAGGTTGCAGTGAGCTGAGAACTGCACTCTACCCAACTTGCAACAGTTGGTACCAGGAATGGTTTGAGAAAGCATGTGGTAAGATAAAGACTTGGGAACTAGATCACTCACCACTTTGCTGGTTGTAAGGACATAATGCCTGGTGGTAGACAGCCCACTGCATGAGATGGAGGTCCCATTGTTAAAAAGGTTCACCAATGGTAGACTGGGATGGCAGGTTGGAAGAGAGGAATGCACTGTTTCAAGCATTAGAATGTAGGGGAATCTCTATGTATGAAAATAATAGAATTTGCTGATTATTACTAAGTTACATTGATGCCTTACAGGAGGATAATGAAAAGCTGAGAATAGTTAACAAACCACTAAAACTAAGTGTGCAAAGAGTTTCTACAAAGAATCTGTCTTACTGTGAGTGAGCAGAAAAAGCTGAAGATGGGGCCAGGTGCGGTGGCTCAAGCCTGTAATCCCAGCACTTTGGGAGGCCGAGACAGGCGAATCACGAGGTCAGGAGATCGAGACCATCCTGGCTAACACGGTGAAACCCCGTCTCTACTGAAAAAATACAAAAAACTAGCTGGGCGTGGTGGCGGGCGCCTGTAGTCCCAACTACTCGGGAGGCTGAGGCAGGAGAATGGCATGAACCCGGGAGGCAGAGCTTGCAGTGAGCTGAGATCCGGCCATTGCACTCCAGCCTGGGTGACAGAGTGAGACTCCGTCTCAAAAAAAAAAAAAAAAAAAGCTGAAGATGAAGCACAGGATTTAATACAGCTACTGAATTTCAAAGACATTTGAATGCTCAAAAAAGCAGGGCTGTTAGACCAAAGTCAGGGCCCCAGGTGGCAACACCTGAGACTCTAACACATGGGACTGAAACATTTGGATGGATGTTCCTAGATTCCTCTGAACCTTCTGAGCCTGTAGGGATGGCTCACCCTTCTCAATTAAGAGCTAGCACATTCCTGTGTAAAAAGATGATATTAGGGGCTTTCCCCTAAAAGGCAATAGGTGGCTCCCTCCTCCACTCCTGGACATCAGCACACATCACAACACATCTGAGCCAGGAATATGCTGGGCCTGATAAGGAGTATAGCACAAATGAGCTGCAAGATGGCATCAGAATGAGTCATCAGGGATCAGGGTGCTTGATCAAGATGGCTGGAACATAAGTCTGGATAAAGGAGAGTTGCTTTTTGGTTTTGTTTTTTTACTTGGGGTCACTTTGTTGAGATACAGGATTTAACATCCCAGGAAATGATGCGAACTTGCTTCTGCGAACTTGCTGCTAGGGTAGCTCCTAGAAGCCTAGAGAAAGTGATGGCCCCCACCCCACTGAAAGGTTGAAATGCCTGCTTGCCATGGAAGACATAGGGGAAGTGGTTAAAAGGCTTAGGGAAGTAGGATTGCAGGAATGGGTGTATTAGGAGAGGCCAGAAAACCAATCAGAGGACACACCATTTCCCAAAGCCATCGGGAATGTGGACCAGAGTTGACAACAGAAGAGTCTGACACAGAACTTGGCTTGCTGATGACAGTGGAGCTCTTGGGCTCTCCCAAAGCAATTGACACCAGGTGGTGGTACTTAAACACCAGAAGCCAGGAGACTGTAATTATCATAACAACCAAAAAGAACAGAGTGGCAGTCAGGAGGGCCTAACCGATAGATCATCACAGAGATAGTGAATAGAACTTAGCACTCTTAGGAACAAACTAGATAGCCAGCAAGTGCTGTCTGTCATATGTTTGACATATGTTACATATATGTTATATGTGTATTCAGGAGAGAGGAAGAATGGGTGAGCGTGAGGCTGAGGGCAATTGCCTCCATAAAAAGTCATAATAACTTTGCCAAATTTCCAGGCCTGAGCTGATTTTCAGATTCAAAACCTGTTGGCTAGGTCTGCAAGGTGACTAGGTGACTAGGTCTGCAAGGGGAAGGACCCTACAATACATTGGCAAGTCCACACTGTGATGATTCCCAATGTCCTTCTCCAAACGAACCTATTGCCATTGACTTGATTGACTTTACACTAAGAAAAGAAAAATAGCCAAACCTTTCAACAGCTGTTGGAGGCAGGGTCTGAATCGTCATTGATACGTAAAGACCTGAAGCATCATCATGGGCTCCTGTGAGAAGTGGAGAACATGAATGTCAGGCAATAAATAGATTCCTGGCCGAAGTATGGTTTATAGTGAGTCCACTGATCCATGGGCCCACATAGTGGTCATTTTTCCTGTTCAAAAATGTATTATTGGTATTATTATACTTGGCAGTTGATGTAACTCCCTCACTAGGTCCTTGGCTTTTAGACAAGAGTTGTCATAATGGAGAAGGCCAAGTGGAGATCTCAGAAATTGCTGGCTATGATAAGTAAATCAAAAACAGTATTGCATCCTGGGAGAGTAGTGGAGATTAAAGAGGCAAGGATGCAGGGATGGTCGTCCCTGTCATATCTCCATTGAATACCCTAGTCTGGTCCCCACAGAAACTGAATGAATCCTAGAAAATGACTGTAGACTATCACAAGTACAACCAAGTAATGATCTTGATCATATCTGCTGTGTCCAACACAATGCCATTGTGGGAGCAGATAAATATGGCCTTGGGTTTATGGTACCCAACCACCAATTTGGCAAATGCGTGCTTTTCAATCCCAAATAAAAAAGGCCATCAGAAACAGTTCACATTCAACTAGAATGGGCAATATGTGTGGAACCCATATTCCTGATGGACCAGGGGATCTCTTATTACTCCCTCGATCAGTTGTGACTATGAATGGACAAAAGCAGCAACCCTGGTCTAAAACAGGTATAGTTACCTGGGGCTCAGAGTCTGGGGCTCACCATTGGGTAGGCTACCCAGACCACCAAAGGTAGTAGCTGAGGGCAAAGATAATTTAGAATGGTTGGTGAAAGAGGGGACAGTGAGCATGTTTGTAGCCCCAAGACCAGCTGCAGCAATGAGAGACTGCAGTTTGTCCCTCCTTCTTCTAGGTTTTCCCTTAGGAAGAAGGGCCCACCAGAGCCCTGGAAAGCTGCCCCTTGCACAGTTTAAGGGATGGACTGTGGCAGAAATGTGGCAGAGATGTGCTGCTCAGATCCCCCTTCAAGAAAAACAAGCTGGGCTTTAAGGACTGTCATTGACTGGCAGCTCTTAGCTTCTTTAAAGTCGATTCTGTTTTCACTGTAGCCCCTAGCCAAAGACAGCAAGGCGTGGCCAATTCCATCCAAAACTCTAGTGTGTAGTCTACTCCAGAGATCCCTGTTGGTCGGCAGGGATCTGCCGCATGGTCTGGCAGCTGTTTCTAGTTGCCTCCCTCCACCGGGTGAACAATGCCCCCCCTAAAAAGATATGTCTGAATCCTAATTTCTGGAATATGTGAACATTACCTTATTTCAGAAAAGGGTATTCTTTACAGATGTGATTAAGTTGAGGATTTGAGATGAGGAAACCATCCTGGATTACCCAGGTGAGCCCTAAATGTAATCACGTGCATTCTAATAAGATAAACACACAGAGGAAAAAGACAGACACAGAGAAGAGGAAAAAGCCGTGCCACCACCGAAGCAGAGACTGGAGTAGTGCAGCCACAAGCTAAAGAGTGCCTGGAGCGGCCAGAAGTGAAAGGAAGAGATTCTCCACCCTACCCCCAGCCTTAGGAGGAAATGCAGCCCTGCTGATACCTTGATAATGGACATCTGGCCTCTAAAACTTCAAGATATAACTTTTCTTGTTTTCTGACACCAAGGTGATAGTGATCTGTTGTGGCAGCCCTAGAAAATGAATGTGCTCCCCTTTTCTTTTCAGAGTCTCTCCTCAACCTTTTCTGCTCCTAACTATGACTCTGCATCTGCTTCTTGGGGTAACCTGACTTGCAGCAGTAGGACGTAACACAATGAGAGGGTATGGTTGAAAGGGCATGGAGGAAGGGCATCTAGCCCCAAGGCAGAGGGTAGAGGGGCAGGGAAGACAATCTAGAGCAAGTGACGTCTCAAGTGGCCTGAATGATGGCAGGAGCCAGCTAAATCAAGGGACACTAAAAAGAGAAAGTGTCGCACCCTCAAGAAACTAAAAACCACTCGATGTAAGGGAAGATGAGCTGTGTGAGACCGGAACAGCAAGGCAAGCAGCAGAGGCTGGATCCAACTGGCTTTGTGAGTGATCTCCGGTCTTTGTACTTAATGCTAAAGGCTTTAAACAGAGGGTGCCATGAGCAGCATTTCACTAATAAAGATGAATTCGTTTGCCTTAAAAGAATTGCAAGGATACAACTATTCTTGAGAAAAAGATACCACAATAAAACCTGCTCATTTATTGATGCCTTTGTGGGAACAGCTGTGTCTCTAATCTCACACTAAGAATGTTTCCACTGGGGAGATAGAAACATTATGAGGGCCTCAGGCACTCAAGCTTTCTCTTCATAGTGTGATAAGGACAATTTACACCCTTTTCTCAATCAGTATTATAAAGCACTGTGCAAAGGCAGCTTCAAGTTCCACCTTCCATGCAACCAGATTATCAGCCCTAAATCCTTTCTAAATAGAAATTCTGGAGCTGCCTTTGGCCATGAGTACCTTCAGGACAAGAAGGATTTTCAGCGAGGCAGAAGTGGAAGGGATGCATGAAATGGCAGAACCATCTGCAGCCTTGGACTTCTCCTTAGGGACTGCCCAGGGGACTGTATTGGTTTATTATCTCACAAGAGCAGCTGTGGGGTATGACCAGCCCTGGTGAGGGAGAGGTGTCCGCACCACCACACTCTAGGACGGCTCAGCCTACACAGGAAATTGTTATCTTACCTCCCTTGGGGAACAAAGGAGAAACTTTGTTTGATGCAGACTTCAAAAAAGAGTGGCCTAAGGGCCACATCTGGTGTATTTTCTGTGGTCTCCAATGCTGTGCTCTTGTTTTTAATTGAACCAACATTCAAATATTAGAAGAGTTCCCATGACAGTCCAGACTGCTAGGTTCCCTCATCAAATCTGGAGCGCCGGCTTCAGTTCACCCCCATTCCTTCAGGGATCAGAGCCCAGCAGCAGCCACCCACACTTTGCTCGGGACAAGCCTGCTCCAAGCTACACAGTACCTCCTCACCCTGGGGATTTGGATCCACAATACGGAAGCCAAGAGTTTTGTTTTCCTAACACGGGCATAGAAATATTTATCTGTACCCATATTCCCACCATAAGTGGGAAAATGCAATGCTACATTGAAAGAGCCAGAATTTCTAAATAAATACGAAAGAGTCTATAGTATTTTCCCTCTGACACCAGCCAGCTTTGTTTATTTAGTTTGAGTGTCTGAGTTTGTGCCCCCTGACTTCAATGTTTTCAGGGTCTCAGTTGCTCTTCCCACTTGGCCCAGTTCATCTGTTCTGCCTGCAGCACCTCGTCATTCTTCCACACTCGGCAGGCAGGCCTTGGTCCACACTCGCAGGTACCACACAGGAGACCATTTCTGCGAAACTGGGGGGCTCCAATTTTCTCCAGAGAAGAAGCCTCAGACAAAATCCTGAGGGAAGTGCAGAGAGAACTTCAGCAGAAAGGCCCTGATCACAAAGGAGATGTTACTCTTTTGCTTCAGGTGCCCCTCTCTCTTCCTCTCCTCTGTTGACACCCACACACCCAGTCTAGACCATGCCTTACTATTAAAGATACCAAGAATTAGAGTCGGCTTGTGAATTATTCTTTTTGCTAACACTCCTCCCTGCTAGGGAGCTGCTCCACTCCCTCACCCCCTCTCACTCCTACCCCATCCTGTAGAATACTCTGGCCTGAAGAATTAGCAAAGGAAATGGCCACCACCAGATTCTCATCTCTTTCCCAAATGGGCTGCCGCTCCTCTGAGTGGAGAGAGGAAACTACACCTTCTCCCTCCCTGCACAGGGCCAGCACCATTTGTTTACCTCTCAGTGCTTCTGAATGAGAAGGAAGAATAATTCACAAGCCGACTCTAATTCTTGGTATCTTTAATAGTAAGGCATGATCTAGACTGGGTGTGTGGGTGTCAAGAGAGGAGAGGAAGAGAGAGGGGCACCTGAAACAAAAGAGTAACATCGCCTTTGTGATCAGGGCCTTTCTGCTGAAGTTCTCCCTGCACTTCCCCCAGGATTTTGTCTGAGGCTTCTTCTCTGGAGAAATTTGGAGCCTCCCAGTTTCCCAGAAATAGTCTCCCATGTGGTACCCGCGAGTGTGGACCAAGGCCTGCCTGCCCAGTGGAAGAATAACAGGGTGCTACAGGCAGAACAGATGAACTGGGCCAAGTGGGAAGAGCAACTGAGACCCTGAAAACATTGAAGTCAGGGGGCACCTCTGCAGTGCTGGCCCTGTGTAGTTTCCTCTCTCCACTCAGAGGAGCGGCAGCCCATTTGGGAAAGAGATAAGAATCTGGTGGTGGGCATTTCCTTTGCTAATTCTTTAGGCCAGAGTATTCTATAGGTGGGGGTAGGAGTGGGAGGGGGTGTGGGAGTGGAGCAGCTCCCTAGCAGGCAGGAGTGAGGAGTGTTAGCACTGACATTGTTTAGAATTGCTGGCACAATTCAGTATTCAGTGAGTACTGAATTGATTCAGTAGTTGCAACAACACATTTCTCCTCCTCCTCCTCCTCCTCCTCCTCCTCCTCTTCCTTCTCCTTCTCCTTCTCCCCCTCCTCCTCTTCCTCTTCCTTCTTCTTCTTTCCCTTCCCCTTCTCCTTTCTCCCTTCTCCCTCCTTCTTCTTCTTCTTCTTTTTGATTTCCAATTTTTATTTTAAGTTCAGGGGTACATGTGCAGGATGTGCAGGTATGTTACACAGGTAAATGTGTGCCATGGTGGTTTGCTGCACAGACTATCTAGGTATTGCTCTCTCTCCACACCAACCCTTTGACAGGCCCCAGTGTCCAGAGTGTGTTGTTCCTCCCATTTGTCCATGGGTTCTCATTGTTCAGCTCCCATTTATAAGTGAGAACATGCAGTGTTTGGTTTTCCGTTCCTGCACTAGTTTGCTAAGGATAATGGCTTCCAGCTCAAACCATGTTCCTGCAAATGACACTGTCTTGTTCCTTTTTACAGCTGCATAGTATTCCATGGTGTATATGTACCACTTTCTTTATCCAGTCTATTATTGATGGGCATTTGGGTTGATTCCATGTCTTTGCTATTGTGAATAGTGCTACAATGAACATACATGTGCATATGTCTTTATAATGAAATGATTTATATTCTTTTGGGTATATACCCAGTAAAGGTATTGCTGGGTCAAATGATATTTCTTCCTCTAGGTCTTTGAGGAATCGCCACGCTATCTTCCACAATAGTTGAACTAATTTACACTCCCAATTGTGTAAAAGTGTTGCTTTTTCACCACAACCTCACCAGCCATCTGTTGTTTTTTGACTTTTTAATAATAGCCTTTCTGACTGGTGTGAGATGGTATCTCATTGTGGTTTTGATTTGTATTTCTCTAATGAGCAGTGGTATTGAGGTTTTTTTCATATGTTTGTTGGCCGCGTGTATGTTTTCTTTTGAGAAGTATCTGTTATGTCCTTTGCCCACTTTTTAACGGTGTTGTTTGAGTTTTTCTTGTAAATTTAAGTTCCTTGTAGATGCTGGATATTAGACCTTCTGTAGGTTGTCTGTTCACTCTGATGATAGTTTCTTTTGGTGTGCAGAAGCTCTTTAGTTTAATTAGATCCCATTTATCAATTTTTGCTTTTGTTTCAATTGCTTTTGGCTTCTTTGTTATGACTTCTTT
This sequence comes from Papio anubis, assembly GCF_008728515.1. NCBI lineage: Eukaryota > Metazoa > Chordata > Mammalia > Primates > Cercopithecidae > Papio > Papio anubis. The sequence goes on along the minus strand of NC_044986.1, from coordinate 42,698,529 downwards.
GCCTGTGCCTATGTCCTGAATGGTACTGCCTAGATTTTCTTCTAGGATTTTTATAGTTTTGGGTTTTGCATTTAAGTCTTTAATCCATCTTGAGTTTATTTTTGTACATGGTTTAAGGAAGGGGTCCAGTTTCAATTTTCTGCATGTGTCTAGCCAGTTCTCCCAGCACCATTTATTAAACAGGGAATCCTTTCTCCATTGCTTGTTTTTGTCAAGTTTGTCAAAGATCAGATGGTTGTAGGTGTGCAATCTTACTTCTGGTTTTCTATTCTGTTCCGTTCATCTATGTGTCTGTCCTTGTACCAGTACCATGCTGTTTGGGTTACTGTAGTTTTGTAGCACAGTTTGAAGTTAGGTAGCATGATGCCTCCAGCTTTGTTCTTTTTGTTTAGGATTACCTTGGCTATTCAGGCTCTCTTTTGGTTTCATATGAATTTTAAAATGTTTTTTTCTAATTCTGTGAAGAATGTCAATGGTGGTTTAATGGGAATAGCACTGAATGTATAAAATGCTTTGGGCATTATGGCCATTTTCACGATATTGATTCCCCCATCCATGAGCATGGAATGTTTTTCCATTTGTTTTTGTCATCTCTGATTTCTCTGAGCAGTGGTTTGTCATTCTCCTTGAAGAGGTCCTTCACTTCCCTTGTTAGCTGTATTTTTAGGTATTTTATTCTTTTTGTGGCAATTGTGAATGGGAGTTCATTCATGATTTGGCTCTCAGCTTGCCTATGCAACAATACTTTTTATTTCATTTTATCACTACTTTTAAATTTTCTACATAAAGGGCACCCAGGGTAGCAAAGCCATGGCCCGTCCTCACTTGATGTGCCCTTGGGGTTCCCCACTCTCCATTGCAGTCTCCATTACATTGAAGCTGGATGGTCAGGCTACAGCCACACAGCTGAGCCTGTTATTAAGCCAGGCCTACAGTAACATGCATGTCTGCCCCTGATTGAATCTTCCCAACAACACTGTAAGGTTGTATAATCAAGCTCATTTTTCAGACGAGGAACCAAGGCTTAGGGAGGTGAGGAGACTTTCCCAATATCACACTAGGGAGTGGTGAAGCACAGATAAGTCCAGGTTTGCCTGACTTCAAGCACTTGTCCTTTACTGATCTGCATACCCACTTTGTTTCTTTCTGGTCAGTTTCCCAATTTTCTTAGTTTCTGGCCTGGGATCTAGTTTCTGTTTTGACCTTGGCTCATTCCCTAGGTTGGGGTACTGGGGTATCTCTTCCCTGACTCAGACCTTTGATTTTCTGATCAACCATATTTAGGAATCTCCCTCTTTCCATGCTGCCCTTAGTTTCCCAAGGAAGATCCCCCACCTAATCCAACCTAGCCTGTAGGAGGTCTTTGGATCTTGGAAGATTTGCCCCTTTTCTATCAACGGGATCTGAACAACAGGAACATACAAGTATGTGTTTATATGGACTCACATATGTGCCTGTGTGTGCATGTATATATCTGCACAAGTATAAGTGGAGATCTAGCGATGTGAAATGGCACGGAGGTGCATGGGATGGGGCAGTCCTATTGGGATAGAGTAATTAAGAGAGATATGGGAGAAAATCTAGGAGTGACAGATGCTGACTGGATGCCCTTGTACACTTTATGTTTCTTCCAGATAGATTTCCTGCCTGGAAGACCATTCCCCAGGTTAGCATTTCCTTTTCTTGCCTGATGCTCTTCAGGAACAGTTCCTGTGTTTTGCATCTTGAACATCCAGTAAGTGCTTAATCTAGCAATGCAATTTCCCCCATTTGCAGAATAAAGAGGCACTCCTCATTGGTTCTTCACTAGGTCTTTTCTCCCTTATCTCTCAGACTCTGGACCTTAAGACACAGGCCTCAGCACCTGCTATTCCTGTGCCACTGTGCAAATAGGAAGGCTTCCAGGGCACCAGGCTGTCAATGTCCTGATGCAAAAGATGGAACTGGAATAAAGATATATTTTAAATTAACAATGCCATTTAAGTGCTACAAAATGGTTTTAGAAATGGATTTTTAATTTCATAATTAATGCATATTCATTGAAGAAAATTAGAAAATCCATTTGTGCAAAAAGATGAAATCTTACCAACCATGCAGGGAACCTTTGATAACCTCTTATTGCATCGTCCCAAAGCTTTTTCCATTAATGTGAATGTGTGTGTGTATGCATGTGTTTTTATAACAAGCATATACAGTTTTATAATCTGCTTTTCTAAGGGATTGATTATTATGGCTTGGTATAGTTCAATAATTTTCCAGAAATGCAAGTTTCTCCATATTATGCTTCCTTAACTTTTTGTATAATAATTTGATGCATCATTTACCAAACAAGTTACTATGGGTGGGTCAGGAGCAAGAAGAATCAATTTTTTTAAATTATGTTTCTGACCAAAGGTCTGCCTATTATGTACTGGCAGCTGTACATGAATCATTTCCTCTAATCCTTACATTAGGTTGATTTTATTACTTTCATCCTATAGATAAGGAAACCAGGCTTAAGAGGTTAATTAACCCACCCAAGGTCACATAGCTGAAAAGCAGCAAATCCATTCAGGTCTCTCTGACATCAAAATCTAGCTCTTTCCAACTTGCCTATCTATCATTGAAATAGAATTTGACTTGGGGTGAGCAGGAGAAGGGGCTAGCAATACTGATAATGTGATTTTTTACATTTATTTTTATTTTTTATTTTTTATTTTTTGAGACAGAGTCTCCCTCTGTTGCCCAGGCTAGAGTGCAGTAGTGCCAGCTTGGCTCACTGCAACCTCCACCTCCCGGGTTCAAGCAATTCTCCTTCCTCAGCCGCCCAAGTAGCTGGGATTACAGGCACATGCCACCACACCCAGCTAATTTTTGTAATTTTAGTAGAGACCAAGATTCACCATGTTGGCCAGGCTGGTCGTGAACTCCTGACCTCAGGTGATCCACCTGCCTCAGCCTCCCAAAATGTTGGGATTATAGGCGTGAGCCACCGCGCCCAGCCATGATAATGTGATTTAGATAGTTAAAGAACATGTCCACCATTATCATGAGGCCCATCTGCAGCATTTGGTGTGAATGTCTCTGATGAAGGCTCATACAGAAGGTCAATCCTAGGATCTTAGTCTCTACTGATTAGCCTACCTTTTAAAAAAATTCTTCAGCGAAGATAGCAGAAGAGATGACTTATATAGATGTTATACTCAGCCACATCTGAGAGCAGAACTAGTCTAGAATATCACAGGTCCAGACTAACAGGAGCTGTTTTGGTGTGAGCAGAGTGGGTCTCACAGAAGTGGTCTTGGTGATCAGTTGGTGATGGAAGTTCTAGATCCATTGAGAGATAAGTTCCAGACAGTGGCACACAGTCCAACAACTTGTACCAGCGTCCCCAGCCTCTGACTTTCCATGTTTCTGCTCCTGTGGCCTCCACAGTGCACATGCTAGCAGTTTACCTGGACCTCTGCCTCATCTTTCTTCTTTTGCGCTTCAATCCGCGTATTCACTTCTTCCTCCACATGGCTCTCATGGAGCAAAGGTGTCTAAAAAGATGGTAATAAGGCTGAGAGCTGAGCCTACTCTTAAACAACCCAACCTGCAATAGTATGCTTGTTGGAGCAAGGAGGAAACTGGGGAAACAGGCAGCCAAGCAGACTCATTAAAAGGCAATACTGTCTTTGCCTTCTTGGTACAGCAGGCAGATATTTTTAACCGGGGCTCTGCTGACTGAAGATGATTGGCAACAATGCCAGCCCTACAGTGGACTTCAGGGAATGCCAAGCAAATACACTCAGGGTCTATTAAATTTATATTCTTCTTCGCAAAAGGGTCTCTTCTATTTTCTGTAAAAATTCAGCGTAAAACAGGTGAATTTCCCTGTGGTCACTCACGGGCATTGGCTGATCACATTCTGAAAGAGCAGGACAAACAATTATTCCATGTTAGGAATTCTTTTTTCTTCTGAGAATGAAACCAGAGAGTGTATGTGCCCACTTGCAGATTTTGGTATTTCTGCTATAAGAGTTGGAGGATTAGCACTCTATAACTTTACCCTTGCCTTGAAAGAGAGACAGTTATTTGCTAGTACTTCAGTTATTCATTTCCTTCAATGCTATAGTCATAACTCTAAACTAGTTTAATGTCTTTGAAGAAAATTAATTAGCTCTTGTGTTGATACTTCTAAAGTGCTTTAATGCAGGTCTGGTTTGTACTCGGCCTTTAAAAGAATTTCCATGGCAGCCATTTAACAGATAACAGACTTTTCTGGAAATGCCCAGTGCTTTGTAGCATTTGAAAAAGAACATGTTTGATGGACATTTGTGCAATTAAAAATATAATTACTCATGATAAAAGTGTACTACTAATTTTAAAAATTCCTTTAAAAATGAAAGGTATGTCTTATAATTCATCAGAAAATAATTCCATGGCCAGTGTGCTTAATTATAAGGAAACTTTAAAGTATATGGCAGTACTTAGTAATCAGTGCTCAGAAAATCACAAAGTATTTAAAATCCCCAGAGTAAAATTCATTTGCTCTTGGTAGTATATCCCTATGTTTGACAGATATTTTTGTTCCAAATGTTCTCCATTCATTCTTAAATCAGATCTATCAAAAGCATTGAGCACCTGCTGTGTGCCAGGTTAATTTGTCCATCATTGTTTTAAATAATCCTCAAACCCAATTCCACATAACAGGCAGTAGTAAAGGAGAAAAACATCCTCATTTTCCAGATGATAAAAATTATACTTTGGGAAAATTAATTTACAAGGCTAAAGTCATTCAGCTAATAAGGATCAGAACCAGAATTTGAACACAGACCTTCAGCCTGTAGTGTCCAAATATACACCCACTTTGTTAAGGGGCTGCTGTGGAAATGTGACCAGCTGCACAGCCACAAACATGCCCATCCCTTCTTTTTGCCTCATCTCTATGCCAGGGCTTAGGTGAAAGTTCCTGAACTTACTGATTGGAATCCAAGTCCCTTCTGTGCTGCTGTAACAGAATACCTGAGACAGGGTAATTTATAATGAATAGAAATTTATTTCTCAGAGTTCTGGAGCCTAAAAAGTCTAAGATCAAGACACCAGCATCTGGTGAGGGCCTTCTTGCTGTGTGATCCCATGGCAGAAGGTGAGAAAGTGAGAGGGTAAGAGAGAGACAAAAGGAGGCTGAATTTGTCCTTTTATAAGGAATCCACTCCCATGATAATGAACCCACTCCCACCATAACAGCATTAATCCATACATGAGGGCCGAATACTCACAGCCTAATCACCTCTTAAAGGTCCTACCTCTTAAGACTGTACTGTTACAGTGGCAGTTAAATTTCACATGAGTTGGCAGTAGACAACCATTCAAATCATAGCAAAATCCTTGCCTTGTGCCCTGGGCATTTGTATTTTAAAAGCTTTTCAAGTCATTTTCATGTAGAAAGAGTTGAGAAACATGCTTACAAATCTATGAATCCAATTCCTTTGGCCTCTGCTCATAAATCTCATTTTCTGCAAACCATCTTCATTTTGCTGTTATTCCCTTTGGGATCCATCCCTCATAATTAATGTGGAGTAGCCCTGTAAGAAACTACCAGCTCCAGGAGACAGAATGATAGAATTGTGGCTTGCTTCCTTTCTGTCAAACTTACTCAGTATCTTCTCACTTACTCAAATTTAGGTGAAAAAGCCAGTGACATTTTTCCTAAAGCTAAGAAGCAGTAAGTATAACTGTGGAGTCAAAAATATTGGTAATTGGAAGAACATGAAGAAAAGCCCCAAAGATGTTTTTCTTTTTGTTTTGAGACAGAGTCTCACTCTGTTGCCCAAGCTAGAGTGCAGTGGCGCAATCTCCACTCACTGCAACCTCTGCCTCCTGGGTTGAAGCAATTCTCCTGCCTCAGCCTCCCAAGTAGCTGCGATTACAGGCGTGTGCCACCATGCCCAGCTAATTTTAGTAGAGACTGGGTTTCACCATGTCGGCCAAACTGGTCTCGAACTCCTGACCTCAGGTGATCTGGCTGCCTTGCCACAGACTTTTATTCAAATCCTTGTGACATGATTTTGGTTAAGCCATTTATCCTCTCAAACCTATAAAATAAAGATAATTATAGAAACTTCTTTGAGTTGTTAGGAGATCATGTATGGGTCTCAAATAAATCTAGGCCACCTTGTTCCCATCCTGTCTAGCCAGGGTGTCACACTCAAAGGAAACAGAAATCAGTTTCAAAATACTTTGAAAAGTAACACATATATACTAAGAAGTGTCTTTAAGGATGGCAAACGGGACTTAGAAGGGGCAACACATGTATGATTAAGCCATGGACTTAAGAGTCAGATTGCCTAAGTTCAAATCCTGCTTTTCCCACTTTACTGTTTGTGTTCCGTTGAGCAGGTTACCGAGGTCATCTCTGTGCCTCTGTTTCTTCATCTGTAAAATGGAGGTAATGAAAGTATTTACTCTGTAGGACTGGAAATGACAAGAGGTGGAATGGCCAAGTTAGGACAAATGTTTCTGAGGCCTATCTTGATTTTAGGTAGGCTAGAGCTTCAGAATTTAGATGCAAGACCTGTGTCTGTGCCCATTCTTCTTCCTACCACCCTGACAACCACCCTCACTTCTGCCCTAACATTCAGTCCCAATGGTCCTTAACCTCCGAGAACTCAGCTTCTCTTAAAGCCAAGGCCTAGAGGCTCAAGATTCAATACATTAATAGATATAAAGAACAGTGCTGGGACATAGTACTAAAAGTGTATGCTATGAAAATTATTATTGAAGTACCTAATACAGAGCAAAATATCCTTAAAACTCTTGACAAAACGAAGTCCCCAAAGTCCCACATTGGGTGGCAGGTGTCCCAACCTCTCATCTCTTTCTCTCCTTAACACTCCTGCCTCCTTTGCTGATACCCTCTACCTGCCCTTCAGGTATCTTCTTCACATTTCTCATTCCTGTAAGCTCAGGCTCTTTCATATATAATATAGTTTACCTGGTCTCCACTTTTCTTGTTTCTTTAGTAAGCAACCTTTGCTCCTATCAGGCTAACAGAGGTTATCAAGGGGTTGAGGAGGCAGAAGATTATGGAATGTTTTTGTCTCAGACACATACATATATACACAATTAATTATGATGCTTTCATCTGGTGGGCACTCTGTAATATGAGTGCTTCTCACTTTAATGTCAATTACTGAACAAGGGCAAAGCGACCCATTTCAGATATTTATGGAAAGTCTGATACCACCAATTCCTCCTGATTAACAGTGTATTAATTCGCCTGCCCAATGACTTCGGTCTGAAACCAGGAATGTAAGTGGATCCATGGGGGTGGGGCACATGCCGTCTGAGACCTAGAATTGTGCTGTCCAACATGATAGCCACCAGCCACACGAGCCTATTTAAATTTAAATTAATTAAAATCAAATAATATTAAAACTTCATTTTCTTAGCGGCACATGTTAAGTGCTCAGTAGCTACATGTGACTTGTACACTTCAGTCCATTGTCACTCCATTGGATAGCACAGACATGGAATATTCTCGATACAGCAGGATGTTGTATTGGGCAGTGCCAGTCTCTAGAGAGATCAACAGAGCTTGACTTGGGTATTCACAGAACCTCATTTCAGGCCTTCCTAAGCCTCTAGGCCATGCCTACAAAAAAGGCTGAGCCCCCAGAGGTTCAGGATCATTGGAACTGGAAGTTAGGGTGAAGGTGAGGATGGCAGTCAAGATGGTGGGAAGGAGTATGAGGACAAACACAGGCCCTGCATGTACATTCTGCAATATCTGGTCTACTTAAGATCAAAATGAGTCTCCCAAGAAACAAGGCAAGAGGCCTCAAAAAGATTTATTCTGCCCTCAGCCATTCCACCTCTTGTAACTAAACTGCTTGAGAAAGGAGCTCAGAGGTTATTTATTGCCTTTTAAATTGAAGTGGCAATTGGAAGTAATCATTAGGACATTTCAAAAAGAAAAATGCCTGAAATAAGTGATCAACAAGATTGATGCAAAAGAAAGTTTTCCACCCTGAATTATCCAGACTGCTGCTTTGATTCCCATGTAGACACAGACTGAGAACTTGTTGCCCACCCTTGCTTGTGATTTCTTCACACTGTGAAGTGAGAACCATAAGCGGTGGGAGTGGCAAAGACAGCAGGGAAGACAGGCTAGCAGACGTGGGCCAGGCAGGTGGCAGAATATGGTTGAAGATCTCAGTATCAGTTGGTTCTTGAGAGGTTCCCAAGGCTGCTGAAATACTGACTCTCAAAGGCATTCTTTCCTCCACAGGGCCTCCTGCCTGGAGGCCTTTCTTTGCCACTGTCCCTCAGAAGTTTCCACACACAGAGCTGATGAGTGGGGACTTCTGTCCTTTTCTTTGTAGGGCATTTTTTAAATTATTATTTTAAAAAATTTTTTAAATAAAACAAACTGAGGCAGAAGCTTCTGAAATCTCCTGCCTCAGTTTCCCTCCTTTTTGTGCACCCTTTCCTACTGCTCCACAGAACCAAGACAGAGAGAGACAGACCCTGATGCTTATACAATAAAAGCTTTTACTTGGGGAGGATCTGAGCTTATGCTTGCTGGGCATGAGTGGCATCTCAGGGTGCCCACAAGTCAGGACAGCAGCTGTCCAAAGTAGTCATGTGTCTGAGGAAGGACCAGGAGGGTGCATAGGCCCCACAATCTCTGTAGAATATGACTTTCCTCTCCAGGGAAGAACTATGGGATACAAAGCAGGTTGGCAGCTTTGAGGGCACTTGGGCAGCTTAAGGAAGCTTCTGAAGTCTCCTGCTTCAGTTTTCCTCCTTTTCCTGCTCCCTTTTCCACTGCTCCACAGAACCAAAACAGAGGGAGACAGAGCCTGATGCTTATACAATTTGTAAGGCCTTCATTAGGAAAAAAGGATTAAAAAATGTGAAAACACATCAGGTACAAAAGTGAATATTTATTTAGACTTTCAAACTCCTGGAATCTTAGAAATTCAGAACCATTCCTCTGAGAATGGTTTTTAGGTGGTTTTCCAGAAATGAGTACATAGGAATGTTTCCTGATGGCAATGTAGCATTTCTCTCCACCTAGAACATTCTACAGCTCCTTGCAGCAACTATCATTCACAGGAGCTGTGCAAGTGAGGATTTCTGGAGCTCAAACTTTATTAGCTTCACAGCGAATCCACCTCTGACCACAGATTGTAGACCTGTGGGATGGAGTTGGAGGGTGACCCCAGGTTTTGTAGCCCTCCATTTTTTCTTTTACAAATAAGAAAATGACCCCAGAAAAGTAGTTTCTCCACTATCCCACAGTTTTTAACACCGGGAATGAGAACCCAGATCTCCTCTTCCCAGCCTGTGTTCTGTCCTCTAAACCACTGAGTTTGATAGGAGGTAGTATCAGAAAGTGGTCAGAGCTCCAAGCTTAGAGTCAAAAAATTTGAGATAAAAATCCCTAACCTGCCTTGTTAGCAGTGAGATCTTGGGCAAGTCCCACAGCTTCTCTGAACCTTAGCTCCTGATTAAAAATAGAGAGAGTATCCTCGACCCCTTGTTGCTGAGTACATTAAGTGAAATAATATATATGAAAATGTATACAATGTAGTAGGTGCTTAATAAATATCAATTGCCTCGTTGTCTCCAATGCCATCGCAAGAAGTATGCCTTTCTACCAGGAGAGTATGTGTTAGGGAAAGAGAATGTGAAATTAAATGATGTAACTAAAATTTCTTAAATTATTTTTTGCAAGTCTAAATGAAAAGGAGCCACGTATCCTTATATCATCTTTGCAATTCAAACAACCTAGGTGTCAGGTCTTCAGAGTAAAAAATCGCTATCAAATTAGCTCTAACCACAAAGAAAATAAAGTGTAAAAATGATTTGCAATTGATATTTTCTGCATTCTTCTTATGATATCTTCATGGCTACTTTTACATTTAAAAATATGAATTTAAACAAATATTTAAAACATAAGGTATTGGTTCTATTTCCTGTTTTCCCTCATGCCAGAACAGATTTCATGCTGTCATATACACATTCAAGCAGAAAGCCATTTCGCTTTTTCCATTTGTTTTCATTACTTTTTTTCTATATTTGTTCTTTGACACTGTTTGTATTGAAGCCAGGGTTTGCCTTCTTTTCACTTTCTCTCTCCATGGCAACAGATAGATTGCAACGCCACACACAAAAATGCAGAATTACAACCTCCCTGCCAGATCAGGCAGAAAGAACTGTGTACGGTATAACTAGTGATGGAAATAGGATAGTTAATGAATAAGCCAAATCTTTCCATTTCAGGCAGAATATAAAACGTAATTCCTTTTCGCATCTTTTCTTTTCTCCCTAGGAAAGACCCCTAGCAGGCACTCAAGAATTATTTGTAGAATGAAGGACTGATTGGCTATTACCGCTTCCTTTTCTAAGTGCTTGCCAGTCATGTGCTTAATAAGCAATTTGAGAAATTGTAACTGTAATTGTTGCTGTTTATTGAATGCTCTCCATCTACTGTGCACTGTACTAAGTGCTGTATATACATGAGTTCACTGCACCTTCACATCCCTATAAAATGGTCATTTTCATCTGTTTGCAGATGAAGAACCTGAGCCCAGACAGCTAGGAAGTGGAGGAACTGAAATTTGCTCCTTTACAGTGTGTCTGACACCAAGCTTGGGCTCCTAACCTCTCTGTTGGCACACTAGTCCAGAATTTGGCAGGGAGATCAATATCAGTTCCACTGGCCTATTCTTTTCATAAGCTACCACTCCCATCTCTATGTTAAAAGGGGGTACATTTGTTCATCACTGATGTTTTCTCCGTGTTTTCAGAGGGTTCTGACAGTGGCTGTCTATTACAGTCCAAATTTCCTTCAGTGTCTAGGACTTGTCTCAATCCAGTGGTCTGAATTCATCTGAAGTAGCTACATGTCCTCTTTCTTTATAATGTCTGCTATAGTCCTTCCAGGATCAAGTCCAGCTTCTTTGCTAAAGATTATTTTCTTTGATGATTCATTCTCCTTAGAAGCACTTGTAAGGTATTGACATTGTTTGGGTTCATGGTGTTGAATTCTATGTGACATTGATCAGCTTGTTACTGAGCTTCAGTTTTCCTCATCTGTAAAATGAGAATGTGGTCATATGGTATCAAACTTCTGGTAGTCTTCAGTGCTTAAGAAATGTTACTTGCCTCTTTTATTGCTCTTTGGACAGCAAAAAAGAGATTAGGCTTATGCTTTAGATATGTCATCTTAAATATCACCTAAATAGGTTTTATCTGACCACTTGCTCTAAGTAGAAACCCCTCCTTTGTTATTCCCTATCATCCATACACAATTTGTTTCCTCAATAGCAATTATCTGGAATTTGGGTATTTTTGTTGCTTATTGTCTTTCTTTCTTCCTTCCTGGACCAAGCTCCATGAGGATAGTAACAAAATGTTTTATTTCCCCGCTGTATATTCACCTCACCATCTAGTAGTGACTGTTGCATAGTATTTGCCCAATAAATACTTGTTGAATGGATTTTAAAAGTGAATGAATCATTCTTCTTGCCTCCCCACTCATTCCTTATTAAAGTCAGTATAATGTGCCACCATATCTTCAGTCACCAGGCTCACAACTCAGGCGCCATCTTTGATTTTTCTTCAGTACTTACCCCAAAGTCTTGTTGATTATTTTATCTGCAATCTATTTCAGACCAACTCTTTCTTTTCCAGTTGTGTAGCCTCTATTGAGTCCAGACACTTTTATGTGACCCCTAAATTATTGCAAAAGCCTCTTGAATACATTCTCTTTGAGATCTCTATCCCACCCAGTTCTCCTATAAAAGCATTCAGGATTCTTTTGTTTTGTAATTTACTGCAGCATTATGTTTCTTCAAGGATAGTTTTGAAATCCCTTCATCGTCATTGAAATAGCCCATTTTCTCATTCTTTTCAAAACCAGACCTAAACTAGAAAAATCCATAGGTCTCTGATATAGTGCTTACTAATTTCTTCCCCAAACTTTCTTTTATACTACTCTCCTCCCAACTGAAATCCCTTCTCCAATCCTTTCCCTCAAAACTTTTCCTTTTCCTATAAACCCCTACTTTGAAATTCATTTTTCGTGATTTGAGATGTAGCTTTTCTCTCAGCTCTATCATTAGCTAGTTTGGAATCACAGATAAACCCTCAATTTCCATCTGTTTAGGCAAGTTACTGAAAATGCTTACATAGAAATGCTCCCCAAAGATCAAATTTCCTGGGATTCGTGGTGCTATTGTTAATTAAGGCTTCCCTTTTGCTTAGTGCCCAGGGAGCCTCACAACTTGTAATAAGGCACCAAAGTAAGATCTTAGGTGGGTGAGGAACATGTCTTTCTTTTGTAAAGTGGGAAAATGACTACTGTGAACAGGAACCACTTCTTAGGCAGACCTAATTTAATAAAACACAAAGTTTAATAATAATAATAATATGGAAGTTCAGGATCTAGAAATGGATCCTCTTCAAATATCTGTGCTCAAGTACCCTTTGAAAAATACTTCTACTCCTCTAGAAATACAAATGCTCCAGTTTGAAGATCACTGGACTAGAAGATACTTGAAATTCTTTTCAATATAAAATTCCATGTAATTCACATTTAAGGCAGTATTTGGGCACCCTGTGAAGTGCAAGTTCTGGAATGAATCTGCAGGCAGATACCAGTGTATTCTACCAATTACTAGTGTGTGATCTTGGGCATGTTACTCATCCATTCCTTGGCTAAGTGGAAATAATAATAGTACCTGTCTTGTAAGCATATTGTGAGGACTAAATGAGTTAATGCAGATAAAGCACTTAGAGCAATGTTTGTCACATGTTAAGTATTTAGGAATTATTTGCTGTGATTGCTGCTGCTGCTGCTGCTAATACGACTAACATAACTAGAGAGATGCCCTGGCAAGAGTCTGAGAAGTCAGTCATATCTGTATGATTGAAAAGCTATCTGCACACAGGTGGTAATGAAACTGTATGTAATGATGCTTCTGTGGAAATTCTTTCATTGAACAAATGCCTATGGATCAACCACTGGCTCTGTGCTAGCTGTTGAAGAACAAATAAGTCAAAGCTCTTATACTCTAGGAGCTAACACCCTGAAAGGGAAAGTTAAGTCAGCGCATGCTATCATGCAATTAAGGGACAAAATGATTGGTTAGAAAGGAAGTTACAGGAAGTTAGAAAAGGGGAAAGCAGTGAGGACTGAGGCCTAGGAAACTGAACTATGCTGTAAAGGAAAATTTGATTTGGATAAATGTGGGAGGAGCTAAACACAGGGAAGCTTTCATATTTCACCCATAGCCATAGTATCTGGGGAAGAAGAGCTAGTATAGAAAATTAGGCTGATGAGAGAAACAAAACTAACTCAGTCAGCCAGCATTTAATCTTAGCAAGAAAGGAATAATGGTCCCAAGCCAGCAAGACGACAATTGATAAGGATAAATGCAAAGTCCTGTTCTCATGTCCAAAATGTGAACTGCACAAGTTCAGAACTGGGTAACCCTAACATGATAGTAGTTCATATGAGAAAAATTCAGGAAAGGGTAAATTAGGGATCAATTGATTGCAAGCTCAGTATGAATAAGAATTTTTCAGCCTGGGCTGAAATTACCAACCCAACCTAGGAGGCTGCTGACCATCAGGGAGATCATTGTTCAGTGTGAGGTTTTTCAGACCCTTGAAGTGACCTTTGAAAAGACTATTCGAGGGATTCAGTTTGGATTTAAATTTTAATATATGATACTTTAAGATATGTATTTTAAAAATCGATTTCTTAAGCTTTTAAGTTGAGGTGACAAAGCCTATCACTCAATTATAGTAAATTTAAACAATCTTTTTTAACACTTTTATTTTAGGTTCAGGGGTACATGTGCAGGTTTGTTATACAGGTAAGCTCATGTAACAATCATATATATATATATATATATATATATATAGTATTTTTAGTAGAGATGGGGTTTTACCATGCTGGCCAGACTCGTCTCGAACTCCTGACCCTGTGATCTGCCTGCCTCGCCCTCCCAAAGTGCTGGGATTACAGGTGTGAGCCACGCCCGGCCTTAACAATCATTTTTAAAAGGACTTTGAAATAATACTTGGCCCTACCTATGAACTTAAAGACCTTAAAACATTTGAACTGTATTTATAAATTTAAAATAGCTGTTATATTTTGGCAAATCTCTTTAACCACTGACTTACAAGACAAAACTTCCCAGGCAATTAATATTAAAATAATATATTTATAAATATGATGTCCCAGATTTTCCTAAATGTTCTAATACTGTATATAAATTTAGTAAGATTTTCAGTTAAAATTGTAAGTCTAAGTCAAGTTCTCAACTACACATTTTAAATTGGGTTAACAAGAATGACCCTCAAAAATTTTTCTAATTATTTCAAATACACAAATTGCTAACTATACACCAATTTCATGATATAAAAATATTAATATACTACGTTTGATTCTTCTTAAAACATATCTACACAATTCCAAATCTTCCAAGATAGGAAACTATTTAGCCTTTAAGTTAATTATTTTATTATCCTGTACAAATTTTGGGATTACCCACTCATATAATGTGTATAATGTGGAAAATGACCTTCTCAGAATGAGATTACAAAATCATCAGAGATTTTAGTGGGGAGCCATATGTATTTTCTTTTTTGGAAAACTCGATGAAATGCTTTGTACCCAATTAGTTTTTATCGTAATACTATGTAATATCAGAGTGTTTATGAGATGAGAGAAGAGGGAGAAGGGAGGACAACAAACCCATTTCCCTGGATCCAAGTTCTATACTATCCTTCATTTTTATTCTTCGCCTAGATATCTGCAGTTCCTACCCAAACTGATTATTTGACTGGATTTTGCATTTCTTTGGTTCTTAAGATAAATAAGTGCTTTTCCATCTAACTCTAAAAGTCCTTATACTTGGTGGAACATTCTAATTTTTTTCATGTACTGCTGATTGCTTTAGGATCACACAACTTTTGCAATTTGTGTTTGCAACTAAATTCTGGGTATCTCTCCAGGTTTTGCCTTGTTTTTCATCCCAATCTGCAAGGTCACACTGCCGATAGTCCAAATCCATGTAATTTGGTGCTGGGCAGACCATGTAAAGTATTTTCTGTCCAGCACTGCTCCAGGTGCTTTGAAAAGAGATCACGACAATGAACTGAACTCCTTCCAATGACAGCTATCAGAACTGTCCTGAGGACTGGACACAAATGTCTATGTGGAAGGGCAGAAAGGAGGGTTTAGGAAGACATAGTGACAACCTGCAAATGTATGAATGACTATCCTGTGGAAGAAGGAGTAGGGTTTTTTATTTGACTCCTGAGACCGCTGGATAGATGTAACAGAGTGGCAAACTCTTAAGGAAGAGCTTTTTCTAATAATTGGCTTTCTCATAAAGGAATAGATTACCTTGGGAGAAAAGTGAGCCCCTAGACACTGGAAGCATCCAAATGAACCTGGGTACCCATGGGTCAAGGAGGTGCTAGAAGAATTTTAACAATAGTCATGATGTTGACTTAAAGAATGTATAAAATCTCTTGCACCTTTGAAAACCTCTGATTTCAGAAAACAGAGTTCACAAAGCTAGATGGCTCATAAAAGGCATCTAAATGTCAAAAACGTAATTGTGTTGTTAGATTGCCCCACTTACTGGAGCATCGGCATTGCAAACCTCCTATGCTGAAAGCCTTCTTTTTTCCTGAGACAGAAAGCCCTTTGAGTTCTACAGAGAGATCAGAAATGGAGATGGATTAGGGAAGTGAGGTGGAGGGAGAAGGAAGGGAAAGATTTGTGGCAACAGCTGGAAGACATTAGAGCCACAATAGAAATTAAAAGGAATGGATACGCTGAGCAGAGAAAGAAAACATTACTAAGCTGCACTTTAAGAAGGGGAAATGGTGAACAAAGTTTTATCTCAAGACTGTTGCCTTCGAAGATGTAGGCGTGTGTGTGTGTGTGTGTGTGTGTGTGTGTGTAGAAAGAGAGAGAGAAACAAACAATGATAATTTGACCTAAGGATATCAAGGACAAAGTAAATTTTTTGGACACTTCATTAGTATTAATCATTATATTATATTTTTATAATAGTCTTAGCTAACATCTATTAATCCCTGCTCAGTGACAGGAGCCACATCAGGCATTTTCTGTACTCTATCTTGTTCTATACCAGCTACAGATTCACTACAGTTTAGGAATCTGAGAAGAGACAAAAGCCTAAAGATCACTGTAGAAAGATGTCCATTGACTATTCATCAGATCACGCAATTAAACCTTCAGGTTCTCTGGTCAGAAACCTGGCTTTGAAACTCAGCTTCACCATTTTACCAGGTTTCAAAAACTTAACTTCTTAAACTTTTCATTTTTCAAGATGTAAAAACATCAATAAATTACATACCCACTATTTCATAGGAAAAGTTAGGAAAACTAAATGAGGAAATGCATGTAAAGTGGCGACTACAATACCTGGCACATAGTAAGTGCTCAAGGCAGGAGCTACTCTTCTATCACAGGGGTAGACAAACGTTTTCTTCGAGGTGCCAGATAGTAAACATTTGAGGCTTTGTGAGCCATACAGTCTCTGTCACAACTTCTCGACTGCCCAAGTACTTCATTTATAGACAATGAAATATGAATGTAATAAAAGTTTCACATATCACAAAAGATTCTTCTTTTTTTTAACTATATAAAAATACAAAAAACATTCTTAGCTCACAGTCTGAGAGCCGTAGTTTGCTGACCCCATGCCAGCATTCAAAAAACCTTTGCCTCCACTCCACAATAGCCACAAGGCAGGCTTCTCAGGCCATAGACCTTGTCCCCAGAAGAATACCCTTTCCTCTCTAATATCTCATTTTCTCTCTTCAGCTACAAAATGAAAAGAAAAAAAAAAGTCTTTGCTAAGTGTCCCTACTGTGCTGAATCTTGCAAGGAAAATAGACTACCCCTTTGGCAGTTTCAACCCTGGTAAGAGGCAAGGAGCAAACCGATGGAAAGTTGATGGCCAAAGCCTGCAGAAGCACGCTGTCTCCCACCCTCCACACACATCCATCAGAACCTGGCTGCCTCCTCACTAGGGCATCTGCACACTCCGTTGTTTCCTTCCCAGTGCTGCAAGATTCTCTCCCCAATCTAGGTCCCATGGCAACTTTGCTTGAAGCAACTTGCTTTCAAGCAACAGGCTCCATTAAAGTTAGAAAAGTATAAATTAATCAATATAGGGAAACACAGCCTGATAAAGCCCCTTTTGTGAGCTTTTTATTACGGCCTTTTTATCAGAACCGTGTTAATGGATGACTTCTCAAATAAATTAACATTTCTATCCTAATGCAAATTTAAAAAGGGGTATCAGCAAGGCATTTTATAACACATAAAGATATGCACTCTACATTTTTCCTGGAGAGTTACTTGGCAATATATATCAAGATTTTTAACATCACCATTCTTTTTGACCAGGTAATTAACCTTTCAAGAATGTGCCCTAAGGATATAGTCATACATATAACACAAAAATTTATGGACAAGATGTTCACCACAGCCTGTGTCCCTCAGGCTAAAATCTTGAAACTAACTGATTGGCATAATCGGGCCCATGTTTTTTCTCCCTATGGCCTATCTCTGGTCCAAACAGCTAAGACTGAAAGGGTTAGGAGAGGAGCAGGGTCTTGTGGTAATCAGGGTGGTCCCTTTAGGGGACTGTGAATAGAGTGATAACACTTTTCACACAATAATATTTAATGACACAGGAAAACAGTCACAGTAGAATGGCAGATGAGAAGAGCAAACTGTAAGCTGTACATATGATAGATCTTAACTTTGAAAATAGTTATTCATAAAGAAATAGATATTTACCCAAATGACTTATTCAGTAACTAAGTTATATGTGAACATGTCATCAAAATCTATTTGTAACAAAACTCTCAGAGTTATTTCTCTCCTCTTACAAATGTTTCATACGTGCCCCTCCTGCCTCATGTCACTCATCAGTTCTGTGGTCTATTCATCCCAGCATATTGCCACCACCAGTGACAGCCGGGATTTGTTCCTTTGTTTCCTTAAGGCTATGAAGAAAAGGCAGTACAAACATAAGGTTTTTGACATATATCTACAAGTAGAAGTTGTATAGTACAATGAATTTTGTAATGTGTTCAATTATTTTTTAAGTAACCTGAAGATATATAACACAAATGCACATATACACCTTTGCGCACACACACATATGCATACACACAGACAAAAACACTAGAAGGAGGAACTCCAAAATGCAAATGGTTATTATCTCTAGGTGCTGAGATTAAAGATTACCATTGTATTTTGTTTCCTTCTTCCGATTTTTCTATATTTTGTTGATTGGTTGCATCTACAAATGAGCATCATTTTTTATAATAATAAACAGTAAATTTTTAAAAAAGATACAAGTATTAGTATTTTTTTACAAAAAGTAAGTAATAATCTTGACCATACCAGGCCCCAAGCCACCACCCATCCCCACATCTCCACCCTGCCTTTTCTCTGTTTTTATCTGGGGAAAGTAGAGCCTCATTGGAGGAAGATGCAAAGTCATACTGTCCGGCCCTGCTATGTACTCTGTGCTGACATCTTCTACTTGATTCCCCAGTTCCACTCTCCCCTTCACTCCACTCTGTGGCCCTGTAGACTGATCTGTAGAGGTCTGCGTTAACCAGGCTCCTCTGCCCTCTGGCATCAGTTGGATTTGGCCAAGGCGTGGTGTGTATCAGCAGGGTCTCTGGAAAGCCATAGCTTCACAGCTCCTGTCAGGCAGCTTTCTCTGTACTTCTCATTCCTTAAGCCCTTGTAATTGGTTTTTCCCCTTTCCCCTTCAGGCTGGTAAAGGCTCCCTGTTCTCTCACTGCTCCAGGATTCCGCACCATCCCTTGTCACATTCCGTAAGCCCTGTCCACACCACTGAAATCAACCTTTTATTAAACTCTCTTTAATTGCCCAGCTTGAGTGGGCCATCTGTTTCCTGCTGAGTCGTGGACAGACAGATACTCACGTTGCTGTACACATCTTGGCCCTTAGTACTCACTACCTGTTTACATTAATCCTACTGACTCTCCAGAGCTCTCCCACAATGGTGTCCTTACCACAAGCATAGCTGACTCCTGCCATTCCTCAGGCCTCATCAGACTTAATTTCCCCCTAGACATCTATCCTTGGGATCAGAATGAGGGCTCTCACAGGTTCCATATTATCTCTTTCTGAGTGCTGCCCCAATGTGGGCCCACTGCCCAGACTGCAGTGACACCCCAGATATTCCACCACTGTTCCTTTTTTCTTTCCATTGAACAAGACATTGTTCCCTTTTGTTCTTAATCCCCAAATCCAAGCTTTGGCAACAGTCAACTCCTGGATTGAAGAAAATTCCCTCAACCCCAATTAATGTGTCCAGCTCATAAGCAGTTTTGTCTTGTGCTCCTAGTTTCTCCATTTAGTTCAGAGGTTGTGATGCCTCTTCTTGTCATCGTCTCTATGAAGGTAATGGCCTAAATCCTAAAGGGGTTGGGATGTGGCAGGAAGTAGGAGAGGAATCAGGGATAATCCCAGCCATGTATGCTGGTATATGACATGTGAATTGTTCATGACACTCACTTAAAGAAATAGCACTTTTGCTCGCTTTTTCTAAATGAATGAAATATGACTGTAAGTCTACATATCCTGAGGCTAGAGGTGTCTGTTATAAGTGAGTGGTGGTAGCTCCCATTTAGTAGGCTCATATAACAACCCTTAAGCTCATAAAGCACCTGGAAAATGGGGGCAGTACTTGGATCTATTTCCATGTAGTTGCTATAATTATCATTGGTCTTTCTACAATGTGATGCCTCTGTCCAGTGCTGATTCTCTAATGTCTGTCTGGCACAAGGCACTCCTCTGGGTGGGCTGGCTTCATGTTTTTTACGGGGAACTTCACCAATCGCAGGTTCTATTATGGGGGACTGTATTCATTATCTATTGTTGTTTAATAAACCTCCCAAAAACTTAATAGCTGAAAACAACGATTTTCTTATATCTCATGATTTTGGGGGTTGGCTAAATTATTCTTCTGCTGGTCTTGCCTGGGCTAATTCATGTGGCTATATTCGGCAGGTGCATTGGCTAGGGCTGGCTCAGATGAGAGAGCTGGGATGACTGGGCCTCTTTTCCCGCATGATCTTCCCTCTGGCTGTCTTCATGGCATGGTGGTCTCATGATTCCAAGAGGGTGAGAACAGAAGCTGTGTGTTCTCTTAAGGCTTAGCCTCAGAAGTTGCACAATGTTATTTTCACTACATCCTGTTGACAAAATGAAGTCACAGGGTCAACCCAGATTCCAGGGGCAAGAAAATGGACTCCATCTTTTTTTTTTTTTTTTTTTTGAGACGGAGTCTCGCTCTGTCGCCCAGGCTGGGGTGCAGTGATGCAATCTCGGCTCACTGCAACCTCCGCCTCCTGGGTTCACACCATTCTCTTGCTTCCGCCTCCTGAGTAGCTAGGACTACAGGTGCCCGCCACCACACCCGGCTAATTTTTTGTATTTTTAGCAGAGATGGGGTTTTACCATGTCAGCCAGGATGGTCTAGATCCCTTGACTTTGTGATCTGCCCGCCTTGGACTCCCAAAGTGCTGGGATTACAGGCGTGAGCCACTGCGCCCGGCCTAGATTCCACCTTTTGATGGGTGACAGCAAAGCCATATTGCAAAACGACATGCAAAATAGAAAACATTGTGCCATGTTCGGAAGCAATCTACCAGAGAGGAGGGGGGATATAAAATATCTCTTAATTTTTCACGATAAACCTCTAGTCAACAAAGAAAGATACTATTAATTTCTTAATCAAATTGTTTTTTCCAGTTATAATTTTATCATAAGCTATATTGTGTAAGAGTATACATAATGTATAATTTTAAAATAATAATAATTTTAAAATTAAACTAACCTACCTTAAGAAATATAGCATTCCCAATACCTTGAAAGTCACCTAGATGCTTCACAATCAATGCCCCCTCTCTCCAGTCCTCTCTAGTGGTAACCACGACCCTATATTTCATGCTTGTTATTCCCTTATGTTCTTGTTTTTGTGACCACAGCTCACTGCTGTGGCCATATAACCTCAGTCTCCTGGCCTCAAGCAATCTTCCTACCTCAGCCTCCCGGGTAGGTGGGACTACAGGTATGTGCCACCACACTGGATAATTTTTGTATTTTTTGTAGAGACGGGGTTTCACCATGTTGCTCAGGCTGCTTCCAAACTCCTGAGCTCAAGGGATCTGCCCACCTTGGCCTTCCAAAGTGCCAGGATTACAGGAATGAGCCCCTGTGCCTGGCCCTTGTGTTCTCTAGAGTTTTACCACAGGAGTTGGTATGCCTAACTATGTATTACTTAGTTCTGCCTGTTTGTTGAACTTCACATAAAATAAATCATTCAGTAGTTTGATTTCATCACTCAGTATTGCTTTTTACATTCATTCATATTAATGTGTATAGCTGTAGCTTTTTCATTTTCATTTATAGAGAGTTTTCCATTGTGTGAATATATATTAATTTTTTTACACATTTTACTGCTACTGGACTTTAAGTTTTTCCAATTTATTAAAAAGAAATTATGAGCAATGCTGCCAAGGACTATTTTTTAACATCTTCTTGGGTATGCATACACAAGAGTTCATCTAGGGTATATTCCTACTCCTAAAATAATTCCTGGGTCATGGTGTACACAATGTTCAACTTTACTAGGCAATACCAAACTATTTTCCAATTTACCCTGTTTCTAGTATTGTATGAAAAGTCTCATTGCTCCATATCTGGGTCAACATGTGACATCATTGAGCTAATTTTTTCCAATTTGCTGATCATTAATTATTATCTCATTATGGCTTTAATGGGCATTTTACTCATTAATGGAGTTGCTAATATTTTCTTAAGCTTATTAATCCTTTCTGTTTATTCTTCTGTGAAATGTCTGTGATAAATATTTTAACCAACTCTGCTGAATTTTTACTATTTTTAACAATTCTTTACATAATCAGGAATCCGTCCTTTGTTAGTTATATGTATTGAAAATAACTTCTCTCCCAGTTAATGGCTCATCTTTTTATACTTGCTAAATTCTTTCCCTAAATCACCCTGGTATACCTCTAATTATATTGAGAATGATCCCACTTCTCCAAACCCAATCTCTTGTCTTGGAACCAAGTTTGTACACCTCAACTCCCTTTCTTGGGAAAAATTCATTTCCATCGGGCTAGAGTCACTTATTCAAATAGACTCCCAGTAGGTTCACTCATTCTGCAACATGCCTGGAAAGTTATGAATCCTTGTTTCTTGGAAAACGCCCTTAGTTCTCCAAGTTGTGCCACCATGAATAGGCCAAACAAGCCATGAATGGCATGAGTGAAAGAGAAGGCCTCCCAGTGCCACAACTGGAGTGATGAGGAGACCAACAAACTGCAGAGAGCTGGAAGGATGAAGTATGGGTTTGGTACCTACACTGGAAAACCACCTCTCTCTCCCACTCTTCAGTCTCCATTGTTTTGGTTTCTGTTTTTCTCTGTCTCTTTATTAGGGTAGTCCTGTTTCTTCTTCATGGCAAACTCCCAGCAGCCTGGCATAAGGCATTTTTCCATCACATTGACAAATAACCAAGTGTCCAACCAAAACCTTGGTGGGAACTTTTGAGCAGGTTTTGACATGCCTGCTGTTACACAGCCTGAAGGTCTGCCTTCACTTAGGCCTTTTCAAAGCATTGCGTTTGGGAAAGTACCTGTCTGTAATCTCGTTTTGTTTATTTTCTCCTTCATGTTCAACAGAAGGAACATTATACTCTATCTCCTTCTGAACCTTCCCAAGCAGACCTTCAGGGTCACCTTGGAGTATTCTTAGGTTTTTCTCCTTTACCTCTAAAAGCTCACCAACTCTCCATGAACCCACAATATTTTTAGAAAGCAATATGGGGAGTGCCATCTAGGTGGGAGAGGCTGTACAGCCACTGCAGAGTATGCAAAGAATTAAAAGAGCTTTCAGTACATAAAGACATCTGGAGTGAGAAAGCTAAATAACCAAGTTGAGAAACAGTTTAAGCAGGTTCTCAGGGCAGCCACTAGACCCTCATCACCAGGGTTCTCTCCACCCAGCACCTGACTCATAGTGGTCGCTCCAGGAATGTTGGTTCAGTAACAGACACAAGGCAGCCTCCCTCGGTGCCCCCACAGCCAGCCCCTCTGGGGTCCCACCCTCTGCCTGGAGCTCTGCCTCACCAACTAAAGCCCTGTTCCATCTTGAGGAACTGCTTCCTCTCACCTGCTTTGGCTTCATCCTTCCCTATGTACGCCACTTGGCATCATCCTCTCAATGTAAGCATTTAGGCTTTCACAAAAGTAAGGAAAAAAGTGTGATTAGAGTTTCCAAATCAGAGTTTTGGAAAACTCGTATTCTTCACTGACAACTGAACTGCTTCTGAATATCTAAAGACTTTCCTGATGAGATCCACAGTAGTAACAAATGCATTTTTTTGATATTGTAGAATGAAACATATTAACATTTGCAACACCTACAGAACTCAGTAATCAATAATTTCCAAATGAATAATTCACTATGTTACATAAATTATGTACAAGAAGCTTCTGAGGTGTAGCACTGCACACACACTAGAGGCTGGGACCATCAAGGAAGGCCTAGCAGGAACAAACACATGTTCAGAGCTCCCTAACTACCCTGCCACACTAGTCAGGAGAAAGCTTCTGTCTTGCTAGTCTGAAACCTCACTGGTGGCAGAATTGGGTGGAAGGGAGGTTGAAGGCAAGGGCAGGCTCTTGGCAGTAAGACAGCAGCTCTAGCTTGAGGCTAGGACTGGTGAGATTCACCTGGGACTGCAGAGCTCTGATTGTCTGTACCATTCATTAAGCTTTGAATCACATGTTGGCTTGCGGCAAATTCTGATATTGTTGTCTTATGTCTCTATTTAGTTCTTGGATTCTCATTTCCCTTATTACGGTTATATATCCTGCCTTACCAACTACACTCAAGTTCTCTTATAAGAGCAGGACCCTAGGGATACGCCTCTTTATATAATACATAGAACTCTACAAGTGCTTGAAAAATACCAGACAAATTAAATCATGACCTTTTAAACTACAGACAAACCCCCTCTCTTTCTGAAGTAACATTCTAATTATTTTCATCTTTCTTCTCTTATAGGTGGTTCCTCCAACCCTGAATAACTATAGTTACTATTCTCCAAATAATTGTCCTATGTGTAAACACAGATATGTCAACTACAGAAGAGACGTTTTTAGAGGAGCAGATTTTTTTAATGAAATTCCTTGTATTTGGTTTCTAATACTAGTCTGATGAGACTGAACATTTTCTTGTCTATCTTAGGTGAAGCAATGTACACAGGGTTTAAAGTGTGGTACACAACACTTCAGGTCCCTGAGACCCTCTCAGATGATCACTAAAGCACAAAGTATTTTCATAATACTACTAAGAAATCATTTGCATTTGTTGCTGTGCTGGATTAATACAGATGGTGCAAAAGCAATGGTGGATAAAACTGCTGGTGCCTTAGCACTAGTAGTCTTTGTATTCACCACCATACACTCATAGTTTTTTCAAAAAAATCTAATTTCATTTAAGATGTCCTTGATTAAGCATAAAAATAATTAATTTTATTAAGTTTTGACCTTGAGAACATGTCTTTTTAATATCCTGGATGACAAAATGAGAACTACTCATAAATCACTTCTGCATCATTAGAAATATGAAGGTTGTCTTGAGAAAATGCACTCGTGCAATTGAATTGTGAGCTACACTGGTTGCTTTTCTTCATGGAACACAAGTTTTACTTAAAAGAAAAACAAAATATGACTATAGGAGCTGGCACACATTTTTTCCAGAATGAAGGAAGTGAGCCTATCACTTCGAAAAAAATAAAACTGAAGGAATTTGTTGGCAATGACAAAATTCTAGTTTTCAAGCAAAAATTAGAGTTTTGGAAAACTTGTATTCTTCACTGACAACTGAACAGCTTCTGAATATCTAACGACTTTCCTGATGAGATCCATGGTAGTAACAAATGCATTTTTTTGATATTGTAGAATGAAACATATTAACATTTACAACACCTACAGAACTCAGTAATCAATAATTTCCAAATGAAAAATTCACTATGTTACATAAATTATGTACACATTTAAATATTTTTTTAAAAATTCAAAATGAAAGATAAACCAGTAAATTTTAGTATAACAGAACATGAAAAGTTAATTGATATGATTACAGATTCTACATTGCAACTAAAAAACTACCACTTGTTGAGTTTTGGTGTATATCAAAGAAGAATATCCACAATTATCTCAAAAGGCTATGAAAATAAACTCCTTTTCCAACTACACATTTCTATGAGGCCAGATTTTCTTCATATACTTCATTTAAAACAGCATCGCAACAGCTTGAATGTAGAAGCAAATGTATTCATCCAATTCTTACATACATTAAAGAAATCTACAAAAATACAACTCATGTCATACACTAAAGAGACTTACAAAAATAAACAATACAGGGCCTGGTGCAGTGGCTCATGCCTGTAATCCCAGCACTTTGGGAGGCTGAGGTGGGTGGATTGCTTGAGCTCAGGCATTCAAGACCAGCCTGGGCAACATGGCAAGACTCTGTCTCTACCAAAAATAAAAAATTAGCAGGGCGTGGTGCACTCCTATAGTCCCAGCTACTTGGGAGGCTGAGTTGGGAGGATCTCTTGAACCCAGGAGGTTGAGGCTGCAGTGAGGCAAGATTGTGTCACTAAATTCTAAGCTGGGAGACAGAGTAAAACCCTGTCTCAAAAGATAAAAATAAAAAACAATACCATTCTTCTCACTATTTTTTATTTGAAAAATATAGTTAATTAAAATTGTTTTATTTACATTAACAGGTAATGAGTTTATTGTGATTCTGAAATAAACTAATAAATAGCTATTTGGAGTCCTCAATAAATTTTAATGTTTTGGTTCTGGGACCAAAAAGTTTGAGAACTATTTATCTAGCAGACTTTAATTGGTAGGTCTCCTTTGATCAGACTAACAGGCAGGGAGTAACATCTTTAGAGCACAAACCCAACATCCTCAAAGAATAAACCAGATTATTTGGCCCATGTGCATATCTAACCCTTGCTTACCCTGAGGCTCCTGTGGTGTGCTTGCACCAGGTTGCAAGGGCTCAACTGAAGAGCCTCCTAGGTTTCATTTTCACAGAGTAACTGTTATTTGAAAACTTGGAGGTTTTGCCTTTCCAGTTCATTCATAAAGAAATTGAGTAGGATTGCCATCTGTATTTATTACCCCTAAAAGGCATCTATTTATTTAGCTTTATGTGTTTCCTGTCTCAAAGACAACTATCTGCCCTTGACTAAACATTGCCATCAGTTTCACAAAATCTCAACATATCTATAGTGTGTGGATCTAGACAAAGGCTGATAATAGACCAAATCTACATCCATAGTTTCCCTTCACTATACGTAGATGTAACCCCTTGAGGATTCCTAAGGGATTTTTCAAACATGATTTCTCCTTTCAGAAAAACTTTCCCCAAGTAGTTTATGCTTGATTTAGTAGTCCTTGATCTCATAGCTCAAGTGACTTATTCCGTAGGGTCCTAGTCACTCACAGCTGGTTCATATTAAAAATGGTATTCTTTGTTCTACGTGATTCTTTAATTTCTGCCTAATTGCTAATATGAACTTGATCTGACAGAAGTTATATGCTTTTCTGTTTCTTTCATTTGTGGAATCTTTCCCTTCTCCCATGAAACCCTTTTATTTTACCTCCAGTGATTTCCTTTAGTGAACAAAATGTGATTTTTTCTCCAACATCTAATTTGTAAAATTGGTGACATTCATTTTTCACAAAAGTATTTGAAAAGTCTTCAGATTCTCTTTGTATTATTTTAAAAATGTAACTACAGGTATTTATTTCAATCTAGCACTTTAGCTGTATTTCCTTTTAAAACTTAAGCATCTTAATGGGATTTTTAAAAAACTCCCCCCCCCACCCCCCCCGCCCCCGCCCCGTGACCCCCGCCAGATTCTGAATTCAATCATGTTGTCATTGTTATGTAACAGTTCACCCACAGCCACTTTCTGTAGCTATTCCTGATCACCACTCAGGATAAAATGCAGTATATTTCTTTCCTCGTGGATTTAAAGGCTAGCTTTTCTAAGAAAGAATTAGTATTATCCCAAACTTTTTATTTCTGTATGTGGTCCTGATTCAAGAAGAATTGTTACAATTTGTTTAAATCCTTCTTTGGGGGTAACTTCCTGGCTCTTATCACTTGGTCTAATTTTGTAGCTTCCCTCCTTATTATAACATATCAGTGCAGGCTCATTGCTGAATTCAGTAAACCTGTGTCAAGCACATACTGGAATAAATGCTGTAGGAAATACAAATATAGAAGACAATATAAAAGACTGAACATGCTTTGGCCTTTAACCTTCAGGGGTTCAGCCTAATAGGAGAAACAGAGGCCGACATGAGCAACTCCAATTGGCACATACCCAATGCTTTGGGGAGCACAGGGGAGGGTGCAGGAACTCCTGTTACTGTGGCTGCATTATTGAAGGTGACGGCTTGTCCCTTAAGGTCCTCTATCACTCTCTGTCTAGTCCTTGTTTCCCTGAGCTACACCAGTCTCGGCATCTATGAGGCGTGGGTAAAAAGTGCAAAGACACTTGCATCCATCCATCTCGAAAGGTTATATTCGGCGCCCTGAACTTCCCAGCGTACCCTCTTCTGGTGAACACTTTGATTGCTTTGTTGTCTGCACTGCCTCTTCTAACCCGTGCCTGGATCCCACTGCACATTCTCACTGTGGCCATGCCCTCCAGAGCCTGTGGTGCTGGGCTCTGCTGCTCTTGCTGCCATCACTGAAGAAGTTCTAGAAGCTGGGACAGTATTTTCATCTAGTCTTTGAGGTCTGAGACAGCCGTTGATTACAGTTATTTTTATGCTCTTAGGATGCCCTGCCTCTCTTGCTTAGCCTACTTTGTAGAAGAACTTGAAACGAGCTCTGGAGCGTGGGGATGGAGTGGGAGAGCTGGTTTAAGAGTCGCCAACCACATCCATGTGTTGAGCACTCAGAAATATATTTTTTTCTCATGGTAAATTCTCTGCCTTCTTGGAGCCATACTGATCCCTGAGGTTGTGAACCTTTTTATGTCCTCTCGGTGGAGCTGTATGATGCAGGGGTCCCAGGATCTGATCATCAGCTTCAAAGGCCTTCACCCAGGTATCCCAGGTCCCCATGCTAATAGGTGTCTTGAGGGATGCCTGACTATCCCAGCGTTTCTGAGGCAGGCATTCGGATTAGGCCCCCACCCCGTCCTCTCTGTACTTTTCTAGTAAGATTTTTCAATGATCAGGACTTTAGTTAGTAATAATGTGTCAATCCTGGTTCATCAATTGTGGCAAATTTGCCATATGGATGAAAGATGTTAATAGGGAGTACTAGGTATGGGGTGTAGGAGAACTCTGTGTACCAGCTTCTCAGTTTTTCTGTAAATCTAAAATAGAGTTTATTTTTAAAGTTACCAAAAAAGTAATATATGTTCTTTTTCAAAATTCAAATTGTACTCAAATTATATATAAAGTAAAAGTGAAAAAAAAGGTCCCATCACATCCTCCCACTAATCTCACTCCTCGGAGTTTTAGAGATAGCTACTATTTCAAATTTGGTGGTTTTTTTTTTTGTTTTATTTTGTTTTTTTCTATTTTCACACACATGCACACACACTCACTACACATACACAGGCACATATATATTCACATATTTTTTAACAAAATAATATATGCATATTGTTTTAAAACTTTTCTTTTTCCAATAATAATATGTTGCTCTCTTACCATGTCAATTCATATCATTCTACTTTTTTTTTTTTTTTTGAGACAAAGTCTGGCTCTGTCGCCCAGGCTGGAGTGCAGTGGCAGGATCTCGGCTCACTGCTACCTTGCCTGGCTAATTTTTCTATTTTTAGTGAAGACAGGGTTTCACCATGTTGGCCAGGCTGGTCTCAAAATCCTGACCGCAGGTGATCCACCCACCTCGGCCTCTCAAAGTGCCAGGATTACAGACATGAGCCACCACACCCACACCCGATTTATGGAATTTCATAATATGGAAGTACCATAACTTATATAATCCTTCCTCCACTCAAATATATTTATATTGTGCCCACTTTTTCAAACAATACAATGAATATCTTGTATGACCAATTATGTATATACATATATTTATTTAAAATATCTCTTTAAAATAGATAATTCCAAAATCACAAGATTTTAAGATTCTTACCAATCATGCTGCTCCTCACATATGATATGTCAACCCCTTCTATATGTCTGCTCCCATCCTTCATCAAGAGTTTTTCATAGCCTGGTAGTTCTCTGTTCCTTTGTTTGCCCAAAATCTGAACTATGCCCAAAATCTGAGGAGAATGGGGGACAGGGAGGGAAGCAGGTACTTCCAGGCAGTCTTTATTTTATTAACTGTTATTTGTATATCTTTAATGTGACTTTTCTACCACTTTGCATGAATGCAGGCTGCTTAAAAAGATCTTATTTGGTCTAGGCGCCAAGCTATGAAGGGATGGAAAATATTGTAAGAAATTTTTGTCGCTGTCCTTAGAAGGCCTAGAACTATCTCAGGATCAAGGAAGAGTCAAGATGTGGTAAATTATTTGCAAAAAGGACCACCATAATTCCCATTCTTTGTGTTATCTTCTCAGGTGTCTTTGGGCTTGGCCATGTAACTTGCGTTGGCCAATGGGACACTAGCAAATGTGACACAAGCGGAGACTTGAGAAGTTTACATATTTTGGCTTGATTTTTCTAGCCGATCTTGGGAACCCTGGACTACCATGTGAAAAAGCTAAACTTTGGACTAGCTTATTGGAGGTTTAGAGACCAAATGGAAAAGAGAAGCTTCTCAACAAAGGCCCCCTAAATCAATCATCCAGCCAAGCACCAGACATATTAGTACCATTACCTGAGGTCATATGAACCCCAGTCAAGCTGCCACTTGACTGAGCTCAGACCAGAAAAACCACCCACAGCTGGCAGAGAATTATATGAAATAATATTTGTTTATGTTTCAAGCGACTAAGTTTTGAAGTGTTTTTTATGCAGCAAAAGCTAACTGATACACAAGAATTTTCTGGAAAAAAAATGGTATGAGATAGAATAATTTTAGATTAACCTCATATCTGGACAAAAATACAAAAAACATAAACATACATAAACGTTACCAAACTGAATCCCACAATACACACACGTGCTCACACACACACACGGCATCATGAACAACTTGGGTTATCTTACAAATACACGATTTGAGACCACCCTGGACAACATGGCTAAACCCCCTCTCTACAAAAAATATATAAATTGGCCAGGTGTGGTGGTGCACGCATATGGTCCCAGCTACTCAGGAGGCTGAGGCAGGTGGAGGAATACAGATTTGTCACATAAATCATTCTATTAACAGCAAAACAGGAAAATGTTTCTAATTCTCTTAATAGATACAGAAAAAACATTCAATGAAATTCAAAAGCAATTTCTAATACAACTTTTAGCAAATAGGAACAGAAGGAAACTTTAATGTTATAATGATTATCTTCCCAAAAACTCACATCAAATATCAGAGTTAATGGTAAAACTCAGAACTTTCCCTTTGAGTAATAAGATTAGGATGTTTGTTATCACTGCTTCTATTCAATAGTATTCTAGAAGTCCTAGTCAGAGCAATGAGACCAAAAAGATATATAAAAAATTTGACAGAAAGAAAACTTGTCATTCACAGACAATATGATTACATAATATAGAAAAATCCAAGAGCATCTAAAATCATTAAAAGTTTAAAAGATGTAAATGTGTTGGCAGGATACAAAACCAGCATATAGAAATCAATGGGACCTTCTTGAATAACAACAGTAACTAATTAGAAAAAAAAGGTTTTTTGAATAATAATCATCACAAAGCCCAGTCTACCCCAGTCAACCTTCCCATGTGATCCAGATGGACTAGTTGCATATTTCTAAGTTCTATGAAGGCAGGAATGGTATCTGTGTTGTTCACCACTGTGAGTCTAATGCCTGGCACATAGAGGATACTCAATACATATTTTTGACCAACAAAGCTGATAGGGTGACCATTGACCTGGATTTCCCTGGACGGAGGGCTTCCCAGGACATGGAAATTTCAGTGCTAAAACCATTGGTCACCCTACCTGTCAATAAAATCCAAATGGAAAAATCTGAGTGTCTATGGTTAAACAAGGAATAAGTTGTTGCTTTCGGGGTTAACAAAGAAAGAAAGTGAATGAATTTTGGGTTAATGGGTTATTAACCAAATCAGACTAAAGCGAATGAGTCGGGTACAAAACAGTGCCTCCCTATAATAAAACTTGTATACTGATATTTTGGAATCTATGACACCATTAAAACCACCAAGATCATGTAGAGCTTATAAATATGATTCTTCCTACACCATTCTAACACAATCTAACAGCATTCCAAAGTGAGAAGCCATAAAAGAATTGTCTTCATTAAATTGCAAGTAACTGTAATATCTTTTCTCCCAAAAGAACCTGAAAAAAGAAAAAGGCCCTGCTACTCTGAAAATAATAGTGAAATAATATTTGTCTGATCAAACAACTACTCTGATGAGAAAGATAAGTAATTAATTTCTATTACATTTAATACCTGAAAATTATTTTTTCTAAAACACCTTCAAGAACAGTACAGATTTTCTATTTCATATTACTATTCATTACATTCAAAGTGCAGAGAAGGGAAACAGTGACATAGACTATTCAATAAATAAATAATATTGCTATGGTTTGAATGTATGTGTCCCTCCAAAATTCATATATTGGAACTTAACCACCAAGATGGTGGCACTATGGGAGGTGATTAGGCCATCAGAGACTAATCCCACCCTTATTAATGGGATTAATGCCCTAACAAAAGAGGCTTCAGAGAGCTTCCTGGCCCTTCTGTCTCTTCTGCTATCTGAGGACACAGCAACAAAGCACCATCCTGGAAGCAGAGAATGAGCCTTCACCACCAATTGAACCTACCAATGCCTTATCTTGGACTTCCCAGCCTCCAGAATTGTGGAAAACAAATATTTTTTTAAGACAGGGTCTCACCATGTTGCCCAGGCTGATCTCAAACTCCTGGGCTCAAGTAATACTCCCACCTTGTCCTCCCAAAGTGCCAGGATTACTAGTGGGTGCCACTGTGCCTAGCCTGCAAAATAAAATTCTGTTGTCTACAAATTACCCAGTCTAAAGTATTTTGTTATAGCATCAGGAACAGATTAAGACAATATCGCTTACCAAAAAATTGTCCTGTCATTTTCCATGACTTACCTATTCACAAATAAACACAAATTTCTTCAGCATCTGTGATACTGTGAAACATTTATTTGGTTTTCATCCCTGTTTCCTGATATACAGCTCCTAATAACACTTGACGTCTCTGGAGTGGTAAGAATGTCTTTCGTATGCTGATTATATGACTGGTGATTGGGGCTCCTAGATAGCTTCAGGATGGAGACCAGTCATTAGAAGATCAAGACAGTATTACAGTGCTGGGACTTTCATCCCCAACCCCAAAATCCAGGGAGAAGAGAGGGGATGAAGGTTAAGTTGATCACCAATAACCAGTGATTTAATCAACCATGTCTATGTAATAAAGCTTCCATAAAAACCCCAAAAAACAGGCTGAACACATGGAGGTTCCAGAGGGCGGCTCACCGCATGGAAGCTCCAAATGCATTCCCATATACTTTGCCCTCTGCATCTTTTCCATCTGGCTGTTCACCTATATCCTCTGTAGTATCTTTTATAATAAATGATAAACATAACTAAAGTGTTTCCCTGAGTTTTCGTGAGCCACTCTAGCAAATTGAACCCAAGGAGGTGCTCATGGGAACTCCAACTTAGAGAGCTGATCAGTCAGAAGCATAGACCACAACTATGGCTTGAAATTGGCATATAAAGTGGGGGGCAGTCTTGTGGGACAGAGTCCTCAACTTGTGGGATTTGATGCTATCTCCATGTTGTACATAGTGTCAGAACTGAAGCCAATTATAGGACACCTAGCTGATGTCTGCTGCAGAATTGCTTCGTGTGTAGG
Organism: Papio anubis; assembly: GCF_008728515.1. Classification (NCBI taxonomy): domain Eukaryota; kingdom Metazoa; phylum Chordata; class Mammalia; order Primates; family Cercopithecidae; genus Papio; species Papio anubis. Next base: position 42,665,362 of record NC_044986.1, on the reverse strand, counting down.
GGAAAATCCCCACACATCTGGCCACAGAAATGTTCTGTCTTGCGTATTACATATATACCTATGTAACAGAGTAGGAAAAAACAGTTCGGTTTTTCCTGTCACTGATTGCTTTGTGTACAGAGAAACATTCCTAACGCCCATTTTGGTGTCAGAAGTGGTGAGTGGTTTATGAGTAGAAAAAGCACATTAGTTTTTCCTGTATCTTTACAACATCCACATGGGACTTATCAATTCCAGCTGAAATGTTTATTTCATTTGTGGCTTCTGTCTCAAACTTCCTCTATGTTAGACACGTCTTGATGACTCTACCTTTATAATACTTTTCTAATTCTTTTCTTCTGCCTATGTTGATTCCATGTCTGATATGATGGGAATGGAAATAGAAAGCCAATAAATTTAGGGTACTTTGGATGGATTAGCCAAGCAGTGATGGAAAAAGAAAAAAAATAACACATAGTAAGTCTCCACAACGTGCTGCTAAATAAGTTGTCTAATTTAATCTTTAAAGTAACTCTGAGAGGTAGGTATTAATGTCTGTGTTTACTTACGAGGAAACTGAGGTGCAATAAGTTTGAACATATTGAGCAAGTTCATTCAGCTACTGAGCTACAGAGTTCAGATTCAACTTCAGTCTACCTCCAGAGGATGTGCTCTCCTGCTGTATCTCATTCCAGTGAATACTCCAAGATGGTTTGGGTAGACTATGATAAATAAATGATTTGGACCCAGATCATTGAAAAGTGAATATTTCTGGCTTTTGACAAATATGCAATATAAGAAAATTAACTTGTGTAAATGTGTAATCAATTTTAGATTTTATGTCAGACATGGTTTTTAACTTCAAATTTTTATTAACCTCAGATAATGTCATATATAATATAAACTTTGCCTGTTCCCTTCAAAAGAATAAAACTCACCACTTTGTAGATAAACCTGTTCTCTTATTGTACCTTCAATGCATATTAGTAATTTCAGTTGGGCTTTTATCTTATTTCAAAACTTTATCTGACTTAGGTTATCTCATTTCACATCAAATTATGTAACACATGATGCAATGCATGAACCACAAAGCCACAACTGCTAAATGTTTCTTATACTAAAAAAAAAAAACCTTTGGCCAGACATGGTGGCTCATGCCTGTAATCCTAGCACTTTGGGAGGCCAAGGCAGTTGGATCACCTGAGGTCAGGAGTTTGAGACCAGCCTGGCCAACATGGTGAAACCCTGTCTCTACTAAAAATACAAAAATTAGCCAGCCATGGTGGTGTGTGCCTGTAATCCCAGCTACTTGGGAGGCTGAGGCAGGAGAATCGCTTGAACCTGGGAGGTAGAAGTTGCAGTGAACCAAGATCGTACCACTGCACTCCAGCCTGGGCAACAGAGTAAGACTCTGTCTCAAAACAAACAAAACAAAACAAAAAACTTTTTGTTGGGCGCAGTGGCTCACACCTGTAATCTCAGCACTTTGGGATGCTGAAGCGGGTGGATCATCAGAGGTCAGGAGTTCAAGACCAGCCTGGCCAACATGGTAAAACCCTGTCTCTACTAAAAATACAAAATGTTAGCTGGGCGCGGTGGTGCATGCCTGTAATCCCAGCTACTTGGGAGGTTGAGGTGGGGGAATTGCTTGAACCCAGGAGGCTGAGTTTGCAATGAGCCAAGATGGCACAACTGCACTCCAGCCTGGGCAATAGAGCGAGACTCCATCTCAAACAACAACAACAACAACAACAACAACTTTGCCTCAAATGCTTGACTTTATTAAAATTTACTTTACCCTGTTCAAGTGATATTGGTAACACCATATTATTTGCTAGATTACTTAATAAGACTAATTTTATTTATTTAAAATTATTTTTAGACTATGAAATAAATTTATGTAATTATAAAAAGTCAAAAAATGTAATTGGGTATAAAGAAAAATTTAATAGAACAGATGAGGTTAGAGAAATTGGCAGGTATCAGTTTATATAGGGTCCTATAGGTCAGATTTAAAAGCTTGGATTTATATTCAATGGGAAGCCAATGGAAGATTTTAAACAGGAGAATAACATCTTCTGGTTTATGTTTTAAGTAAAGCACCCTGGCTGCTATATGAAGGGTGGGTTATAAAGGAGAGGGCAAGAGTGTCATCCATGAGGCCTGTTGAGAGATGTGGTGGAACAATATCTTGGGGAAAGACAGTGGTGACTGGGAATGGTAAGGAATGGTGAAAATAAAGAGAAGGGTCATTTTTTATATCTTATTGGTGGATTGGATTAGGGGGTTGGCTGGCTAGAGAACAGAGTCAGAGGTATCTCCCGGGTTTGAGGACTGAGCAATGGATAGCAGCATTTCCTGAAACAGAGAATAAGGGAAAAACCAAATGCTCCCCCTGTTGCAAAAGTTTCTCTTTTTCTATCTCTTTCTTTCTCTCTCTTTCTGTGTGTGTGTGTGTGTGTGTGTGTGTATGTTTGTTGCAGATGGTGTGCCTTCTAGAATGTTATCCTACTCCACTGCTCTTGTACCTTTTGTAGTTTTCAGATTGCAGTAGACAGATGCTCTGGTGGCCCCCATCATCCTAACTTCCTGGTGCTCATGCCTTGTGAATCCTCTCCCTTGAGTAGGGATGGGATCTGTGACTTGTTTCTGACAAATGGAGCAAGCTGCCATGTTGTAAGCTGGCCTACAAAGAGGGCCAAGTGGCAAACAACTGAGGATAGCCTCTGATTAGTAGCCAGCAAGAAACCAAGGCCCTTAGTGCAACATCCTGCAAGGAACTAAATGTGGCCAACAACCACATGAACTTGGAAGCAGATCCCTTCCCAGTCAAGCCTCAGGTCAGACAGCAGCCCCAGTTAACATCTCGATTGCATCCTTTTGCTACCCTGAAGCAGCTAAGTTACCCCTGAACTCCTGATCCACAGGAACTGTGAGATAATCAATGTGCGTTGTTTTAAGCCATACATTTTTGATAATAGCGCTAAGCAGCAATAGATAACTAATATACCAATTTTCTTAAAATACTTTCTTAAAAGAAATTATAGTTATAATACGATTCAGGTTTCTCACATATATAAATCCTTATTCCTGTTTTGAGAAGGTTGCTTTTTATAAATGTATAATATTTATAAAAGTGTAAGTCTATATACTCTCTCCAGTTATGAATGCACAAAATTGTTGCATATATCTGTCAATGTAACACTTATGGAATTATAAGTTATAAGGAAACTTGGATAGGTGAAGCAGCTTGCTCAAGTTCCTACAGCTAGTGACAAATCCAGGAACAAAACTTACCACACTGAAATGTGGTTTTAGCATTCAAGTGACATATAACCATGGAGAAAGTCTTGACAATCTTCCATTTCTTAAAGTGTATACTATCAAAACCTTTCAAGAACTCCTAAAAGGCAACAATTTTCTCACCTAGAAAGTATACTGCCATATGTAAATGTTAGCATTATAAAACTCATCAGAGCTGAATCAAATGGCTTTTATTTGTATTTGACTCCTTTATTCACTCTAAATTATTTAATGATAAAGGAAAAATGTTTCTTGGCTTTTCTATTTCATTCAGGTTCTTACTACATATACATGCAGCCATAGTAGATGCCAAGAAAGAAGGAAAACAACTTCTGGACTCACAAAGTCGCTAGTTTGAAGTAGCACACACAGACTTTTCTTTGCTAAACAAAAAGCAGTCTTAAAATGTTTCCTCTGGTCTGGATAAGAAAGCATTCATGATAATGCCTGCATGGTGCCTGGCATGCAGTAAATGTATGTTATTGTTATTATTATGCAGCAACGAAAAGGGAGGTGCACAGGGACACTGTGTACCAAACTTTAAGCAAGTGATGAAGCAAACCACACCACCCTATTACGTTGTAATTCCCATAATTTTACTTTCATCAGTTTGTCATCCTATTAGATAAAGGCCCTGATAAAAAGAAGAGAACGTTCAGCAGCATGCTGAGAATAACTGGAATGATTCATCAAAGTGAACAATTGCCCAACCATTGCTAGATGAGAAAAGTGGCAGAAAGTTGCACCAATATGAACAAATACTCTTGGACTTATGCTAAAAAGCCCCAGAAATGTTAACAGATAAACTGCAGTGTTGAGCAGACAAAACCTCTGTCTCTTTTATGCTTTTTGGTAGACATTTATTGAGCACTTACTGTGGATCAGACACTACACTAGACACTGGGAATGTAAAAATGAGTGAGACACAGCCTTTGACTTCAATAAAAATAAATTATAATGGAATTCTACAATAGAGAAGTATATGATGACACACAAAGGAATAAAATATTAACTCTACCAATGGGAGTTAGAGAAAGCTTCTTAGAGAAGGAGATGTCTGGAGTTGAGTTTTATGGGATGAATAGGAAAATTATCAGAAAAAAAATAAATAACAACCAAGTGCAAAAGCACAACAGATTCTTTCCAATTTCAAAACTTACCACAGTAATTAATACAGTGTGGTATAGGCATAAGGATAAACATAATAGATCAATGGAATCGAATTGAGAGTCCAGAAATAAACCCTCACATTTAGAGAATCGATTTTTGACAAGGATGCCAAGACAATTCAATGGGAGAAAGAACAATCTTTCAACAAGTGGTTCTGGGACAACCAGATGGCCACATGAAAAAAGAAATTGGACCTCTGCTTGACACCATATACAGAAATCAACTCCAAATGGACGAAAGACCTGAAATGTAAGAGTTAAAACTTTACAACTTTTGGATGAAAATATGGGGGCAAATCTTTGTGATTGTAGATTATGCAACACTTTCTTAGATATGAAACTGAAAGCACAATTGACTAAAAATATTTTTAAAAATTGTATGTCACCAAAATTAAAAACTGTTGTGCTTTCTCAGACACACCATTAGGCAAGTGAAAAGATAGTCTACAGAATGGGAGAAAATATTTGCAAATCATATATTTAATAACAGGCTTGTATCTAGAATATACTAACAAAAACTCTTACAACTCAATAGTTAAAAGATAATTAACAAATTAAATATGGACAAAAAATCAGAATAGACATTTCTCCAAAGAAGATATATAAATGGTCAATAAGCACTTGAAAAGATGCTCAACATCATTAGCCATATGGGAATGTAAAACAAAACCACAATGAGACACCACTTCTTGCCCACTAGCATAACTCTAATAAAAAAGACAGACAATAACAAGTGTTGACAAGAATGTGGAGAAATTAGAACCCTCATACACAACTGTGAAAATGTAAAATGGAGCAATCACTTTGGAATAACAATTTGGCAGTTCCTCAAGGTTAAACATAGAGTTACCATATGACCTAGCAATTCCACTCCTAGGTATAAGTGTATACCCAAAAGAAAAGAAAACATATGTCTAAACAAAAACATGTACGTAAATATTCATAACAGCATTATTAATAATAGCCAAAAGTGGAAACAACCCAAATGTCCACCAATTAATGAATGCATAAATATGTGATATAGTAATATAGATAAATATTATTTAGCAATAAAAAGCAATGAAGTACTAATATATGTGACAACATGGAAAAGCCTTTGAAAACATGCTAAGAAAAAGAAGCCAGTCACAAAAGACCATTTGTTGTATGATTCCATTTATTTTAAATGTCCAGAAAAGGCAAATCCATGGAGACAAAAAGTAGATTGGTGATTGCCAAGACTGGAGGGTATGGAGGGAGAAAATGGGGGTGACTAATAATAGGTGTGGGGTTTCTTTCTGGGGTTTGAAAATGTTCTGAAAAAGAGATTGTGGTCTTTGTGGCACAACCTGTGAGTACAGTAAAAACTACTGAACTGAACACTGCATTTAAATTTTTTTTTTTTTTCAGAGACAAGGTCTCACTCTGTCACCCAGGTTGGAGTACAGTAGCATGTCATAGTTCACTGCAGCCTCAAACTCCTGGGCTCAAGTGATCATCCCAACTCAGCCTCCCTAGTAGCTGGACTACAGGTGTGTGCCACCATGCTTGGTTAATGTTTTTGTTGTTGTTGTTGTTGTTGTTGTTGTTTTGTAGAGACAGGATTTTGCTATGTTGCCCAAGCTGGTCTTGAACTCCTCAAGTGATCCTCTCATCTCAGCCTCCCAAAGTGCTGGTATTACAGGCATAAGCTACCAGGCCTGGCCTGAACTGAAAAATTTAATTGGGGGAATTGTATAGTTGTGGGAATTGTATAGTTATATCTCAAAGCTGTTAGGAAAAAAAAAAAAGGCACAATGGATGTGGGGTTATTGGCTGTGCAAATGGCCCCAATTCTTCACTCCCTCTGTATCCATGCCCTTTGCCATGTGACTCTCTACTTTCTCTCTCTAAAGATGTGGGGTGGGTTGGGCTATTCTTGCATTGCATAAACAAATACCTGAGACTGAGTAATTTATAAGAAAAGAGATTCAATTGGCTCACGGTTCTGCAGGCTGTGCAAGCATGTTGCTGACATTTGCTTGGCTTCCGGGGAGGCCTCAGGGAGATTTTACTCATGGCAGAAGGTGAAGCGGGAGCAGGCATGTCACATGGCCAGAGAGAGAGAGAGAGAGAGAGAGAGAGAGAGAGTTGGGGGAGGTGCCACATACTTTTAAACAATCAGATCTCATGAGAACTCACTTATCACCAGGGAGATGGCACTAAGCCATTCATGAGGGATACACCCCCATGATCGGAACACCTCCCCACCTTCATCACTAGGGATTACATTTCAACATGAGATGTGGTGGAGACATAGATATCCAAACTATATCATGGAGTCATTTCCCTATTCACTGAATCTAACTTGATGTTGTCACTTTGTCCAATAGAGTGCAGGGAAATGACTTGATGTCACTTCCAAGCCTGGGACTTAAGAACTCTTGCATGTTTCCATTTGGCCTTTGCTCCTCTGCCATTGCCATGACAATATCCCTGGATTAGTCTGATAGAGAATGAGAGACGTGACACAGAGAAGCTTCTCTTCAATCATCCCATCTAAGGTCATCCTAGATCAGTCAATAGCCACCCAGTTCCCAAGCATGTGAATGAGCCCAGCGGTGACCAGAAAAACCACCCAGTCAAACCCTAATTCTCAAATTTTAAACTTACAGACTAATTACATGTTTGTTGTTTCAAGCCCGTGTGTTTTGGGATTGAAGTATTTGTGTGAAAATAGGTAACTGATACAGCAGGATAACACAGCATTCATTGCCATCTCAGGAACTTGAAGGAAGAGAATAGAGAGGAAAGGTAATGAAATTTAGCACTTCCTAGACCTCAAGTCCCTTACAGAGAAGGAATTTGGAAAGTTAAATATTGTGTGCATGCATAAAAATATAAAAATGTGAGTCAAAAGTAATACAAGGTGATTGGAAATTCCACGGTGACATTTAAAAATATATAGCATATTCTATTTACTGTCTAGTAGTGATTACACTAAAAAAAAAATTCACCTTAATTTTTTTTTTTTTTTTTTTTTTTTTTTAGACGGAGTCTTGCTCTGTCACCAGGCTGGAGTGCAGTGGTGCAATCTAGGCTTACTGCAGTCTCCACCTCCTAGGTTCAAGCTATTCTCCTGCCTCAGCCTCCCGAGTAGCTGGGACTACAAGTGCACACCACAACACCCAGGTAATTTTTTTTTTTTTTTTTTTTTTTTTTTTTTTTTTTAGTAAAGACGGGGCTTCACCATGTTGGCCAGGATGGTCTCAATCTCCTGACCTTGTGATCTGCTTGCCTCGGCCTCCCAAAGTGCTGGGATTACAGGCATTAGCCACCTCACCTGGCCAATTTTTTAAATATACAACTTTACCCAAGCAAATCACATCTGTGAAAAATATATAACTTTATTTTATTCATGAGAAAATGTCAATAGTGAGACAGTCTGCTAAAAAACTGACCAGTACTCTCAAAACTGTCAAGTTCCTGAAAGACAAAAAAGATTGAGGAACTTTCCAAAATTAGAGAAAATAAAAGAGATACAATTAAATGAAATGTGGAATCATTGGATTTTGGAATAGAAAAGGGACATTAGTGGAATAATTGGAAAATTTTGAATAAGATCTATAGGTTAATTAATAATATAGGTAAAAAAGTATTAAATCAGTGTTCATTTTCTGGTTTCAATAACACTACTATGAATAAATAAGTTGTCAACATTTGGGAAGCTGGGCTCAGGGTTATACAAGAATCATATGCACTGTTCTGCAAAGTTTTTGGAAATCTAAATTTTTTTAAAAGTTGGGCCACATTTATAATTTTTTAGAAAGGGGGAAAGAGTATATAGAAAAATGTTAACAGTAGCTATTTTCCACAAATAATTTGTTGACATGCCAGACATTATTTTGGTACTAGGGCTACAGCAATCAATGAGACAGAAAAATCCCTGCTCTTATGCAAGGTTCTCTTCTTCATAAGGTAAACAGAATATATGCAAGATCATTTGAGCTAGTGTTAAATACTGTGTAGAAAGTAAATCAGGGTAAGGCAGTAGGAACAGACTGTATGGGTCACTATAGCTGAAGTGGTCAGGACATCTCTCTTTGAGGGGCTGTTAATTGAATGAGACCTGAGTGACCTAAGGAACTGACTCTGTATGGAAAGGACATTTTGGGCAGGTTAAAAGCAAAGCAGAGGCCCTGGGGCAGAAGCAAGTATGAAGTGTGTTAAGAAGAGGAAGGCCAGCCTAGTCAAAAGTGGAATGTTACTAGCTTTCCAAGTAAGACTGAAGCAGTATGCATCATCCAGAACAGGTAGCTAGGGTCAGGAGTTTGCATTTTATGTACAAAAGGAAGTGATCAGGTGGTTTTAAGAGGGTGGGACATGATGTGACTGGGATTTTTTTAAATGTCATTTCATTTTTTGTGGGAAACGACCTGCAAGAGGAGGAGGGCAGCAGAAGTGAGGTCTGTTGGGAGGCCATTGCACAAGTCTAGAGAAGGAGAGTTGGTGGCTTGACTAGGGTGATCAGTGAAGTGGCAGAGTTGCAACTGGCCCTGGATGTATTTTGTTGGAGGTAGAGCTGAGTAAATTTTACAGATGGACTGAATGTTCTGGTACAGGGAAAGCAAGGAATCTAGGATAATTCCTTGTTTTCTTGTCCAATTTGGGTGGATTTTGGTGCCACTTACCAGGAAAGAGTGATAGAGGAACAGTTTTCTGGGGGAAAAATCAAGAATTCTGTTCTGGATATATTAAATTTGAGACTTTTTAAAGACCATTATTTAATGTTTTTGCAATGATTAATGAATATATGTAAATGTATTTTTTTAGGAGCTTTCCATTTTGGGAAGAAAATGAAGTAGGTTTTGGGAACATTCAAAAATGTTAGGCAAACTGGGTGCTAAAATTATTTAAATAAAGACAGAGGTATATCTCACCTGGAAAAGTGATCGAGAGGAGACTAATATATAGGACAAAAGGCTCCATCCCAAAAAGTAGCACTTGTAGAATGCACAAGTAAAAGTGATGTATTAAATTTGTTCCTGGGCGTGAACAATGATGAGCATCCATAGGTGAACTTTTTACAACTGTCATCACCCACATAAATACAACATTTGCCAAAAGAAAAATAAAATCATGCAACTATCCTTCAAGTTTAGAAAAGGGAACTCTGCTCAAATGTGCATGTAGAAAGAGATATAATGGTATGACAACTTCTCTTTCTTTTTCTTTTTCTTTTTTTTTTTTTTTTTTTCCTTGCTCTGTCACCCAGGCTGGAGTGTAGTGGCCGGATCTTAGCTCACTGCAAGCTCCGCCTCCCGGGTTTAGCCATTCTCCTGCCTCAGCCTCCCGAGTGGCTGGGACTATAGGCGCCTGCCACCTCGCCCAGCTAGTTTTTTTTTGTATTTTTTAGTAGAGACGGGGTTTCACCGTGTTAGCCAGGATGGTCTCGATCTCCTGACCTCGTGATCTGCCCGTCTCGGCCTCCCAAAGTGCTGGGATTACAGGCTTGAGCCACCGCGCCCGGCCTCAAATGCTTTCTTTGCCTTGCTTCGGTGTGCACCTTATACAAGCTTTCCCCTTGGGCTCCAAACCACCCGCCGTCTGGCACTGCCTGATTCTTGAATCAAACTCCTAAAATTTTAAGTGCTTAGGTTTATCTTTTTTCTTTTTTTGAAATGGAATTTCGCTCTTTTCTCCCAGGCTGGAGTGCAATGGCGCGACCTTGGCTCACTGAAACCTTCGCCTCCTGGGTTTAAGCCATTCTCCTGCCTCAGCCTCCCAAGCAGCTGGGACTATAGGCGCCCGCCACCTCTCCCGGCTAGTTTTTTGTGTTTTTTAGTAGAGACGGGGTTTCACCGTGTTAGCCAGGATGGTCTCGATCTCCTGACCTCGTGATCTGCCCGTCTCGGCCTCCCAAAGTGCTGGGATTACAGGCTTGAGCCACCGCGCCCGGCCTTCTCTTTCTTTTTCTTTAAAGGAACAGTATACAGGAACAATAGGAGGGTAATTATTGAAAGACTATGGTATTGCCGTCAAGGGTATGGACTGTGGAGCCCAGTGATCTATGCTCTACTCTTATCTCTACCACTTACTGGTTGTATAACTTTGTTCAAGTTCTGTAACCTTTCTGTGCCTCAGTTACATCATCCGTAAACCGAGATAATAATATGTGGTAGACCCTGCTATGCACCCCACACACCCTCCTCCCAGATTCCACTTCTCAGTGGCTGGGAATATTACCAGAAGATGTCCCTTAGCTGTCAGTCCTTTTGGGGATTGTCTTGGCTGAAGAAATTCTCTCCCTCGAGGTCACAGCCATATCCAATGACTGATCAATACAGGGTATAAAGGCCTGGCCCCATCACTCCAATTCAGGGAAGCTAGAAGGGCCTTCCCAGCTCCAGAGTTCTAGATGGAGTTGGCTGAGGCTTCCATTGGGCCTGCATTCCAGCTCAGCTGCTCACTTTGCTCAATCCTCCTTTCTTCTTCTTTTCCCAGGTGTTGATCCCAAGACCACTCCCTAGTAAACATCTTGTAATCTAATCTCCCTCTTGGAATCTGCTTCCCAGGGAGTCTGACCTGCAACATAAGAGTACCTTCCTTATAGGGTGATCTTTAGGAATCAGTAAGTCACCATACATAAAGCATGTGAAAGGGTGCTTGCACATAGTAAGCGGAATGTGTCAGCTATTATTATTGAAGCAATCCTCTTATGATGCTATCAACTCCTGCAATTGTCTTTATTTTTCCCTCAGTCATAAAAGGCTCGTTATAGTGGTTTGAGTTAATTTTCCATATGTTGCAAATAAATTTAACTGGCTTGTTTTAGGTGATGAGAAATGAAAGAATAAAACAGGTTTCTGACCTATTTGTTGCTATTGGAATCCCCACATTCTTGTCAGAGAGGCTGTCTCTGTGTTCGCAAGCTGACTATAAGCATCTTCTCTGTTTGCATATTGGGTTTTTATTTTAATTGAGAAAAGGTAGATGTGAATTATTGTATTTTCATTAGGCTTGGATTATATACATGTCCCGATAAAGCCATCTGCATGACAAGAATCTGCACTTGTAGGGTCTTCTTCTGAAATGAGAAGAAACCATTATCTTCAGCTTAGTTTATTCTGTTCAGACAGAAAGAGTTCTGATAACCAGAGGGCTGGAGCTAAGCTCATTTTGTCACTGCATTTTTTTTTTTTTTTTTTTTTTTTGGTCTGGTTCATAAGCACTTGATCCTTGTGGACAAAAATAGAGATTGAACTTTTCCTATAAAACTGAAGCTCTAAAAAAAAAAAAAAAAGCCAGAAAGCTCCCATACTCAAAAGCAAGGAAAACAAGACCACATAATGCTAAATTTAAAAAATAAATGTTAACTCAAAAGTCAGATTATACATTAGATTATGCCACATTAAAACATCAGGAGGAAGAAGAATTGACAAATGCAAACTGGCTGAAAAGTAGAGGCTATGGTTGTTAAGGAAGATGTCATTGTTTTTCTTACAATTCTCCAAAGAGCAGTAGTTGTGTAAGTTAGTTTAAACCATGTATACAATATATACAGCATGTGAGTATATTCTTCTAACAGGAAAGCCAAAACTTCTGTGATCCCATTTCCCCATATTTGTCTAATATTATTCCCTAATACAAAGCCTTCATATAGCACAGTTTTGGAATTAATCACCAAAGAGGTGACCCTCCCTGTCCTATTTAGTGGGAGTTATGTGCTGTTTGCCTCTTACCCACTCCTGATCATTTGAAGGCCTTTGGCTCACACGAGACTCCAAGCCACTATCCCTGGCAATCAGGATACATGTCCTCACTCCAGTGGGCACCTTATTTCTCAGACATAAGTTGAATAAATTGGGAGTGGCTGGCATAAAGCTCAAATTTATCATTAATGTCCACCCATTTCACTTTCTTGGCATCATTGCCAGCTTCCAGAGGAAGATGGTTCATTATTTCACCGGTTTCATCATGGTAGTTCACAGCCTCTGTCTCTATCCAGGAGTTATCTGTGTTCCGAGAATCGTCCACGTAGCCTTTATAGACTACAAAATGTTCCTGGCTGAAGAATTTGTGCAATTGTCTCTCCAACTCCTGCATTTCTTCCCTAGATTTCTATAAAGACTTCATGGCTTCCTAGCCAAATTCTCTCTCCAATGTAGCACTAATTTTCTCTCCTGGATCCACCACCCACCCGGGGATTGCCTATTCTCCACAGTCCTTCCTTTTGATGGCTACAAATTGCAGGATATTTTTCCCAGAAATAGGGTGGGTAATTTAGTTTCCCTTGCTATCCCTTTTCCATCTGGTTAAGATGGGATCTGCAGCATGACTGGGGCCTCAACACCCCAAAAGCCCTGGGCCAACCAGTCCTGTCCGACATGCAGGAGTTCTAAGTCTACCTTTCTCAATCTCGTACAAGCCATGCTGGCTCCTTCTCTCCACATGCCCATCCTTTTTGTTAAACTTAGGAGAGAAGTTCCTTTCACCCACTTGAGGGTCTGCCCACATGGGCCCGTCCAAGACAGAGCTGGCAGTGTACTCTCGGGGCGTTACTCTCGTCACTCGGCCAGCCAGCTCACTTTCTCATGGGGAACCAGGCTTCGCTCCACCTTGGAGTCAGGGTACTGAAATGTCCAGGCCTTCTCGTGGGGCTTCTCAGCAGTGCGCTTCCAATCTGACATGAAGTTTAGAAAAAACCCATGTCAGGAAAACAGGCTCCAGCTGACCGGGATGTTGGGGCAGCTGCTGGGCCTGCCTGTCACAGAGGCCAAGGTCATGAAGGGAGACACGGTCGCTAAAGCCTTGGACAGGCGGCATCCAGGCATCCAGCCATGCAAGACCCAGCGGCCCAAGGGGATTTCGGTCGCTCTCTGCGGGGGACGAGGTCTCCACTGCAGATCAGCACCCGCCCGTGGGGAGGTGGCCACGTTTCTCTCCTGAACACCGGTTAATGGCCCGCTTTCCTAAAAGACCGTGTGGTGTGTCCAATGGCTACAACGGGGCGCGCCGGTGGCTCAGGCGTGGGGGTAACGGTGCCGCGGAGTGGCCAGGGGTGTACCACGACTGGACCGCGCCCTCTCGCTGCCACTCTGGCGTTTTGGTTGTAAATAGAGAGATTCTGGCCTCTGAAAAAGCTCCCAAATGGAAAGTACTGGGGTTGAGAACAACTTCCTAACAACAATAAAATTAGCAAAGGACAATCACCAAAGTGCCATTAGCCCACTAGCCATTTACCAGTAAATTTAGTTCACCAGGTTTAGGATGCTGTCTGTTAGGGAGAGGGCAGACTGAACGTGGGGGTAGGAGTGGACAAAATTCCCTGTTTGGGACGTTCAGAAGCCGAGTGGGGGTGACCTCAAAAAAGAAGGGGGACTCACCTGGTGCACTGAGCATGGTGCTGATGAGAACTCCATGAGAGGGTGTGATGAGCAGGGTATGTGTTCAAAATGTGAGTCTATCATTTACTACCTGAATGGTTTTGGCAAGTTGCTTAATCTCTCTTTCCAAAGGAGTATTTGCTACAGAATGCCAAGTGCTGTGCCAAGCACAAAAGAGTGAACTGAAGGCTGGACCATGGGCCCTTTGCTTTCAAAAGGATTCTGCTTGGAGAGGCAGCAGATTTTTATTTAATTAAAAAAAAATAGCTGGGCACGGTGACTCATGCCTGTAATCCCAGCACTTTGGGAGGGCAAGATGGGCAGATCATGAGGTCAGGAGATGGAGACCATCCTGGCTAACACGGTAAAACCCCGTCTTTACTAAAAATACAAAACTAAAATTAGCGGGGCATAGTGGCGGGCGCCTGTAGTCCCAGCTACTCGGGAGGCTGAGGCAGGAGAATGGTGTGAACCTGGGAGGCAGAGCTTGCAGTGAGTTGAGATCATGCCACTGCACCCCAGCCTGGGCAACTGAGCGAGACTCCATCTCAAAAAACATATATATATATATATATAAGATTAAGACAAATGGTGCCTTTTAAGAAATGAGTTGGGCAGGATAATTAATACACCCATATATATATATGGAGAGAGAGAGAGAGAGAGAGAGAGAGAGAGAGACAGAAAGAGAGAGAGAGAACTAGCACCGAAAGGGCAATGCCAGGTATGAGGTAAAAGTTGAACACAGGTTAAAAACCCAGCTCCAATTCCTCCGCGTGCCACTTTCTTGGGGGAAGTTACATAAGCTCTCTTCAGGTTCCTCATGTATAAAATGAAAATATTAATAACTGCCTCATAGGGCTGTGGTGACAATTAAGTAGGATGTTGTAACACGTGTTAGCTCAATGTCTGGTCCACAGCACAAACTCAATAAATATTAGTTGTCATCACTGTAATTATCATTAACTTTTTTTGATTCTGCAGCTTGAAAACTGTAGATTAGAACAGGACAGCTGAGATGATTATGGAAACTGAGCAGCTCACATATGAGGTCAGAGTTAAACAGCTTATGATTAGAGAAAATCAGGATAAGAAATAACAGAAATTTGGGCTGAGAAATAACAGCATCTGTCCTGAAATGATAAATAATGAGAAGAGGTGCCGTCTTAGTCATTACTCAGAAGGAAACAAGCCCTAGGGAAAGGTATCTGATCATTTGAAACAGGCCCATTAGAAAGATGTTCAATGAGTAAATGATTTTCTGGTCAAATATGTTTGGGGAATTCTACATATTTTATCACTCTGCCCCCTTAGAAATTCAGGATTCACATTAGTGTTCTAAAGATCCTGAAAATTCCTATAAACACAAATCAACATTAAACTATTTAATTTTGTTTCATCCAGTATTTCTATTATCTGGTTAGAAACATTCTAACCAGAGAATGTTTCTTTTTTGCAATAAATGGTAACATATTAGGAACATACTTCCTCAAGTTTAGAAAGCTTTCAAAATGTATATGTCTGATTGAGGGTAGATCCCTAATCATTTGAAGTTATTACCATCATCATAACTATGGAAGGCAGCTACAGAATACATACCCAATGCCCTCATTAAACTCCAAACAAGATGAGGCAGGTTTCTAGAAGGCTTGAAACACAGAAATAGCTGGGGCTATGGAGAACAAAATGGTAGAAAAGGACTGAGAACAGAGAAATATGAGACATAGTCATCCTTAACCATCATTGTCATAAACATTGTTGAGGGTTGGCTGTGGGCAAGGCACTCTACAAAGTACCACTGGGAAAGAAAGATGATCCTTAAGGGACACAGTCCCAGCTCTATAATTCTTGTCTCTCTATGCCTCAATTTTTTAAATCGTGGAATTCTATTCCTCTAGGTCTCCTGAAAATGTATTAAAAAAACCACTGATACAAAAACTTAAAACATTTGGGGGGAAAGACACTTGTGAATTCCTCATTATTTCCAGGTCTCCTACTCCAGCTCATAAGAAACAAATGGAGCAGATGTCTTGGGTCTGGTTCTGGCTTCCTCCATCATAGGCTTTATAGCTTGCACCTGACCCTTGGCTTCTCTGGGTCTTAGTTCCTCACTAGAAGATGAATCTGTTTGCCTCGGTTATCTATAAAAGTCCTTCCAGAGTTGGCATTTTATGATTCTAGGATCTATGAAAATTTCATTATTAGAAGGGCAAGGTCAATTGTTCCTATGAATCCAAAAGACTAGATGTTCAAATATAAACAGCTAGATGCTCAGGGAAAAACATACCATTGAGGAGAGGAAAGGAACAGGGAGGGTATGGTGTGCCACATACAAGGCAGAAATATAATAATTCATGGGCACATGGAAAGGAACTTTAAAACCAGTAATAAGGCATTTTATTCTATTTTGAGCATCATCAGCAGGCAGAAGATGGTTAGATAAGACCATTTGATGATTGTGGTGCAAAAGATACCCTAAGGGCAAGAAATAAAATAACTATAGTAGAAACCAAAAGAATTATTTGCTGGGAAGCCACTGGGGAGATTCCCTTTCTTAAATTGTCTTCTGAGGCAGAAATGTCTGAGGTAGAACAAGCAGAGCAACACACAGAGAATTTTCTGGTTCTATCCACGAGAAAGCCCTAAAGGAACTATAAGGGGCAATCAGAGAATAAATCTTTGGCCTGTCACTATGAACTATGCCTGAGTCAGAGATTGCCTGTGTCATTCCCATTTTATAATATTAAGGATATTATGAAAGGCAAAGTGGAGATGGGGAGGACCAGGATGATTACAAGGTCCAGGCAGTGCAAGAACCCCAACCATCCTTCCTGCCTTTCTTTGAGAAGCAGAAACAAGTGGTACCCAGCACATTTAATTATCAAGAATTATCCATCTCTTCCAAAAATGATGCTAAGGCTCAACTTCAGAAACATATCTTGAAGGAAAGCAGAAAAATGGTTTACTCCTCTCTTTAAAGTGGTAATAATGATAATAAATAACAAATTAACTACTATATACTAAGTTATTTCCAAGTCATAGACTGGTGGACAGGTTTGTCCAGGTATGACTGCCCAGTTTTGAATTCTGGTTTAGCCACTTCTTAGCTAGTTGACCTTAAACAAGTTTTTAAACTTCTCTGGGCCTCAGTTTTCTCATCTAGAAACAATAATGGTATCCATGTTATAGGGTTGATGTGACATAATTCATTTAAACAGCTTAGACTAATGTCTGGTCAATAGTAAGACCTCAACAAATAGTTATTGCAACTGTTACTATTAAGTACTTTACATTTGTTATCCCATTTAATTTTCAAACAACCTTTAGACTTAGGTACATATACTAACAATATCATCAGTTAACAGACTGAGGACATTGCAGTTCATAGAATTTAAATGTGCCCAAGATCACATAGCTAGTTATTACCATATATTTGAGAACCAGAAAGGCTTGATAATATAAACTCATATTTTATTGGTAGTCTGAATGCAAGTTGAATTTGATTTTATACAGCAAAATGGCACCATTTTACTACAACTATAAAATTTTTGACTTAATATTAAGTTGGTTCTTCTGCTAGGTTCACTCTATAAGAGGAAGAATTTGGAGACATTAGCAACCTATTGTAATAACAGTTGTAAAGAGAAAATACCCTGAACCATGGGGCAATTCAGACAAAAAAGACGAGCAAGAGAGACATCCCTAAGTGGAAGTAGAAGCCTAAAGAGGAGAAGTCATCAAAGATCACCCATTTTAATCCTAAAAAGCCCAATGGATGTTGGTGATTGGCATAAACAGGGAAGTCAGGAGGGGAGCTGACAACAGAAAGTTCACTTTTAGCTGTGTTTTAAGGACACATGATAAGAAGATAGTGCATGGGAAGAGTGCTGTGGGAACTGGAGATTCTGCCACTAGCATTTCTGTTCCTCAGTTTCCTCTCTCATAAAATGAGAAGTAGATCTAGAATTCATCCTTTGGATTCCTTCCAACTTCCTAGAGGAAGCATGTAAATGAATTAGAGGAAGTAGAAAGTAGATTTCAGGAATTCAAGAGGTAGTGAGTGATCAAGGTATTGGGTCATTAGTCTGCCTTGAAGTAAGAGAGAAGTGGGACAATTACTTACTTTTTAAGATTAAGACAAATGGCGTCTTTTAAGAAATGAGTTAGGCAGGATAATTAATACACCCATATGTAGAATACAGGCTGTCGACAATTAACCTAAGAAATCTAAAGTAAAATGTGTAACAATGAAAGTCAAGTAGCCTTTATTTATAGGAGAGATAAGCTTCAGTTTGTGTGGTGTGATGTGAAGGTGTTGGGAAAGTCCAGCTGCCCCAAAAATGTCTTCCTGATCTTCTTAAAATACTGCCTGGCTTTACACCATTAAAATAAACCTCTTTAAATGTACTTCATAATATAAAATGCACATTTATTTCACATTCAGCTGTTACCATGCTTTCCGGTGCATTAGGGTAGCAGGATGACAACTAGCTACAGTCAACTGAGGAGACAAAGATTTGAAGGGGGAGGAGGAAGGGATTCCTCTGGTATGTGCAGCATTGCTCAAGTCAGTCAGTTCAACAACATGTGGCTGCCTATTATACTCCAGATATTGAGCTAGGTTCTAGACATTAAATGGCAAGTAAGTTGTGGTTCATTGCCTCAAGATGCTTACAGTCCAAAGAGAGTGGACTACATAAAGGTCATGGGGCTGGAGGAGTTTTGAAAAGTGGGACCAGTGTCTAAGAAAGAAACAGAGGAGGGACAAAGAAATTTGTTCTCTTCCATCACAACTTTGTTGAAGAATTAGATACCCCAAACAATGCTTTTTCTTGGTCCCAGTGAATCCCCCTAAGGAACTACTAAAATTTAAGCTGGTAGAGTTCACACCCTATAGGCTGAAGAATAACAGATAATTTGAATATCTTTAATTCAATATTTTTTGGCCCTTTGAAATTTAAATTAGTAAAAGTTTACTATATCAGAACTTGTAACCTAAACAGTTGACTATAAAATACAGGTTTACTGATAATTTTTCCTGCTCCCTTCCTCCGCTGGAACTTCACGGTATACGAAGATTGCTGAGGACTGGTGGGGGCAACCAGGGCTGGCAGAAGCAGGAAGCAGGAAATGTAGAGAAATTGGAGCTAGAAAGATAACTGAGCACTTATTTAAACAGCAGACTAGAGGAGCACCATATCTTCACAGATGGTGTTAAACAAGCATCATAAGACATAGCTTCAAATAATGCAGGGAACATACAATTAGGGCCACAAAAACTTGGGGGACCGGTTCTAGTTCTGGTATTTACTAGCTGGATAGCCACAGGAAGTCATAATATTTTTTGCCTATATTTAATGAGTACTGTCTATATGCCAGGCACCCTATAACATGTCTATAATTGACTGAATGTTCATGTCTCCCCTCCAATTCATATGTTGAAATCCTACCCCCCAGTGTGATGGGGGGTAAGTCCTCATTAAGTCATGAGGGTGGAGTCCTCATTAATGGGATGACTGCCCTCATAAAAGGAACCCCAGAGAGCACCGAGGCTCAGTGTCTTTTCACTATGTAAGGATACCATGAGAAGTCAGCACTCCAGAGGAGGAAGAACGGCCCTCAGCCAACCCTTGACCATGCTGGCACTCTGATGTCGTAATTCCAGCCTCGAGAACCATGAGAAATGAATGTTTGTTGTTTAAGCCACCCAGTTTATGGTAGTTTGTTATGGCAGTCCAAACTGGGCAAGAGTGTTTTACATATGATGGTATTTCATTCTCATGACAACCCACTTAAGTAGATTCTATCATTTTTCTCTATTTTATAGATGAGGAAACTTAACTACAGATAATTCAAGTTCAGATAAACTAAAATTTGTTAAAGTAGGGATTTGAATACAGGTAGTCAAACTCTAATGGCCATGTTTAATCATTATGATATTCCAGGTATTAAGTCTTTTAGCCTTCAGTTCCCTCACTTAAAACTGGACATATTGCACCAGACAATGCTGAAAATTCTTTCTGGCTTTAAACACTATGATTCTAATTATATAAACCATACCTATATTTAATATGCTCATGGTTAATCTGTGTTTCTGAACAGTCTTAGAGAACTGAAAGCTGAAGACAAGTTTCTGAAATATGGCTTCATTTCCCAGTTATCCCTTGTTTCAATCAAGGTAAACCATAAAATTTACTGTCCACCAAGAATACCCTTCCTCCATTTCCATCTATTGAAAATCTATCCATCCTTCAAGTAACAGCTGAAATGCCACCTCCTCTAAATAGCTATTCTCAGTCTTTGGAGATTTAAAGTGGGGATGTATTAGACTGCTGGGGGTTGGGATTGGGGTGAAGTATCTGTGCAAATGAAAGGAAAAGATGTAGGATAAGAAGAAGAAAGGGTGCCGGGAACCATGAAAGGTAAGAGAACTGTCAGCAGTGTTGTTGGTGACCAGCACAAAGCCTTCCTTGTGACAGGCAATAGCAAAGCCACCAGATTATATTAAATGTTGCCCAGCTAGTAGGAGATGAAGATTAAATGAGATAACGCGTGTAAAATATCTAGTACACTCTCTGGAAGGGCAGCAACATGATAGTTCCTAACCTCTTCCTTCCATAGGAACCTGGTCACCTCCTTCATGCTGAAGAAAGTTGCCATCCTGCCCAGGGAGGAGTAGGACAAGAAGAGGGGAGAAGAGACTCTGGGGGAAAAAAGAAGTCAGGAGGAGATACATGGGAACACAAAAGAAAAACGAGAGCCAGAGTACACAAGACGAGAGAGAAAAAAGAAATGTAAGGGAGTGACGGCGAAGAAGAGGATAGAAGGATAATGGAAGCAGAAGGGCAAAGAGGGACAAGTAAGAAGGGGAGAATTCTAGGACTCAGGAAGAGAAAGTTCCGCACTGCGGAATGCGGCCTAAGGGAACAGGTAACCAAGTGCAGCAGCACCCAAGCCCAGGTGCCAGTCATTTGCCGTGGGGCTCTCAGATCCTCCTTTTGCTGCTCTCACATATTCTGTAGGGATTCTGACCCCTGCCCTCTGTCATCTTGTCCACTGGCTTCTCCTGCTTTCCACCACTGGGTGGCCCTGGAGGGTGGGAGGAAGGGAGAAGCCAGGGGGACTCCCATTCCCTACTTTGGAAGATGTCTTCCGCAGTAGTTGCACTTCCTTCGTGGCTCCAACTCCTATTGGACAAGCCCTTCAGGGTTCTGGCTGTCTCCTCTCTTTGCCCCTTCCTGACGTCCGGCAATGGCTACTCTCAGGATTGCCTCACCTTACCCTAGTTGAATTTCCAGTTCTTTCAACACTTGTAACTAATTGGCTGCATTAAATTATTGCTATGGAATCACTTGGGAAAGAAAACTTCACTTTCGCTTGGATTCACTTGCAGAGTTCAAAGACACTTTTCCTAATGGGACTGCAAGCAGTGCATCGGAGAAAAAAATCTAGCAGTCCCAGGAGTCAAGAAGGGTCAGGGTCTACTTCAGTGTTTGATCAGACAGTGACAAATCCACACTACCTAACAGGGCTGGAGGGCTTTTAGCCTAGGAATTAGCTGTAAAATGACTGGGTTCATGTCTATTTTTTCATTATTTACTCTATTCTCTTTGATCACCGCCAGCCTTGGCTTAAGGAACATCTCTGTAGAACTCAATTTTATTCCTCAAGGGTTACTTAAGTGCCCATTATGAGTACGGAGGGCACATAGCTAGGTGTGGTGGGGAGGAGATACAGAGATGCAGGAAAAATGGAAGGCATGCTCAGTTTTTGGAAGTGTTTGCTTTTTGCAAGATGAGGTTTGTGGACCTATCAGGAGACCCTCTTGATAAAGACTCCTGAACTTTTCCAATCCCACCAGAGCTACAGACATTCGGAGGCAATACTAGTCTTACAGCTTTCATGTCTCCCATCCCCAGAGCTCTGTTAAAAGCAGACTCTTCTTCAAGGAATTCACAGATCAGAGAGGATACAGCACAGGCACACAATTGACCCCCAAGTCAGAATGATGCCAGCCACAAGGGGGGATTCTGCCTGGGGGAGCAGGAAGACTGCACAGAGATGGAAGGAGATGGCTACAAGAGCTGTGTCCAAGAAAATTTGACACGTGGAGGCAGCTAAGGGGTTTTCTGGCAGAGAACAGAGCAAGATCAAAATCAAGTGTCAAAGGGCAGACACATTTCAGGTGTTGTCTGTAAACGGAGGCTTTGGGGTGAGGGTAGCGAAGTGGAGAGGAGACTGAAAAATGGAGGCCCAGCTACTGAGGACTCTGAGAATGAGGCATCAAGGCTTGAGGCCATGGTGAGTCATTGGAGGATCTTCAGCATCAGGGCGGCAAGGTCACTTCTGGTGGGGTGGCAGAGGGGGTGGGGGTACTTTGTGATTAGAAGCAAAGAAGCTGGAGGCAGGAAAAGAAACTGCGAGCTCTGGGGTGGAGGGCAGCTTATACGGGAAGCCTGGACTTGACCATCGCCAGGGAGGCATACTGACGTTCAGCTGCCTTCCATCTGTTCAAGGGCACTCTTACTCCGTCTGTGGGGGGAGAAGGTGCCCCCTCAGCGGCTGTACAGTTAGAAGTCTCCAGCCTGAGAAGTTTCGAATTTCTCCTTGCCAAGGTCGGGCCACTACAGGTGGGCGACTGCGAGCCCCGATCGAACGCTTGGCTCCACGCCCGCCCGGGGCAGCCACTGCGGCTCGTCCCCTCCAGGCCTGGGCACTGCCGTGGGCCGTGCCCGGCAGGGCGCTCCGGGAGCTGCGCGGCGGCGGCTCTAGGAGGCCTGGCGGGCGGCTGCGAGAGGCTGTGCCCCAGTTTGTGTCCAATCAGGGAGTGCGGGCTGTGCCCCGAGCCGGGCAGCAATGCGTAAACAAACCCACGGTAACTCCTCCGCCCCCTCGGCGCGCTCGCCCCGCGCCCGCCGCCACTCCAGCGCCGCCGCCGCCGCCGGATATAACTCTCGCGCCCGCCCGCCGGGCTGACCAACCGCCGCGCCGCTCGCACCCCGCTGCCCCGCCCGCCCGCCATGCCGTCCACCTACCGCCCCACGCGCGCGCGCTCGCGCACCACGCGCCCCGCGCGGCCCGCCCGGATCGTGGCCTCTCGAGGCAAGGTAAGGGCGATGCGCGGGGACCCAGGCGACTTCCCCGCCCGACGCGGCCAAGGGAAGTTTCTGGCGTGGCTGTTTTCCGCGGGGCCGGGGGGAGGCCCCGGGAACCGGGCGAGCCCGGAGGGCGGGAGGGGGCCGCCTGGCGCCCCGAGGTCACAAGTTGCCTAACCTGACCTCGGTGCGGGCCGGTGGGCGGCGCGGCCGGGCTGGCGGCGCGCGGAGAGGGGCTGGAGGCGCGGCGGGGCCGGGCGCCGGGCGGGCAAGGGGAGGGCCCCGAGGAACTTTCTCTTCCCCAGAGGGGCGCCTTCCAGTCCTGGCCGCGGCCCCGCCGCGGGAGCAGCAGCTCCCTGGCTGGAGGGAGACCATGAAATGTGTTTGAAGAAGCTGACGCAGTTTGTGACGCTCGCGGCTTCCTGACGGGGACCGGTTGCAGCGGCGCCTCCGCCGAGGAGGGACGACCTGAGTCGGCGCTCGGGCCCTTCCCCCGCCGGCAGCCGCGCGCCCGGGCGCCTAGTTTGGGGGCCGCTGGCTCGGGGCGCGAGCATCTGCTCCCGGCTGCGCGCGTCGCTTCCGTTTTGATTAGCTCAGGTTATTATATAAGATGTCACGGAGAGGAAAGGGGCGATCGAGAGGCGCGTTGGGGAGGGCGCGGTGGCCTTCCGCGAGTGGCAGGGAGGGACAGGAGGCAGTACCCGGCGGCACCCACCTGTACGCCCTCCGCGCCCCCTGCGAGGCGCTGCCCGCGCGCGTGCCGGGGTGGTGGGGTTGGGGGGCACTGACGGTCGTGCCCGGTGCTCCCCTTCCCTCCCCGCCAACACTCGAGCAGCGGCCGAAACGTGCTATTTTTTCGCCGCCACCTCTCCTGGGTCTACACGTTTCTGACTCCAGGCGTTTGTACTTTGAAACATTTGTTTAATATTAAGGAAGCTGCGTGTGCGGCCGTCATAGTACACCCGGAACGTGTGGCCGTGAGCTCCAGGGCGGTGAATGAATCATCGCCCCGCGGACCGGGCCCCGATGATTCATGCGGGGTACACACACGCGCGCGTACTCGCTGTGTGCCTCTGACCCAGGGAGAGCGGCCCCTCCGCAGTGATGACGCCCGGAGGGGTGGGGGAGACTTAGTGCAAAAGGACAGCGGGGTCCCCCCCGTCCACAATAACTTCGGGGGGGGGGGTTCAGGGACGCCCGGAGGAGTGGGGGAGACTTAGTGCAAAAGGGCAGCGGGGTCCCCCCTTCCACACTAACTTTTGGGGGGTCAGGCTCCGCACAATCCCCAAAGCTTGTTTCGCGTTCTTGAAAGAGTTACAAAATTCCACCTGGCTACATTAATCGGTCGAGGAGCGCTGGTTCGCTGCAGTGCTGGGTCCTGTCTCATTCAGTATTTGGTGTCAAGTGAGGGAGGTATCAGACTCTGAAGGAATCCTCTTAGTAACTGCGTCTACCTAAATAGCTCTAAAGTAATTAGAAAAATTTAAAAAGTGGATCTTAAAAGAAAAATGTGACTCCTTAAGACTAGTTTTTTGAGGGTTTTTAAAAGCCAGATCCTAAAAGGAACCTCGTTTGCCATTAATGGATACAGAATTTTTCCCACTGTGATCACTCTCGAAGATTAACTTGACTCATTCCCACCTCACATTAGTAAGACTGAGCAAAGTTTTCTCATCATTTAAGACTCACCTCAAACGGCCTCTATTCAGCTAGGGCCTCTTGATCGCCTTCATTATCTCCTGTCCCCTCCCCGCAAGGAGCCACCCATAGTACTGTTTTATTTTCTTCACAGCGCTAAATCGCTATCTGATCTTACTTTGTTTAGGAGTTCTTTAAGTCTGATCTCTTCTTATAGGAATGTAAGCTCCACTGCGGCAGGGGAGCTTCACTGCTAAACCCTAGCACCTAGAACAGTGCCTGGCATACATGAAACACTTAATATCTGTTGACTCGTGAATGAATAAACTCTTTTCCAGGTTTCTTGGTAGGACTGTTTTTGACAGTTGACATTCAGTGCTTTTTTTTCCCTTTTTTTGGGGGGGGGGGGCAGGGGGGAAAGTCACCAAATTGATGCAGTTCTAATTTTCTTCTTTTTTCCTCCTGGTTTTCTTTTGATTGATTTTCTCCTCTGTGATGTTAACCTACAGAGCAAGAAGGGTTTAAGCATCATATCCTAAGACACTTAGTAAGAAGAAAGATAAAGCATGTGGAGCCCTGTCAAGAGAAAGTATGTTACTATGTAACTTCTGGATGATTAAAAATATTGTCTGTGCTACTTGAAGAAAAAGTGCAGGATATTGAAATGGAATCAGCAAAGTCAAATCCCACAGTCCTATGTTTCCACTCATTTGGAATACTAATATTTCCATATCTTCTCTCCCCGTTGCCTGGAAAACAGCCTGAAGTTTAGCTGCAGTTTGGGAAGGTTCATAATAGATACCACTTAATATGAAGGTTTTTTGTTTGAGACAGAATCTCACTCTGTTGCCCAAGCTGGAGTGCAGTGGCACAATCATAGCCTCAACCTCCCAGGCTCAAGTGATCCAATATGAAGTATTAATTTAATCAAATGAAAACAGGATTTATGCTGCAGAGGCCTTAACTCTGATTTGTTGTTGTTCATGTCGGTAATGCCACAGAAGAGTAGATAAAAGGAGTTATTTAAAATTGTATTTTAAACATCTTAAATGGATTCTAAAGAATTACAGCTATAATAAGTCAGTGATATAATGTAAGGAGGATTTGAATGTCATGTTTAATATCCCTTTAGAGGATAAACTTTGATAAAATTTATATTATAAATAAACTTTGGAGGCATGTTAATTAGTCCCAGTCTTGTAGCAATATTTTCAGAACTTG
Source organism: Papio anubis (assembly GCF_008728515.1). Taxonomy (NCBI): domain Eukaryota; kingdom Metazoa; phylum Chordata; class Mammalia; order Primates; family Cercopithecidae; genus Papio; species Papio anubis. The sequence goes on along the minus strand of NC_044986.1, from coordinate 42,639,613 downwards.
ATACTTCTGAAGTTACTGCTGAAGAAGAATGGGCTTCTAGCAGTTCACTTTCCATAATAGTAGCTGGGATCACTTGCAGAAGCATAATCTCAAGAGTAAGCTCAGAGACGATAGAATTTTAAAGCTAAAGGAGACCTTGAAATTACTTGGCGCAGTTCATTCCTTTTTAATCAATACCTTTACTAAAGAAACTAAGGCATGGTGAGATGGCTTGCCTAAGGTACAGGGTACCATAAAGAGCTTAAGTGGTTGGAAGTTCCTGAATTAGCCAGAGCTGCTGTAGGTGGAGAAGACTGGTTTCTATCATTAGTTGATTGTCTGCCTTTTGCTTCTGAACTCTCAGGAAAAAATAATGTCTTATTCACCTTTGTATCCTCCCATGTGCCTGGAACATCTAGGGGCTCAACAAATGCTTATTGAAAGCAGTTGGATAAATGGGTTTTAAGTTGAAAATATATTTAGGAAGTGAAAAAGCAGGAAAACATATCTCCTTTCCACATTGAAGAAGTTTTCTGACAAGAGGATTAGATGTTGGCAGTAAATAAGCTTAGAATTAACCTTAGAACTTTTACAATAATGAAACTGTTTAATCTTTATGCCTCCAGTTTTTTTTAAAGCTTAAAACTTATAAGTGTGCGTGTTCGCTTACTTGGTATAATTACTGGAGGAACAGTAGGAGACAAGAGTCGGGACATCTGATAGGTCTTGCCTCTGTCGCAGCCAGTCAGATTTGGGGCTAAAACACAGCTCTGCCCCTAATAAGCAGAGCTTTCCACAGCAAGTTACTTAACTTTTTGGAGCATTCTGTTATCTCTAAAGTGGGGATAATGCCATCTACCTTGAAGGATTATGTGAGACTGAGATAATGTATATTTATAATGTGTGTGGTGTATAAAAGGTGCTTAATAAATGGTAACTGCTATAGTTATGACTACAGACTTGTGTGACCAAGGGGGCAGCTTAATCCCTCAGAAGTTTCAGTTTTTTCAATCAGAGAATTGGTGGTCAGGATAGGGGAGGGGAATTACTGATCTCTAAGATCTTGTCCAGCTCTGTGGTTTCAGGAACCAATAAAGAAATATACAGTTCTGCAATTTTAGTTTAAGGTAATTCATATATTGTTGATCCAACAAGAACTACAAAAATAATTAGTTTCTAGACCTTCTTAAAAATTTGTCTAAATTAACTTTTATAATAAGTACATTTTCATTATTTTATATGCTATATGATGGATATGAAGTTAATTTGAATATTTCAACCTCTCATCCAGCTTATTTTATATATAAAGCAATATAAGGAGTATACTGGTTAATTAGACATAGATACTCTTTCTTTAAGAGGCTTAAGAGTTATGTAGCACACATAAGACAGATAACTAAAGGCTGTTTTACATGGGAGAACTGTTAGAGAGGCATAGAGAAAATACTTTGTGAATTCAGAGGAGGAAAAGACTTTATAGCCAGAAAAAAAAAAATTGGGTAAGACTTAATTAGGGAATTTTGAACAAGGCGTTAAAAAATTGAGATGACTTCAACCGGCAGAGATGTAGAGACCAGTCTGTGCTAAGACTTGAAGGTAAGAATATATGAGCATATCCAGGGTTGGAGAAGAATGTGGTTAAACTGGAGGTTGAGGAGCCTAGAGGCAGTATAATGGGAGAGAATGCTGCATGGGGAGGGGAAATTAGGACTATATTGTGAAGCATCTTGAATGCCAGGCTAAGGAGACTGTTTAGTAGGCAGGAGATAAGTATCAGAAATATTTTAAATGGGGGAATGATGTGATCAAGACTATGCTTTAAGAGATTAATCTTCATTGCAGGAGCCACAGGTAGTCCATTTAAGTAGCTGTTGAAATATTCTCCAGAAGAGAAGTGATGAGAACCTAAATTAGAACCTAAGTTAGAGGCAGGTGAGTTGGGCAAGATACTGTAGAAGTAAATGAAACAGAACTTGTTGGCAGTTGGATGTAGGAATTGAGGAAGAAATCAAAGACAGAAGCTGAGTCACTTAAGTTGATGTTGGCAAGGATTGAAATAGGAAGGGACACTAGTTAAGCACCTGCAAGTAGTGTGCAATCAATAAATATTTGTCTAATTAATGGAGGTGATTATTGGTTTGGATTTGGATTTGTTAACTTGTGTGTGCCTATGGACCATCCAGATGGATGAGAGCCATTAAAAATAGAGAAAGATTTGGGGCATCCTTATGGAGGTGATGGTGAACCTGTCAGAACAGTTCAGAGTGTGGTGAGCAGAATAGAAGGCTAGGATAGAGCCTTGTAAACGCCAGTATTCATGGGCTTGAGGTAGACAGGATGCTGAGAAGAAAGAAGCAGGAGGAGGATGAGGACAAGATAGGGCAAAGAAAGATGAGGAAGGAAATTTCAGAGGAGACTGATAGGGTAGAGGATGGGCTGAGTTGAAGACTGGGAAAAGGGCATGAGAATTGTCAGTGAGACCATTGTCAATAGCCTTCAAGGAACAGAATCAGTTGGGCAGTGGTGATTACTGGGGACAAGTCAGCTAGTTACCTGAAGGATGCTGACTTGGGAAGGAAACGGGGAAAGCAAATGTAAATTGTGACTGGGCTGTGAAAATCAGAGGCTGGGGGTAGGGAGGAGGCAATGACTTGAGGCAAGCAAAAGTGTCAATGAAACTTTCTTAATAACCACCGGCACGGTGGCTCACACTTGTAATCCCAGCACTTTGGGATGCTGAGGCGGGCAGATCATGAGGTCAGGAGTTCCAGACCAGTCTGGCCAACATAGTGAAACCCCGTCTGTACTAAAAATACGAAAACTTAGCCAAATGTGGTGGTGTGCGCCTGTAATCCCAGCTAGGGACGCTGAGGCAGGAGAATCACGTGAATCCAGGAGGCTGAGGTTGCAGTGAGCCGAGATTGCACCATTGGACTCCAGCCTGGGTGACAGTGAGAGACTCCGTCTCAAAAAACAAAAAACAAACAAACAAACAAAATACCATAAGGAAGGTTTGAGAACGTTTGTGTGTTGTGCGTAGAGTGGTTGCAAGTGGAGAGGAAAGGAATGCAGATCGGGGGAGGACGTAGGAGGGCAATTAATACACTAGGCTCTCCTCAAGTAGGAGAGATAGGATAGGGTAACCATACATGCAATTGCCCAGGGCAGTGCCAGTTCACACCAGTTTAATTACAGTGTAATATCTGGATACAGGATACAGGATAAAAGTGGATAATAATGCCCACTTTTAATCTTAATAGAGAGCCTATTTTGAATAATTGAATTGATTACCCTAATCATGATGCACATAAAGAAGTTGCTTGTGGGAAAATATGGCAAAAAATAAAGAAATAAACGATAGGCTGATTGGAAAGGGAGAAATAAACCTTTGTTTGAAGATGACATGATTGTTTATGTAGAAAACTGAAAGACTCAACAACAACAAAAAAAACCTCCTGGAACTAATAAGCAATTACAGCAGTGTTGTAAGAGACAAGGCTAATATATGAAAGTTCATCACTTTTCTATATACCAGGAATTAACAAGTGGAATTTAAAATTAAAAACAATCCCATTTACCTTAGCACCTCAGACAAAATGGAATACTTAGATATACATCTAAAAATATATGTATAAAATCTATGTGAGGAAAACTATCAAATTTTGATAAGGAAGAATTAAGTAAGTGGAAATATATTCCATGTTCATGGGTAGAAAGACTCAATATTGTCAGGACTTCTCAACTGTATTCATATATTTAATGTAATCTCAATCAAAATCCCAGCAAGTTACTTTGTAGATATTGACAAACTGACTCTAAAGTTTATATGCAGAGGCTAAAGACCTAAATCGCACAATATTGAAGAAGAATAAAGTTGAAGGACTGACACTACCTAGCTTCAAGGCTTACTATAAACCTATAGTAATCAAGACAGTAGTACTGGCAAAAAATTAAACAAATGGATCATGGAACAGAATAGAGAGCCCATAAATAGACCCAAATAAATACAGTCAAGTGATCTTTGACAAAGGGGCAAAGGTAATACAGTGGAGAAAAGATAGTCTTTTCAGCAAATGGGGCTGAAACAACTGGACATCTATATGCAAAACAAAAACAAAAAAAAAGTTAATCTAGACACAGACTTCACCCTTGTTACAAAAATTAATTCAAAATGGATCACAGACCTGAATGTAAAACTGTAAATCCCCTAGAAGATAACATGGGAGAAAATCTGGATGACCTTGGGTTTGGTGATGACTTTTTAGATATGACATCATAGGCACAGCCATGAAAGAATTGATAAGCTGGACTTCATAAAAATTTAAAAATTTCTGCTCTGCAGAAGACATTATCAAGAGAATAAAAAGATGAGCCACAGACTGGGAGAAAATATTTGCAAAAGACATATCAAATAAAAGTCTGTTATCTAAAATATACAAAGAACTCTTAAAACTGAGCAATATGCAACCCATTTAAAAAATGGGCCAAAGACCTTAACAGATACCTCACCAGAAGATACACAGTTGGCAAATAAGCATATGAAAAGATACTGCACATCATATGTCATCAGGAAAATGCAAATCAAAACAACAATGGTATATACCACTGTACACAATTGAAATGGCCAAAATTCAGAACTCTGACAACAGCAAATGCTGACAACGATGTGGAGCAACAGGAAGTCTCATTTATTACTAGTGGGAATGTCAAACAGTACAGCTACTTTGGAAGACAGCTTGGTGGTTTCTTACAAAACAAAACATACTCTTACTGCACAATCCAGCAGTTGTGTTCTTTGGTATTTACCCAAAGGAGTTGAAAACTTGTGGCCACACAAAAACCTGCACACTGATGTTTATAGTAGCTTTCTTCATAATTGCCAAAACTTGGAAGCAGTATCATTCAGGATAAACTGTGGTACATCCAGGTAATGAAATACTAGTGCTAAAAATAAATAGCTATCAAGCCATGAAAAGACATGGAGGAAGCTTAAATGCATATTCCTAAGTCAAAGAAGCCAATCTGAAAAAGCTTCATACTGTATGATTCCAAGTACACAACATTCTGGGCAAGCAAAACCATAGAGACAGTAAAAAGATCAGTGGTTGCCAAGGGTTAGGTTGGAGGAGGGATGAACAGGCAGAGCACAGATGATTTTTAGGGTAGTGAAACTACTCTGTGATACAACGGTGTATGCATGGTATTATACATTTGTCCAAATCCGTAGAATGTAGAAGAATACAAAATGCAGATGTGGCATGGAGGAAGAAAGAAGTTAGATGAAAGCAAAAGGAAATTTTGAGTTCTGAGGAGGAAAGTTGATGGCTGGGAGGTGGCTGCATTTGAAATGGGTTGATTCTTTTTTATTGATTTGCCAAAAGTAAGTGGGGAGTGAAGCGTAAAGTTGAAGTGGAGGAGTTGAAAAGGTTTGGAAAACTTTGGGTCTGCGCAGTGGGGAGCCAAAGGTGATGAGGGCTTGACAAGTTGCTGGAAGGCCTTAGCCTGGTGATAGGATGAATCACTCCTGTATTTCATGACTTTCTCCAGCAATGCTCAGAAAATTGGAAGTAGAGATGCTGTGAGTATCAGTGAAACTGCCAACTCCATATGGGCCCTTGGTTGAGTAGGAAGGCAAGTGACACTAGAGTGTCGATGGGTTGGGAGAATAGCAAGGGATATGAGTGTGTAATGGCTGATTCAGCAACAGTGAAGGAAAGGGAAAAATTGGAATGTGGAGGGAGGATCTGAAGGTAGTGGTGAAGGGCATGAAGAACTTTCAGGGTTATTGTGGAGGGATCAGTTCTAAGTAATGACAAAAATTCAAAGTGTGGCTGAGCTTGAGGATGTTAAGTGACACAGGCCAGTGGAGGTAGAAGATCATTGGTCTTCAGGAACTATGAGGCCAGAGTATCAACATGATTTTATATTAGTGTCAGTCTGTCTTTAAAACTATGGAGTATACCTCCTAAAGCCTTTCTGATCATTTAGTCCATAGAGATGGAAAGTACCTTAAAGATAAGGTACTTTCCTTTATTTTAAAGATAAGGAAGCTTTAAAATTCTTTAAACATTCTTAGATATATGTGATTTGCTCAGGATTACAGACATGTGTGGCAGAGCTAGCTCTCAAAAGAACTGGGATCTCTGAATCTCAGTTAATATTGCCCTATAGGGCCGGGCACGGTGGCTCACGCCTGTAATCCCAGCACTTTGGGAGGTGGAGGTAGGCAGATTACTTGAGGTCAGGAGTTTGAAACCAGCCTGGCAAACATGATGAAACCCTATTAAAAATACAGAAATTAGCTGGGCGTGGTGGCATGTGCCTGTAATCTCAGCTACTCCGGAGGGTGAAGCAGAAGAATCGTTTAAACCTCGGAGGCGGAGATTGTAGTAAACCGGGATTGTGCCACTGCACTCCAGCCTGGGCCACAGAATGAAACTCTACTTCAGAAAGAAAAAAAAAAAAAAAAACCCCTCTAGGGCAGAAGAAGTAATTAAAGTATCCACTGAACAAAATCTTAGAACACTTCCTTACCATACTGAGAAGTAGACACATGACTGTCGTACACCAACCAAATAAATTACTCCACGTCTATGGGGAATAGTATGGTTTTGGATGAGAAGCCAGGAATGGATGGGTCATATCTCTCCTTTATACACTTCCTCAATGGCAAAAAGGTGTTGGTTACCCTTGAACATAGGTTATTGAATACTCATAACTTTTATGTTTGCACCCAAGTTAAACTAACCTTTGTGGCAGCAGACACATAGTTATGTCAACTAGAAGTGAATTAAATGACTGAAAAAGATTTGCGCATAGGTCCTTAGTTTATTGTTTTCACAGCCATATTTAGTGGATTTCTCTTTCCTCACTGGGAATGTCAGGAAACTCACAAATGCCATGACAGGGACTACCAGCTTTGAGATCCTGTTTTTAAACTCAGAACTTTGAAAAGTAGAAAGTTCTTTCTCCTCATAAAATGTTAAAGGAACCCTTCATTAGATGTATGGAAGTTGGAATTAATCCTGATTCTGTCACTATTTGTGATGTTGCTAATCAATAATAAGTGCATAAGTTTCCTCATCTGTAGTGTAGGAAAAAATTATATCTGGTCTATCTCCGAGGTATTCAATGCGAAAACTCTTTGCAAGTAAATAGTGTTATGCAAATGTAAGTTATCACTATTACCATATGGGATGCAACACACACTGTGATGTTTAAGAGCTAAATTATTATTATTATTATTATTATTTTTGAGATGGAGTCTCACTGTCGCCCAGGCTGGAGTGCAGTGGTGCGATCTCCGCTCACTTCAAGCTCCGCCTTCCGGTTCACGCCATTCTCCTGCCTCAGCCTCCCGAGTAGCTGGGACTATAGGCGCCCACCACCACACCCAGCTAATTTTTTGTATTTTTTATAGAGACAGGGTTTCACCCTGTTAGCCAGGATGGTCTCAATCTCCTGACCTCGTGATTTGCCCACCTCGGCCTCCCAAAGTGCTGATATTACAGGTGTGAGCCACCAGGCCCGGCCAAGAACTTAAGTTTTAAAGTGTGTTGAATAAAACAACAAAGATTACTATTGAAATTTGGTGGGGGACTGGTTTAGGCCTTTAAAGTAAATTATGACAACTTTTCTCTTGTTATCCCTGTCATAGTGTATAATAATTCTGGCCAAGTGAGATTAAGGCAGTGTGTTTCATGACAAATGAAATTTCTGCCTTCGTAATTTATTTCCTTTAACCTTAAAAAAAGTTTTTGTATTGTAAAATATAACACATATACAGAAAATTTTTGATATGTAAATACACAGTTTAATAAATTTTAAAAAGTGAACATCCATGTAACTACCACCCAGCTCAAGAAACAGACCAATTTAATTTGTTTTTCCTCATGGGCATCTTTTATTCTTCTGCTAGATGGTTGGCTTTTTTTTTTTTCCACGGAAGTCATGAGTCGTAGCAGGAGGCAATTATAAGGTTTGGCAAGTCCAAAATATGCACTTCTTTCAAGTGGAACAAGATCAAAAGTGTAATATTAATGTTTTATTCTGTAGTTAATCTTGTAACTTATTTCTTATTTCTAAAACTGTGAATTTAGTATTTAGGACAAGTGCTAGGTTTTCAGCCTTAAAGATTACATTCTTCAGACTAAGCATCTTCAGATTTGTGTCCTTTGGACGGAAGTAAAAGAAATTGTAATACTCATATGTGAGAAAAGTCCTTATGCTTGATTATTTGTTAAAAGTTCTGATCTTCCTTCCTTTGCTTGTCTTTAGAAGTAAAACAGCTAAGACTCCAGTGTTGATGATGATTTTGGGCAGCAAAGGTCTTGGAAAATACTTGATAGTTATCAAGGTAAATACCTTTCAACTTAGGCCACTGTGGGTTAGATATGAAGTGGCATGAAGGATTCAGTGAAAAACCTTCACTGCGTTAAAAAAAATCTATATTTTTAGACTGGGCATGGTGGCTCATGCCTGTAATCCCATCACTTTGGGAAGCTGAGGTGGATGGATCACTTGAGGCCAGGAGGCAGAGACCAGCCTGGCCAACATGTTGAAACCCCGTCTTTATTAAAAATAAATAAATTAGACAGGTGTGGTGGTACATGCCTGTATCTCAGCTACTGGGGAGGCTGAGACATGAGAATCACTTGAACCCAGGAGGTAGACATTGTAGTGAGCTGAGATCACGCCACTGTACTGCAGCATAGGCAACAGAATGAGACTGTCTCAAAAAAAAAAAGTGTTTTTATTTGTTTGATTATAATCTACTGTAATAAATCCTATCATGCTTTAAGACTAAGTTAATGAATTAATAGATTAAAAATAGATTACAAGTCTTGTGATCTAGAAGGATTCTCTTGAATATTTTTAATGATTAAAAAATAAAGAGTAATAAACATTAAAATAATTGGGAAAGTATCTAATCAGGCATGTCTGTAAAATACAGAAAAATTATGGCTGTTAAAAGAAATTGATAAGGATTCATCTTTGGTGGCAGTCTCTGTGGTTTTGAGATTTAGTTAATGAGACTTCAGATTAGAACTTGGTAGATGGAACCCATGTGTTTACTGTCAGTCTCTCCTGCAACACGATTACAGTCATGGTAAATATGAGAAGAGGCAACAGTAGAGAAGAGGTATCAGCAAATTTTTGGAAGATTAAAAGCAAATAGACCTGTGGCAACTGCCTTAGTATAACGGAGGAAGTTGATACCTAAGTGCCTTTAACTGAGGTTGAGAGGAGACGCTGGGAAGAAACAGCCACTATATCCCCTATAATTCCAGAAAGTTTCCGGTTTAAGTTTCTGGAATTAGAGGCTTTGGAGTGGGACATAAGCCTGAAAATGAGGGCTAGGTGAAAAATCTGTAAGGGAACTAGACCCTCACTTCACTTCTCCTATGTCATACAGCAAGATTAAGTCTTTGACAGAGACGGGGCATGTTTTTTCGGAAGAAATTAAAGTAAAATAGAGGTTCTGCATTTAGCATGCCAGACAAAAAAGAGGAGAAAGGTAAAACGATCAACTGAAAAAGGAATTTAATGAAATTCGGCTCACTAAACAGTGAAACTCCATACTCTTCCCCAAGCCCTATCCTAGGATAGGTAATTCAGTCAGGACTGGAGGTCTCTTCTCTGGGTAAAATAAGCAGCCTTAGAAGGACTTACAGAAACTGACATTTGAGGTCTAACGGTGAAAAAAAATGGCTTAACACCCATTCTTTCTACAGTGAGCCCATCATTCAACAACCCTATAACCCTCCTCCCTCTTCCGCCTACCCCTGTGAACATGGAACTTGCAGTCAGTTTTTTGATGCTTTGTTCTTAAATGTAAATGAATATGAGACATTTGAAGAAGGCCTTCAGTAAAAAAGGCAAAACCCAAAACAAATGAACAACAACAACAAAATCACAGGGAAAGCAGAAATGCAAGGAAAAGGAAATGAAAATAATCAAGGCCGTAACACGTATAATTAATACGTTAAGAGAGAATGTATTATTTCTATAAAATAAAAATGGGGACTGTGAAAAAGTAATAATCAGAGAATAATGAATCTTAGATTTTAAAAATTAAATGGCAAAAACTTTCATTGGGTGGACCAGAATATAAAATAGAAATTAAAAGCAAAAAGATGGAAAATAGGAAAGGAAAAATAGAATTAGAGGACTGGTTCAGCAGGTATAATGTCATACTAATAAGAGTTCCAGAAAGAGATTACAGGGAAAGGTAAGGGAGAAAAAATTACCAAAAAAGTAATGCAAAAATTTCCCAGAACAGGAAGACATGCATTTGTAGATTAGCCAGTAGAGTAAATGAAAAAAAGACCACAAAAGATATGCAGGTTACAAAACAAATCATTGTAAAATTTGAAAATACTAAGGAAAATGAGAATATCTTAAATTCCTGAAGACAAACAGGTCATAGCTGGGTGTGGTGGATCATGCCTGTAATCCTAGCACTTTGGAAGGCTGAGGTGAATGGATCTCTTGAGTCTAGGAGTTCAAGACCAGTGTGGACAACATGGCAAAACCCCGTCTCTACAAAAAATACAAAAAAGTTAGCTGGGCGTGGTGTGCATGCCTGTAGTCTCAGCTGCTTGGAGCTGAGGTAGAAGGATTGCCTAAGCCCGGGAGGCAAAGGTTACAGTGAGCCGAGGTCATACCACACCACTGCACTCCAACCTGGGTAACAGGGGGAGACCATGTCTTTAAAAAAAAAAAAAAAAAAAAAGAAGGAAAAGAAAAGAAAAAGAAGAGGTCACATGCAAAAAGATTTAGAGGTCGAATGGCACTAGATTTCTTAATGACAACACTGGAATCTAAGGACTATGAATGAATTCCTTCAGAATTCTGAGGGACATGATTTTCAATCTAGAATTTCAAAGACAGACAAGTGGGAGATAGAATAAAGACATGTTGAGGGCATGAAAGATCTCAAAAATTTATTCTCTGCATCATTTCACAGTAAGCTAATGGATGGCATGTTTTATAAAAATGTGGGTATAAACCAAGAAACAGTAATATATGGAATTCCGGAAACAGGTAGTCAAACACAGGAGAAAAACAAAAGAAAATTCTGGAATGACGGTGAAGAGAAACCTCAGATGATATTAGTGCAGCAGGCCTATCGAGAAGCCAGTCCAGATCAGAATAGGAGGAAGGATTACTCAACAAAAACAAATACAAAACTGATAAATGATGTGATACATTTGGCCAAGTGTAAAATATTCTGCAGAAGGGGGTTCTAGTTCCCCAGGAAGTAGCATTTGGGTTGAATTATTGATTTTTAAAAGCTGGTAAATGGAAAGGCTTGGTTGGCAGCTATTTTCCAGCTAGTTTGGAAGTATTTTAATAACAATTGGTGTAGCTGTACCAAAAGACACAGACAAAATGTTGACCCTGGCCATACCTGACTGCAAGGTAGTCTGGGAAAAAACATTGGCATAACTATACAGTATCATAAGATGGGAAAAAAATAAGTTAGTGTACAATGGGACAGCCATAATTATATCGATAAATGTCTAAAATTAGTAAATCAAGACAGCAGTTTAAACATTTAGGAATATGCAATTAAATATCAGAAGAAATAGCTAAAATTTTAAGTAGTTTGCCTTTGGGAGTGACTGGAGAGGTGAGGCAGGGTATTGCTGTTTCTCTTTCTTTTTTTTTTTTTTTTTTGAGACAGGGTCTTGCTCTGTTGCCCAGGCTGGAGTGCAGTGATGTGATTACAGCTCACAGCAGCCTTGACTTCCCAGGCTCAAGCAATACCCCCACCTCAGCCTCCCAAGTAGCTGGAACCACAGATGCAATCCACCGCACCCGGCTAGTATTTTAAATTTTTGTAGAGACAGGGTTTCACCATGTTGTCCAGGCTGGTCTCAAACCTCTGGGCCAGGCAGTCATCCCACCTCGACCTCCCAAAGTACTGGGATTACAGGTGTGAGCCCCTGTACCTGGCCTGCTGTTTCTCATGTTAAACCTAGTAGTATACTTTGTGTTTAAAAATAATTTTCATGGGTTACTTTGATTAAAAATAGTAAAAAAAAAAAAAAAAAAAAAAAAAAGGAATAGTAATAAGTCGTTTGGAAAATGATTTACTTGTGTCCAGAGCCATTCCTTTCAATGGCAAAAACTGCAATTACTTTTGCACCAACTAATATGTGAAGCATTATTATTTGGAAGTTAGATTCATACCCCATAACTGTGATTTCAGCACTCACTCTGTCTCAGCATCTTTTGGGGGAGCTTTGAGAAAATTCAAATGACTCTCCTATCTCAAGATTCTGACTTACTTGGCTTTGGGTAAGCCCTAGGGAATTAGTAATTTTTAAAAGCTTGCTAGCTGCTTCTGATAAAGAGCTAGGGCTAATTCATCTAGCCCAGGTAGATTAAGCGTCTTTGCTTGCTTCCTAAACATCTTTTGTATTCTTCCCATCCTGTCCTCTCTCACTACTTCAGTTTCAAGTCAGGTCCTCTCTGTCCTCAGATCTGAACTAGTGTGGTCTCTTTTAAGTCAGAGGAATAGGAGGAAAGCAAGGGAGAGACATGGGAGAGGTGAGTTAGATTGCCCATGAATAATGAGAGTGGCTGTCAGAGAGCCAATATTTGTTTCTTTTTTTAAAAAAAATTTAGTCTTTTAAAATTTTATTTTAACTTCAGGGGTACAAGTGCAGGTTTGTTGCATCAGGAAACTTGTGTCATGGGGTTTGTTGTACAGATTATATTTCACCATCCAGGAATTAAGCCTAGTACCCATTAGTTGTTTTTCTTGATCCTCTCTCCCCTTCTACCCTCCACCCTCCAAAAGGCCCCAGTGTGTGTTGTTTCCCTCGGTGTGTCCATATATTCTCATCATTTAGCTCCCACTTATAAGTGACAACATGTGGCATTTGGTATTCTGTTCCCATGTTAGTTTGCTAAGGATAAGGGTCTCCAGCTCCAACCATGTCCTTGCAAAGGACATGATCTTGTTCTTTTTTATGACTGCATAGTATTCCATGGTGTGTATGTGCCACATTTTGTTTATCCAGTCTATCATTGATGGGCATTTAGTTTGATTCCATGTCTTTGTTATTGTGAATAGTGCTGCGATAACATATGCATGCATGTGTCTTTTTTGTAGAACTATTTATATTCCTTTGGGTATATACCCAGTGATGGGATTGCTGGGTTGAATGATATTTCTATCTTTAGGTCTTTGAGGAATTGCCACACTGTTTTCCATGGTGGCTGAAATAATTTACACCCCTACCAACACTATATAATGTTTCTTTTTCTCCACAACCTCACCAGCACCTATTATTTTTTTTACTTTTTAACAGCCATTCTGACTGGTATGAGATGGTATCACATTGTGTTTTTGATTTGCATTTCTCTAATGATCAGTGATGTTGAGCTTTTTTTCATTACATTATTGGCAGCATGTGTGTCTTGTTTTGAAATTTGTTCATGTGCTTTGCCCACTTTTTAATGGAGCATTTGTTTCTCGTAAATTTGTTTAAGTTCCTTATAGATGCTGGATATTAGACCTTTGTCAGATGCGTAGTTTGCAAAATTTTTCTCCCATTCTGTAGGTTGTCTGTTTATTCTGCTGGTAGTTTCTTTTGCTCTACAGATGCTCTTTAATTAGATCCCACTTGTCAACTTTTGCTTTTGTTGCAGTTACTTTTGGTGTCTTCATTATGAAATCTTTGCCCATGTCTATGCCCTGAATGATAGGTTGTCTTCCAGGGTTTTTGTAGTTTTTTGTTTTACATTTAAGTCTTTAATCCATCTTGAGTTAATTTTTGTATAAGGGGTCCAGTTTCAATCTTCTGCATATGGTTAGCCAGTTATCACAGCACCATTTATGGAATAGGGAATCCTTTCCCTATTGCTTATTTTTGTCAGGTTTGTCAAAGATTGGATAGTTGTAGGTGTGTAGTCTTATTTCTGTGTTCTCTGTTATGTTCCATTGGTCTGTGTGTCTGTTCTTATACCAGTACCATGCTGTTTTGGTTACCATAGCCCTGTAGTATAGTTTGAAGTTGGGTAGCATGATGCCTCCTGCTTTGTTCTTTTTGCTTAGGATTGCCTTGGCTATTCAGGCTCTTCTTTGGTTCCATATCAATTTTAAAATAGTTTCTTCTAGTTCTGTGAAGAATGTCAATGGTAGTTTAATGGGAATAGCCTTGAATCTATAAATTGCTTTGGGCAGTATGGCCATTTTTACAATATTGATTCTTCCTATCTATGACCATGGAATGTTTTTCAGTTTGTATCATCTCTGATTTTTTTGAGCAGTGGTTTGTAGTTCTCCTTGTAGAGATCTTTTACCTCCCTAGTTAGCTGTATTTTTAGCTATTTTATTATTTTTGTGGCAGTTGTGCATGGGAGTTCATTTGTGATTTGGCTCTTGGCCTGACCTTTGTTGGTATATAGGAATTTGATTTTAGGCTAGTGATTTTTGCATATTGATTTTGTATTCTGAGATTTGCTGAAGTTATTTGTCAGTTTGAGAAGCTTTGGGGCTGAAACAGTGGAGTTTTCTAGATATAGCAGTCTATCATCTAAAAACAAGGGTAGTTTGACTTCCTCTTTTCCTATTTGAAGGCATTTTATTTCTTTCTCTTGTCTAATTGCCCTGGCCAGATTTATTTTATTTTATTTTTTATTTTTTATTTTTTTTTTGAGACAGAGTCTCACTCTGTCACCCAGGCTGGAGTGCAGTGGCATAATCTTGGCTCACTGCAAGCTCCACCTCCCAGGTTCATGCCATTCTCCTGCCTCAGCCTCCCAAGTAGCTGGGACTACAGGTGCCCACCACCACGCCTGACCAACTTTTTGTATTTTTAGTAGAGACGGGGTTTATCCGTGTTAGCCAGGATGGTCTTGATCTCCTGACCTCATGATACGCCCACCTTGGCCTCCCAAAGTGCTGGGATTACAGGCGTGAGCCACCACGCCAGAACTTTGAATACTATGTTGAATAGGAGTAGCAAGACGGCATCCTTGTCTTGTGCTGGTTTTCAAGGGGAATGCTTTCATCTTTTGCTCATTCCGTATGATGTTGGCTGTGGGTTTGTCATATATGGCTTTTATTATTTTGAGGTATGTTCCTTCAATACCTGGTTTATTGAGAGTTTTAAACATGAATGGATGTTGAATTTTATTGAAAGCTTTTTCTGCATCTATTGAGATAATCGTGGTTTTTGTCTTTAGTTTGTGTTTAGTTCTGTTTATGTGATGAATCACACTTATTGATTTGTGTATGTTGAACCAACCTTGCATCCCGGGGATGAAGCCCACTTGATGGTGATAGATAAGCTTTTTGATGTGCTGCTGGATTTGGTTTGCCAATATTTTGTTGAGGATTTTTGTGTCAATGTTCATGAAGGATATTGGCCTGAATTCCTTTTCTGTTGTTTTTCTGCTGGGTTTTGGTAGCAGAATGATGCTGGCCTCATAGAATGAATTAGGGAGAAGTCCCTCCTTTTCAGTTTTTTGGAATATTTCCAGTAGGAATGGTAGCAGCTATTCTTTGTACAATTTCAGAACTCATTATTGGTCTGTTCAGGGATTCAGTTTCTTCCTAGTTCAGTCTTTGGAGGGTGTATGTATCCAGGAATTTATCAGTTTCTTCAAAATTTTCTGGTTTATAAGCATAGAGGTGTTTATAATATTCTCTGATGGTTGTTTATATTTCTGTGAGGTCAGTGGTAATGTCCTCCTTATCATTTCTGACTGTGTGTGTTTGACCTTTTCAATTTTTTGGAATAGTTCTCGTAGGGATGGTCACAGCTCTTCTTTGTACAATTTCAGAACTCGTTATTGGTTTGCTCAGGGATTCAGTTTCTTCCTAGTTCAGTATTCAGAGGTTGTATGTGTCCAGGAATTTGTCCATTTCTTCTAGATTTTCTAGTTTATAAGGATAGATGTGTTTATAATAGTCTCTGATGGTTGTTTGTATTTCTGTGAGGTCAGCGGTAATGCTCCCCTTATATCTGATTGTGTGTGTTTGAATCTTCTCTTTTCTTATTAGTTTAGCTAGTTGTCTATATATTTTATTATTTTTTTCAAAAGCAAGCTCCTGGATTCATTGATCTTTTCAATGGTTTTTCATGTCACAGTCTCCTTCAGTTCAGCTCTGATTTTTGTTATTTCTTGTCTTCTGCTAGCTTTGGGATTTGTTTGCTCTTGGTTCTTCAGTTCTTTTACTTGTGATGTTAAGTTGTTAACTTGAGATCTTTCTACCTTTTTGATATGGGCATTTAGTGCTATAAATTTCCCTCTTAACACTGCCTTAGCGGTGTCCTGGAGACACTGTTACATTGTATCTTTGCTTTCATTAGTTTCAAAGAACTTGATTTCTGCCTTAATATCGTTATTTGAGACTCTGGTACGTTGTATGTTTGCTGTCATTAGTTTCAAATAACTTCTTGATTTCTGCCTTAATTTTATTATTTACTCCAAAGTCATTCAGGAACAGGTTATTCAATTTCCATACAATTGTATGGTTTTGAGTGAATTTCTTAGTCTTGAGTTCTAATTTGATTGTGCTGTGTGGTCCAAGAGACTGTTACTATTTCAGTTCTTTTGCTTTTGCTGAAGAGTGTTTTACTTCCAATGATGTGATCAATTTTAAGAGTACATGCTTTGTGGCAATGAGAAGAATGTATATTCTGTGATCCAGTGTTGTGTATATATTTGATCCAGTGCTGAGTTCAGGTCCTGAATATCTTTGTTAATTTTCTGTCTCAATGATCTGTCTAACATTGTCAGTGGGGTGTTAAAATCTCCCACTATTATTGTGTGGGAGTCTTAAGTTTCTTTGAGGGTCTCTAAGAACTTGCTTTATGAATCTGGATGCTCCTGTGTTGGGTACATACATATTAGGATAGTTAGATCTTGTTGACTCAAACCCTTTACCATTATGTAATACCCTTTGTCTTTTGTAATCTTTGTTGGTTTAAAGTCTGTTTTGGCAGAAACTAGGATTGCAACCTTTCCTTTTTTTTTTTTCTTTTTTTTTCTGCGTTCCACTTGCTTGATAGATTTTCCTCCATCCTTTTATTTTGAGTCTATATGTGTCTTTGTGTGTGAAGTAGGTCTCTTGAATACAGCACATCAATGGATTTTGACTCTTTTTCCAGCTTGCCATTCTGTCTTTTAATTGGGTCACTTAGCCCATTTACATTTAAGGTTAGTATTGATATGTGTGGATCTGATCCTGTCATCATGATGTTAGCTGATTATTTTGCAGACATGTTTATGTGGTTGCTTTATTGTGTCACTGGTCTGTGTACTTCAGTGTATTTTTGTAGTGGCTGGTAATAGTCTTTCTTTTCCATATTTAGTGTGTCCATCAGGAGTCTTGTAAGGCAGGTCTGGTGGTAATGAATTCCCTTAGCATTCGCTTGTCTGAAAGAATCTATTTCTCCTTTACTTGAAGCTTAGTTTGACTGGATGTGAAATTCTGGGTTGGAATTTCTTTTCTTTGAGAATGTTGAATATTGGCCCCCAATCTCTTCTGGCTTGTGGGATTTCTGCTGATAGGTCCTTTATTAATCTGATTGTCTTCCCTTTGAAAGTGACCTGGCCTTTCTTTCTCGCGGCCTTTAACATGTTTTCTTTCATTTTGACCTTGGAGAATCTGATGATTATGTGTCTTGGGGATGTCCTTCTTATGGAGTATCTTACTGGGATTCTCTGCATTTCCTAAATTTGAAGGTTGGCCTGTCTAGCTAGGTTGGGGACATTCTCATGGATGATATCCTAAACTATGTTTTCCAAATTGGTTCCATTCTCCCCATCTCTTTCAGGTACACCAGTCAGTGGTAGATTCAGTCTCTTTACATAATTCCATATTTCTTGGAGGTTTTGTTCATTCCTTTTCATTCTTTTTTTCTCTATTCTTCTCCATCTGTCTTATTTCAGAAACACAGTCTTTAAGCTCTGAGATTCCTCTACCTGGTCTATTCTGGTATTAATACTTGTGAATCCATTATGAAATTCTTAGAGTGTGTTTTTCATCTCTGTCAGGTTGGTTACAGTGCTCTTTACTGGCTGTTTTGTCTGTCAGCTCCTGCAATATTTTAGCATGATTTTTAGATTCTTTGCTTGGGTTTTAATGTACTTCTTTAGCTCAGACAGTTTGCTTTTATCTGTATTCTGAATTCTACTTCTGTCATTTCAGCCATGTTGTCCTCAGCCCAGTTCTGAACCCTTGCTGGAGAGGTGACACAGTCATTTGGAGGAAAGAGGACACTCTGGCTTTTTGAGTTTTCAGTGTTCTTGTGTTGATTCTTTCTCGTCTTTGTGGGCTTATCTACCTTCAGTTTTTGAGGTTGCTGACCTTTGTTTTGTTTTGTTTTTTTTCTTTTTTAAATCTGGCTGCTTTTCTGTAGTGCTGCTGTGGTTTGCTAGGGGTCTGCTCCAGTCCCTAGTGGCCTTGGACTTTTCAGTACCTGGAGGTATCACCAGTGAAGGCTGCAAAGCAACAAAGATGGCAGTGTACCCCTTCCTGTGGGAGCCCCATCCCAGGGAGGTATGGACCTGTTGCCAGCCTGAACACAGAGGTAGGAGGTACCTGGAAACCCCAGTTGTGAGATCTCACCCAGTCAGGAGGAACAAGATAGGGGACCTGCTTACAGAAGCAGTTTGGCCAAATTTTTTAGAATGGCTGTACTGTGCTGGGGCACCGCCTCTGCCCCTAGTTGGCTTGGGATCTCCAAGCATGAGGCTGGGACAGCTAAGTCACCCAGACAGCAAAGACGGCAGCCCACCCCTCCTTCTGGGAGCTCTTTGCCGAAGGTTTTCAAATTTCTGTCAGCCAGAAAACATCAGTGGGGGGTGGCTGGAGGCCTGGGTTGGGAGCTCCCACCCAGTGAAGAGGAATAGGTCGGAGATTCGCTTAAAGAAGCAGTCTGGCCATGTTTTGGTAGAGCAGCTGTGCTGCGCTGGGGGATCCCTTCTGCCCCTGTGGGTTTGGACTCTCCAAAGCCCAAAGCTAGAACAGCAAAAATGGCAGCCACCCCCTTCCCCAGGAACTATGTCACAGCTCTATGCAACACTGTTGTCCTGCCTGGCTGGAATTCCAAGCCAGTGTCATCCTGTGAGGTGCTGTGTAAGTGGGGCCCGCTGACCATCACTGCCGAGCACCCTGGATTCAGCCTCTTTGCTAGGGGTAAGTATGGAGGTCTAACCTGCCTCTTTGCCTAAGTTGTAGTTACTTTTGCCAGGAAACCCGGAGCTGGATTATGTAAAGCTGCTGGGTTTCTGTGTGTGCCTGAGTGGCTGCTCTGCCAAGACTCCAGATAGTTCTGGACACACAGGTATTTCTGTGTGTCGGACTGAAGGCCCTAGTGGTGTGGTTTCATGAGGGGTTCTCCTAACCCGAGGGTTGCAAAGATTGGTGGGGCAAGCGTGGTTTCCTTGGGTCACACATTCACTCACTGCTTCCCTGGGCACGGCAGATTCCCTTGACTCCGTGTGGCTCCCAGGTGGGCCATCATTTTGTCTTGCTTTTCTCTGTTGTCTGTGGGTCAGGTTGTTTCCTTGATTAGTCCCAGTGCAGGCACCTGGATGTTTCAGTTGAAGGTGCTGTATTTATTTGCCCCTTTCATTCCTGTCTTTGAGAGCCACACACCCTAGCTGCTTCTAGTCAGCCATCTTGGCCACTCCCTGCTTCAATATTTATTTCTTTATGTTTTGCAGACGGTAGTTACATTGATGACCTTATCTTGAATTTCCTGTGGAGTAATTTTAGAGCTCAAGTTCAAGCAAATTTTAACTTAAAACCATTTTGTTATTCCTTTACTTTTAATGTTACCTCTTGGGCTAAATCAGCTGTACACTCAGGTTGCCCTCAAGTTATTTGATCGCACCTGGATTTTGCTCCGACTCTCACAGCCGTGGTCCACCAGGCATTCATTCACCAGTTAGCAGCATTGCCAGGTTGCAACTGGGATCACCAGCAGTTTTCATAGCTCACTAGTTGTCTATGGCGAGAATTCTTAGAAGGGTGATTAGCAAGCAAGAGATGAAGGAATATAAAAACTGCATGATTTCACAAGGTTAGAAGTCTTGCTGCGTTGAACTTTCAATGAAAGAAATTTTGTATATCTAAAAGAAATGTTTATTGTGTAGATGAAATAAATATTTTAGACCTCAGGGAAAAACATTATGTGTATATATATATATAATATATATAAATATATATATAACAAATTAAAATGTTTAAAATGTCAAGTTACAAAGTTTCTTTTGTACCTTTCACCAGTTCCATTCCCTGCCTCCCTAGATTCAACTAGGGATGTACTAGTAACTGTTTCACATCAAGCCAATGCCCTGCTCCATATATTGATAGGACTTGCCTCTAACATTCTTTCCATGTATAGGGAGCTGTCCCAGGTGGTTTCTGGGGGACTGCTTTACATTTATATACATTTATACTGCTGGATCAAAGTGTGATCTTCAAGGTGAGGGTTTACTTCATGTAATGAGTATTATTTAGAACTTGCCCACTCAATGCAAGACCAGTGAGAATCGCTAGGCCAGTGATTCTCATACTTGAATGTGCACAGAATTACTGGGAATGGCATTACATTGCAGATTCTGGTTCAGTTAGTCTCAGGTGGGGTCTGAGATGCTGCATTTCTAAGTCTCCCAGGAGATGCAACTGGTCTGCAGACCACATTAGAGAAGCTTCTGGCTAGTGGTTCTCAACCCTGGTTTCATATTAGAATTATCTGGGGACTTTTAAAAAATACTGGTATCTGGGACCTATCTGTAGTGATTCTGATTTAACTGGTCTAGGATGGGGCCAAGGCATGACATATACATATATAAGATAGATATATAAGATTCGACACTAATGTGCAAATCGGTTTGGGAACCACTGTTACAAGTTCTGCACACTTTTGCTGTGATAGATAAAGATCTTCATGTGCAGATTTTGTAGTGATCTGACAGGCACCTTACTGAGCTTTTATGATGTGAATGCACCTGCTTTGTAGATACAGTCCATAGAGGAGGGATTCCTCTTCACTACTAGATTCCCAGAGGTGAAGTAGAGGTTGCTATCAGAGAAGCATACCTAAGAACAAAAAAATCGTCTTTTCGTTAAAAAACCCTGCAGCTATCACTTGATATAGGAAGGAGATTTGAAGTGATAAATGAATGCAAAGTTGGTATCTCTTGATTCACAGAGTCCTTCTGTTTTCTACATCCTTTCAGTAAGAGATCCTGGGGAAAGTATGTTATATACACAACTTCAATGCTTCATGTTTTCTTCAGAGAAGTCTATATATTTACTTCTTACTATCTGTATGTATATGTTTACCTATAAACATATGTACCTGAAAAAGTTCTGTGTAGCCAGAATTCTAGTATTTATTTTTCCTTTGCCAATTATTTAGAAAAAAAATTAGAGTATTTTATATACAGTTACTTGTCCTAAAAACTGAGTGACTTAACATCTTGATGAAAGAACTGTTGTTATTCCTAAGATCTTTCAATGCTAAGGGCAGATGAATGATTCTATTGGCTATAAATCATAGGCCTTTAGGTCAGTTCAAATGTTAATTGTTTTATTATTATTACAAGAAAGACCCTAGAAGCAGAAAATACAATTTTATTTATGTTAAAATTATGCTAATTGCAATTTCTTAGAAACAAACTTTAAAACCAGTGGATTAAAATTAAATATAATTTTCCTGCTAAGAAATTGCAATCTTCTCCCTTATGTACCCACTATTTCATTATAAAGTAGACTTTGATTTTATTTCCTTAATGTTATCTTGTCTACTTCATGGCCACTGCCTTCATTTGGATTCTCATTCACGTTCATTTCCTCACTGACCCTCGCTACCTCCCTTCTTGCCCCTTAGGAATCTTCTGCCAGAGTCCTCTCTTGTGGAGGTAGTAGGTCTTTGGCTCCTCCTTGTCTGAGAAAAAAAGTCCAAATCTACAGAGTGTCATTTGGATCCTGCTGACCTACCCAAGCTTTTTTCCACCCTTATCACTTGTCATTTCCCTAGAGAGCAGTTTATTCATTTCTTAGCTGAGATGAAGGATCAGGAAAGAAATATTGGAGGCTTGAAGAGAAAGGTAAAGAGGCATACAGAGTGGTTTGGGAGAAAGGGAGAGTATTGCACTAGGGAAATGAAGTTTGATTGCTAGGCAGCATTTAAGGTCTACTGAGATAGGTGATTATGGATTTAAAATGAGGTTAGCTAGCATGTGGCTGCAGGAATACAGGTGTGGAGAAGGTGGAGTCTTGCATTCTGCCAGGGCCTGACTAAGACATTCCACTTCTCATCTCTGCTTCTGCATAATTGCTATGGCCTCCATCTGAAACACATTCCTTCTCTTCTTTGCCTGGCAAAATCTTCTTTTATGACCCTGATTGATAATTTTCTCCTTTTTCCAGACATCCTCTCTTGACCCTCATGATTCTTGGTCATCTCCCTCCGTTTTATCCCCATTTTTCCATGCCATGAAAGGTATTTGTTCATACCTATCTCCGCTAGACAGTGCACTCAGCGAAGGCAGGGAGGTGATGTTTTGAAATCCCAGTTTATAACATGGTGCCTGGCACACAGTGGACACACATAATAATATATGCTAGATAAATGAATATAAGATTTCTCTGTAAAGTATTGAGAATCTACACCTGCTGTTTGAGGTTCAAGATGAATTCTACTTAGTAAAATATGACATAAAAACTGTATTGCTTTAATTTCTATTCTGATATACCCTTATCAAATATCCAAGTTAATAAGATCTTTCCATATATACATACATATGTACATGAAAATGGAAGAAAGTTAAAAAGACCAAAGAATATACATAAATATTAAATATCTAGGATAACACACTTCATAGAGCCCTGCACAGTGCATGGAGTTTATCTGTTCTTTTTCACTTAGGCCTTCTTGCCTAGTAGGAAACAGTTACAATCCTAAGAAGCATCTGAGTCAGTATTGAGCACATTAATATTTTCATATTGAACACATCTATATTTTCAAGTTGCACTGAAGTTATGAGTATAAAAATGTAGTTTTGAAAGGTTTTCCTCAACCATGTGGAAACATATAGAGATTTTAACTGCTGAAACAATTTCAAATAGTTTACAAATCAATAAAAGCCAGACAGAAATTAAAGTGTACCTTTTTTCCTGAGGTTAGTATCTTAGTCTGTTTGTGCTGCTACAACAAAGCACCACAAACTGTGTGGTTTATATACAATAGAAATTTATTTCTCACTGTTTTTAAGGCTGGAAAACCCAACATCAAGGTATGGGAAGATTGGTCTCTGGTGAGGACCTACTTCCTGGTTTCCAGATGGCACCTGATCCCTGTGACCTCACATGGTGGAAGGGAGTCGCAGGCTCTCTGACATCTCTTTTATAAGGGCACTAACCCCAATCATGTTCTCATGATCCAGTCACTTTCCAAAGGTCTGACCTCTTAATTCCATCACCTTGGGGGTTAAGATTTCAACATACAAATTTTGGGGGAATTCAGACATTCAGACTACAGCAGTAAGTGATTTCACAGTTTTCCTTAGGAGTGAGGAGACTTGAGTTTTGGTTGTGATGTGTCACTAAAGGTCTGTGGTGTCAGACAATCTGCCCCACCTCTCTAAGCTTTAGTTTCCCCCATGTATAAAACATGAGATTTGGTCTAAATTATTACCAAGGTCATTTTGAATCATCTGTGATTCTGGAAAGTTATGAAACACAGCCTGTAACCATGGTGAGGAAAGTTGATTGGTGGCTCCAGAAATAGACTTATTTTCTCCTTCTGTGTAACACTGATGCTCTCCCATTGAATCACTCTCTGGATGTTGCCTAAATAAACCAATTTCTTGATTTTTTCCCCTTAATGCTAAGTGCTTAAAAGTGAATGAAATATTGTCTTAAATACCACACAAACGAGCTGTTGCTTTAAATATAGATCTGGATTATTGTGCTGGTTTTCATTCCTGTTGTAGGTATTCAAAAAGCAGAAGGTTGTGATGTGGTAAATTTAGAAACTATTTCACATCAGTTCCTGCTGTCTTTTGTGTTTGTGTGAGAACCCTATTCAAAATATATCTTATTTATTCTTCCCTTAAAATATGCTTCACTTCATTTTTGCCTTTCTGCTGGCAACGAGTCCAGATCTATAAGTACTTACAGGTTTTGTCAAAATCCTTATGCTGACAGTTACAGTCGTTCTCTCTGATCTACAGGGAACACATTCCAAGGCTCCTAGTGGATGCCTGATACCGTGGATAGTACTGAAGCCCATATATGCTATATATTATTCCTGTGTATGCATACATATGATAAAGTTTAATTTACAAATTAG
The DNA here is from genome assembly GCF_008728515.1 of Papio anubis. Taxonomy (NCBI): domain Eukaryota; kingdom Metazoa; phylum Chordata; class Mammalia; order Primates; family Cercopithecidae; genus Papio; species Papio anubis. The sequence goes on along the minus strand of NC_044986.1, from coordinate 42,615,296 downwards.
GCACAGTAAAAGATTAACAACAACAACTAATAAAATAGAACTGGTATAACAATATGCCGGCATCACTACTCTTATGCTTTGGGGCCATTAAGTAAAATAAGTGTTAGTTGAACACAAGCACTGTGATGCTGTGACAGTCAGTCTGATAACTGAGATGGCTACTAAGTGACTAAGAATGGTGGCACAGACAGTGTTGCTACGCAGGACAAAGGGATGATTCACGACAGAGAGGGACCGCATGAGATATCATCACACTACTCAGATGGCACACAATTTAAAACTTGTGAATTGTTTATTTCTGGAACTTTCCATTTAATATTTTTGGACTGAGGTTGACCATGGGTAACTGAGACCACAGAAAGCAAACCCCAGATAAGAAGGCAGTACTGCACTTTTTCCTACTAACATATAGATAATCTAGTCAGACACCATTGTGTTTTACCCCATAAGCTTTCTGGTTTCTCGGTGTGTGTTATCATAAGCTTGTCCCCAGTACAGTGATGTCGTATGTAGCCCTCTGAGAATCACTCTGATTGCAAGATCTTTGGCCATACTTCTTTGGGATTGCCCCTGTCCAGAACACTCCACCCAAAATGAGACATTTTGACCTAGTTGGGACAAGAACAAGGCTGGTAGGCAAAGTCTCACTGTCTGTGAGCATTCGTGTTGGTTCCAGCCCTTTGAAGTAGAGAATCAGCTTATTAAGTGAATATTGTAAATGCTTAAAGGAATAACAGAAGTTTAATTTTCACTCTCTCCTGTAATAATCTTTATCCAAAGTATCACATCACTGGTGAGCTGTGAGATTAGACAAGTTACCTACCCTCTCTGAGCCTCAGGTTCCTCCTCTATAAAGTGTGAATTTTATTTCTAAAGTGCTTTTGGCTCCAAAATTCTTTTTTTTCTTTATAGTTTTGTCATCCTCTTTCCAGCCTTAAACTTGCTGAAGGCAATTAGTGGTCTTAAACTTGAGCAAGTCTCACTCATTTCTGATAGTACTTCCTTAAACAAAAATGGTTCAGTTTTCCATCCCAGAGGCATTTGTAGAATTTTTTTTAAAAAGTACTTATGACTATTTTAGTTTATTTTTCTATACATTTGAGACAAGATTAACTCAACAACTCAATTTGTTTTGCTTGTATACTTGGATAATAGTATAAAAATTAAGTGTTCTTATTTTCATAAAAACAATAATTAAATACATTGCTATGAGTCTTCATTAATAAGAACTAAGCTAGTCAGATGCTATTGACCACAGCCATGGGAAAATATTAAGAAAGCAATTTTTTGATATTTATCCATCTTCCTCATCGTCAGTTAAGAATCTTTATTCTAATTAGCATGTTCAAACTGTTGAAAGTAAAAATAACTCTATGGAAGGGTAAGTTCATTTATTTATTCAAGAAATACCTGTTGAGTGCCTACCAGATAGTCTTTGGAATATCAATAAACAAAACAATGATTCTTGACCTAATGGAGTCTGTTTTCTATCAGGAGAAGACAGACAATGAAACAGACATAGTAAATATTTATTATATGGTTTGTTATAAAGTGGTAAGAGCAGTGGTGGAAAAACTTAAAAAATAGAGCAGAGAAAGGAGAAATCAAAAGTGGGTAGGAAGTAGGGAGCTGGGTTGTGGTATAAATACCATGGTCAGGAAAGGAGATGTGGTAGACAGAGTGACCCCTAAAAGTCCATACCTTAATCCTTGGGACTTGTAAATATTTAGGTTAAATTACATGGCAAAGGGGACTTTCCAGCTCTAATTATGGTTACAAATATTAAAATATAGAGGTTAACCTGGATTATCTGGGTGGCCCAATCTAATCAATGAGCCCTTGAAAGTCGAGAAATTATACTGGCTAGAGTTGGAGAGATGTGGCAGCAGTTGGAGTGATCCGAAATGTGAGACTCCACCCACCCATGCTGAGGGTGCATGGCAAACGCAAGAAGGAAGGCATGTAGCCTTGAAGAGCAAAGAACGGCCTCCAGGGAAATGGGGCATCAGTCCTGCAGCTGCAAGACACTGAATCCCACCAAAGACCCAAAGGAGCTTGGAAGGAGATCCATCGCTAGAGCCTCCAAAAGGAATACATCCCTGCTGGCACTTTGATTCTGGTCTTGTGAGACTAAGCAGAGGACCCAGCTGAGCCAAATTGTACCTAGACTTCTAACCTACACAACTGTGGGATGCTAAGTGGGTATTGTCTTTAAGCTACTTTATTAGTGATATTTTGTCATGGCAGCAATAGAAAACTAAAAGGGATGGGAGGGGTGGGACATTAAGCTGATAGTGGAGTAAGAATGTGTTCTAGACAGAAAGAATAGCGAGAGCCAAGTCCTAAGGGGAGGTACACCTGAGTGTTTGAGGGGTGGTGAGGGGTAGCTGGAGGGGAGAGAGCAGGGAGATGAGTAGGAGATAGGGTCAGATAGGCCCTCCACCCTGGGTGGAGGGTGGAGACCATGAAGGGCTTTGGCTTTTGTTCTGAGTGAGCCAGGGAGTCACTGCAGCATTTTGATCAGAGAAGCAATATTATTTGACATAATTTTTAAAAGGATCATGCTTAAACTGGCTGAAGGCTGCTCAGAAAATAGACTCTAGTAGACTGTAAAGAGGAAGGGGAGAAGCAGGGACACCAGTTAGGAAGTGATAGCAAGAATCCTAATACGTGATGACTCAGACCAGCAGTAGTGGAGATGGTGAGAAGTGATCAGATTCTAGATATGTGTTAAAGACAAAGTCCATTTCTTTGTGACTTAGATTCGGGATGTAAGAGGGAGAGGAGTTAAGGATGATTCCTTGGGTTCAGGCCTGAATAGCTAGAAAAATGGAGTTGTTATCAACCAAGATGCAGAAAACTTTGGGTGGAGAGATCTGTGGTGGAGGGAGAATTGGAGGTCAGCTTGGACATACTGAGCGTGCCATGTCTGTTAAACATCCAGTTGAAGATGCAGAGTGTAGTAGGCAGAATAATGACCCATAAAGATGTTCATAGCCTAATCCCCAGAACCTGTGAATATGTCACTTTTGGTAGCCAGAGGGACATTGTGATTGTGATGCTTAAAGTTAACAACTTTGAGATGGAGAGATGATCCTGGATTATCTGGTGGGCCCAACCTAGTCACACAAGTCCTTAGAAGTAGAGTCTTTCCCATGGTGGTCAAAGGCCAAGGTGACTATGGGAGAATGGCCAGAGAGATGCAACGTTGCTGGATTTGAAGATGGGGGAAGGGGGCCACTGGCCAAGGAAAGTGGCCGGCTGCTAGAAGGTGGAAATGGCAAGGAAACAAATTCTCCCCTATAACCTCAAGAAGGGAACACAACCCTGCAAACCCCTTGATTTCTACCCAGGGAGATGGATATCTGACCTGCAGAGCGATAAGATAATACATTTGTGGTGTTTTCAGCCATTAAGTCTGTCATAATTTGTTACCACAGGAATATAAAATGAATACACAGAGTAAGCAGTTGGATATGAGACTGGAGGTGAGGAGAAAAAGGTCTCAAATTCAAAAGCATAGAGATGGTCTAAAGCCACAGACTGAATGAGATCACCAAGAGCATGAGTAGAGATAGAGAAGAGAAGAGGATCAAGGTGAGGATCAAGAGAACTTGTATTGTCTTCATTTTTAAAAAAGATAGTATTAAGGATATTTTTGTGTGCTAATGAGAGCTGTCCATCAGAGAGCAAAAGTTGATGATCTAAAGGAAAGAAAAGATTGTCTGGGGTGTTATCCTCAAGTAGGACAACGAAGGATGGGATGCAGATCATGTGTGGGGACATCTGTGGTTCACTATGGTGCCCATAGAGAAAGCAGAGAGTATAGGGGGAGTAGATATGGTGAGAGTGTGTGTGAGTTCTCTTCTGATGCCTGTTTTCTCAGTGGAATGGGAAGCAGCTGAGAGTGAGGATGGGGAAGGTGGTTTGAGGGTTTAAGAGAGAGAAAAGATGAGAAATAGTCCATCAGGAAATTGGGAGATTAATAGAAGAGGGACACATAGATTGCCTGCAGCATTAAAGGCCCACTTAAAGTTTGTGGTTATGAATTTAAAGGAGTAAATGCCACCATACACCTTTGAGAAAAGTGCCTCTGGACATCAGATATCACCTACTTCAAAAAAAAAAAGTCAAATATTAAAAGAAAATTTAGGGTGGAATTAGACAGGAAAAGCCCAGTATTCTGTTAGCTTTGTCTAGACTCCTAGAAGATCACTTGCTTTAGAGGGTTAATAATATTCTTAAATAATTGAATATCAATTATATGTGTCTGTATATGCATATATACGCATGCATATATATATATGTAGAGAGAGAGAGAGAGAGAGGGGCAGGGTCTCTGTCACTCAGACGGGAGTGCATTGGTGCAGTCACAGCTCACTGCAGCCTTGGCCTCCTGGCCTCAAGCAATCCTCCACCTCGTTTTTTAATTTTTTTGTAGAGGTGAGGTTCTCACTATGTTACCCAGGCTAGTCTCGAACTCCTGGGCTCAAGCAGTTCTCCTGCCTTGGCCTCCCAAAGTGCTGAGATTACAGGCATGAGTCACCATGCCCAGCCTAAATCGTATTTTTGTAAATGAAATTTAAATGCTGTCGTAGACTGGTTCTTTAAAGTAGCAGAGCCTAGACAGGGGCTTAGGGGCAATTAGTTTATTTTGAGAAATAATCCCAAAGAACAGCATTTGAGACTGGTAAGAGTTAATAGGGAACGAAGGAAACCCAATCCAAAATTTGTGCATCAACTTGGTCACCATTGTGGGCAACTGGGACTTGTTCCCACAGGACACCCTCCAAGAATGTGCCTTAAAATTGGCTACTAGATAAATTGGGGTGGGTGATATTCGTTATTTGTCCACTTTCCCCCATCCCCTACTGATCAAATGTTGCCCCATGGGGTGTTAAGTCTATCATGGGACTGCACATTTGTCAGAATGGCTCACGGGTTTCCTACACATATTCCACATGGTGGCAGAGAAGGCCCAGAGTGGAAAGCACATGATGACGGTGCAGTTGAAGTGAGATTCTGTCAGCAAGGGCTGGAATGTCAGTGCCAAGAGGAGTGATGTGGGGCAAAGATGTCCAATGCAGAAATGTACTAATTACAAAAGTATCTGTTAAAATGTTGGCCAATAAACCATAATCAGACCCTAATTTCAGTTTACAAAGTTCAGATGTTTATATATTAGACTTTCTAAGCAAGAAATCTGTGCATGCACACTGAACCACCCAAGCCCCACAGCATCATGGAAGCACAAAGCAGAGTTTTATGTCCCTTCTCACCCTAGGGTTTTTGCACTTGCTAAGCCATTCTTGTTCCTTTATTCTCCCAGATCTTTCCATGGCTTCACAGTCATGCAGGTTTCAGCAGAAATGTTGTATCTTCAGAGAGTTTCCTTACTACCTTAACAAAATATCCCACCCTGTCCCCCACCTCTGACACATACTCACCCAGATCCTTTCCATTACTTGGATGTGTTTTTTCAGAATTTCAGAGGGTGACAAATGCTATTTATGTATTTATTGTTGGTTCCCCTCACAGACTCCATGAGGGCAGCTGGACAATAGTATCCCCAGCACTGCATGGAAGGAGCCTTGTCTATACTTGTTGAATACCTGGTTTTCATAGTTCATCTTCTTTGTTTGCTCTTTCCCTGTCATCTGGTTTCATCCCAGCCAGTGAAGTCACTTACTAGATGAGGAACTGCTGAGGTACTGGGAATTCACTGGTGGACAAGATATAATCCCTGCCTTGAGTCTCACAGTCTGTCAAGGAGCCTCCAGGTTCTTTTTATCCTGTGCATGATGTGGAACCATTCAAATCTCTTTTTAAACAACAAAAAAATTAACATGATGTGGTTTTTATATTAGATGTGAACAAGCGAGCCAGTTAATGGCATGTCCTGGTTGTCTAAAGCTGAGTGACAAACTACTCCAAAACTTAACGATTTCAAACAACAGTAATCGTTTATCTCTCACAGTTTTTGTGAGTCAGGAATTTGGAATCTGGTCAGCAGCGTAGCCTGTCTCCATTCCACTTGGCATCAGCAGGGGAGGCTGGAAGTCTAGGGGAATCATCTGGAGGCTCGCAAGCTGACTCTCATGTGCTGGGTCTAGTCTGAGACTCCTGGGCTCCTCGGGCACATCCCTCTCTCTGTGTGACTGCTCCATGATGTATTATTTTCTGAGGATGACTGCACAGACATATATCTTTGGAAAATAAAATCTCCACGGGCAGTGTTATCACCACTGCTGACGTTTATTGAGGGTGAGGGCTTCCTGTGGTCCAGGCATTGTGCTAAGTGTTCTCCGTGTATTATATTATCTAACCCCCGATGAGTGGGATTTGTAAGGTAGCCCTTTTGTACAGTGAAGCAATAGGGACTCACCGAAGTTAAATGACTGGTGTGAGCTCACAAAGAACTTTTGAACTTACTGGGGAAAGGGCTAATGGTGGTAGAGAGTGCGTGGGAGCCTTGCTTCCAGAGGGAAAATGGGTTTCTTTACTGACTCCTCTGTCAACAGGTACTGGACATCGTCCTCTCCCACCATATCCCCCTTTTTCCTTCCTATTTTCAATACATTTTCATTTTGTTGTATTAAATTTCAATTATATTTTACCTGCATCCTTTTCCATTGTGAACAGAAATCATTTTTGTCATGTATTGAGTACAGATTGATCTGGAAACATAAGTATCATGAAAAGACATCTAAACCGGTTACAAAAAACTTTCTGGATCCTAAACTATGGGTATGTTGGAAACTTTTATATGAAAAAAATGACACATTTTCTTTTACCAGTGAATCCCAAACTTTTTGCAGCTGGGGTACTCTGAGAATCACCTGGTTCAGTGGTTTTCAAAGGAGAGTCGTCATCCTGATAGGGAGGGAACAAGTGTACTTAGTAAATGCTCCCCTCCCCACCACCACATCTTTCTTCCTGCCTTGAGAATGACCTGCCTGCCCCACCCAGAAAGGCAGTAGCTCTGGAATCTGGTGCATTTTAAATCTCAGTATTGAGGATCTCTTAGATTCTGTTACTTAATATGTGTTTAATGAATGAATCCCATAAATGTAACATCTCTCAAACTGTTCATGCTTCTGTGGTTTCCCCCTGAACCGTGGCATCCAATTATTAGAAATTAGAAACATATTTAGTTTTAGGGCCCCTCCCAAGTACCTAAAAGAGATAGTAAATATTTTTTGTTTCAGCCTCATAACACTTATTTTAAAACAGACCTGCCGAGGAAATAGAAGCAAGATTTTCTTTGTCTGCATTCATTTTGCCATTTAGGAAAGAGTTCTCCTGGTTCTCAAGATGTTTCATTCATTCAATAAATACTGATTATCTACTAAGTGCCAGACATTGGGGAAATGAATCTACATCAGTGAACAAAACAGACAAAAAATACCTGCCCTCACAGAGCTTGCATTCTAATGGGTAGAGATAAATATATAACATTTTTACTTTTTCAGACAATGAGAAATACTATAGAGAAAAGTAAACCCAGAGAAGGGGAATAGAAGTGTCAGATCATGTCATTTTACATAATTATGTTTCCTTGGATTTCCATCTTCTCTCAATTGAACCCACAGTCCTTACAGTGGCCCAGAAGAACCTGCATGACCCATCCTGTCTCCCTGACCTCAGTCCCATCTGCTCATTCTCAATCACACTGGCCTCCTTGCTGGGGGAACCTTGTACATCGGCATCGTTCCTGCTTAGGACACTTTTCTTTCTCTCTGTGTAGTCACTCATCCTTTTGATAACTATAAGACCAACTTCCTTACCTGTTTTGTGGTCTTTACCCAGATGTCATCTTCTCAGTAATGCCTTTGCTGACACCTTGTTTTAAATTTCAGTCACCCTCCTTACCTACCCCTAGTACCCCTGCTCTCCTGGAGGTCACCTGGAACCACCATTTCAGCATAACCATTGGCAATGCAGCATCACTGGCTTTCTCTCTAGAAGGCAGATGCAGAGTTCAAGCTTGTCTCTGTCCTCCCATCTTGTTGGGAGTTTTCTGTAAAGGCCCTGATTAGTGGCAGCACCATGGGAATCTCCCTGGCCTCTTCAGTAGCGTTGATTCAATCCTGAGTTTAATTAGCGGCAATTCCCAGGATGACATTTTGGCCTTGTCATACCACGGGGCAGTACCTCTTAGGGATTGGATGTAGTTTTGTGCGATAAAGAGCCCGCCTTCAGATGGGTTATTTCTACCCCCAGGATCTTTGGCTGCGTGTGTTTGGTATTAGTCTTCTTCCTTTTCTCACCAGGCCATTCTTGTTCTCCTCCTATCTCAGATGTTCCTCTCTTTCATCACCCTCTGTGATTGCCTCATCTGAGTTCTTAGCTTTCAGTTTCACTGGCCATGCTGACCTTTTACGTATTTGTTGTTTTTCTTCAGAAACTGAAACTGCATCACATACATGCTGGTTTCTATCTGCCTCTCCCATTTCATTAAAAGCCTAGTTTTTTCTTCTGTGTCTCTACCACTTTCTGGGTCTTACAGCATTCAAAGGATCATTTGTGCTTCCACAAGCAAAGTTCCAGAGTCTGTGAATTTTATGACATAATAAACAAGATTGAAAATGTACTTGACACAGGTTGGGTTCCCTGGGAAGCTGACTCTCAGGTATAGTTTTGTATCCAGCGTGTTTATTAGGGAATGCACTTTGAAGGGTGGGAAGGAAGCAAGGAGGGCAGAAGAGGAGTTGAGCTGTAGAGCCAGCATGCCAGGGAGCTCTGGAACTAGAATTACTCCTCAGAGTTGTCTTGACTTGGGCCAAGATGGCCAGGCCTTTATACTCCAGCATCCCTCAGTCCTTGCATCCTTGGGAAAGTGACCTTGGACAAAGAGGATCTTTGCAGCTGAGGCCATCTCTGCAAGAGGCCAACAATATCCCTGTCAAGTGCAGCCCAAAGGCTTCTCTGAAGGGGGATCTGATCTCTGCTTCCCAGCATCTTCCACATTAATGTATGTGAAATTCAGCAACGGCGCCAAAATATGATGCAGTATTTTAGTTAAGAAGTAACCAAGGCCAGTTTTAGTTTAATACTAAAATTTGATTGAGTTCATTGAAATCCTAGGATGTTAGAGTCCAAAGAAGCCATGAAAATCCTTTATGCAACTCTCTTGTTTGACAGATAGGGAAGTGGAATAAATAAGGGAGAATAAATTTTAGTGTAGTTTCCCCAGAAACAGACCTCAAGACAAGAATTTGAGAGTAAGTGGTTTATATGAGAAGTTCTTCCAAGAAATATCAGCAGGGAAGTAGAGAAGTGGGACAGGGTGGAAGAAGGTGGCAATAAAGGGTATAGTTTCAAGAGAATTGCTGCTCTGGGCAACTGGAGCTCAATCCCTTTAAGTAACTCTGGGAACTAGTCTACATGCTTCGGGCTATCCTACCCAAAGGACAGAGAAATTTGGTTACTTGCCCATCAACTATCCATCCTCCTTGACTGAGGGCTGTTTCCTGGAGATAGTAAGTTCCCTGCATTTTTGACTTACCCTGGGAGATGGCCCAACCTGCTCCCAGAGTCAGAATAAAAGCCACAGGTGTTCAAGAATGATGCCTTCAGCATGTAGAGATGAGCATGGAGGAGATAGGCGGGAGGAGGAGACAGTGACAGTGTCTGCTATAGGGGATTGCCTGAAACTGAACCAGAACTCTGATATCCTGACTACTGACCAAGGTTCTTCATGCTGATTATTAATATCTTCCTACTCAGTGCCCAAAATTGTTCAAGTAATCTAGTTAAGAGAGAGTGAGGGTATAGAAAGAACAGGGGATGTAGCCCCTTTCTGGGAAGTGCACATATAAGTTTGAAAGAAGAAGAGATTTTGTAAGCATTAATATCAACAGGTATGGATGAGATTGCATTGAAAGCTGTGCTTTGCATTTGTCGTTGTTGAGGTGCTGCTATAAGGGATTGTTCCGGAAGGGAAGGTGCTTTTTGATTTGTTGTTGTGTTTTTAAGCTATTGAGTCTTGAACACAGTCTTAGTGGGAAATTTGAACATAATTGACAGAGACTGAGAGGCAGGATTGTATACTGGTGAAGAGTGGGGGCCTTTCTAGTGGGCCGTCTGGTTTATCCTATATTCATCACTTAGTGGTCATCGGACAGTGGCAAATTAAGCTTTTGTTTCTTCCTGTATACAATGGGTCCAATTATAGAACCCAATTCATAAGGGTGTTGAGAGCATTCAGTGAAGTAATTGATGTAAAAATATTAACCTAGAGCTTGCTGTGTAGGAGGTTGATAACATTAGCTGTGTTCGTGATTATTGTTGACAGAGGGAAGTGGAAAGGGAGGGTCAGGTGGGAGAATGGTCAGAGCTTGGGCAAGCACAAGATTCAAGAAGTAAATGGAAAAATAGTGTGAAGTGGAACTCCTGAGACACCAGGGAGGTGATGGGGAAAGTTTTATAAAAGTGAGAAGAGCCGCCCACTTAGACCACATATTCATGGGAGCTGTCTTAGTTTTCTGTTGCTACAGCAGAATACCTGAGACTGGGTAATTTATAAAGGAAAGAAATGTATTGCTTACATATCTGGAGGCTGGGATATCCAAGGTCAAAATATCTGGTGAGGGCCTTCTTGCTGGTGGAGACCCTCTGCAACGTTCTGAGCCGGGCATCTCATGGTGAGGGGCTGAGTGTGTCAGCTCAGGTCTCTCTTTATATAAAGCCACCAGTCCTATCATGGTTCCCCCCAGTGAGATTACTAATCTTAATTACCTCCCAAAGCCCCATCTCTAAATGCCATTAACAAATGAATTTGAAGATTAAGTTTTCAGCACATGAAATTTGGGGAACACATTCAAATCATAAACAGGAGCCTAGGTCCCATCAAAGTGAAAGCTTACCGGGAAGCCCAGTATGTAAACAAAATACATCAATAGAGCTATGTGTTTGAAGGTGGAGTGGAGAACTATCTTCTCCCCTCCTCCCTCCACCCACAGCCCCTGAGGGAATTCTGAGAAACCCCAAGGCAGCAAGAACAAAAACATTGTCTGCAGAAGGATTTTTTAACACTACTGTAACCTCATTTGTTATGTTTTGAGTTCATTTTCCAGAAAACCTTGTGTTTTTTTTTTTGTTTTTGTTTTTTTTTTAAGAAACTCATCTTGGATGAAATTTTGCGTAAGTGTGTTACTTTTTTGCCTTCTTAACAAGGCTGAATGAAAACCTTTTAATCTGTTCTTGATGACTTTTGATTATAGTAATGAACATTTAGTGAAGGTTCTGTGCTTTAATGTGGTGATTTCCAACCTCAGAGGTTCTGAAGAGTTAGGACTGTTTACTGGTACTGTGCTTTTGAAATTGTTAAAAGAAGCAGGATGGCATCAAGGGAGGGTCCTGGACTTGGGAGCTACACTGTCCAGGATTATATTCAAGCCTTGCATTTTGTTAGCATTGTGACCTGGGGTAACCACTCTTTGCCTCAATTTCTTCTTTCCCAAATTGAGAAGAATAATTGTACTCACCCCGTAGGATTATTGTGAGAAATAAATAAGTTTTTATTATTGCTTAGAACTATGCCTTCATATAAAATAAGCTATATAAGTGTTATGATGATGATGGTCAATGTATCTGTTTTTATAGTTCTTCTGTCTTTTTTGATGTAGTGCAGTAGTTAAGCCTATAGACTCTGAAGCAAAATAATCTGGATTTGAATCTACCACCATTGTGATCTGATTGTTTTAAGCTGATTCATTTTTGTGACCCTAATGATTTCAGTAAAACCCACCGTTGTGACCTTGAGAGAGTTAATTTAATTCCCTGTGATTCAGTTTATTCTTCTGAAAAATGAGGCAAATAATAGAAAATAGTTAACAGGATTGTTGTGAGGATTTAATAGGATAAATTTGTAAGCTGTTAGCACAGTATTTGGCACATAGTGAGTAGTCATTGCATAGTAATCATTACTGTTAATTATTAAGAGTCTAAATGAGGGATACTATAATATACAGCCAGAAGTTTTTACTATATTTGACTCCTTAGAAGCCTTGAAAACTTCCTTCTTGTACCCAATTGGTTTCAGTAAATAGAGGTTATTAACTAATTATTGATCTTAAATAGTAAGTTATTTTCAACGTGCTTCTTAATGTTGTGGCAAGGGGTAGTTGGGCGAAGAGATTGGCCATTTATGCTATATAATACAATGCTTATTATCACTATGACTCAACTTTTAGATGTATTTATGTTGAAGGAGTTAGATCATTCTTTGCTTAAAAGGTTGACATGATTAATGTTCAGATGAGGGGATATTTTCAAAGGAGGAAAAACAGTAAAGAAATGTGTTGGTGAAAATGACTCAAAACAATAGAGGGTAAGCGGCAAATTTTCTGATGCAGAATATAGGCCAAACATGATTTAAAAAAGCAAGAAAACAAACAAACAAAAATGGTGATTTTGCAGCCTTGATGGAGGTAGGGGCAGGGGAAGTGTTCAGCCACAATCTACCAGCAAACCCTTTGGTACTAAGGATTTTAAGGGCTAATTTAGGTCTCTAGAGCATGCCACTGTCAAGACTAACCCATTCATGAGGGCTTTGTGTAGCCAAGGTTTTGTTGCATATTAAAATGTTTAGAAAAATTATCCAACATTTGGGAATAAGGCACAAGGATGATTGCATGTCTTTTTAGTGTTTTCTTGGAGCACTTAAGACACCAGTCAAGGATCACGTAATTCTCTAGGAAAGTGTTCCTTTGTTTAATTTACTTTTTATTAGGATCCAGATTCTATGAAGTTAGATGTTAATTTGTAGCTTGATCACCTGCAAATGATTTCTGCTTGATAAAGAAGATAACCCCAAAGGTTTTAGTTTTATTGCCCTATAGGATAGTAACTACTTTTATATCTAAATTAGCAATCTTATTTCAGTATTCTGTATTTCGTTTACTGTATACACTTCAGTCTTTCCTGTGTTACACTGAACCAGATGTACCATCCTGCTGAGTTAAAATAAATTTTTGATATTTGCTTAATATATATTTGTACAAGAGTCATGTTTTTAATTTCTTGAAAGCTACATCCTGACAAACCAATTACCTATATTCATGGAAATTTTCTTTCCTGTAGTTTTCTCCTTTCTCTAACATTTTTGATTTCCATTGTAGTTTTGAAATTGAAATAAATTTTATAGATCTTTTATTCTTTTAATATAGGAAATCTCTCAGCAACAAAAACAATTATATATATTTAAAAGTTTTAAACCTGATTGTTTTAGGCTGTTTAATTTTCGTGAACCTAATAATTTCAGTCAGGCCCACATTTCTGTAATGAGCGTTATGTCAGTGTAAGCTAATTTAACACTTTTATGCAGTTTTCATAAGTGTACAACTATTTGCTGTTTATTGTTTGTGAAGCATGACACCACAAAATCATAAAAATGTTCTAATTCCTGTAACCAGAACTACAGATAAGGTAGTGATAAAATTTAGAGAACATGTTGTTGAATAGTTATTTGCTTTTATAAAGATGAAACTTTTAGAATTATGAATATAATGTTTAATTTGCGTAAGTTTATGTCTACTCTTTACTCCTCATAAAATATTCCGACAAGCTTTGCGATAGGGAAGTGGGCTGTTAGGGATGTCTTAGATAGGATTCCAGCATTGGATAATAAATTGAATTTATTGGATTAGGTTTTAATTAAACCTTAATCTGAATTAAGGTTTTCATTTTTAAAAACCTTACCTTGGTCTTTCCTCCTTTTGTTAGATGTTTGCCCTCAAGTAACTGTCTTGTATACTTTTAACTAATACTTACTTCGTGGGTATTAATTTAATTCTTCTAGAATGCAGACTCTATGATGACCGGACCAGGTCTATTTTATTTACTGTTGTGTTCCAGGCACATTTTTACAAACAACCTGTTTGGAAGTTACTAAAACACAGAATAAGTTGATATGAAATGGTAGAGCCATTCCTTTCCAGACAAATGTTTGGTTCTCAAGTCTTGGAAGATGATAAACATGAGAACCCAGAAAATGCGAAGAAGGAGAGCTCCGAGGATAAAAATAGTTGTACATAGCAAAAGTTCCCCACTGCCAACTCATTATTGCCATGTCCTGCCCTTTTTTCTCTCTTCTTCAGATTCCTTCCTCCATTCACTGCCTCACTGTCTTTTGTGAAAATGAGTACTTTGGGTATTGTTTTGATTCTGTGTAGGTCACCAAGATCAAGAAATGTAACAAATGCCTTTATCTGGGCACAATAGTGAAAGATTTCCTTGATGTTCAAGTTTGAACTTCTTTCTCATAAAATACCAGAAATAATGTTTCTTAAAGTTTGGAATACATAGCTATATTTAAATTGAAATATATCGATAAACTATCTAGTAAACTTATAATTTTTATCTACATAAACAATTTTCTAAAATTTTATGAGTAAACTAAGTTATATGTAATATAGTTTAGGATCCTAATTCTTATGGTCCACTGAGATTAGATATGTAAATACAATTATTTTAAATGCAGAAAATATATTTATCTCTCTCACTAGAGTCACTAAGTTGGGCAAAATCTTCATTTCTTTGATTTTTCCCTGTCATCCAACCTTGAGCACATTTGTTCCCAAACATTTTGAAAGGCTACTATGGAGTGATTTTTCTTTTTTCTGGGTTTCTAAATGACTAGACATTTTAAATACACACAGACACACACACACACACACACAGCTCAGCTAACATGGAGCAAATTATCTGCCACCCTTCCCCAGGTCAGACCTGGCACTCTAAATCCTTCACAGATAATCTGTGAATAAAAACACACCCACAGACCTAGATATTAGTATTTTAAGTGACAAAGCTATATTCCAGTGTTCATTCATAAACTGTTTGTGCCAAGCTCAAAGTACATTTTTCCTGAAGAAACAATGTTGTGAACATTATAAATGATGAGTTTCTCCGGCCAGCCCACACAAGTCCTATCTAATCTGTGTTTGTCCATCTAACTATTCATCTATCCATCAAACACCTAGAGAGTTTCTACTTTATGCCAAATTCTTTGCCCTGCATTGGACCACATCAGAATCATCAACAGTGTATTTACAGTTAATAAAAGTGAGGCGGGGCACGGTGGCTCAGCCTGTAATCCCAGCATTTTGGAAGGCTGAGGCAGGTGGATCACTTGCAGTCAGGAGTTCGAGACAAGCCTGGCCAACATGGCAAAACCCCATCTCTACTAAAAATACAAAGATTAGCCAGGTGTGGTGGCAGGCACCTATAATCCCAGCTACTTGGGAGGCTGAGGTGGGAGAATTGCTTGAACCCGGGAGGCAGAGGTTTCAGTGAGCTGAGATCACACCACTGTACTTCGGCCTGGATGACAGACTGAGACTCTGTCTCAAAAAAAAAACAAACTAAAAGAGATGGTATACCAACATTTTGGCAAATTTTAGCAACAGCCTAACAAGAAATTGGCTTTTTAATCTTTTATCTATAAAATAGTGCCACAAATATTTATCAGAGAACTACTATGTGCCAAAGTCTGTGCTTGTCACTAGGAATGAAAGAGTAAACAGGGTAGCCCCTGCCGTCAAGGAGCTGAACAGCAGAACTCGGAGAAGAAGCAGGTTTGATTAAAGGAGAATGGAAAGGTAGGTACAAAAGTAACATTTGAAAAGGATGGTGACTTCTGTGAAAACAAGCACTAGGTGTTATAAATAAGACTCTTCAACATGTCAGCAATGATAAACCACTTTTTTTTTAAATCTCTCAAACCAAAGAGACAATTTTTGATGCCTTTGAATGAGAAATAAAAGAGAGTGGGAGGGAGAAAGGAATTAGGCAGAGTATGAGGAAGCTATCACCTGGGATGGAACTAGCAGACAAGGAAAGCCTGCATGAAGCCTCAATGCACTTAGGAGAGTACACTTGGCTGCATTTCCCCACAGTGGTCCCTTCATTATGCAACTGCATCGTTGCCAGTCTGGAACAAGAACACTGGGTACGTAGAAATGGTAGGAGACAGCAATCAACTTAGAGTAAAGGGTGAAGTCTCAGTAACAGCCTGTGGGGGACTGCATGGTCTCTGACCTCCTTTCCTGTGCTCTCTCCGTTGTGCCTGAGCGTGATCCTCACTGCGCC
This sequence comes from Papio anubis, assembly GCF_008728515.1. Classification (NCBI taxonomy): domain Eukaryota; kingdom Metazoa; phylum Chordata; class Mammalia; order Primates; family Cercopithecidae; genus Papio; species Papio anubis. The sequence continues at coordinate 42,599,201 of NC_044986.1, read as the reverse complement.
TGAGCATGATCCTGCCTCCATGCCTTTGCCTTACATTCTGTATTCTCTGCCTGGTATGCTCTTTCCCCAGTTACCTGCACAGTTTAGTCCCTTACCTCATTCAGGTCTGTGCTAAATGTCACCTAACTAAGTCCTTCTCTCACCTCCCTGTTTTAAATAGCACTGCTCCAGAGTCCCTCTTGGTTTTATTTTCCTTTACAGCACTGATCACTACATGACCTTATTTATTTGTTTATTGCCTATTTCCTTCTACTAGTATGCAGGGTCTGTGAGAGCAGGAGCTTTGTCTGGTTCACTGCTGTATTTCCTGTGCTGAGAACATAGCCTGGCCCACTGTAGAAGGAATTAGGAGGCACATTTTCTAAGAAGGAGCTTTTAGCATAGAAAGACCCTTTTCCTAAAAACCTTTTAAAGAGGAATTTTTCAGCCTGTCATTTGATTGTATTTAAGTTTAAGACCACTTTGGTGAGGGATGTGCAGCTGGTGGTAGTATTCTTCTACTAGAGAGTTGTGAGATGAGCCATTTGTCATTTCATTGCTTTTGATCTTTCACTTTTTTTCCTACTTTCAGCTTCTTGAGAAATTCAAAATCTACAGAAAAGTTGCCAAAATATTTCAATGAACATCCATATATCTCTCACTTAGATTCACTGTTTAGCATTTTGCCACATTTGCTTTATCTCTCTATATACATGTTACTACAATTTTCAATGAACCATTTAAGAGTAGTTGCAGATATGACCCTTTACCTCTAAATACTTCAGTTTGTATCACCTAAGAAAGGAGATACAGTTACCATATTCAGGAAATATGATAATAGTATCTAATGTGCAGACCTGTCCCAATGATATCCTTTATAACCATAACAATAATGAAGTCCCAATTCAGGCAACAGTCTAAAATCACACATTATATTTAGTTATCAAGTTTCTTTAATCTTTCTCAATTTTTCTTTGTCTTTCATGACATTAATATTTTTGAAAAGTGTAGGCCATTTGTTTTGTAAAATGGCCCTCAGTGTGGACCTATTTTATGTTTCCAAATGATTATAGTCAGGATAGACATTTTGGGCAGAAATACTACATAGGTGATAATGTATCCTCCTAAGAGCGTCATCTCAGCAGGTACATAATGTCGGATTATCCCATTATTAGTGCTGTTAAATGCAATCACCGTTTAGGTAGCATCCAATGGATTTCTCCATTGTAAAGGTAACTTTTCCCCTTTGTAATTCATAAATTTATAGTATCAATTTTAATTACATGAAATTAGACTATCTCTATGGAGAGACACTGTACTACTATGTAAATATCCTGCTCCCCAACACTTTTTTCTTAATAGTTTTAGGATCCCTGGAGATTCTTGCCTGAATCAATTAATAACATGGTTATAAAATAGTGATTTTATAATTCTTTCATTCCTTACATAAGTTGACATTCTCTTGAAAAGAAGGAGTCTTCTTTTTCTCCCATTTGGTTATTTGCTTGCTTGTTGTAAATATGGACTCATGGATTATTTTCTTTAAATTCAGTGTGTGTGATCCATTCCTCTTGCTCATTTTGATGCTCAGATTGTCCTAGAGTTGGCCTAACTGCACTGATCCTTGGCATCTGGGGACATAAATACCTAATCCTAGGAGTAAGAAATATTTTTAGTCCATTCACAGTGCCGCTTCAATTTTAATTGTGTATGAATCACCTGAGGGCCCAGATTCTGCATTCCTAACAAGCTTCCTGGTGATGCCGATGCTGATCTGTGAACCCTGGCTGAAGTAGCAAAGCTGCAGGTATCTATGGGCTCATCGGGAAGAGCCAAAACACATTGCTTTCCCTGTATTAGTATGAAAAATTCACCTCATTATCATAGAAGAGAATGATCTCTTGGAAAATGTATGAACTCTGGTAGGCATAGGGGAGAGAAGACATGCACCCCACCTGCTTGAGTCCCAGAAATCATGATAATGAGAAATGCTGGCCTCACACTCATGCTTATTTTGCATTTCTCTTGAAATTCTGACCTTTCAGGGAGCTGGCTTCAGTTCCTGGTTTCTGGGACCATGGGAAATAATGTCACCTTCAGTGTTGGGTGTGTCTCTACTGATTTTCTCTGTTAGTTAAACCAAACTTTATTGGTACCAAGGGAAGTTAGGCAGTTTGAGCTCTCCTAATCAAAAAGTAAATTCTCATTTTTCTTGCTCTACAGGAGTGTGAGCTTTCTGCCATTGGCAGGTTTCAGTGGCTTTTAGTCAAATACTTTTTTCCCCTTTAGAAGTCATTGGCATTCTGGCCATTTGTAGTTTGTTACTGTTATGTTCAATTCATTTATTCAGAATTACCAATATACATAGTATTTTGTGTTGCTTAGTAACTTCGTTTAATCTATTTACATTTTATCATTAATCATTTTTTCTGACATAATTTCATTTACTCATCTGTCATCTAACTAATATTTTCCCTTAGTCTGTTAATTATGTTAATTGATGGGATCTTCCCTGTAGAAGAAGAGAACTTTACAAGTGAGGGACTTCCTCTTTAGACATCTGTCAGAAGTCGGAGGATGGGTCTGGGCACAGTGGCACATACCTGTAATCCCAGAACTTTTGGGAGGCTAAGACAGGAGGATCATTTGAGACCAGGAGTTTGAGACCAGCCTGGACAGCATAGTGAGGCTTTGTCTTTATGAAAAATTAGATTAAAGAGAAAAAGGAATTGGAGGATATCTGCTGATAGGAGTAGAGTCTTCTAGTTTAGTAGCTACCAGTGGGCCTTGGGGAATGAATGAATGTGGAACCAATATGCACATGTCAACTCAATGAGATTGACATGTTGGAAATTGAGATTTCCAAATGGGTGTTTTTGTTTGTTGTTTATTTCTTCCTTTTAATCTCTACCATTTGTGTCTTTTGCCACTTCTGGCATTTAGATGGATAGCAGATCAGAGCATTAGACATCTGTAAAGCTTGGGCAGTTTCTGCAATATAAATGATTTGCAACTTCATATGCCCCACTGCTCTCCCTTAACGCTTCCTTCTTCCTAGAGGGCTGGGACCCCACCTGTCTGCTGGGAGACTTGGATGCCCTTCCCCTTATTGCACACAGTCCACCTGCTGCTTGAGATCTTTTTTCTGCCAGAGAGTGCTACAGCTCTTGTGCTTCCTGGTCACAGCACACACTTGTGTTCATTGAACGATGTGGAGTTAGTATGAATTTTATTCTCTGTCTCTCAATTATGTATATGTTACAGAAGATTGTTTAACATAGCCACACTGTGAAAACATTACTTCTAAATGCTAACCTGCAAATCTAGTAAGATACACAAGCAGGTACCTTTTAAGTCATCTTTGTTAGAGGATGCCACCTGAAGATCTCTAACGTCAAACTGGATAATTGGCTTAGCTTGGTAAGAGATCATTGGCCCACAGAGGTTCAGTGGTTGCTATAGAAGCACAGGGCCAGCAGAACCTGTGGTCTGTGGAGGCCACTAGTACAGTATTCAGGGGCTTTGTCATGGCTGGGTGCCAACACCTGGTGGAAAGCAGAAAGGCTGTTTCAGTGCCTCTAGTGCTAGACACCTGGTGCCAATTAGACCACACCTGCTTTCTGCTGTTTGGTCTCTCCCTTTCTCTCTCCTGTGAACCACATTTAAAAATAATCACTGAAAATCAGAAATGTTTCCAGTTTTAACACAAAACTCTGTTTGTAATGTCTCAAAAATGTGTATGTATTGTGGAGATAGTAAGTAGGAGAGCAAGGTTCACCTATTCTCTCATTTAAATGTAGAAGAATATCTTATGTTTTCTGACACAAAAAAATTCTCAGACAGGTGAACTGCGTCACACAAAAACCCAGAAGGACTGTAGTAGCATCCTTCACAGTGCCTAAAGCAGTGTTTACCATGCATTAGGTACCAGGAGGTATTTGTTAAATAAGTGGTCCAAAGCAAAAAAGAATGGTAATGGAGTGCATTTTATTTTTATTTCCCACCTTACCAGCTTTTTGAAAGCATTATTTTGATTACAGCAAACTTAAATTCCTCATTAGATTTCCAATGCTGTGTTTGAACGTTGCTCAAATGTCAGTCCCTGGCTGTTTATGCACATATGTATAATACTAACTTGGCTCTATCCAGACACAGAAATGCATACTTAGTTGATGTGATTAGCTGGGGGAATTAGTTGTTAAGTTAAAGAATATTCTGGAAAGTTAGGTGGTACATTTAATGTCTGAAAGTCTTGAAGTGATTTCTTAGAGTGTTACTCCAAGACAGTGCGCTGTGTTACTCTTACTGTATTGCTATAGAGGTTATTGTAAATTCAGCCAGCATTTGTTGAGCTCCTGCCAGGTTCCCAGACCTTTGCAGGGGCCATACTTTTCCCTGCCTTCAGGTCATTTACTATCGGACGTGATCTGCATAAATGCGAAACGTCAGTACTGACACAAAACCAACTTAGGTATCAGGTTCATGGGTCTCTAGCAGTTCTTCTCTCTTCATAGGAAGAGATTCCTATGAGGTAGAAAGGCTGGAAGAATGAACAGTTTAGGAAGATGTAGAATTGCAACTGAATGGTGAAGAAGAGGAAGAGGAGGAGGAGGGAGAGCATTCCAGTTAGTAGGGCTCAGTGTAAGCAGAAGCTAGAAGTTGGCATTCACACTGTGTTCGAGGGATAGTGAGAAGCCTGGTCTAGTTGTTGAAGTAGAGGTTTTATCTTGGAAAGAGTGGAGACAAGGTTATAGAGCTTATCTGGTACCAGGCCCCAGAGGTGTTGCAGTGCTGCAGAGCAAAGTGGTCTGGAAGGTGGTTGAGCAGCACTAGAATGGTTCAGGAGCTGCACCACAAGGTTCCGCTCTTGCCTCCATTGTCAGGAGCAGTGTGATACTGGTTGTTGCACAAACTCTCTGTGCCATGGTTTCCTCATTTATAAGATGAGGACAATGATTTCATTTATCTTACAGGGTTGCCGTAAATAATAAATGAAACAATAATGATATAAAATGCTTAGCAAAGTACTGTGTACTTGGAAGAGCTCTTTCCATTGTTAGTTATTAGGCAAGGGAGAGAAATAAAGCTGATACTCAGAATAGGTTAATTGAAGCTTGAGAAAGCTTTATATAGAGTTGCTTTTTGCCTTCAGGCAGTTGAAAATGGGATATTAGAGGTGTCACCATAATTTCCAGACTGTTCAAGAAGGCGTGGGAAGATACATGAAGTGATGTATTGCATGAGGCCATTGTTTTCACTACATCCCCATTTCACAGATTTGATGAACATGCGTAAAAGTCATTGAGAAATAATTAGATCAGAGTAATTTGGATTGTCCCTTAATAGTCACAGATAACTCTTATTCTGGTCAGTTAGAGGAAACAAATTATTTGACCAGAAGTAGCTGGAAGTTTGGTTTGCTTTTTTTTCCTGATGAATATTTTATATTGTATACTCAGAGGTTACTGTACTGACAGGAATGAGATAGAGAATTGAATCTGAATAAATCAAAGTGGAAAATAACTATGAATATCCCTAGAAGAATTGTAGAACTTAAGGCAGCTCTCTATAAAAACAAGAGTTCTGTTTTAATACCCTTCCTTAAAGTTTTTCTTTAATCTTAAGATTTTTTTCTTAGCTGGAAGTAAGTTTAATTCATCTAGTGGGGCGTTTGGATTTTTATTAAGCTTGATGTCTTCTCTCTTTGTAAAGATCTGAATAAATTGTACTTCAGACTCATCTTCATGGTAGAAACTATGAAAAATTGTACGGCATGTGTGTTATACTATATGAAGAAATAGCATCTTCAAAGGGTAATATTATAAACACTCGTATTTTAATCACAATAAGTTATACTTCCTAAGTGCTGCTCATCTGTATCTTAATTCTGAATATTATAGATGCTTCCATATCTGGTATAGAGAGTGTTCTTATGTGCAATTTAAGTGTTTTCAAGGGTCAAAGCTTGTAAATGCTAATAGTTTCTTGTGTAGCACTCCAAATATAATGCCATGCATTTACTGGCATGAATAGTTATTAATTAGTATTAATGCTATTTGTGTTTTAGAAAATGTAAGAGAGATGAATCAAAAGTATGACTAATATTTGAAGGAACATGTCTATTTCTTAGTCTGTGCAGTCCTTAAAATATACTCTACATATGTGTGGATGTATATGTATGTATTTGTATACACGTATGCATAAATGTATAAGTAATCTCTATTTGGCTACATGTAGCACAAATTAGTTCTGTGTCAGATATTATAAGTACACTTCTGTACTTTGTTCATTAACTTCATTATTTTATTTTATTTTAAAAAATTCTTTGAGATGAAGTTTTGCTCTTGTTGCCCAGGCTGGAGTGTAATGGCACGATCTCAGATTGCTGCAACCTCCGCCTCCCAGGTTCAAGCAATTCTCCTGCCTCAGCCTCCCGAGTAGCTGGGATTATAGGCATGCACCACCACACTTGGCTATTTTTTTTTTTTTTTTTTTTGTATTTTTAGTAGAGATGGGATTTCTCCATGTTGGTCAGGCTGGTCTCGAACTCCCGACCTCAGGTGACCCAGCCACCTTGGCCTCCCAAAGTGCTGGGATTACAGGTATGAGCCACCATGCCCAGCCACTTCATTATTTTAATGTGCCACATTAAGTGTTATGTACTACATGTTGAACATTAAACAGATTTATTCTAAATGCCTGCTATGGGTTGAATTGAGTCTCTCAGAAAGAACTGGTGAAGTCTTAGCCTCTGCTGCTTGTGAATATGAACTTATTTGGTAAAGTCATATTCTTGGAAGGTATAATCAATTTGGGCTCTTAATTCAACAAGACTCGTGTCCTTATAAGAAGAGGAAAAGGCCAGGCCTGGTGGCTCACGCCTGTAATCCCAGCACTTTGGGAGGCCAAGGTGGGTGGATTGCTTGAGCCCAGAAGTTCGAGACCAGTCTGGGAAACATGGTGAAATCCTGTCACTACAAAAAATACAAAAATTATCTGAGCATGGTGGTATGTACCTTTGGTCCCAGCTACTCTGGAGGTTGAGGTGGGAGGATCACTTGAGCCTGAGAGGTCGAGGCTGCAATGAGGCGTGATTGTACCACTGCATTCTGGCCTGGGAGACAGAGACTTTGTCTTAAAAAATATATGTTAAAAAAAAAGAGGAGAGAGAGACAGACAAGGAGAACATAATGTAAAGATAGATGCACAGAGAGAAGACGGCCATGGGACTACTGGAGTAACAGCACAATTGCATGTTGTAGGGGAGGGGAAATTTCCTCCAGGGAGGTTGCTACCAGAAGAAGGGACTATACTTAGCTACCTCTGGGTTAGGGAATTTAAGGGAACTGATCAAATTCAAAATCATAGCTATGAGAAATAGGAGAGAATTTGTCCAGGCATATACAGGAGTAATTATAAGAACAAAGCAAAACAAAATGCAGCATTAATAACCCAGTTGACTGGGATAGCATATTTTTAGTAGTACTGATTTGCAGACAAGCACACTGATAAAGGAGCAGGACAAACAGATGAACGGCCAAAAGCCTAAAGAACTGCAGATAAAATATAACCAAAACAGGGAGAAAGTTGATGATGATTGCACTGGGTCTGAGGAAGACAAGGAAGGAAATGGATCCAGAGAAAGGTTGATTAAACTAAATTGAAAGAAAGGAGCAGAGAATCCCTAAATGGGGATATAAGCCAGAATATAGTTATTTTAAAATCAATTTATGCTTATAAGTTCAGGCTCTAATTACAGAAAGTCTTTCCTTTTCTAGTAGAAATGAGTGTTCTACTTAAAATTTCAGACTTCACTTGTAAAAAGGATTAAATAATCAATAGTTACAGAAATATTGTAAAGGAAATGATGATCTATGAATTTATAATCATGAAGTTCTAATTAACTTCCTCATCAGTACTTGTAATAAGCATCACCCTCCTAACATTTTTGGGAAGTGAAATATCATTGTAAGTTGTTCAGATCAGGAACAACAGTTCTTGACAGAACTTGCTTTTTAAAAGCATAAATGAATACATGTAATTACTTCTCTTCCTTGGATTTTTCTGCAATTTTCTTAATTTAATAAATTAAAATGATGATATTGAAATGATCTGGTATCAAAGCCTCCTCTTTTATAATTCAGTAATATAGTTAGTGAACAGACCTCGGCCTTGATGACTTGTGTGAAAAGTACTTTGGAACTCCCTGTTCACAGATTCTTCTTAATATGCATATAATACTCATCCAAAAAGCTAGAAAGGGAGAATACCTGTCAGCAGCTTAAATTCCCTTGTTTAACATCATGGAAATAAAGATATACCTCCTTCTCCTTAGGAGGTTGTCAGGTCTGATCTAGTTCCCATAGCTGCACTATTCGTATTTTCAAATGTGCCCTCTTTTGCTGAGTTTGCTGTCTTTGAAAAGAGATGGGATGGGGAAGTCTAACCACCCAGCCCTTCAGGGCCTCTTCTCAGACCACAATCCAAGCTGCTGATGCTGGCCATGGTGAGGCTGGAGTTGACAGCTAACACACTTTTTTTCCTGGCCTTATTTACCATCCATATGCCATTACCATTCATTTGTAACTGGCAGAGAAGGTATGTAGGACTAATTTCTTGTCCACCCATAGTGCTGCTGCTTTCAACTGGAGTTTTTGTCACTTGATCATGTTCCATTTAACACTTTATTAATAAATTTTGATATATTGCGCCATAATTGTTTCTTGTGGATAAGTCTCTACTCCCTGGTGTGATTTTAATTAATAACCCAAGAAGGCAGGGATTATGTCTTAACACATCCTTTGTAAAGATCCCTTCAAGAAGAAACCCAAGAAAGAATACATAGGATCAGTTCTTAGAATGTGTGCAATTATTCAGTTTTTCAATAAACATTTATTTGAACACTTGCTTTCTGCCATCCACTCTGCTAGGGATATGCATAGCCAAGCAGTGGATCCACTGGGCTTACACTGTAGTGGGAGATACAGATGAGTAAATCAGATAATCTAAGAGTGTGATATTTGATTTGAGAGGATAAATGTGAGTTGTTTTGTATGAATATGGTCTGTGTGTATAGAGGAGGCTCTTTGGCAGCTTTGAGGTACCTGGGAAGGTGACCTTTGAAATCAGCTGATACCTGAAAGGATATATAAGGGTTGGTCAGACTTAGCAGAGGTGGGGAAAGGTGAGGGGATAAAGACAGGGTGTTCATTTGGAAGAAGACCTGTCTAGCTAACTAGAGAGTAAAGGGGTACATTATGGCTGGAGCACAGAGTTCAAGTAGGGGTGGGGACGCTGTAGAAGTGAAAGGGATCTGAAATGGCCTTATTAAGTGTTTGGGCATTATTCTAGAAATGAGGTTTTTTAAAGCCAGAGAACAGCATGATCAAATTTATATAGTTAGAAAGAGTCTTCTGGCTCTTCTGTGGAAGATGCTTTGGCAGAAAAGAGCTATAGGAAGACTACTTAAGAGTTCATTGAGTGATAGAGAGTAGAGATGATAGTGATCTGAACAGGGTGGCTAAATGGAGGGATTTAAGAGACATTTAGCATGGGATGTCCTTGAAAATTACTGGATTGTGGGAGAGGGGTGCAGTAAGAGAAAGACATGGTCAAGGGTGATTGGAAGTTCTCTTCAATTCTCTGTTCCCCCTACCATTCCTCCATCATTGATTTTAGGCAACCATAGATTTACAGTTACAATATTCATGGTCATAAAATAAATATATGTGGGCCTTATAGGACATTTATGTTCAATTATACTATTTTCTCTAATCTCTATAGGAAGACCTTTATATTATGGAGAGTAGTTTACATGTTAAAGGCTCTCTGTGTTAAAATATTAAATAGCATTCTTAGATATATAATTTGTAATAATGAAAATTTCACTTCACTTTTTTTTTTTCTTTTTTCTTTTTTTTTTTTTTTTGAGACAGAGTCTCTCGCTCTGTCGCCCAGGCTAGAGTGCAGTGGCGTGATCTTGGCTCACTGCAAGTTCCGCCTCCTGGATTCACGCCATTCTCCTGCCTCAGCCTCCTGAGTAGCTGGGACTACAGGCACCCACCACCATGCCCGGCTAATTTTTTGTAGTTTTTGTAGAGACAGGGTTTCACCATGTTAGCCAGGATGGTCTTGATCTCCTGACCTCGTGATCCACCCTCCTCGGCCTCCCAAAGTGCTGGGATTACAGGCATGAGCCACCGCACCTGACTGAAAAATTTACCTTATTTAATATTTCAGGGAAATGTAAATATATAACCACATTTTTCAACCACATTATGTCACTAAAATTCAGTTAATTAATGATGTATTTATTAGGCAGGAAAGGAATGTGAACTTTTAGTATAGAACTGCCTACCCATCCATTGCCCAGCCATAAATGAAATAAAAATCTAGACATAAAATATAAAGTAATGAAAACATTTGTTAGATATACAGATAGCTCCAAGTAGTTCTAGGAGTTATTAAGAGCCATTTGTGGTTCTCTGGAAGAGTCTGGGCCAATACTCAAATGCAACAGTTACCACTTTGGGATTATGCTTCTTTGATAGGGAATCACCAGTGGCCACTTCACTTCTAAGTGCCATCTAGACAGTTATTTCCCTCCCTCTCCTCATCCATTCTTCTCTTTCTTTCTTCCTTTTTTAACAACAAAAAAAATTTAATCTGTGGTTTTTTTGTTTTGTTTTTAAATGTATTCTCTCTCTTATCCCCCAGACTGGAGTGCAATGGCACCATCTCAGCTCACTGCAACCTCCACATCCCGGGTTCTAGCGATTCTCCTGCCTCAGCCTCCCTAGTAGCTGGGATTACAGCCACCTGCCACTAAGCCCGGCTAATTTTGATATTTTTAGTAGAGACAAGGTTTCACCATGTTGGCCAGGCTGGTCTTGAACTCCTGACCTCAGTTGATCTGCCCGCCTTGGCCTCCCAAAGTGCTGGTATTACAGGCATGAGCGACCGCGCCTGGCCCTAATCTGTTTCTTTCCAGACCTCCCTTAAGTTCTTGGACTTGAGAAGTACTCTCAAGAGATGTTAAAGAAAACTGAACCTGGCACCTTTGTTTTGGTCTTGGCTCTACCAGGATCAGCTCTGTAATTATGAATTTGCCACGTCTCAGGATGTTAGTTTCTACATCTGTAAAATGAGAAAGCTGGAGTACATTATTGATAAGGGGACTCCCAGCTATGATTCCTTTATCCTGCCTTTTTTTTTTCCCCCGGCCCTATATATCCAGTTGCTTCCAGGCCTTTGTTTACTTGAGGGTCCTCCTGGTACTTGAGATTTGTTATCAGAGCTACCCCCTCATGTTATAGCTTCCATCGTTTGTCCTCTGCCCCCACTGGCAGTACCAAGGGACTATACTAGGATAAGTAACTGGTAAGGAGCCCCAGGGGAAAAGGAGAGGCAGCACAGCAGCTGAAAGTCCCATGTTTTAATACTTAAAATCTGCATACACATCACACAGGAAAGTTGCCATTTCACAACATTCCCTCTTACCATTACAATAATAATACTTTGTTATTATTATTATTATTTTGAGGCGGACCCTTGTCTGTTGCCCAGGCTAGAGTGCAGTGGTGCTATCTCGGCTCACTGCAACCTCCGCCTCCTAGGTTCAAGCGATTCTCCTGCCTCTGCCTCCCGAGTAGCTGGGACTACAGGCACCTGCCACCATGCCCACCTAATTTTTGTATTTTTAGTAGAGATGGGGTTTCACCATATTGGCCAGTCTGGTCTCAAACTTCTGACCTCATGATCCGCCCACCTCGGCCTCTCAAAGTGCTGGGATTACAGGCATGAGCCACCGTGCCAGGCCTATTCTTCTTATTTTTTTAAACCAGACATGTTTGAGTTTTTAAACTTGTTTTTATTTTGTGTATGTGTGCATTTTTTTAAATTGGGGTGGAAGAGATGGAATGGTTGCTGAAGAGGGCAGAGGCAAAGCCACATAACACTGTACTACAAACTATTGCTGCCTCTCCAGATACAAAGCACAGATTGCCTTACAAAGGTTGTAGTTCTCACTCATCCCAAGTCCATTCTGGCAACCCCACCTCCACATTCATCCTCAGGTACTGCTCTATCACATGTTTGTGACCCCTTCCTTCATTGCTAACATATGTCATCCTAAAACCAGCCTTCAAGCTCGTTTCCTTCAGGAATACTGATTAACTGCACTTGTGATTGGTCATCAATCACATTTAAGCCCCCTGGACTTCATTGTTATTCTTTTAAAATATATTTAAAATAGTTTCAGACACAAAATAGGAAAATAAGTCATTTTTATATATTGTCGTATATATACAGTAATATCCTCCAATACATATTTTAAACACACTAGAAATGGGGTGATTTTTCACATATTGTTCTGTTTAGTCTCTGAAATGAAAGATATGAAGGGTAAAGAGTAATCCTACTGCCATGAAGTTATTTGACCTCGCTTGTTTTCTCTTACTCATTGTGATTGCTGTGACTTATGAAGTTGATCCCAGCTTGGACATTGGCATATACGATTTTGCAAAATGATTCTTTAAAGTACTATAAGAATGTGGTCATTTAAAGCTGTTTCAGAAAATGTATTGCTCCTACTGTGATATTAGAAATGGCAATTTTTAAACTTATGTCAAAGTTTGATTATAAAATGGATAATTTCAAAAGCTGCCTTGGTCTACTGCTTGATGCATTTTAAACTTGAAATGGATCTTTGAACACCTGTATGACTGCTGGACTAGCGGTTGTTTGTTGGTTTGCCACTTAGAGTCTTCTATCACTATATATAGTAAGAAGCTAACGCCTATCAGTTGGAGAAAAAGCAAATACTTTGCATTGACAATCTCCCCTACCCTCTATTATTGTCATTTTCTTAAGCCATCACTGCTCTGGCTTCTAAAATACACGTTTTTGAATGAAGGTTTTTGCAGTGAATGGTGTCTTGTAGGTCTCAAAGTCCACTAGAAAGAGTACTGGGCTTTTGTTTGTTTTGAACCTTGCAAACAGTAATGCTTCTTTACCACTCACCCTCCCCCCACCCTTACCCTCCACAACATTCCCGTTTGCTTATAGTTGTCAACGACCATGATCTCTGGACGCACGCTACAGTAACAAGTTTGTTAGTGATTGTCAAATAAGGTGCAAATCAAGGGATGGCTTTGTCCCTACTTCGGCGCAGGTGGTACAGACTTGGGGAAGACGCAGCTCAGGAGACAAATTCTCAGGGTGAGTCAGTCTCATCACTGACCGTTGCTTTTAAACCCTCCAGGAAAAATATGCCAGTCATTGTTATGATGAAAACAACCGAAGGGGTGGATGGTGAGGATAAGAAGAACCGAGATAATATTTGGCCAGAGCTACGTGTAGCGCAGGAGCCAGGGCGGCAGCTGCACCTGCGAGGAGCGCAGGCAGCAGGCGCGGCCTCCGGGCGTGGTGGTGGGCGTGGCCGGGCGGTGGGGGCGTGGCCGGGCGGCGGGGCGGGCGGTGCTGCCGGTTGGAAGTGGGTGGAGTTGCCCTTGGAGGCGGCACCGGACCTGGGCCCCGAGGCCCGCCGCGCCCTATCGGGCCTGAGCCGAGTGGCCCCACAGAGCCGGCGCGCTCCCGCCTGCAGGGGGAGAGCGGACGGGGCGCGGGGACCGGCCAGGCCGCAGCGGGTGCTGTTTCTGTTTCACTTTCCTTCACTCTGAGGCCGGCGCGCTGGCGGGCGAGGAGCGGCGGCGGTGGTGGCCGCTGGGTAGGTACCGGGCGGGCTGAGGAGCGGCAGGGACGCCAGACTCCTCGCCCAAGTTTGCGCCTCAGGCGGGAGCGACACCTCCAGACACCTGCCCTGGCCGGCCCCGTCTGGAGCCGGGAGGGCCCTTCGGGTGCAGGGGGCGACCGGCCGGGGCGGGGGCTTCGGAACCGTGCCTCGCTTGGCGGAGAGAGCGGCCGGCTGCGGACGCCGGCCCCGGGAAAGGCTGCTCGTTCTCCCCGGCCTGAGCAGCGCGCCTCTGGGGCCTGGGCCCGCGCACCTGCCGGGCGGGCGCGGCGGTTCTGGGACCGCACTGGACTATGCCGCTGGGTCCTGCCGGAGAACGCGGAAAAGTTCCCCCTCACCCCCGCCCCGTCATTGCAAGTTCTTGCTTCCCTTAACTGTCTTGGTCACAGGGCTCTGTGCTTTAGGATCTTAGCACCACCCCAGGTCGGGACCGTGCATTTCCTCTTCCAAAGGACTCTCTCTTACTTTGGAGCTTCATGGCAAACCTGTGGAAAAGGCAAGGCAGTTAATCCCAACTTACAGAGGAGGAAGCTGAGACCCAGGCACAGATATGAAACGCTTTGCTGAAGGTCATACAGAGCTAAGGGCCAGAACCCTGATTCCCTGTCTTTTAATTATGCTTGCTTTCTGTTACACCCACGAATATGATTTCCCAAGAGAATAGGATGATTACACGCATTCCCTGCACATTCGTAGTGGCTATGTGTTGATGGAATGCCTTTTACCTTTCCGGTTGCTTTATACTTACCAATGAGTTAACAGGTAAGATGGGGGAAAGTTCCTGTTTATAGAATGCACTTAGGAAAATCAACACCTTTCATGTTGTGTTTTCTGAGAGGATACATATTTTACAGTTTAAAAAACTGAGACAGGAAAGGAACATTACCCAGGTTATGTATCTACTAAATGTGACCAGTTTCTGTTGAAGAGTTTTTGGTCTAATAAAGACTGTAAAGAATGAATGTAACTATAAATCAAAATAAAAGGCAAATGTAACGGGAAAGAAGCATTAAAAACTAGGGAAAGATTGCTCTGAGGATAGCATTGGAGAAGGGCTTGAAGGGTAGGAAGCATGGAGACAGAGGAGAGAAAGGGCATGTTGGATAGAGTGCGTAGAACCTGCAGAGGAGACGGTGGGAGAGGAGTGATCCCTTCAGGTTGAAGAAAGTTGTTGAAGGGTATATTAAGGTTCACCTGTAGAAGGTCTTATGTGACAGAATGAGAAACGTTTTTCTGTTTGTAAAGAGAAGACGCTGACATTCGTTGATAAGAAGACCAAGTGTCACAGAATAAAATGTGTCTGGTAACAGAATATAAGATGGACTGCAGGTGGAGAGGTGATATACAAGTGGAGCAACTTGTATCAACTTGATTTGACTCGTAACTGGATGTAGGATTCAAAATGGAAGTGGGGACTATTTTGAAAGGGAGGATAATGACTTCACTTTTTAATCTTCTAACTTGTATTGGCAGGGACTCCTAATAGAGCAGTCAAGCAGATAGTTAAAATGCATTAGCGAAGAGGTAAAGATACCAAACTGTAGTTAATAGCTTGGGGTGTCATTAGTATAGAGGTGATAGTTGAGGTTCCAGAACTGGATGAATTTGTCATTATTCTGAATTAAATTATAGCAAATTTGCAAGTTAATGATACAATGAAGGTTATGTTCTATTCACCTATTCACCCAATTGGGAACATGTAACACTTGCTGTTAATAGAATGACATTAATACATTATGAGGAGTTTGACGCCTTTTTCTCTCATCTTTTTGAAATGATTTTGGAAACAGACATGGGAAAGCAGAACCACCAAAAGGAGTGATGATCAACGATCTCCTGATAAATCTGGATGCTAATTCTCATGCCTCAGGACATCCTACTGGGAACGACGTACTAGCTCCTGGGATCAGACTTTCATCTACTTAGGACCCCTCTTTGCCCGAACTCATAAAGCCAGACTTCACTAGCCACGAATGGCTACCCAAAGGAAACACTTGGTGAAAGATTTTAATCCTTACATTACCTGCTATATCTGTAAAGGGTATCTGATCAAGCCAACAACAGTGACGGAATGCCTCCATACATGTAAGTGTTCGTTTAGGTTATTATACGCGTCAAAGTTTATATGTACATTTATTCCTTTAAAATTGCCATGTTTTGTTTTTATCTATGTTGTAACTTTTAAGAAATGAGTATTCTAAGAATTATTTTAACTTTGAATTAATTTTCAGAATAGTTGTCATTGGGATGCCAGTGGCATGAAGTTTTGCTTTTGTTATTTGAATCTCAGTAGTTGACTTTTATCACATTGTAAAATATTCTAAAAATCATAAGCATATTATCAGTTATGGTTTTTTTAGGTGAACTATTTCAGGTTTTTTATTTTAAAAAAATTATACTCAAGGAATTAATCTCAGAGATTCTTTTAGGATATGCAGACTCTAATTCGCTGGTTCTCAAAGTGTGATTCCTAGACTAGCAGCACCAGTGTCATCACAAGTTCTAGGAACTTGTTAGAAATGCAGATTATCAGGCCCTACCTTAGACTTAATGAACCAGAGACTCTGAGAGTGGGCCCAGTAATCTGTTTTAACAAGCCCTCCAGGTGATTCTGAAGCATGCTTAAGTTTGAGAATCACTGTTCTAGTAGTGTCTTACCTGTGGAGCTCCTAGCAGATTTCATTCTCAATTGTCCCATTGGAAGAGGAAGAGACATTTTTTACTGCCACTTATGCCAAGATTACACATACTCTTTGTGTTTCTGCCAGCATGATTTCATTTTTTATTTCAGTGAAAGTAATTCCAGTAAGTTTTAGTTTAATGCCTAGTATGTGCACCAAAATAGAGATATACTTGATTTCATCTTAGCTTTACAATGACCTGGGAGCAGTTTGGAGTAGATGTAGGGGGAGAGAGAAGGTATAGAGATTATCTTCATTTTATGGATGTGGAAACTAACAGTTAAGTAACTTGTCTAGTCTCATAGCTAATGAGTGGTGGACTTATAGTCAACTCCAGAACCCATGTTCTTTAATATACCATAGTACCTTTTTTTTTTTTTTTTTTTGGTAAGCCTTTTTTTTTTTCAGCTATTCTTGCTCTGCTGAACTGACATAATGTTATACCAGTAGTTTTAAATGGATGCTAGATGGAATAATCTGGAAATGGTTGAAATGGCAAATTTTATGTTATATTTATTTTACCACAATAAAAAACAGAATCATCTGGGAAGCTATTTAAGCATACACATGCTCAGGACCCTGCCTGGGGAGATAAAGTGGGTCTTGTGGTAAGGTCTGGGCATGTATATTTTGGAAAAGCTCTTCAAGTGATGCTGATGTATACTCCTTTGGGGTATTACTGGCACATCTTATTCAATTAGCAGTTAACTATGTACTATCTTGTATTACTAATTTGCTGTTGCCCTGTATTATTTAACTTGAACAGTTAATAATTAACTACCATTGAACAGACATTTATTGAGTACTTTCTGTGTGTCAGGCACTGTGCTGGGGCACAGAGGATACAGAAGGGCACAAGATAGTAAAAAAGTCTCTGCTCAAGAAGTATAATTCTAATAGGAAAACTAATTTTAAAAAATGCCATGTTAGTGATAAGTAGTATGAAAAGGAACAAAGCCCGATTGTAGATAGGAGACATGGAGTTATTTTATCGTGGGTCAGTCTCTTTGATATGATGACATTTGAACAGAAACCTGAAGGGAATGAAGGACTCTGTGGATATATGGGAAGAGCAGTCTGTGTAAAGGGAAAATCAAGTACAGAGGCCTTGAGATGGAAATACACTTGGCCAGGTCAAGGAACAGCAAATCAGTTAGACGCCTATTACTGTAGGAAAGCTAAAAGATTATGGGGCCTTCAACCAAGGCTATAAGATATGAAATGGAGGTGGAGAATGGTGGTTGTATTGTGGACATACTTTGAAGGAAGAAACAATTGGCTACCCTAGAGTGGGGACTTTATCTTCTACTTCCCTGTTTCCCATTGCACCAAGCGTGGAACCTGGAGCCAGTCCACAGTGTGTTTTGTTTTGCTTCTTTGAACATTTGTTCATTGTTTTTAATTTTTGGATTCATCCAGCAAAAACTGCCAACTCTGGATGATGAGAAGAAAGCACAAACTCTCCCATTTCTATCTATATACTGCAAATTTTATGTATGTCCTTTGGAAGAAAATTTTCTTTGGGTCATAGTGAAATCCCAATTTAACTATAACTTTTTTAAAAAAAGGAAAACAAAAGATTATAGAAGTATAAACAATTAGCTTATAAGCAAAGGGTGTATATATATATATACACACACACATATATACACACACACACACACACACACATATATATATATATTCTCAACAGCAATTTAAAGCCTAAAGGGGTAAATTAAATGACAGTTTAACTGCACATGTCGTCCTGGCCTGAAAGATCCCTTGGTGGCCATCAAGCCCCTTTAGTAAGAGAGAATGAACATTGTAGAAATGTGATTTAAATACAATGGTAAGTCCCAAATGTGGCCTTTATCATCAACAGAGAACACAAAAAGTAGAGTAAATGATGGAGTCAGGTACTCCATTGCGTCTCTGAGGATTCCGGTAGCCCTAATCTTTATATACTGCCAGGTCCTTTGATTTCTATGTTGTTTGTATTTATATTGAAGCTTATAGGTGAAAACTATCCCACTTGCAAGGTATCCCTTCTTAGAAATATTTATATACAAACAAATACAAATCTATATTTATACAAATATATCCCACTTGCAAATGGGATAGTTTTTGCCTATAAGCCTCAATATAAATACAAACAAATATTGATAACATAAATTGTACTGCAAAGCAGTATTCCTCAGCCTTTGGTTGGGTCTTTGATATGTGGTGATATCCTGGGTTTCAACTTTTCTGCAAGGTTTTCTCATATATAATGTAGGATAGATACAGTTGTTCTGTGATTTGGGATGGGTATAAAATTAAATAACCAAATGGGAAAGGCAGAAAGTGAGAAATGTTAAGTGACGTTGTCGTACCATATAATATTTTACATCTTGACTTAGGCAAATACAAAGAGTAACTTACTTATCTTATACAAAGTCTATGATATTATGATGCTATAAAGAATGAGTTAAGAGTGAGTAAATGCTAGTTTTTATGGAGACTCATAAGAAAATATAAGGTGTTCTTACTATTCAAGTGTGAAATACATAAATAAAGCTTTATTATTGGTGTGCAAAACCAGACATAGAACCTGCCCTTCTGGACTCTCTGGTCAAGTGAAGAAAGAGTAATCAAGTTAAGAAATGTAAAAAACAAACAAACAAAGAAAACAAACAAAAAGATGCTGTTAAGTGCAATGAGGAATGACAGGGGGTGATATAATAGCAGATGTGTATCAGGATACTGGAGCAGAATGATATGCAGAAGAAACTCGTGTTTTGTGAAATTCCTAAAGCTACAGATCATATACCATCTCAGACAGATAGTAACCCTTAAGTAGTGGTGCAGAGGACTACATATGGGCCGGAGGCAGGGATTATTAGTAGCTCCCTCTGCTTTGATAGGGGTAAATGAAGTTACTTCAATCTTCTTTCAGACGACTATGCAAGTGCATTTCAGCCCTTTTCTCCATCTCAAACCAGATAGGTTGGTGCTTCCCCATTCTCTCAGAGAGAAATTCTGGAGCCAGCACTGCTGGGCTGCCCTGTAGATGTAGGTAGATGTAGAAAGAAGGGCCCAAAAAGTGAGCTCGTCAAAAGGAAATAGGAGGTAGAGATGGTGGGGCAGCCCAGGGTCCTGCCAGGAGATGCAAAAAATCATGTCATCATATCACTTGATCACATTTGATCACATGATCAAATCAGTATCATAAAAACCACATCTTTAGACTCTTTTCACCTACTAATACTTCTTCCCTTCAGTAGGCCAGGGACATTTGATAAATAGATAAAATTTTTAAATGAGTTAAAATATTCAAACACAAATGAGTTTTAGCTTTAAATGATCACTTAATACTAGATGAACTAAATCCACATTAACCATGGTTTACATGGCTGTGAGATAATTTTAATAGCCTAACAAACCAAAAGAAATAAACACATAATTTTTGCACAAATAATTATTTCGTTATTTAAACTAAGTAATTACATATCAGCACTTTGCTAGCCACTGGGGGTACAGTGGTAAATAAGATAAATGTGAAATATGTACACTATTGAGCAAACTTATATGCCAAGAAGAAATTTCTAACACATGTATTTAGATGTATTTTTTTTTTTCCTGTGTGAACTCATGTATCCTGAGACTTCAGCTACCTATGCTGAGGCCTCTCAAATCTTTATTTTTGGCTTACACTTTTCTTCTCAGCTGCAGAATCCTACTGGATGTCCACTTGGATGTCCTGAAGCCACCTGAAACTCAGCATATCTACGAATGATCAAATGGGATGCCAGCACTCAGTTATCCAAGCAAGAAATATGCTACGTGCTTGACTCTACCCTCACAAAACTGGGCAAAGTCCTGCTGGTCTCTCTCCTTAATAGTTCTCAAATCTGTCCCTTTAGTTTCATCCCTCTGTTACTGTTCTCATTCAGGTTCTTATTACATCTCACCAAAGCCACTGCAGCACATTCTTAACTGTGTCCAAGTGGTAATAATTAAAAACAGCTTACTGTCTTTATCATTATCACTCTTAACCCACCCTAAAATTTTCTAAAGGTATCCTGTTGACCTCAGGATACATTAAAGCTACTTAGTGGTGACTGGTTTCTGCCTACCACTTCCTCCCCTACCACCTAACACTCACACATACAAATACTTGGTTCAACTGTTTGCTCTCCTTGAAATGAATGCCTCCTCTGTGCCCAGCTAGCAGTTACCCATCCTTTAAAACTCATCCCCTTTAAGACGTGCCCTACCATGTGTAGATTTGGGTTAAGTGTCTCAATAAAATCTTAATAAATGCATGGCTAGTAAGTTATTTTATTGTGTATTTTTCCTTTCAAAGATTCAAATGCAGTGATAGGTAACTTGAAACGCATATAGGCAATGTTGGTTAGGAATTACAAATTTAGAAAAACTGTCTCCTAGGATCTGCGTAGGAATATTTGGGGTCTTAGGGAGAGGGAGAGACTCTGGACTGGGGACTAGAAATTGATGGCCCTAGATTAAGGGATGTTCTGTCTCTTTCACCAGGTGACCCTGGTGAAAAGAGAAACTTTAAAGCTGCTTAGAGTGTATCTGCTGGGTGTGGTATAGGTTGTTGATTTAAAATGAAAGACTTTTTACTTTAAGGACAAAGAAGCTTTGTTCCAGCAGCTCAAATGTGACCAGTAAAGTGTATTGGTTCTTAACCCTTTTGTGGTCAGAGGCCCCTCTAAGAATCTAGTGATTCTTTCCTCAGGAAAAAAAAAAAAAAAAGGATGTTTATAGACAGAATTCTGTGGTACAGAAAAGGAAAGCTTTCTTTCCTCTTTCTGCTTTTCAGAGATTATGGCAGTAATCCCTAACCTAAGAATAAATTCTTTGCAAAAACACATTGTTATACTTATTTTTTAACTTCTACAAAGAAGGATTAATTGATAATATAGTTGATGTGATAAGAGACTCAGCAATTTTATGTGGTAATATGTAAGAAGGAATAACTTAACCATAAGATGACAGAATTTAAGTACTACCAACCATTTATTGTTTTTGAACAAATACAAATATACAAGTACTTAAGGTACAGAGAACTCATGATGCTCTGATATTCAGTATTTTAAAATCTTGCACTACATACACATGCTACTCAAAGTGAAATCTCTGAATTAGCTGCATCCACCATCAGCGACATCACCGGGGAACTTATTAGATAGAAGCACAAATTTTTGGGCTTCACTGTAGACTTACTGAATCAGAATCTCCGGAGAGAAGGCCAGAAATCTTTAGTAACGAGCCCTGCAGGTGATTCTCTGGTACACTAAAGTTTAAGAAGCACTGCTCTGGACCAGACATTTATAATACCAGCATCCTTTAAAGTAGGCAGTTTGTACTTTTAATCATAGAGTTGTTAAAATAAATGCTAATAAAGGAATGAAATATTAGCTATTGTTTTATTGAATGTTTGTTATATGGAGCATCATGAGCTTTACATTCATTGTTTTATTTTACCCAACCAAGAACCCTTGTAGTTAGGTGGTATTATTTAAGCATCAACAAATGTTCATTAACTTTTACATGTGCCAGTCATTATTCTAGCCACTGCAACACAGCAATAAATAGAACAGGCATAGTCTGTGCCCTCCTAGAACTTAATGTTCTAATAGGACAGACAGACAATAAGCAAGTAAAGTGGAATTTCAGGTGCTATGCATGAAAAATGCTATGAGTTAAAAACAGAAATGTCTTTCTTGGGAGTGGCCATCTGAGCAGGAACTAAAATAATAGGATCAATCTATGAAAAGGTTTAAGGGAAGAGTATTTCAGATTCTTATTCTGGAGGTAAGGCTGAGAAAGGTTAAGTAACAGCCAGTAAGTGCTAAAGCTGAGTTCTGAATCCTGGATATGTGACTCAGGTACATCTACATCATATATGTTATGACATTTTCCTAATTTTATTTTTCTTCTTTCTGCTTAGCTTTATTTTCTAAAATTTTTTTAAAGCAACATGTTAATTTAAAATTCTAGTTAATATTTATAAAATAAACCTCTTCTGTGTTTTCCTGTAACTGTTATGTACCCAATACTGATCCGCATTTATTATTCTGAATGAATAGCCATTTTAATGAAAAAAGATATAAATTGAATTTCCAATAATGTATTCTTAATAAGAATAAAAAACATATTTTGGAATAAAAAAGGCCAAAATAGAAATTATATTTATACTCTCAGTAGGTGCAAATATAATGTTTTAAGATATACTAGAAACGATGTCGTTGGTATACTGATGTTACATATTTCAAACAGTATTTTGGCAGAAACTAGTCATTCATTCATGAAAGTGATTATAGTGTTCATTTTGATGACTTTTTAAAAATAAGAATAATTATAGGTCTTAATCTTGGTGTCATCTATTATTAGTAGTAATGTTAAAGAAGAATTATGTGTATAGTTCTTTTAGCTTTTGAAACTATGAATTAGATAGCAGGGAATGTTTAAATAGTCGAGCAAAGCGTCAATAGTGGACGCTAAAGCACAAAACCAAAGGATAACAGAAGTAAAAAAGTAAAATCTTCTATATTGACTTATGAGAATATATCTTGGTCAGAATGAGTTGGGACTGATATCAGTGTCGGGTTGAGAAAAAGTATGTAACCTAAAATACAAAAATATTCATGGTTAGAAATCATCAGTATACAGGTATGTTTAAGAGTCTAGCACAAGTGTTCAATATAAGCATTATAGACAATTAGTCTAACTTCATAAAAAAGACAAAAGATAATTTTGATTTAGATATTCCGAAGACTTCACAACTACTGATGTTTTATATGTACTGGTTTTTACCAGTATTATATCAAAAATGTTAAAACCAGTGAGCAAAGCTATATTTTCTCAGAATATATATGTATTCATATATACATATATGAATATATAATATCAGAACCACTGACATTCAATTAATAGAAAATGATCAATGTTATATTTTAGTTTATATTGAACTAACTTATTTATTTATTTATTTATTTAGAGACAAGGTCTCACTCTGTTGCCCAGGCTGGAGTGCAGTGGCAAAATCTCGGCTCACTGTAACCTCCCTACCCCGCTTCCATCCCCAGCAGGCTCAAGTGATCTTCCTACTTCAGCTTTCTGAGTAGCTGTGTTACAGGTGTGCACCACCATGCCCAGCTAGTTTTTTTGTATTTTTTTTGTAGAGACAGGGTTTGGACATGTTGCCCAGGCTGGTCTTGAACTCCTGGGCTCAGGTAATCAATTTGCCTCAACCTCCCAAAGTGCTAGGATTATAGGTGTCAGCCACCGTGCCCAGCCTTTTTTATTTTAGAGACGGGATCTCACCATGTTGCCCAGGCTGGTCTCGAACTCCTGGACTCAAGCAGTCCTCCCACCTCAGCCTCCCATGGTGTTGTAATTACAGGCACGAGCCACCAGTGCCTGGCCTAACTTACTTTAATTGTCAAAAAAAATTACTAGTAAACTCAGTCTCCTCCCTTGCTTTAGTTGAAAATGTAAGCTGCTTTCTGACTTGACTGCAATACTAACACGTGTAGGGTCTACAATTTTGGTTCCCTTTAGTATTCCTAACCATTATGTTCTCATTTATATTATAAATCATTACAAAGCATTTTGTCTTCCAGATACAATTCTAGGCACTTGAGACTCATCAAGCAACCTTGTAGGCAATAAACAAATCATAGTGTGTATTATATTAGGTGATAAATACTGTAGAAAAGGGGAAAGTCAAGCTGAGTAAAGGAAATTGGCCAGTGAGGTGTTACAATTTCAAGTAAACTTGTGTTCAGGGTAGACCTCATTAAGAGAGTGACTTTTGAACAAAGACCAGGTAAAGGAGTTAGCCAGATATGTGAGGGGAGAGGTGTTTCTGGTAGAGGGAATAGCAAGATTAAAGACTCTAAAGTAGGAGTGTGACTGACTTGTTGAGAAATGACCTGAGTCCCATATGGCTGGACAGCAGTGAGTGAAGGAGTGTTAGAGGTGGTGGGGATGGGCATGGCCACAGGCACATGACACAGTTCTTGTAGAGCCATCTTAAGGATTTTGCCTTTACTCTGAGAGAAATGAAGATCCATTTCAGGCAGGATCATATAACAAGAATTATATGATCTGATTTATGTTTAAAAGAATCACTCAGACTACTATGTTGAAAGTATATCTGTTAGGAGGCCACTGCAGTAATCCAGGCAGGAGATGGTAATGGCTTGCATCAAGGTGGTGGTAAAAAGTGATCAGAATCTTAATAGGTTTTGAAGGTAAATTCATATTTGCTAATGAATTATATGTGGGTCATGAAAAGAAAAAGGAATGTAAGCTATAACATATTAAAATGGACATGTCCATTTGAGGGTTGGACTTATGACTCCTGGAATGAGCAGCATATGGATCATTATTTAAACAATGAAAGTTTGAAGGGAGGACCAAGGGCTGAGCCCTGGAGTACCAGTGTGTCAACTACTTATCAGGAAGAAAAGGAGAAATGAGTGAGATAGGAGGACAATGGGAAGAGTGGGTCCTAGAAGGCAAAGTAAACACATAGTGTTGAGGAGGTGGGATCAACTGTGTTAAGTGGGTTGAGTAAGATGGGGTTGAGAATAGACCTCTAGATTTAGTAATGCATAGGTCATGGTGGTCTTTTCAAGTGCAGTTTCGATGGAGTGGTAGGAGCAAAAGTCTGGATAATGTCAGCAGATGGAAAATTTTTTGTTTTCTGGTTTTGAATATTATACTATGAATACATAAGTATTTAATCTTAATAAAGTAAAGAAAAAGTGAAAAAAGAATGGGAAGAGATGAATTAAAGAGAATAAGTGCCAGTATCTCAAGGAGTTTTACTGCAAAAGAAAGCAAATAAATAGCTAATAAGGGAAGTAGGGTCAACAGAAGTGGTTTTATGGGTTCTTTTTGAGCTGGGGAAATATGTTTAAATGTCATTAAGAATCTTCAGTAGATGGCAAAAGATGTAAGTGAAAGGGGACAATTACTGGATCAATGTTCTTAGGTCATGGTGACAGGATCTGGCATATAGGGTGGAGGATGGCTTTAGATAAGTACATGAAGTTCTGGAAACAGGCAAGAACACAAAGTATAGATGCTAGTAGGTGAATAGGTGTGGTGGTAAAAGTTATGTTTGTTTCAGTTATTTTATTTCCTCTTGTTTTCAGTAAAGTAGAAAGTGAGGTCCTCAGTGGAGAGTGAGGATGGAGGAGGATATATTGAGGGGTTTGAAGAGAGAGGAGAAGGTATGAAATACTGGCAAGAAGCGTAATGGACTTGGGGCATTGAGTATGACAGCCTGGCAGATGAAGGATTCACTTGAGGTTCATGGTCGTGAATGTAAGGTGAGAGACCAGTCAGTATGGTTGCGTGCTTTTCTTTCACAAAGTTCCACTGTAGTCTTGTAGAGGCAGAGTACATAGAGAGATAGAGTTAGCCAGGATTAGAGTTTTAAGCAAGTATGACCAAAGAAGAGAGGGGAAGGGGAGTCGAAGTACAAAAGAGTGATACTATCAAGGGTATGTGTGAGGAATTGATTATTTTGATTGATCATGAAATTTATATTGGTAAGAAGGGGAATGAGGCCATCGCAGCACTCACTGAACTACCAGCCTCTATGACCTTGGGGGTCCCACTCGACTCTACAAGTCAACCTACAGAAGTAGGGTAACCTTTTCTACCTTCGTAGACCTTTCAGGGTCTCCTGGCTTCCTCAGTCTAAGATCCCCAGACCATGCTTAACCCTCCAGGCTGTTTCCTAACCCTGTTCAGGCAAGGTGTGCTTTACTGCCTGTTGCTTTGTCTTAGCAAAAAAAAGAATAAAGTGTTCTACTCAGTAGAAGATAATGCTGTCCTTAGGGTTCTCTGTGAAATTGCAACTCATGTAGGCCTTTGAAAGAAATGTGCCAATATATGGCACATTATATAATACATATAATACATACACACACATACATAAGATACATATAATACATATAATACATACACACACATACATAAGAGAAAATACATACATACACATACATAACAAGAGAAAAATTAGTTCATTATATAAATAAAACAAGAAGATGCATGGAAGCAAATTACAGCTATTCTGGATTTTTAAAATTAGTGTTAGTTTCACGTGTAAGAATAGGTATCAAAAGCAGGAAACTGATGCCTCTTCTCTTTGAACATGACTACAGTTTACTTATAAACTATTAACAGATAAGAGTTTTCAAGACAAAAATGTATATAAAATGAGCATTATCAAGAAATGTGTATGAAGATTGTGAATTGCTTAAGGAAGGAAGAAAAAATATTCTAACTTGACAGATAATGACACATCCAAAAGATTTTAGCAAAGGAAGTCAGCCTTTGGTCAGTTTTAATAAACAGAGCATTACTAATGAATGAAGACACTTAAATACATGAGAGAAAATATTATTATTGTTTTATCGCCAGTGATAGCAGAATTAGCACTCAAGAGCAGAAATTTGTATATTTTGACATCAAAGCTGGGAGGCTCACTCTCTGTGATACATAAGAGACCTGGGGGTACCACACATACGTCTAAGATAGCAACAACAAATGACCTTGTACCTTTTGTGTAGATACCCTCAAGAACTTGAAAATAGGAAATAGGATAATTCTATAATAGTTCAACTATGAAATCAACATGTAATAGTGCATCAGAACAGCTATATGCAAAGTAATTGGGAAAAGACAAAGCAAGATAGCTTCTAGAGCAGTGGGACTGTACTTGAATTTAAACATATATTTACTTTTAACATAAACATAAAGCGAAGGAAAGAATGCATAATAGAAAAGCATTGGTCAATCTTGGACACACACCTCACCCTAACCCAGTAAAAGAAGTGTCCTACATACAAAAGATAGGCTCTTCCTATTCAGGTGAAGCAATGTGTCTTAAACTTCAAACTTGAGTTGCAAGACTATCACTAGGGTAGAAATGGAGGCAGGGAATTAATACCAGTGAATGATAGGCACTTCAAGTTCCATCAGCATGATATCCGTTATTTATGATTAGTGCATCAAACTAATCACAGTCTGGTATTATTCAGTATTCTGATGCTGATTCTCCTTATCATTTTATGCTCATCCAGTGATCTAATTTATGGTAGAGCTCACATTTATTGAATACTTAGAAGTTACCAGACACTGTAAACCAGTAAACTTTATATCTATTATCTCCTTTAAGCCTCACAAGAACCTGGTGAGATAGGTAACTTTGTTATCTCCTTTGTTCACAGAAACACAAAGTAGTTTGCCTAATGGCAGAACTGGGATTCAGACCTAGGCAGTCTGCCTCAAGATTATCTGGAACAACTATGCTATACTACCTTGGTTTTTCATGTATATCTGCATTATAGGGAGAGAATACATCGATCACAAATTCTTTAATTATTTTTTGTCCTGTCATAGTGGTTTCTTAATGGTGATAATAAAGTGACCTCTAATGATGGTTTAGCAGAGAGCCAAATCCTGGAATCGGCAGCCTAACAATGGTACTAGTCAGTAAGATTTTTGTGACTACCTCCTCGGCTGCCATGGCCAGTGTTTCCCAGTTATCTTTTGGCTGCATCCGTGAGAGGGTGTTGTAGAGTTATAGTCCTGGTGCTAATCTCCTAGATATTCTGAATTAATTGGTCTGGGATGGAGCCTGTGAGTCAATTCTTTAAAAATTCTAATTAGTGATCATGATGCCCATTTAAATTTTAGAACCACTACTTTAGATAATGCAGTGGCCATTTCTCTATTAATTTGTCCAACAACCTAGTTCAAATCTAAGAAATAGTAAAAGTAGGGAATTCACTTAGTAAACATGAGGTGAAAGTTTAATGATGTCCATGATTAGGTAAATATAAAGGGCCAGGCATGCTGGCTAATCCCAGGACTTTGAGCGACTGAGGCAGGAGGATCCCTTTATTGCGGGAGTTTGAGACCAGCCTGGGCAATGTGGCGAGATCCTGTCTCTACAAAAATTAAAAAAATTAGCTGAGATCCGGCTACTGCACTCCAGCCCGGGCGACACAGCGAGACTCCGTCTCAAAAAAAAAAAAAATTAGCCAGGTATGGTGGCTGATATGGTTTGGCTGTGTCCCCACCCAAATCTCAAATTGAAGTGTAACTCCCACAATTTCCATGTGTTGCGGGAGGAACCCAGTGGGAGGTAATTGAATCATGGGGGCAGGTCTTTCATGAGTAGTGAATAAGTCTCATGAGATCTGGTGGTTTTAAAAAGAGGAGTTCCCTTGCACAAACTCTCTCTTTTTGCCTGCTGCCATCCACATAAGATGTTACTTGCTCCTCCTTGCCTTCTGCCGTGATTATGAGGCCTCCCCAGCCATTTGGAATTGTAAGTCCAATAAACCTCTTTCTTTTGTGAATTGCCCAGTCTCAGGTATGTCTTTATCAGCAGCGTGAAAACGGACTAATACAGTGGCCCATGCCTGTAGTCCCAACTACTCAGGAGGCTGAAGCAGGAGGATCACTTGAGCCCAGGAGTTTGAGGCTGCAGTGAACCATGATCATGCCACTGCACTCCAGCCTGGATGACCAGGCTTTCTTTCTGTCTCAAAGAAAGAAAGAAAGAATAATAAATAATAAGTATATATATATTATATGAATTTTTTATTTTGATGCCAGGGACCAAATGTTATTAATTCTAGGATGCATTGCATAGTGGCTTGGATTTTAGGCCTGGAGCTGCGCAGCCCGGGGATGGATACCATCTCTGCTGCACAGCTGTGCAGCTGGGAGCAGCCTACTCAGGCTGTCCAGCACTACATTCCTCATTTGCCAAAGGAGGATAGTAACTGTCCATACTATAATCCATACAAAGTTCTGAGCCCAAACCTGATATTTGGTTAGTGCTCATTAAATGTTAGCTAAGTTGTTGCTTAAGTGTTTTCCCACCTGAGGACATCTTTGGTGAGCCTAACTCCCTTTCTGACCCAGGTGTTTCTTATGGGTATAGAATCTGTGTGGAGTAGCTGTTGAGAATGAAGACTGTACTTGGTCTGCATACAGAGTCTTAACCTTAGACTAGGACCTTTTTAACATCATTCTTGGACCAATTGGGTTAACCACTACAGCGGTTGAGCAGTTAGAGAGTTTGGCGTTAAATCTTTAAGATATTTTAAAAATGTGCTGTACTGCTAGTATGGACTTCAAATTATAAACTAAGAATTAGAGGTGAGTTTTGTAGTAATGAGAAGTTTTTTAAGCATCTAAGGGAAACCAAATCTTCATTTTACTTTTTCCCAGTTTCACCGAACTTCAAGCCTGGATTTCCTCAGGTTCTAATTTACATAAGGTTGTGCTTTATTTAACAGTTCTTAAAAGCCATGTGGGAGATGTATCTTCTAGAGATTTTTTTCTTTAAAGGAACAAATAAACTACGAAAAGGGCTATAGACTGTTTAAAAGGAGATCTAATTGTACAACTAGACATGTTTAAGGCTCCTAAAATAAGGAATAAGACATTCTTTTTATATATATTGTAGATCTATGTAAATAAAGTGTGAAGAAAATGTATCACACATACTTTGGTTAAGAAAATGGATTCAACTATTGGGTTTAACCACTTACTAGCTTCATAATTTTAGACAACTTGCTTAAATTCTCTACTCAATTTTTTATAAGAGGCCAAATGCTATCTAATTAATAAGAATGTAGTAAGGATTAGATTATTAAACTGTATTGGATTAAATACATGTTGGTTAGGATATACATGGACATAATATGTTGAATACATGTGCATATTTAAGATAATGCCTGGTACATAAACCCATTAAGTGTTAACTATGATAATAACAATAATGACAACTACCACCAAACCATCCAAATGAAAAAGAAAGCAAGTCAGAATATTACATTGTTCAGCATCTTAAAGTTGTCTTTTACTAGAACTATCTGAAAAAAAAAACATTGTCAGGAAAAACAGTTTTTGGTATTAGCCTCTGAAAAAAAAAGTTTTCAAAAATTCACATTAAGGCTGGGTGCAGTGACTCACACCTGTAATTTCAGCACTTTGGGAGGCCAAGATGGGTGGATTACTTGAGGCCAGGAGTTCGAGACCAGCCTGGCCAACATGGCAAAACCCGATCTCTACTAAAAATACAAATAATTAGCCAGGCATGGTGGTGGGCACCTGTAATCCCAGCTACTAGGGAGGCTGAGGCAGGAGAATCACTTGAACCCGGGAGACAGAGGTTGCACTGAGCCGAGATCATGTCACTGCACTCTAGCCTAGGTGACAGAGTGAGACTCCATCTAAAAAAACTAAACAAACAAAAATTCACATCAGAAAACCTGGATTTAGGTCTTTGTGCTGCCATTCACCAGAATAGGCAGGTGACTGGGCCTATTGAAACCTCCTTTCACCAGCGAAAGTGGAATAAGATACCCTATCTCAGTTGTTGGTGTGAAAATAAATTCACCTCTTGATAGGAGGGATTCTGTCTCCATCTAGAATAGCACCCTTCAGTAGAGATAAAATGTGAACCATGTGTATAATTTAAAATTTTCTAGTAGCCACACTAAAAAAGAAACAAGTAAAATTAATTTTAATAATGTATTTAACCCAATGTCTAAAATATTGTCATTTCAACATGTAATTAATATAAAAATTATTGAGATTACCTTTTCTTGTTATGTCTGAAATCTAGTGTGTATCTTATACTTACATTACATCTGAACTTAAACTAGCCACATTTCAAATGCTTAGTAGCCGCATGTGGCTAGTGACTACTGTATTGGGCAGTCCAGATCTAGAATATAGATTAGTATTCCCCATCACTGTTCTTGGGTACTGGGGCTGCTTTGACCTTAAGCAATTAGCATAACTTTACTCTTTAATGTGTGCACCTTTGGATGCTTGAGCCCTACAACTCTTTCATGAGCAGCCTAGCTGAGTATAGCTTCTGAGAGGATGATAGGGTCCTACCCTTAGCTTTTTGGCTGATCCGGGTGAGGACTTGTTCTGGGCATGTCACATACCTCTCTATTTGGTCAAGCCTGGTAGACAACCAAGGATTGCCAACCCGTTGAGTATGATAAACCTTTTGAACCACAAGGATCAGAGCTCCATGTCAGAATGGAGGCTTTTAAAATCCCTCCACTCTTGTTTCTCTCTCTCTCTCTCTCTCTCTCTCGCTCTTTCTCTCTCTCTCTCTTTCTTTCTTTCTTTTCCTCTTTCCCTCTTTCCCAAATTTCAGAGACTTATCTAGCATCCCTGGGAAAAGAGCAAATACCAGCAGTCTTCTGAAGGAATTCAGCTTCTCTGTGTTCTACTTCAACATGGCATAATAAGGCAGTCCTCTCTTCCCAAAGATTATTTTGACTTGAGAAGACATTTAGAAACCCTTTTGGGGACAAGAAATTTGGGAAGAAGGCGAAGTATTCAATTTTACATAATAGGTCTAGGCTAAGCTTTTTATATCTAAGCTTTTTATTTTTTTAAGGTTTTTAAGGTTTTATTTTTTAAGGTATTTATTTATTTTGGTACTGTCTTTTACCCACATTTTGGGAGAACTATCGTGAAGGCAATGTTATCCTAATAGCTGTGTGTAATGGTGAAAAGAGGTAGAGAGTACGGGATTCAGGTACATTCATCCAACAAAACACTGCTCAAATGTCACCAACTTAGGGGTTGCTAAGAGGTCCTATCCTGATCACTTTATTTAAAATAGCTGCCACCTCCCAGCACCCTGTCTCTACCTTCTTTTTTGGAGGCGGAGGGGCAGGCAGGTAAAAATATCACTTATCACTAACTAAAATTATTTGACTGCCTTCCTAAATAAAGTATAGGCTCCATAAGAATTTGGGCTTTGTTTTGTTGGCCCCTGCATCCCCAACTCCTAATATAATGTCTAGCATTCAGTAAATTCCTATTGAATCAATGAATAAATAAACAAAAGGAAATTCTGCTAATCTCTGTATGTACTAAATGATTTTAAAATTGGATACCTGGTAGAGTTCTTCCATGACCATTGTTGCTTTGGCCAGTATGTGTGATACGTTCGGATTTTCAAACCTAATCTCACTTGTAAGAATCCTAGTGTTTAGTTTTGACCAATCATTTTGGTAAACTTTTAGATAGTGTCAATCATGAGGAGTGAGAAAGAAGTAGCTTGAAATGCAGCTGTGAATGGGGAGTAGGAGAGCCAATCTATGCCATGTGAAAACTTCAGGTTATACAGGGTAATAGAATGGAGAAGGAGTATTGGGATGAGGAACTGAATTAATATTTTATAGCTCAGGTACTGTAAATTTTGTCTAAAATTTTGGGGCAAAACATTGGCATAATGTGTAGTAGAAGCTTAGTTGAAAGATGAGAGAGATTTATAGCCAGAGAGATTAGTAGTATTTGTAGGAAATGTGGGCTATATAGGCTTGTGGCCCCAAATCCACAAGTCATATTTCCATTGTCTTTGTTTAGAATCTTTATTTGAAATTTTATTTATCCCTGTCAGTTTTTCAGTCATTCTTCCAATGTACCTCATGCCTTTGTCCAAACTTGATACCATTATTCATACTTTGTGCTCCATGGAATTATAGTACCTATGAGCAGAAACTCATTACACTCTGCCAAGGCCAGCAAAGTCCATTGTAACTCCCAGTTTGTCCCTGGAGCACCCTGCCAATAAAAGTAATGCAAACAGGTTGAAAACTCTCAAGTTGTATTAAGAGTTATTTATGCTGCATTTAAATAAATGTTTAGCAA
The DNA here is from genome assembly GCF_008728515.1 of Papio anubis. Taxonomy (NCBI): domain Eukaryota; kingdom Metazoa; phylum Chordata; class Mammalia; order Primates; family Cercopithecidae; genus Papio; species Papio anubis. The sequence goes on along the minus strand of NC_044986.1, from coordinate 42,566,075 downwards.
AGAAAATGAATGCAGACTTAGTTTTTACCTTTTTCTGTCCTTCCTTAAATGAGAAAAACCTATTTTGTGTAAATACATCAGCTTTTTTAGTTTAATATGATGATGAGTAGAGTAGTATTTGGTGTGTGAATGTATTTAAGAAAAAAATAAGCAAAATAGTGTATACTTTTTATTTGTGGCAGTTGACTTTTATTTCAGTTGGGTTTTATTACAGTGTTAACAATTGTAAGGTTTTTGAAGTTTAATTAAATAATGATATTCTACTTGTAGTAGGTAATTTTAAGGTCTGTTTCTAATTACACTTAGTTTAACATTAAATGAGCGTTCATATGATGCATTTTAACCTAAAGTCTTCTTTTTTCTTAGTCTGTAAGACTTGTATTGTTCAGCACTTTGAAGATAGCAATGATTGCCCAAGGTGTGGCAACCAAGTTCATGAGACAAATCCATTAGAAATGTTGAGGTAAGGATGTTATATTTTACAGTTCATCTAATTTACATAAATTGAATAGGCTCTTAATTTTTATTATATGTCATAGTATTTCATGTTGTCTTGACTCAGTTAATATAGGTCTTATGATTTTTATTTTAAAGCATTTTATTTTAAAGTATTTTATTAAGGAGTATTAAAAATAAGATTTTACATCTTAAATATTTAAGAAATACATTTCCAAACTAAAAGTATAACTTTCTCTTAGGCTGTAAGAGTGACTTTAGGTTACAGGCATTTTTAGTATTTTAATAGTCTACATTATGTTGAGCTACATGGTAGTAGAAAGAGGGAGAACTCATAGAAAGACTAATATTAGGACTATTAATTTTTTAATTTACCGTATATTCAAAAAAGTACACAAACATTTATGTAAAACTTAAAAGATTTTTTAAAGACTACCATTTACTTATCCCTCAACTTTAGCAGTATAACCATATATATACATACATATAAAATATTTATTTATTTATTTTGAGACAGAGTTTTATTCTTGTTGCCCAGGCTGGAGTGCAATGGTGCGATCTCAGCTCACCACAACCTCCGCCTCCCAGGGTCAGGTGATTCTCCTGCCTCAGCCTCCTGAGTAGCTGGGATTACAGGCATGCGCCATCATGCTAATTTTGTATTTTTAGTAGAGACGGGGTTTCTGCATATTGGTCAGGCTGGTCTCGAACTCCCAACCTCAGGTGATCTGCCTGCCTCAGCCTCCCAAAGTGCTGGGATAAAGGCATGAGCCACCACACCTGGCCTAATCATATATTTTTAAAACTAGAAGTAGTCTATGAGATTCTAATCCAAATCCCTTTTTTCCCAATTAGGAAATTGAAATCTAGAGAAGTGATATGACTTGACTTAAGGTTTCACAGAACACCTGAAATGTCACTTCCCAGCTACAGTCCGTGTGTCCTCACCACTAGACCCATTTTCATTTCATTGTTCCCACCATATCTCTAAGGTGGATCACCTGTGTATCTTTAAGAAGCTACTCATCTCAAATCCAGTGAAAAGCACAGAAGGGGTCAATTCCAGAGTTAGCTTTTTAGTACTTTTGAACTTAAAAAAAAAAAAAAAAAAAAAAGCTACTCATCTAAAGATAGAGCTAGATAGTCTCTGGAACCTTTCATAACTCTCTTATCTGTGTGATATTTGCCATCATTCTATAAATCTGGATTTGCAAATCTTACATTTCAGCCTTTTGATTTTCAATTTTAATGCCTGTTTGGGATAATTTGTCTACAGGTAAATGTCTAGCCCTGTAGTTTTCAAAGTGTGGTCCCCAAACCATTAGTATCATGTTAGAAGTGACAGTTCTCAGACCACACATCAGACATGCTAACTCAGAAACTTTGGGATTGGAGATCACTTAGTTTAGCAAGCTCTCTAGGTGATGCTAATATATGCTAATATGTGGGAACCACTGGTCAACTCTGGTCTGTAATTCTGAGCAAAGCTTGTTCTGGTTGGATTTATATCAGTGCCTCTCAGCCAGGGGTGATTTTGCCCCCGGGATACATTTAGCAATATCTGGAGACATTTTTGATTGTCAGATCTGGGTGAGTGCTCCTGGCATCTAGTAGGCAGGGGCCAGGGATGCTACTAAGCATCCTACAATGCACAGGATAAGCCCCACACAGCAAAATTTATCCAGCCTAAAATGTTAGTAGTACTGGAGTAAAGAAACTGAATAAAGCAAACATTTTCTCTCAAATAATGTTTTTCTTAATTTTAAAATAAAAAACTGTTAATATCCAGTTGTAATGAAAAATTATTACCAACTGTTAAAAATTATAATAACTTATTTTTATTAAAATAAAAAACAGTTAATAAAAACAAGCAGTTAATAATTATTACCTTCTCTGTTCTTAAAGGGCCACATCATAAGGCAATTTATCTTAATCTTTTGATTCTGACCATTAGATACCTGAAGGAATCCAGTCACTGTTTAATGAAACCTGCTCCCTTGGCTAAAGTATAACATCATACATTTTTAAACTTCTTATTTGGAAATAATTTCAAACTTAGAATCCCCCAAATAAAAGTAGTACAAGAGCCACGTGCATTCTGTTCACCCAGATTAGCCTCTTATTAACATTTTCTCTCGTTTGCTTTATCATGTGCATATGTGCATTGCATGCTTTATTTTTTCTGAACTATTTGAGGGTAAGTTACATGTATCATGGCCCCTTACTCTTAAATGCTTCACTGTATATTTCCTAAGAATAAGGATATTATATTATGTAACCACAGTATGATTGCGTTGGTATAATACTTTAACCTAACTACCATATTCCAGTTTTCTTAATTTATCTAATGATGTCTTTTATAGAGCTCTTTTCTTCCTAAAATCCCACCAAAATTACCACAAAGGAATTTTTTTAAAGACATAAACTCAGAGATAATAAAAACAAGATATCCTATGTCTTTGACACCTAGGATAGCTCCGGAAACATGATAGGTTCTCAATAAACACTTTTTAAAGGATAAGAAGAAATGGTAATAGAAGAGATGTCAGCAGAAACTGAAAGCTAGAAAGCAGACTGGTGGTGGTGATAGTTGAGCAAACCTCAGAGGCCTGAGTATACCAGGAGAGTAAGGAAGTCGTAGGGAGCGGAAGATCTTTCCCAAAGTTTCCTACAGCAGGCTGCTTCTTTTTAGCCAAAACTAGATTACATGACAGTCTCTAGGTAAAGTGATATGGTGGGTTTTGAAATGCTTTAACAAATCATGAATTATCCCTGAAGGTGGCCACATTGCAGTCAGAACGTAATTGGATTTTGTTAGCCAGAAATAAGGGGAATTTAGGCTCCTTCATTAGAAGCCTAAATTGCCTGTGACACATGTAGCAGAAAATTTACCTTCTATATACTTGTTCACAGGAAGTTATTGGGAGATGTGCTGGAGCATAAACCAAGAAAGAATAAATGACTCTAACATAGTAGAGAGGTGAAGGGATATGACAATTGTGCAGCAGACCTGGGGAACAAGCAGTCTGTATTTGTACTGTCCAGTACGGTAGCAATTAGCCACATGTGGCTGTTAAGCACTTTCGATGTTGCTAGTGCAACTGAGGAATGGAATTTCTAATTTAATTTCAATTAAAACCTGAAGCAGTGTAAATATTTTTCCACTAAGTATAACTTTAATGTTCAATAAATAAAAATTACCGAATGTATTATTAAATATATTTTAATATATAGCAAAACATTAAAGTTAGTTTTACATAAAAAGTATAAAGTACTGGTGTTAATGTGCCTACTAAAAATTTAAAATTACATATTTGACTCACACTATATTTCTATTGGACATCACTGATATAGACAATAGAAGGAAGATGGAGAGCTCCATGAGGGGAATCATTCATCAGCAAATATTTACTGGATGCCTGCTATGTCTGGGCACTATTCTAGGTGCTTGAGGTCCATTCACAGACAAAATAAAGATCTTTGCCCTTGTAGATTTAATATTTTTGTAGTGAGAGACATTCAATAAATCATATAAGAAGTAACTTATATGGTATGTTAGAAAGTGAAAATTGCAAAGGCAAGAAAGGGGAAAGTGTTGTGGGGTGAGGAGGTCAAGAGTGTGAAGGGAGGGGCAGATGGCAATTTTAAATAAGATGGTGATGATAGGCTTCTGTGAGAAGGTGAGATTTAAGCAAAGACTTGGAGACTGTGAGAGGTTAACCATGGGTAGGTCTGGGAAAGCATGCCTATTCCAGGTAAAGGAAGCAGCCAGTGCAGAGTGCCTAAGTCAGGAGTGTATCTACGCCTTGTTGGACGACCAGCAAGGAGACCTGGGCAGCTGGGGAACAGTGAGTGAGGGACAGAATACTGGGCAACAAGAGCAGAGAGATCATGAGATTCCAGATTGTGAAGAGCCATCTAGGCCACTGTAAACATTTTATCTTTCACTCTGAATGAAATGAGGAGCCTCTGCAGGATTTTGGTTGCAGGATTGATCTGATATGAACATTTTGATGACTGTATTGAGAACACCCTGCATATAACAAGGCAAGGGTAGAAGCAGGGAGAACAGTTAGAAAGTAATTGCAGTGACCCTGGTGAGAGGAGGTAGCAGTAGAGGGGACAAGAAGTGCTCGTGTTCTGAATATATTTCGAAAGTAGATCCAGCAAGGTTTGCTGATGGATTGGATATAGGATATGAGATAAAGAAAAGAGTTGAACATGACTTTAAGATTTCTGACCTGAGCAACTGGAAGAATGGCGTTGCCATTAACTGAGTTGGGAAGATTAATAATAGAGCAAGGAAGGGGTAGATCAGGACTTCGACTGTGGACATGTTGAGTTATTTCAGAGAAGAGAGAAAGTTGGTAAGCAGATACATGGGTCTGGAACTCAAAGGGAGAGGTCTGGGCTGGAGGAAAACATTTGGTAGTCTTCAACATATAGAAGATCTTTCAAGTTGTGAGGCAGGATGAGATCACTTCAGGGAGTGAGTACAGAGAGACATGAGTCAAGGACCAAGGATTGAGCCCTGGAGAACTCCAGCATTAAGTGTTCAGAGAGAAGAGGAGGAGCCAGCACAAGAAACTGAGAAGGCACAACCAGTGAGGTAGAGGAAAATCCAGGAGTGTGTGGTGCCCTAGAAGTTAAGTGAAGATAGTGTGTATGTCAAAGGAGACAGAGTGATCCACCTGTGTCATTTGTTGTTCATGGCTACAAGTAAGGTGAAGACTGAGAATTGATGATTGGATTTAGCACAATGGAGGTCATCAGCCTTGAAAAGAGCACTTTCTTTAGAGCTGTGAGGCCAAAAACCTAACTGGATTGTTTTAAGAGAGGAAAGGAGGGAGAGGAATTAGCAACAGTGAGTATAGTATTGACAACTCTTTCAAGTTTTACGACAAATGGGAGCAAAGAAATGGGGTCGGGGGTTGGTTGCTGTCAAGTACAGCCGAGAAGGTTCTTTATTTTGTTTTGATATGGGAGAAATAATGGCATATTTGAAGGGAATGATCCAGTAGAAAGCAGAGAGTTAATCATGTTGGAGAGTAGGAAATGGAATCTCACAGCATAAGAGGAGACACTGGTTTTCAATGGGAGCATTGACAAAAAAATTGTAGCAACAGGCAGGCAGACAGCGAGTACATGGTGCAGATGCTGTAGGTAGGTATAGTGGCCGGGGCCTGTGGAAGTTTGTTTTTCATTGCTTTGACATTTTTCATTGAGAAGAAAGTGTTTGTCGGCAAAAATTAAGGATAGAGGAAAGGGATTTGGAGAGTTAGGGAGAGAAAAAAAGCATATTGTCCAGGGGAGTGAGAGAATCAGTGCACTCGTGAGTGTAGTACGATTCCTGGCAAACTTAAAGGCATGTTTGGGTTGTAGTTAGGAATTTGAAGGGGTGTGGTTGTGTTTTTATCCAGCCATGGGTGCCAGTGCAGAGTTGATGGAAAGTTGGATTTAACCTGAGTTGTACTAAATAATTTTGAGCAAGTAAGAGAGACAAATCAAGGGTACATGTAAGGAAGTGATTTAGTCACTGACCATAGAACAGATTAGTCCTAAATTGGGCTGGAAGGACAGAAAGGACATCAAAGTAGTAAGTAATGTTTCAGAGGCAACGAAATGAAACTAAGTTGGTTCCTGATCTGTTTGTACGTAGTAAGAAGTGCTATTTTTTATGCACTCCTACTATTAAATAGTCTGGGAAAACTTTACGAATGACCTTGTCTTGAGAATAAGGTAGCATTTGGTTTGGTTGGAGAGTACAGAGAGTATTTGAGCCAGGATGCAAAACATGAGGGAGAAAAATGAATTGGAAAAGACAAGGAATTCTTGGGATAATTGAATAAGCCAGTTGGCTAGAGAAGAGAGACAGTGAGCAAATAGTACCAGTTATGGTTTGTAGGTTGAACTCAAGTTATATAAACACATGAAGCCAGGTAATAGGGAGAAATTAGTCCTTGAGCAGGGAACTAACACAATCAGATTAGTACTTTAGGAAGATTCATTATGAGCATGTCTCTGCTCTGCTCAAAGTAGAATGGTAATTATTTGAAGAAATGGAAGAATTGATGGGGGAATAGGTGGGACAGGTACTGAGAGGGAGCTCTAAATGTGTAAATGAAGGGAAGGAAAGAAGTTAAGATAATTCTCATATTTTGAGCTGATTTGGGAGAATTATGGTATCACTTAAAAATTTAATTTAAAAAAGCAAGACAATGACTGGGATACTTAGTATTTTATTGGAGGAGGATAGATGAGACAATCCTGACATAGATTAATAAAAGGAGGTACTTGAAATGTTCAGCATCTGTTAGAAATATGGAACTTGAACTCAGCAGAGAGATGTGATACATAGGCAGGCAGACAGACAGACAGACAGACAGATAATCTGCCTATATGTTAGTTTTGAAGCCACAAAAGCAGATGAAATCCCTAAGGAAGACAGAATTTAGAAAAGGTCAAAGAGTGCAGAGTACAAAGCAAGGGAGAATATCAGATTTAAAAGTAACTGGGAAAAAGAAAAATACTCAGCAATAAAGAAAGAACAGACTTAAGTGATAAAGAACAGACTTGAAAATTTAAAAAAAAAAAAGGAAGGAAAATTTCAGGGAGGCAGGCGGTGTTAGACAACACTGTCAAACTGCTGCAGAGCAATATAGAAGAAATATAAACTTAAAAAAGAATTTTTAAGTTTAAATTTTAATTCTAAAAAATTTAAACCTATTCAATATGGAAATTTTGAATGATTCGGAGAGTTCAGTAGAGTAAAAGAAGCAAAACAGAGTATGTGACAGAAACAATGTAGGTTTTATTTTCACATTTTTTTCCAGTTAGAAGAAAAAATTGAGAAACAGAATAATAGTTTGAAAGGAGTTAATGAGTTAAGAAAGGTTTTGCTTTTCTTTGGGTTTTTTTTTTTTTTTTTTTTTTTTTAAGATGTGAGAAACCTCTGTGTGTTTGTAGTCTTGTTGAAGAGTAATGTTGTTGAGCAGGATGAAGGAGATGAGGCAGGAAGCGGGTGTTGTGGGGGCAAGAGAATGGGATTGAAGACAAAAAGCCATGAAAAAGATGAGTTATATGGCAGGAAAGAAAATAAGAAAAATGTCAAGATAAATATTTAAAGTTTTCATTTCAGAAGGTAGAACAATAAAGTGGTCTAAATTTCTCAGAAGAGAGGAATGGAGATTATTTCCTTTAGGGGAAAGAGCCAGAGCTGTGGTAGAGATTTTGAGAATGGGCGTATCAGCTGTTGCTGCATAACAGACAACCTCTAAAGTGACACTTGAAAAAGCAAGCATTTATTATTCCTCCTGGTTCCCTGGGTTAGCTGGGTGGTTCTTCTGGTTTTGACTGGGCTCACTCATGCAACTGCAGTTAGCTGCGCATTGGGTAATCTGCTGTGCTGATCTTGGGGGATAGGCTGTCTGTGGACTAGTCTAAAATGGCCTCATCAGGGCAGCTTCGCTCTCTTCTACGTGGCCTCTCATCCTCCAACCTTGTTCTCATGGCAGCAGGATTCTGTAAGAGAGAGAAGTAGAAACAAAAGCATTTGATGCCTCTTAAGGCTTAGGCTTAGGACCAAGCAGTCACTTGTACCACATTCTGCTGGCCTCAACAAGTTTTAAAGCCAGACCATATTTCCAAGGCAGGGAAATAGACTCCATCCTTAGTCAGGGGAGGAATTTCAAAGTCATGCTCAAGAGTGTGGTTATAGACAGAGCTGGGGACTGGGACCATTTTTGTTATCAGTCTACTACTGGGGAAGGCTGTAAATAGGTGTGTTCCATGGATGGAAGAGTGTGGTAGTAGATGTGCTAAAATTGTGTATGTATTTCGTTATATATATATATATATATGTAAGATACACATCTCAAACTATTTACATGTCAGATTTTGGTGTCTTCATTGTTAGTATTTTCTTTCTCCCCACTTTCGAAGGTTGGACAATACATTAGAGGAAATTATATTTAAGCTGGTCCCTGGACTACGAGAACGTAAGTGGCTCTTTAGGTTCTTGCAGATGTTTGTGTTTTATGAAATCAACATTTCTATTAAAGATTTCTTGACTTTTATACTCTTTCTTTTAAATTAGAAGAACTTGAGCGCGAATCTGAATTTTGGAAGAAAAATAAGCCTCAAGAAAATGGACAAGGTGACTTTTTCTTATGTCTGTTTCTGATAGCATCTCTTAAATTGGTCAGCTTTTCATAGTTTAGGTGAACTAATATCTCTCTTCAGGCTCCCATTTTTCCTGCGCAAAATTCATGCACCCTTTTATTTACATTATGAACCTTTTTCTATATGAGATTTTATATAAATGATTGTAAATCTGAAGTCACTTTAATTGAAGGTAATTGGAAATAGAGGAAATTGAACTTTGGGAAGAGAAAAGGGAGATAAAAGAGAAAATTGACTAGATGTTTATAGTAGTAATTTCTAGGGAGCTAAAGGAAGCTGAAGTAAGAAATAGCCACAGCTTGCAACTAAACAGTGAAGAGTTTTTTGTTCTGTTTATTTTGTATGTTTGTCTCTATAGGAGAGGGAGCTGAGATGTGGCTGAGAGCCAGATCAGGAGATTTTACTATGCTCTGATACTCTGGAATGAAGTTTTTATAAGTAGAGCTCAGGTGATACAAACTTACATGTCATGAAAATTTAGAAAGTATTTCTGGGTGTTTATGGGAATTTTCCCCATCACCTATGCTGCATGTCCATATTTCTCCTCTGGGTCCCAAGAGACTCAGCAATTAGTAATTTTTAATAATAATTTCAGCAAAGGGGCAAACATTACTGAGCAGATAAAAGGCTTTTAGTGTACATACATACAGATATATATATATATATATTCCACACAAAGGGGTATCTAAAATTATAAGAAAGTATCATTCCCATTGTTTTTTAAATATGAGATTTAATTTAGGATGTCCTAAATATCATTTAAAGTTATTCAAGAATGTGTGTGGGTTCTTATAGGGTCAATTGTGAGTTCAGCCTCCCAATCCTGGTTTTCCCATAAGATCATAGGACTGTCAATTTTACATGGTTAAAGTGGATGAGATCTCTCTTTTTTAATCTGTAAAATGGAGATTATCATTTTACTAGTTCAACTTAACTGTGTAAGGCTGTTAGAGCAGGGGAAGTTTGAGAATAGTTTTGATGACTAGAATAAGGTAGCAAGAGACTATTTTTTACCTGTAACAACAACAAAAAAAATGGCAAAGAAGCTAAACCTGACCAAAAAAATGACTTAACTAGGGCTTGTTTTACCCACGTGTATACTGCAATTAAACAATAACAACCAATTATAGTCGTGGTATAGTAAAAATATAGATAAGGCTAATTAAATATTCCAGTTTTTGACTACCTGTTCAAGAGGACAGGAGCCTGAGGGATTGTCATCAGAAGTTATGTGGTAGGTTTACCCTATGATTATATGTATCACAGCTTGACTTGTGAAGAGCTGTAGCCTACTTTGTGAATTTTATCTCCCTTTCCCTATTGTTTCTCCCTTTTTAAAGTATTTATGGTATTTGGTCTTTAGCTTGGGTGGAGAATTTGGATTTTTTGTTGGAGCTGGGAGTTTGGTTCATAGAAGGCAAATTCCTATCTATGTATATTCTCTATAAATAGGGAGAAGAAAACATGTAGAAAAAAGAGAACCCACCTCCCCGCTCTATGGTACACCTGTAGTGCTTTTACTACAGTCATCGAAGAGGATCAGGCCTGTCACTTTGCAGGGAGGCTTTTCTACAATGTATTGTTTGGCTAGCTAATTTTTTCAAGTTTTAGCTTAGAGATACCTCATCTGGAAATCGTCCCTGAACCTCTGCTTCACTCCCAGAGTTTGGGTTTATTGTCTCTTTTATATGTGCACGCATAGTCCATTTTACCTCTCCCATCCTATATTCTATATTTGTCTGGTTTTTTCCCTTTTTTTTTTTTTTTTTTAACTTGCTTTTATTTCATTCCATACCCTGACCACTGTGAGAGAGAGGATGATAGCTCTAGTTTCAGTATTGCTCCCTCAGGCCTTGTATGATGTGTACCCAACACACAATTAAAGCGACTCCACAGATGAATGGTAAATATAGCTGCATTATTTATAGGCTACAGGTATGTAATAGGTGAAATACATTTGTATATAATATAAAGTATGCCATTCAGATTTCTTTAATGGAGTTGTAACGTTATATATTAATAGCTATATATATGTTAAAAAGCTAATTCATTATACTCTTTTTTTCACTGGCTGATTTTATGAATATCTAGTAATTGGAAATTTTGAGAACTTTTAACATTTGAAAAGTATTTGCTTTTAATTTGAATATATACGTATATATAAACTTGAGTATAATTTATATATACACATATAAGTAATTTGGAAGTATTTTTATATATCATGTCCACTGTCTAACATAGTCTAATTACTAATTGTAATCTTTTCTTTTGGCTAAATTCAGCTAGTCTGAATCTTTCATTTGGCTATCTCAATGAGCCTAGAAATCTTAAGCTATGTTAGTAAGTTTCCAATTTTTTTTTTTTTTTTTTTTTTACAAAATATTTCCATTGTTGAGTTGGTTGGAACATTTTAAAGATACTAAGTTCTTCAAAAACTGCTAGGAAAGTTTTTTAAGTTGATTTTTGTTTCGATGATCAATGTATGATTGTTTAACTTTAAAATCAACTGATTTATAACTAACTTAGGTTTGTTTAAATTATACAGATGATGCTTCAAAAGCTGACAAACCGAAAGTAGATGAAGAAGGTGATGAAAATGAAGATGATAAAGATTATCACAGAAGTGACCCACAAATTGCTATCTGTCTAGATTGTTTACGAAATAATGGGCAATCAGGGGACAATGTAGTAAAGGTGAGTGAACAAGTACTGTGGTATTTTTATGATTAGTTTATAGTAAACCCTTGATAATTTATTGACAAATTTTCTAACGCTTCAAAATGTTTGTTTTCAAAGTTTTAATTAACATAATTAAATAAAATACCATTCTTTGACAATCCTGTGCTTACAAATGGTTACAAGTCCCACAACTGAACCGTCCTGGGCCAATGCCACCATCTAGTGGCTAATGCCCAGAATCACACCTCTCTTTCTCCACCTCCTTTTATACCTTTGTTGGGAATTCATATGCATGGTTTCTGTTTTTTAGAGTGGTGACCAACTTGGAGAATTTCATGTCACTAGTAGTTCTAGCCGTTTTATTCATTCTCTTCTAATTTTATCCTTTATTTCTCTATTTTTATTTGCAACTCAACAAGATTTCCATGTCAGAGCTAACATATTTTGTGAATAATTTAATCAATTAGTTTTGAAGTAAAATTAGATGTTGTAAAATGCCTCTAAACTTTTAAATTCCTTGAAGGCCCTCAGTTATTTCCTGTAGAATCTCCATTTCTGGTACTGTTCTCCTCTGCCTCTGCTAATTGAATCTTTCCTTAGAGGATCTTTATAGAAAGTTTAAAACATTCTGCTTTTATTGATTTTCTTTGGTCTTTAAATGGTGTTACTTTAATAATATTTTCAACCTTTTTATTGCAAGCAGCTTTTATTTTTATTACACATCTTCACTACTTTAGCTGTTAGATTTTTGCCACTTTATCCTAGCAAATGTCAGCCACTGAGAATATTGTTTATCTCACTGTATTCTGTGTTTTATTCAAATGCCTATATTCATTGTCTCTAATTTTCTTTTACTTCTGCGTAAATCTGTAAGCTAGTAGGTTGAATTTTTTACTTATATGTTTAATGGCATTTTCCTACTGGGAAGTGAAAAACAGTTTTTCACTTCAGATCAAGTTTTCCTAGCATCTTATAGCAACATTAATGAGCACAGTAATTCAATGAATATTTATCCACTATGTGAATAGTAGGCAGTGAAGATGTAAGTAGTAAGAAAAAACATCTTTCACTCAAGGAACTGTTAGGTCTTACACATACAAGTAGTTAAAATAAGGTAATTTATTTTGTTAAGGGGAATTTATTGGACATGTAATAAAGTGCATCCATATTTACAGAAATGACCACTGTACCTGTTTATCCTTATAATATTTTCAGTTGTTTCTTATGATCTTTCCCAAAAGTCATCTCCCTTTTTGGGACGTTCTTTTTCATAGAGTTCATGGTCATCCTTTAGCTCTCTAATACATGAGCTAGCTCATAGTGAAAGTTAAATCAATGGAAAGGCTGAATATCTTCTCATAAACAAATGTAAAGTCCACTTCTCTGCATCATTTCTCATATGAAAGTATAAAATATTGAACTTTAGAAATTTATTTGAAAAATTAACCACCCCTGCTTGTTGTTCTCCATTTTCACATCTTTGACACTTTGCTGTTCTAGTCGACCTTTTATCCATTCACTCTTTCCTTTATGGACTTTTCTTCATCCTTGTACCTTCATTCTTAGTTTATAAATTACTTTTACTAAGCTACCCTGGTTCTTCCTTTGTTTCCTGGGCCATTCCTGCTTTGTCTCCACTGGCTCTACTTCTTGCCTTCTACTTGATATATATGAGTATGTCCTAATACTTTCCCTATATCTATTTTAGAAAGTCTTCTCCATTTTCTATGTGGCTTCAACTACGCAAAGGATTTTTTAACTTTTATTTTAGGTTCAGAGGTACACGTGCAGATTTCTTACATAGGTAAATTGCATGTCACAGGTGTGGTATAAGGTTATTTTGTCCCCCAGGTAATAAGTATAATACTCAATAGGTAGTTTTTCAATCCTGTCTCTCCGCCTACCATTCCACCTTCAAGTTGAGCCTTGTGTCTGTTGTTCTCTTCTTTATGCAAAGGACTTTTAAGGCCTCATTTCCAACCCTGCTTTTTTTCCCAAGCTCGAATATTATATCTCTATTTTTAAATAGACCAGTTGAGAGTTTCACTAACACCAGAAACTTGACTCGTCTAAGTTGTCTAATTCATTACACTTTCATCTAATTTTGGTCCAGACATGCAGTTTCAGTTATGACTACTGTCTTTCAGCCAATCAAATAAGTTCTGAAGCTTGACGTCATCTTTGACCTGTTACTGTTTTCTTTCAACCAGTCACCAAGTCCTGCAAAATTCCCCCCAGTTTAGTGCTGCTCACCCTTATATCTACATTTTTAAAAGTAGTTATTAAGTGTTTTCTGTACCCTTAATTTTTCTTTTGTTATCCAGGGCTAGGGCCACTTGCCTGAGTGTGTGTAAGGCCCAGAGTAAGGGCCGTGACCAATCTCAGGGTCAGATGGTAAATATTTTAGACTCTGTAGGCCATATGGTCTCTGTTGCAATTTACTCAACTTATTCATTATAGCACTAAAGCACCACAGACAATAGTAAATGAATGGGCATGGTTGTGTTTCAATAAAACATTACTTATAGAAATTGATGGCCAGCCAGATTTGGCCTGAGGACATGGCCATTGTACAGGCCAAAAGTTTGCCACCTTTTGGCCTGTACAATTAAGTCGTAACTCCTTACATTAGCATTCAAGGCCCTTCATTAACAAGCACCTCTTTTAATACGTTTATCTCCCATTAAACCCATTAGTAAATCCTCCCTTCAAAGCAAGTGATTATCCTTTATGTATGTGTTCGTTCTCTCTCTCTCTCTGTCTTCCCCCCACCTCGTGTGTGTGTGTGTGTGTGTGTGTGTGTGTGTGTGTGTGTGTGTTGGAGACCATATATCTGATAAAAGATCTGTATCTAGAATATATAAAAGTTTGTGTTACGAATATTTAAGACCTCTAAAACTTTGAACAACCCTTCCTGTTTGGCGTGTTCTTTCCTCTTCCACCATCCTATGCTTCTGTCAAGACCCAGAGATTTTTATTCTTTGTGATGCTTTTCCCAACCTAGTGAATCCCTTTTCTGAAATTCTGTAGTACTTACATTTATCCCTCAATTAGGGATTAGTTTGTTATCTATTAAGGATGTGCCTAAGAGTTCTAGGCACTGATACTATCTTTTTTTATGTGTGTGTTGTCCTTGATACTAGACTGTAAATCCCTTAGTGGCAGAGACACAATGTCTGTATTGCTTTATGGCCTTTTCAGCCATCTCATTCCTCTGCAGTGGGGTGTGATTCACAAGTATGGTGGGGCAGTAGTTGCATGTATCATTTATACAGAATACCTACTGCTTTTGTAATACAGAAGTCAAAGTCAACAGTGGGATGTCAATAAAAAGAGTAGAGTAAGTATCTCTGAAAATTCACTTTTCCATAAAAGTATAAAACTACTGGCAAAAATGTTCAGTATTAGCTTTTTCAGAGATCTGATATTAAACAAAGGCTTACAGATGCCTATAGAGCATTTTATCAAAAAGATGACTAACTCTCAGTATAAAAGGTGAGCTTTGTGGCATTTTAACTTGCTTTAGTTCCAGCCCCTGCTCAAATTCTGCAGTAGCCTTGAAAATAACAGCCTGCTTTCCCATTGCAGTCTCTCAGGACCAAAGGAAAAGAATAGAGGTAGAGCTCTTTCAAAGCCTCATTGCCAAAGAATGGTCATTATTTGACCTGTCTGGTTGTTTCCTAGGAGACCCCACTTACAAGATTGTCAGTATTCAACTTGACTTGGAGCTTGCCCCCATGGAAAAAGCCTTCTCTGTTGGTGGGGGAAAGGGGCATTTGTCAAAAACAATTACAGACAAATGTTTCAACTTTACAGCTGCCTGAGGTATAGATAACATTTGGAGCAAACAAGAGGCTAACCAAATAGCTTAAATGGAAGAGCTGGAGAACGAGATGTCCCTAGGAGCTTCAAAAAGCTATGACATATTCCTTGAAATCTAGAGGGCCATGTGCATATGTAGAGTTGTATGCATGTTCAGGAAAGACCTGAGAAGGCCCTAAGCTCTCACCTCTGCCTGACCTTGAAGTGCTCTGCACGAGTAGGAAGTGAAGACTAAGGCAGAGTTGTCAACACCTTGGTTGAATATTGGTGGTATGCCACCAAACACATACCCAGACCCTTGGCAAAGACTGAGCAACTTAACGGCTCCAGATGTATAAAGAAATCTCTCTTCAATTATTAGCTGACCTCTAGGCAGAAACTTTCATGACTACATATGGTAAAGAATACAGACTTTACGGAATTAGTTTAGGACTGAAGAGCAGGCAGGAATCTGATTTCCAGTACTGCAACATTATATCATTTAAAATGTCTAGTTTCAACAACAACAACAAAATATGAGAGATACTAACAAATACAATGGTCCCTCAGTATATGTTGGGGATTAATTCTAGGACCCTTCATGGATAACAAAATCTGTAGATCCCATGTCCCTTATATAAAATGGTGTAGTATTTGTACATAACCTGTGCACAGCCTGCTATATACTTTAAATCATCTCTAGATTACTTTTAATACCTAATATAATGTAAATGCTCTGTAAATAGTTGTTAATACTATGTTATTTTTATTGTATTGTTATTTTTATTGTTTTTAAAAATATTTTTGATCTGTGATTAATTCACAAATGCAGGACTGCAGTTACAGAGAGCCGATTGTATGACCCATACACAGGAATATAAGCAGTCAATAGAAACTGTCCCTGAGGAAGCCTAGACATTGTACTTATTAGGCATAGATTTGAAATTATCTATTTAAATATGTACGAAGAACCAAAACCATGGTCTGAGCACCTATATGAAAATATAAGAATGATCTCACCAAATACAGCGTATTAAATGTTTTTAAATATTCTGGAGTTGAAAAGTATAGCAACTGAAATGAAAATTTTACTGGTGAGGCTCAACAGCAGACTTGAGCCAAAGGAAAAAAAAAACCTATAAAATTGAAGTTAAATGAATTGAAATTATTCAGTCTGAGAAACAGAAAATAGAATAAAGAAAAATGACCAGGTCCTCAGAGACCTGTAGACATCATCAGGCTTACCAGCATACACATAATGGAAGTTCCAGAAGGAGAGGAAATGGAGAAAAAAGGACAGAAAGTGTATCTGAAGAAATAATGGCCCCAAAAAACCAACTAAATTTGATGAAAATCATTAAGCATCTGAGAAGCTTACAAACTTCAGGTATGATAAATTCAAAGAAATTCATACCTGGGCACATCATAATCAAACTATTGAAAGACAAAGAGAGAATCTTGAAAGCAACAATATAAAGGTGACTCATGCACAAAGGACCCCCAGTAGGGTTAGTAGCCGATTTCTCACCGAGAGCTGTGGAGGATAGAAGGCAATAGGATAATATATGCAGAGTGCTCAAAGAAAGAAAACTGTCAACTAGTAAATCTATATTCATCAAAAATCTATAACTTTCCAAAAGGAAGGAGAAATTAAGATATTCCCATGACCTTGGATTTGGCAGTGGATTCTTAGAAATGACACCAAAAGCACAAGCAACAAAAGAAAAGAAATAGATAAATTGGACTTCATTAAAATGTAAAACTCTCGTGTATGAAAGGACACTTAAGAAAGTGAAAAAAGTTATAGAATGGGAAAAATATTTACAAATCATATCTGATAAACCTTTAATATACAGGTATATGAAGAACTCTTATAAATCAACAATGAAAAGATGGCCCAATTTGGAAAAAAGTAGGCTAATGTCTTGAATAGACATTCCTCTAAAGAAGTTATAAAAATGACCAATAAGCACAGGAAAAGTTGCGAAACATCACTAGTCACTGGGGCTCTGCAAATCAAAACCACAACAAGATATCATTTTATACCTACTAGGATGGCCAGAAATTTTTTTTTAAGGAAAATAATAAATGTTAGAGAATGTGGACAATTGAAACCTGATACATTGCTAGTGGGAAGGTGAAAGTGCAGCTACTGCAGAAAACAGTTTAGCCGTTCCTCAAAGAGTTGACGTGGTAATTCCACTTCTAAGTATGTCATCATATCCAGTAGTCCCCCCTTATGTGTGGAGCATATGTTCCAAGACCCCCAGTGGATGCTGCAACCACAGATAGTACCAAATAATCCTGTATATGCTGGTTTTTTTATTTGATAACTGAGATAGCTAAGTCACTAATGGACAGGTAGCCTATACAGCATGAATATGCTGGGCAAAAGGAGGATTCACAACCTGGGCAGGACATAGTACGATGCTGCAAGATTTTAACATATTACTCAGAATTGTATGCAGCTTAAAACTTATGAATTATTTCTAGAACTTTCCATTTTGTATTTTTGGACAGTGATACATTGACTGGGTAACTGAAATCAAGGAAAGTGAAACTGCAGATAAGGAGGGACTACTGTATAAAAGAATTGAAAACATGTTCACACAAAATCTTGTATATGTATATTCATAATAGCATTATTCATAATAGCCAGAAAGTGAAAACAACCAAAATATCTATCAACTGATGAATGGAAAAGCAAAATGAAAGAAAATGTGATACTATTCAGTCATAAACTGCAGTGAAGTACTGATACATGCTACAAAATGGATGAACCTTGACAACTTCATGCTAAGTGAAAGAAGCCAGATACACAAGATCACATATTATGTGATTCCATTTATACGAAATGTCCAGACAAGGATAAAGACAGAAAGTAGATTAGGGTTGTCAGGGACTGGGAAGAGGGAAAGTTGTGGAGTGACTGTGAATGGATTTGGGTTACTTTTAAGGATGATGAAAATGTTTTCGAATTAGATCATAGTAATGGTTGTACAACTTTGTGAATAATATAAAAACTATTATTAATCTCTGAAAGATTATGAGTAGTGATACCAACATCATTTCTGGAGATTCTTCCTGATTTCTTGGCAGATGAAAAATACACAAATTAAGAGTTTTCCAGTACAGGTTGAATATCCCTTATCCAAAATGGTTGGGACCAAAAGTTTTTTGGATTTTGGAATATTTGCATTGTATATACTTACAGCTGAAGCTTCCAAATCTGAAATGAGTTAGTGTCATGTCAGCCCTCAGTTTCAGATTTTGGGACATTTCAGATTTCAGACTGGGATGATCAACCTACACCCCTATATTCTTCTCTGACTTAGGCTTGTAAAACTGTGTTAATGATTCTTTGTAAGCTGTTTGGGGCAAGAAGAAAATTGACAGGAAACCTTGGGATAGTTGAGAAGGTGAACAGATAACAGGGAAGATAGACTTGTACATTTGTCGCTTTGTTTTCATGCTGTCTAGAATATCCGTCTTCACATTTGAAATGGGTAGAATATGTGTTGATTTAAATGTAACTTTTCTGTTTTCTTTTAATGGATACTTTATCATCTGTATTGTGACCAGGTTATTATTTGTTAATTTATTTCTGTTGGTCTTTGCCAGGGAATAATGTTTTGCTAGGAAAACATCTGCTAGGAAATAAACGTTGACTGAATAGTTATGACTTAGTGAATTTAAGAACACTGAGATGTTGTTCCAGATGCTGACCTCATTTCCTATACATACAAATAGGAGTAATATCTTTAAAAGATTCTATTGTTTTCTGTGTTTTAGTATTCTGATAACTTTTGAGGTTGTGGAATGTAATTTTGTTTCACATATTGGTTTGTATTTATTACGTCTACAACCTCATTTTGCTTCATTTTCAGCTTGGGTGTCCCTTCTGGATTGGTTCTTATATTTTAGTGATATTCAGGCTTTAAGAGTGAATTAGTACTGCTCTGCACATTTTAAAATGAGACACATCAAGGCACATAGAAGTTTGTTCTTCCAGTAAAGTACTGGCACAGCCTATCAGACACTGACCAGACGTGATTCTTCCCAACACGAGGTCCACACTATGCAACTTCTAATTTCTGGGGCATGCTGTGGCCTAACCAGCCTCTCTCTGTTGAACCCTGTGGCTCCTCAGAGTACCATTTGAAATCCCTGCTCTTTCTAAAATTATTTAAAAGCTGTGATACCATATTTTAGAAAATATCCCTCATGTTTCAGAAGTTATACTTTATAATAAAATATTTTTATGCTTTTTGTGACCTTTTTTCTTCTTTTTAGTTTAAACTCATGTTTTCTTTACTAAAATGTCTCTAGAGGTAAGCAGATTGCCTATTTGCCAGGATATTCCTAGTACACATGATAATACATTCTTGAAGAATGTCATATAAGTATCCAATAATTAGGAATATTTTTGCTCGCAAGTACTAAAAAGCTATAAATTGAAATGTTTTCACAATATATTTTAAAAATACTCAAAATGATAGTGGAAATGGTAGCTCTGATTTCACCAGAAGCAAGATAGAACTTTTTAACTGGTAATCTTTATTTCCTTTAGGGTTTAATGAAGAAATTCATTCGATGTTCTACACGTGTAACTGTGGGAACTATTAAAAAATTTCTAAGTTTAAAACTAAAACTTCCAAGTTCTTATGAGGTAAGTTAAATAATATCTAAGCTTGATCATTGTGATAATTCTGATTTGAAGTAAAATTCTAACAAAAGTGAAAACTGAGAATATATTCAAATTAATTTTTGTGGAAACTGGTTATTTTCATGTTAAAAATTTAATTTTCAGAATGTATTATTCTACTTAGGTAATATGTATTTTCTAATTGAACATATCCTGAATAAACTATGATACTAATACATTTAGTGTTTTATAATTAGAAGAGATATTTAAAGAACTTAACATTAAGTACTCCCAAAATAAATATACCACTAAATGTATTCATGCTTTAGGGTATGGCATTTTTATGTGAGATCTTTAAGATCCATTATTACCAATTCTTTATAGACTTCTTCAGAATGTAAAACATTGTCTTTTTATCACAAGGAATTTCATAAGTAATCACAGTTCCATGAAATGCAGAAGTGGTTTTGTTTAGCACTAGATAAAACTAACATATTATAGCTGCATAAATGTAGTTTGTCAGTTTATTTACAGAAGAGGTAAACTGCCGTGATATTGATCACAGCATAGCTTGTCATGTGTTCCATGTTTAGAGAATGTTTTTAATCCTAGAGTTATGACTAAAACATAGTAAGGAAATATGGCTATCATTTCTAACCTGCCTAAATGATAATCTTACAACTCATTAATTTCCCCTTCTTCCCTTTCGAGTTCTGATAGTAGCAGCTAGAAAATTCAAGACCTGGCCGGGCATGGTGGCTCATGCCTGTAATCCCAGCACTTGGGGAGGCTGAGGCTGGTGGGTCACATCAGGTCAAGAGTTTGAGACCAACCTGGCCAGCGTGGTAAAACTCCGTGTCTACTAAAAATATAAACATTAGCCAGGTGTGGTGGTGGACGCCTGTAATCTCAGCTACTCAGGAGGACAAGGCAATAATCACTTACTTGAACCTGGGAGGCAGAGGTTGCAGTGACCCAAGATCATGCCACTGCACTTCGACCTGGGCAACAGAGTGAGACTCCATCTCAAAAAGAAAAAAAAGAAAAGAAAAGAAAATTAAAGACCAGGACTAGTTTCCTGTATAAACAAAGACATCAAAGGAAAGGCAGCATAGTTTTTCTGGCTTATCTGCAGTAATATGAATATCATGAAGAGTCATCAGAGGAGAAATAAAATGTGATAGACATTAACAGGTATTATGTCCATGTTTTGAGGAAGCCTCTGATCCTGAGCTTATTTGAAAATTTCTTTCAGATGACTAGTCTATGGGTTGAAAATTGTTATTATGGCATGGTTCTACAAATATTTTTTAAAATTCTAGAGACATCAACTTTTAGGAAAATATTATGGAAGCATCAAAGCCCAATGTACTTGGTAAAAATAAATGATAGTAACAATGTATGGATACAACTACAGTGAAAAATAGACAATAAATTGTTTTTATGATTTGGTTTGCCCTTTATTTTCTTCACACAAAATACCATGTGTGGTTTTATTTCCTTTTAAGTCTAATTCATTGAGTTAACATTTTCTAATTTTTAGGAAGCTGTTATTACTAAGAGAACTATTACTCTTACATAGTCTTACTTCTGGCATGTATATATTTCCCTTTAAACAAAGATGGAAGGGGGACAGATTCAGTACACTGACACCTCCTTATGTATCCCAATTCAAAGGACTTTTCCTATGACTTTTGGGAATCTTTTTCAGTTCCCCACTTACTTTGCTGCCTAGCATGCAAGGGGATGGTTTAATGAAATACCTGACAGCTGAAGCTTTTGTAACAGCATTGCTAACTGGGGCAAGATAGTTTAGTTGTTAAATGACACTAACAGATGCAGTATACGTGATTAGCAAAATGCGTCCTAAGTAAGACCCTTTACTTTGCTTATGAATTAATTTACAAAAAAGATTTAAAAAATGAAATTATCTCCTTTATTCTTTCAAAAGTTAATAAAATAATGCCTGAAAAACATTTTGAGGTCCATATAAGTCATAAATCATCAAAAAATCAATAATTTTGCTTTACATGTCTAATACAATTAACTGAAACTATACTCATCTTAAAGTTCAGAACTATAGTCTCTGTCAAGCCAGATGCAGAATTATTTAAAACTCATTCTTCTTCCCCTCCCACACTTCAAATGAAATCTTTCCAGTTTGTTTTTAATAGCTAGAGAACTAAAATATTATTTTATTTATAGGGATCGATGATAAACATTTGCTTAATTATGCTTTCTTGAATTAGTGAATTATAGCCACAGTTCCTGTAGCCTTCCTAAAGATTTAGGGGTTGTTCGGTTCCTGCAACTTGGAGCAAAAGTTAACGCTGATAAGTACGCTTTTTCGAAGCTTTGTGCAAAGTGGGAAGAGGATCCTGTAAGTATTGTGCAAATTACCAGCCAGGCAAACCAGAGAAGCCAGACAGCCCTAAGAGACACAGACCTGTGGCATAGTCCTAACCTTTGTATCAAATTAATAACTACTGGTAATTACTGAAAATTCTCATATACCTTTAAGGCCCCATAAATCACTGTATCTACATTCATTCATTTCCCTCTTCAACCCCAAACTAATAAGAAGAAAGTAACCCCTTCAAATCTTGGGAAGGTAAAAGAATTCTGAGAGAGAAATTGAGAAGCCGAAGGAGCTGAGAGGAACTGTGAGGTTTCTGCAGGTTCTTGTTCAGAAAGGGGCAGTCACAGAACTATGCCTTAAACCGCTAAGAGACATGACGGAGATTTGGACTAAGAAAGGTTACATTGCATTTGTAAATTATGTGTATGAACTTGAGATACAGGTATATGGCACAAGATAAACAGTATCTTGTGTATAGTATACAGCATAGTAACACTATATAAGTAACACATCCAAATTGTTAATGCTTTAGGAGAAGAATAAATGCTTCCTATTGAAAATAATGATAATTTGTTCCAACTATTTGAATATTTTTTGAAATTTCAAAAAATATGCAAAATACTTCTGAATTCAACAGTATGTTAATAGATCTACAATTATTCTTTTTAAAGTTGGATGTGCTGTGCAATGGTGAAATTATGGGGAAAGATCATACTATGGAATTCATCTACATGACAAGATGGCGACTAAGAGGCGAAAACGTAAATTGCTTTTATATTTACCTATGTGTTTATTTAGTTATATACCATTATGTTACTCAAATTTAACAATATTTGAAACTAAAAAAGACAAACTAGCTTGAGAAGGAGAAGAAACTGGTTCTTCTTGCTACTGTTTCTCCTAGCACTCTGAAAATTGGTCCTATGTATAAATCAAGGTCTGTAGTAAATGTGATTGTATTGGATTTAAAGTGAGATGAAAACCCTGTCTAAATATGTTCAGGACTCTACTAACCAAGACAGAGAAGATGACATATTTTTTAAACCCAATAAATTGTTGGAACATTTATGTATATGGAATGGGAGTGGGGGAAACTAAGTTCTCTCCTAATATGATTAATGGTTGATAAGGGTGTATATTTTTGGTTGTGGTAGAGGGGACAGATAGGGTGGAATCTAAATAAACTTCTTTCAGGTACCTCCTTTTCGTTGAAAATATAAACTCGGACTTAAGGGTAAGTGAGTTTGCAGTGCTTTCTGATGCCAGAATTAGATTATTGTGCCTTAGGCACTAAGCATATGGGAGAAATGATTCAAAGGAGAAAACCAAAGAAAACCCAAAAAACCCAAAAGGCGAACTTTGTATTTTGAACTATATCTTTGATTCTGGTTAATTTTGTAGGACTGATATATGAGACTGAGGTATGAGACTAAGGAATACAATAGTAACTTAGGTTCTACTAAGTTCTATAGTAGTAACTATAACTTAGGTTCAAGCATGGGATATTAGGCAAATTTGAGGTGCTAGGGATTATAGGACTGATATATGAAACTAAGGAATACAGCAGTAATGCTATCAGAAATTATCTTCATAATCTGAGTGCATAAATAAACATGAATTAAGATTGACTAGAAGCTTGGAGTAGATAACATCTAAGATTATCTTTTGGACATTAAGATTCTGTGGTGTTTATGATATAATATGCCATACTCTGTGTAATTTATTCTGTAAACTAGGGTTGTTACATTTTCTCATGAAAATGTAAATTATAAAAAAAACACAAAATTAAGACATTTGACCTCACACAGTAATAAGCAATATAGAATCCAGATATAATGAGGGTTGTCATGTTACAGTATTTCCAAAACATATTTATATTAAATGTAAACATTTGTGGAATTATTACAAAACAAGCCTCAAAAACTCATTGCCTATTGCCTTATGGGTAAGATATTTGGCTCTTTTGCAGAAGAAATGTCTTGATATTATATAATAATAAATGAAGCACTTACATTTGTAAATCAGCAGTGTTTTTCCTGCTTGAGATGTAGTAAAAGCCCTGGTTAAAGCCTTCCTTGTGAGACTGAACACTTTTGCTAACAGCGGAAAGCAGGAAGAAAAAATTACATTCTAATACCAGCCACCAAATAGTGTGTGCCCTTGAAGAACTCATCAAACATCTTTGTGGCTCATATTTTTAAAAATCTAACTACCTTTGTATTTGGTACATTACAACCTGCCTTTCTGTAACATTTTATGTTTTAAATGACTGTACATATATCAGTCACCCTCAGTTAATCCTTACAATCAAAATGTTCCAGGTACCAGGTACAGATTGCGCAGGTAGTAAATTCTTTCTTACCCAACACTGTTGAGGAATGGATATTATGATATTACACATCATATTGTATTGAATGTAACTTCAGCTTTCTTTGATAGTTTAGCGGGCATTGCAGTGTGTTTTAGTGATTGAAATCACCATGATGAATAGGCTTGCCTTAAGGTTAAAGAGATGTAAGTGGTCATCCACTGCATGACCTCTACAAGTGGCTCACTTGTTCTTTACAAGATCTCCCAAAGTTGCCCCAACTGCCATTATTTTAATGTCAAAGTATGAAAGAGCTAATTTATAGACATTTTTAGTAAGAGACTACGATTTAAATCAGTCCTTACTGTAATTACATTTCTGATTACATATTTGTGAATAGTTTAAAATTTTTGGTTGTTTAAGGCATACTTTAATAAAAGTTCAAAAAGTGCTTCAGTAGCTATGGTTTATCATTCAGGTGGAAACTAAACCAATAAACAGAAAAATTACTACCTTTTACATTTAGTGCAACAGTAAAATAATATATTAGCCCATTTCATTTCTTGGTGTGACAAACCTGTTTTTTAGTTGCTGTCCTTCTCCAAACCTGTTTCACCCTCAGTCATCACAATCTCAGTAGTTCTAAGATTGGTAGCTCCGTTTTACCAGTTACTCAGACTAAAATGCCTGATGTCAGCACTGATTGCTGCCTTTTTCTTTCATCCATCCTTTCTTAGCAAATTCTGTAACCTTCACCATCAAAATGTACATTCAGAATCCAGCTATGTCTCACTTCGTCCACTTCACTACTGGTCCAGCCCACCACCACCATTCTCCTAGCAAGGCTCCGTGCCACCACCCTTGCCCCACCTCCATCTTCATCTCACACAGCCGCCAGCATGATCCTCTTAAAACAGGTTAGAACATGCCCACTCCGTTCTCTGATTCCTCCAATGCTGTTTAATTTACATAAAATCCAGAATCTTTCTAGAGACCTACATATATGGCCCCCATACAGCCTTCCCCAGATGCTCGCTCTCCTCATTTATTCTGTCTCCCTGGCCCCACAGCACTCCAGCCACACTGGCCTGTTTTCTCAACCACACCCCACTTACCCTCACCTCCCCCGGTATCCAGCTAACTTATTTCCTTTACCCCCTTCACCTAAATAAGTTTGCTTCTATGTCACCTTCTCAATGAGGCCTCTGATCTCCTCTAAAACTACAACCCCCTCTCCCTATGGCATTCTTATTCCCTTTTCATGCCTTATTGTTTTCCACAATATTTCACCTCTGACATATTATGCCTCTTATTTATATGTTTATTGTTTGTCCCCAAGTAAAATATAATCTGAGGACAGGGATTTTTGTTTGTTCACTGCTAAATCTCCAGCACCTAGGGCAGTGCCCAGCATATATACGCAATACTTGTTCAAAGAGTAAATTGAATGAAAATGTTATCTTTTATAAGATAATGATTATGTGAAATATACCATAAAGATAATTTTTATTTATCTGAATCTCAGCTTCCTTTTTTTCTGTTAAATTTTCAATTTTTGTTCAGCTTCCAATTACGAATTAATATAATATTAATAGATGAATTCTGACAGTTGAGTGACATGGACGAATGCAGCCATATCACTAAAACAATCATTTCCTGATTAAGCTCCTGAAGCATATTGTTGTGATCACATCCCTTCTTATTTCATCATCCACTGCCAGCAGGATGCCAGGATGTCTGAAGAGCTCTTATTAGTCTACCTATTGGCTAACTAGCTCTGCCTTGGGCTGGATTCAGCTGATTTCCTAAACTAATGACCGCTATGTGGTTCTTTTACTTGTTTCTATTGCTTTTTTGTATTAAACATTTAAAGTTACCCAAAATTAATTTATTTATACAAAAACACAAGGCTAAGATTCTAATTTATTTCAAATTGTTTTTACATCAGAAATACAGTATATTGAATATTGAATAATCCATATTTAACTTTATTGTTTTGAGATGTCACCATGTCTGTGCATATGTGTGTATATATGTGTGTGCGCATGTGTGTGTGTGTGTGTTCCTAGACATTGTTTTGTTCTTGTGAGCAGGTCTTACTCTGTACCAGCATTACACATCATCTACCTTTTATGAAGATCTGATCACATAACACCCCTCTCTGAAACCCTCCAGTTGTCTACTTTCTTTGGGATAAATTTGGATGAAGTTTAAACATGTTTTGTAAGGCAAATAGTTGGGCCTTCTAGGTTGCTTTATGATGTGTATTAGTACCTATTAGGGCAAAATCCCCAATTCTTTTGAAAATTGTGTTGACTAATTTTACCCATTTATTCTTCCAGATGAGCTTTAGAATAGGATTGCGACTGGCACTGGGTTATATTTCTAGATTGATTTGGCTGGAATTGGCATCTTTGCTGGTTTTTTATTCTATTTGGTACTGTGGGATGTCTCCTCATCTATTCTACACACTGTGAATAGATCTGTCATTTTCTTTCCTCCTCGTATTGGATACCACTCTCGGACCCCTGGAGTCTTTCATCTCCGACAAGGGTACTCCATATTCAGATTACCCCTCTACCTTGCTCTACTTCTAGCCTCTTAGGAAGAATCTCAGGATAATTGATTTTGCCTCAATTTCTCAAGTATAGTGGGGTGTTTCCCTGCACCACACGGATTCTGTGCCACTGCTCTCCTTATCTTGGGGCAATTCCACTTCAGGCTAAGCCTGTCTTCTACAGTCCCTGCCCTTTCTAGACCCTTGTCTCCATTGTTATGCATTTTTGAAAGATTTTTATCTTTAGGAATCAAAACAAACAGCTGGTCAGACTTAGCTCTTAAAATTTTCTCAGTTCATATCAGTATTGCCACCTTAAGATTCTATACTCAAGCTTGGCATTAATCCTTTTCTTATTAGTGGGAGAAAAAAGAAAAAAAAAACACGCTTCTTGATCTTTAATGCAAATTTAAATCATCTAAGGATCTTGGTAAAATGCAGATTCTGACTCAGTAGGTCTGGGAATGAAACTCAGGTTACTGTATTTCTAGCAAACTCCCAGGAGATACTAATGCATCTGATCTTTGAACCATCCTTTGAGTAATAGTGTTTCAGGAGATGTGATCTGTGACTACTGACTTTCCCTGTAGTTTCCACATCTATAAATTGAGAATGCAGAATTACAGAATCAGATCTTAGTTTGGAAGGGACTTATGTCATCTGATCTGTCATCCATCTAATACTTGGACTTTCTTCACAATATTCATACCCAGAGGTCATCACATTTTTTGAAACATAAGTGGAATCATATGTATTGTTTTACAACTTTTTTAAAATTTGATAATGTCTTGTGCAGAATCAGTAAACTTTGAAACAATTTTTTAGTACATTAATAATATTCCTTTTGTGTGGCTGTAGCATAATTTGATTAACACACTCGTTTGGTGGACATGTAGATTTTTTTCAAATATTTTGACATTACAAGCAAGGTGTTCCAGTACCTACTACACATATGCAAGCATATCCATTGGCTAGATTCTTAGAAGTGGATTTTCAACAGAGTATGCATGTTTTAAATTTTGGTAGATACAAATTGTCCTCTGAAAAGGTTTTAGTGGATATTATTTGAAATTTACAAACATATCAGTAATGTATGAGAGCATCCATTTTCTGACATCCTCACCAACACTACATATCATCTATTTTGTATTTCTTCTGTGAACTTACCTATCATATTCATTGCCTTGGTTCTTTTTTATCATGTTTGTCTTTTTCTTATTGACTTCTAGGATCTCTTTATGTGTTCTGAATGTGAATCTTTTGCTGTTATGTGTTACAGCTATCTTCCAATTGTGTCCTGCTTCCTAGTTTTGCCTCAATTTTTTGATTCTTTAAAATTTGGGTAAAACTAAGAATCAATGAAATATTGCATACTAAAGTGTTAGCAGAGTGTCTGACATGATAAATATCATTTTATTAATAGCTTATGCATATTAACCTTTATTATGATTATAATTCCCTCTTCCTTCACCTAGTTTCATCCCTGAGAGTTTATTGTCAATATCTCTATCCAGCCTTAGCTTTCATCATGGACTCACATTCTTCCTGCTCCCCTTTTCTTGGATAGTTCTCAGTACAGCCCCCTTTTCGCAGCTCATCCTGATTTAGTTTTATCTCTTCCAGCAATCTCTGCCAGTCCAGCACCTAAAGTTACTGCACCATGCTTGTCTTCCTTTGCTTTATTTGCATTAGCAGGCAATTTTAAGAAAAGCAAGTTTATACATCTTGACTGATACCAAAGAGATCAATAGAAAAAAAAAAAGAATCACTTAGTGAAATTGCCACTTTCCAGCTTACTCTTGTTGAACCCTGTTTAGGATTTTCAATGTTACGCAAAGTCTGATAGACCAGAGCTTGGGGACTCTTGGGAGCAAAAGGAGAAGGTTGCTAAAGGAGAGCCGAGCTGTGCCCGCCTTACAGCATGTTGATGCACACTGTACCCAAAATCAAGGACTGACTGTTAGAGAAAAAAATTACTAAAGTATTTTGGGAAAATAGAAAATTCCTTAATTTTTCTTTAAAAGCCTAGAAATATATTTGTTTTAATCAATGCTTATTTAAATCTTTCAAAGTATATCTTTTAAAAACCTGCTTTGCTATGTTAGAAATATCCTGGTTAATTTGTACCTTATTTTTTATGTATTTAATTTTTCCATTTTGAAAAGTATGCAATGTTGAATTCATATATGCATAATTTTAAAGTATACATTTTATGTTTTATAGTCCACTTACAATTAAAATTATATTTAATAAGAGTTTAGCATAATATTGAAGAATTAGGATTTGGGAATGAGTTTTTTAATGTGAATAAACTGTTTTAAAGTAGTAGGTTAACAAATGAATCTACTCAGTAGTTTTAAAGTGTGTTAACTCATTGCTTTACTCATAAATCTGATGGCTGATGTATGCCAGTTCTGGGCCTTAGCTATTAAGACCACAAATGTGACTAAAATATAGATTCAAGGAGCTCACAATCTAATGCTAATATAATCAGCAATATAAAGCAATGTAAAGAACCTACTATATAACAGAAAGTAGATGCCTTATAGGTTGAGCGGAGTTCCGTGTCCCTCTCAGAGCTCTTAATTTCCTTGAACAGTATTACTTTCAGGGGAAGCTGAAGAAGAGATCTGGGAGAGACTGATCAGAGGAAGGTATGGAAGAATGAGGATGTCCCTCATGTATGCAAGAAGTGAGGTTTTCCCAGGAAATAGTATTTGTAAAGGATATAGAAAGGAGAGGCCACCATTTTTGCATTTGCAGAATATTAAAACTCATATCTAGATGCTAAAATTACTTCAAGCTAAATTTTACCAGTTACTAAGTGATTAAAATCTTTTTTCAAAAACAACCACCATTTTTTTGGAAAGTGTTTATTTACCATTAATCATGTTGACTCTTGTGTTTGACGTTAAACTATTTTAAATAATCAATTTTAAATATGTGTCCAGTTGTGGATGCCTCTTATCTGATGAGTTCATCTCCTCCGCAGTTTCGGTGTCTGAACTGCTCAGCTTCGCAAGTCTGCTCTCAGGATGGCCCTTTGTATCAGGTAAGAGGCACTCACGACTGTACATATGACCATCATGACACCATGGCGGTGAGCACATTCATCCCAAACTCAATTCCTAAGACATTTAACTTTGTAAAACTAATTGTTACTGGAGCTACAAAAAGTTATCTTTTCAACTTATAAACCCAAGATTTCCCATTATTTTGGTTCTCCTGAGTTATCTATTTAATTTTACTGAACTAAAAAATTGGAAATGTTAAGGCTATCATTTATGAATCAAGAGTTTTTAATAATTACTACTTTCAGTCCTTGAGAAATCTCTGCTCCATATTGGATTTTGAGATGTTACTTTCTTTGTATGAATGTTATTTTTTAGTGAATCATTCAACCACAAGTGAAATATAAAATGCCAAATTAGGTGAATCTAAATAACAGCAACAGCTGATTCTAATTATGAGCTTGCTTATTAGCCCTTCCCTAGTATTTTACTTGGGTTACCTCTTTAAAAATGATAGTGAGCTGATTTAATAATGCATTAAGAAAACTTGAACATGTGTCTGAGGAAAGTTTATCTGATAAAGATACATTTTAAAAATTTGAGAAACAGACAAGGGTATAGTAAAGATTATTGTTGGGTACAGACGTGATTGAAGATCAACCTTAATCCTGTGAATTAATCATACCATTTCTTTAAAATATCCGTTGTTGGGCCAGGCATGGTGGCTCATGCTTGTAATCCCAGCACGTTGTGAGGCTGAGGATGTAGGATTGCTTGAGGCCAGGGGTTCGAGAACAGTCTGGGCAATATAGCAAGATTTAAAAAAAATTGTTTTTTAATAAACTTTAGGCCAGACATGGTGGCTCACCTCTGTAATCTCAGCACTTTGGGAGGCTGAGGCGGGCAGATCTCTTGTGTCCAGGAGTTTGAGACCAGCCTTGACAACATGGTGAAACCCTGTTCCTACAAAAAAAACAAAAATTAGCTGGGTGTGGTGGCACACCCCTGTAGTCCCAGCTACTAAGGAGGTTGAGGCAGGAGAGTCACTTGAGCCCAGGAGGTGGAGGTTGCAGTGAACTGAGATTGTGCCACTGCACTCCAGCCTGGGTGACAGAGCAAGACTCTGTCTCAAACAAATAAATAATAAAATAATAAAATCCAACGTTCTTTTATTTCAGTAATTAAAGTAGTCTTCATCTTTATTTCCTTGGAGCCAGGGAGAAAGGATAATTGTAATTATATAACAAACTTAACTGGCATACTTACCTCCAGTGTTACAGTTTTGGAGTTGGGACAAATGAATGTATGTTAAGCATTAAAAGAATCACTTGAAATTGCTAATTGAAAACATTTAATTAGCAGTTATCTAGAATTTTCTTCAGTCTTTTGTCAGTGCTCTATGACATGGGAATTCTCATGCCTTCATTAAAATGTGTTCTTTTTGATACATACTCTTTAAGTCCTAGCTTTTCAGCAATGTAGTAAGTAAATTTAACATCTCTGAAGGCCAAGTCATTGAGGGAGAAAGATCATTCTTCTCTTTATGCAGATAAGGGTCTGGGGTACATAATGTAACTGAGCTGCTGAGATTTGTGTATATCCGAGGTATATAGATGTTTCAGCTTCTTTAGCCTCATGGCTGATTTGGGGATGCTGAAATGTAACGATAACACTGCCTGTAGCTATAACCTGTGCAATGCGTGGCTTTCTGCTTTTACTCTTGGTGTTGATGTCTATATATTTCCTTAGAAATGAAGATGTCCTTAAACCATGATCCAAAGTATTAGGGAAAAACTGGAGTGAGACCAAATTTCTAAATCCATACAAATTTCCTTTTCTTCCTTCAACACCTCATTAATGGCTTATAGTCCTGTAAGAAAATTGAACTTGTAGCTAATAGGATGCACTCTTAACTTCCTGAAAGGATACCTAAATGGTTTTATGGTCAGAATTCTCTCTAATTTTCAAGGAATAAATCATTCCTATGCTGTATCTATTGTTAATCATTAGAAAAGGTGGAAACCTTCCAATTTGCCATTCTTAATAGCAAAAACTGACAGAGAACCCACAATTAGAAAACGGGTACCAAATCTTATTTTGAATATAAATAAATGATAAATAATACACTAATATAGTAAGATAATAGTAAACCAAGGCTTAATATCATTTTTATCAGAAATGAAGGAATGACTTAATATTGGGAGAATAGGATTAAATATATATATATAAAAAATATACATATATTTTATACATATATACTCTAGGTTAAAAATCATCAGTAGATACTGAAAAGGTGTTTGATAAAATTCAATGTGAAGTCCTGATGTTTTCCTATTGAAAAGTTTTTCAAAACAACAGAAAATTGCAATGATTATACAAAGGAATATTCTTTACGATTACCTAGATTCATCAGTTAACATTTTGCCACATTTTTTGCCTCCTCTTCCCCTCTCTTTCTCTTCTCATCTCCTTATTAATTAATCAATCTGTGTGTGTGTGTGTGTGTGTGTGTGTGTATACATATAATTTAATCATTTAAAAGTAAATTGCAGGTATCAGGAAAATTGACCACTAAACAGTTCAGCATATATTTCTTAAGAACAGAGACCTTCTCATATATATATACAGAATTCCATTTTATACCTAAGAAATTTAAATAGTACATTACATTTTATAGAGATGCCAGTTCACCCCTCAATTAAATTATAGAGTTAAATGTAATTCCAAACACACTTTTACCAGATCTTTGTTTAAGATGACAAAGTCAGTCATTCTAAAGCTCATAAGGAAATATCAACAGGTGCTTCTGATCAGTCATGTTTTTACAGAGTAATGAGAGGGAATGTGTACTACCACATACTAAAGCATATTTTAAAGTTGAAGTAATTAAAATAGGGTCTTGCCTTAAATATAGACATATGAATAAAAAGAATAGCTCAGCAACAGACCCTAGTATGTATGAGTCTCTAAAGAGGGTATTTCAAATTAATGCAGTAAAATGATTAACAAATATCTATTGAGTATTATGCATTGGGCACTCTTCTAGGCCTTTGAGGGTACAGAAGTAAAAATGAACATGAATCTTTTCTTTCATGGAACTTACACTAATGATGGTAACAGACAAAAAATATAAACATGTTAAAATTTATAGTGTTAGAAGAAAAAGTAAAATAGATAAATAGAATAGTTTTGATAAGATAGCCAAGAGAAGCCCTCTTGGAGGTGGTGATTGTTGATCAAAAGAAATTGAGAGATGTTGCCATGTGAATATCTGAGGTAGAGCACTGAAGGCTGAGGGAACACACTGCAAAGGCCCTGAGAATTGATTGTATCTGGTTGTTTGAGAATAGCAAGGAGGACAGTGGGGCTGGAACATGACAGTGCATAAGGGCCGATTGGTAATAGTGCACTCAGGAATGTAATGTAGGGTGCAGATCTAGTAGGATTTGTTTTCAATTAATTATACTGAGACTGTGGGTGGGGAATTCAATTCCACCTCACATTTTACATCAGTATAGGTTTATGATGGCTCAAGATGGTAAATATTTTAAATGATACTATAAAAGATCAAGAAGAAAATATAGTTGAAGAACTGATCTCAGAGTGGGGATGGCCTTTCACAGTGTACCTAAAAAAATTGAATTGACTATTAATATTAAAAGCACATGGCAAAAATATCATAAAATATATTTATAATGTATGAGAAAGGTTTAATGTTTTTAATACATAAAGAATTCATACAAATATGTAAGAAAAATCCCAACTTTTCATAAAAATGAGCAAAGGACATGATCAGGCAAGATACATAAGGAAACACAGTGGGCTAATAAACATATAAAAATGAGTAACTTTCTTAGAAGTCAAGAAATGAAAAAAAATACTATTTTATGCTTATTAGATTACCAAATTAAGAGGTGGGAAAAGATAGTAATCATTATTGATAAGGCTATAGAGGAATGGGCATTCAAATTTCTTTTAAAAATGTAGAAAAATGAAACTACTTTTTTTTGTTTTTTGTTTTTTTGAGATGGAGTCTTGCTCTGTTGCCAGGCTGGAATGCAGTGGTGCGATCTCAGCTCACTGCAACCTCCGTCTCCCAGGTTCAAGTGATTCTCCTGCCTCAGCCTCCTGAGTAGCTGGGATTACAGGCATGTGCCACCATGCCCGGCTAGGTTTTTTTGTTTTGTTTTGTTTTTGTATTTTTAGTAGAGACGGGGTTTCACCATTTTGGCCAGGATGTTCTTGATCTCTTGACCTCGTGATCCACCCGCCTCGGCCTCCCAAAGTGCTGGGATTACAGGCGTGAGCCACCGCGCCCATCCAGAACTACCTTCTTGAAGACCAGTGTAACAGTATTTATCAAAAAGCTCTTTAAAATGTGTATGCTGTTTGAACTAGCAGTTCCACTTTTAGGAATCTATCCTGGGGCAAAAGAAATAGATTGGTGGGTTAAGATTAAGTTATAATAGCAAAGGAGAAAAGGACTAAACTCAAATGTACAGCAAAAGGAGACTTACTGATAACTCACAGTTCATTTCTATAACAGCATAATGTACAGCTGTTAAAAATTATGTAGGACCATATCAAATGGTATGGAAATAGGTTTGTGGAATTGCTAAATGTATAAAAAGTTTAAATGATACTAAACAATGTGTTTAGCATGATTCTAGTTTTGAAAAAAAAAAAACGAATGTAGATAAAATGAGTAGAGGAATATACACTAAAATTATTATGGTAGTTACCTTTGGATGGTAGGATTTAAATATTTTTCCTTTTTTTCTTGATACCATTCTGTATTTTCCAAATCTACAGTAAAAACAAGTTTTGACAAAAATAATTCATTCTTTAAGGAAAAAAGTATATCAAAGACAGTTTTATCATTTTCTAAAATTATTTGAAATGTATTCTCTAAGTATCTGTTCTTTATTTTTATTACATAATGAGACTTGAGGACTAGAAACCGTAATGTAGGTCTATTTAATGCAGTCACTTAACACTAAGAGGTAATTATATGCCACATTTCATTATTGTTAGTGTGGTGCCATTTTATTTCAGAAAACAAACCGAAACACAAATAGAACTTAAAATATACCTTTACAATTTTCAGTGTTGTGACACATTTCAATAAAATTATTAAACTTCATATGTTCTTATAGAACACACACAAAAGGCTACTTGGGGGAGAAAAGAAAATTATTTTCAGCCCAAAACTGAGAAAATCCCAAGCATTACCAATCAAGCCATTTTACTTCCCTCTGTACCTTTATCCCTAGTAGAATTGATGATGGATACTTCTATATATGATGAATGCATTCTAAAATGAGTGGCTTATGTATTTGCAGAGAGTGTGCAGATTCAATAGAATCGGGAATCAAACGCAAAACTAGAGCAGTTATCATAGTGAAGGGCAAGCTGTGGGTTGGGTGAGGTAGAATGGAAAGGATGTTGGTCATCTCAGAATCTCTCTGGGCTTCAGAAACATCCAGAGTTTAGTAAAATGGAGGTATCTGTGTCTTACTCCTTCCCAGGTATTCTGATTCAGGGGGAACTAAATAAAGTTTAAAATAAAAACAAGTAAAACCAAAACAGTTTTAGAAGTTTTAGATCCTGGAAACCCTGAGAGACTGTCTGAGACTTTTACACTTTTACTCCAGCCCTTAGACAGCTGTGGTAGCATCTGCTGTACTTCAGCTGGGAGAGCAAGACCTAGGGCATTTGTATTCCTACCCTCTAGTTCCATCCTGAGCTGAATGGTTACAGATTCCCACACTGAGTCGTCCCAGTGTGTAGCATAGCTATAGTAAGCACTGAAATGGTCATTTTTCAGGATTGTTATGTCTCAGTCTAGCCCTTTTATCTATATGAAAGAATACAAAGTTCTCTATACCGTATTTTTGTATTCATGTATACTAAGATGGAGAAACATCAGTCAGTGGCTATCTCAGCCCCTTCTTGATTCCATAAAATTAGCTCCTCAAATTTCATTTTAAGAGGGGGTATCTGCAGATTTAAGGAAAGGAGAAACCACTGATGTTTTGGTTCTATGAGATATGGTACAGGGTAAAAACAAACACAGAGGTAGTGTGGCATATGCCATATGCCTTTATCCCAAAGAAGCTGTTTTCTCTCTAGTTCTGTATGATAGCCAGATGTATGATACCTTTTCTACATAGTGACATGAAGAACAATATGAACCATTCGGTTATTTTATGTTGTAGTCAAATCCAAATGTTTATTAGTATCAACTGTTGAAAGGAGGCAGTGACCTAAATGTTTCATGTAACAATTAGCTACTTTTTCAATATTTTTAAAGGATCATTAAAATAAATTTTAAATTAAAAAAAAAATGTGTCAAACTTGTAAGAAATGTGATTTGTGAACACTACTCCAGTTTTACAGGTTCCTAGCAGAGGGGGTCTCCTCGTTGATTTGTGATTTAGTGGGCTCTCACCAGCCTAAGCTGTAGTGGAATCCAGGCTGCTGATTTGTCTTGTTCGCCTCATAGGGTTACTAACTGAATGCCTATAAGCAGGGTATGTAACTTTCAGTCCTCCCCAGGTCTTGCCTCTCCTAAGTGTTGTGCTGGTACTAGTCATATATACAACCCGCATCATGTCTGTAGACCTTTAAACTTGACCTCGGCTGCATATTATTGAAAACTTGACTGATTACAGAAAAATAATGGCAATCAAAAGAAATCGAGTTTTAATGGTAACTCAAATTTTAACTGTTGTAATCTCTAGTACCAGGAAATATTGTAAATTATAACCCCAAATTCTTAAAATCTTTGTATATAAACTGTATTGTTTTTATCCAAGTACAGTCTTATTCATTATCTGTCTTTATTTTGTAGTCATACCCTATGGTATTGCAGTATCGACCAAGAATTGATTTTGGTTAGATGAAGGGGCCCAGACCTCACTGAGATGAATCCTGCACTATTTGTTTACTCGTCAACAGATTGCACAGTTAACGGTGTGTGGACTAGAGGAACACAACCAGATTTTCAGCATGCAAATAAGGCCATTGTCTATCTCTCAATTGTCAGTTGCATTCATGTTGTTTCTATTAGGAGCAAACCAAGTGCCATTCTGCTACTGAACCATCTGCATAAGGTATTTGTGTTGTCTCAAAGTGTGCAAGTCATGGTTAAAATCAGTTAGGTGTGCCGCCATGATTCAACCTTCTGAATATTTTGCTTGCCTGTTCCAAGATTGTTCTAATGTTTAATTACACTAGTAAAATGGCTCAATTTTTGTGGTGTTGCAGTTTTCACATACTTACTATTTTATTCTTGTTTAAATAGCGTACTGTACAAGAAACTAATAATTATATCTTGAAATTATTTTGTATGGAAATATATTTAGAAAAGTGGTTTTTGAGCCACTGTCTTGTTCTTGGTAAGCTTTTTGTGTGAAAAAGTTCATTCTTGAGTGTGCAAGTCCTTTTGCCAAGAATTCCAGTTATTCTGTAACATTAGAGCACAACATAATTGTAGACATTCTAAGCATCTGTCCGTGTAGTCTACCAATTGCACAAGGAAGGCATGTTAGCCCTCCAGACTGAAAATGTATGTGACCTCTTGAACTGAAGTTAGATTCCCAACCATTCAAAATGTTGGCAGCTGATCACATTTACTTTTGATAAAATTAATGTGTAAGTAAGGTTAATCTTCTTTCATAATGCCTTATGACAAGCAGGTGCTGCTTCATGGAAATGTCATTGTATAGCCCATTTCATGTATCATTACATTGTTGCTGTCATTTAATGAGTGCATTATTTCTCTTTTTAAGTTGGCCTTAGGTATATGTCATTGTGGCATGCAGAGGGTTATGATGATTTTAAATATTAGGATGTTTAGAGCACATAACATTAGCTATTTTATGGATTTCAAAAGTCTCAAAACAGTTGTAGATTAAAACTGTTAGTTACCTTTCACATTTCCAAACTATGTGCATAAAATAGAATAAATGCAGTATAGAACTATGCTAACCAAAATTAATAGGTTAAGGGTATTTTATTTTAAATCCTGTAGTAATTGGGGAAATGAGATTATTATTTTATACATGAGTTCATTAAGATCAGAAATACAAAATGTCTTGTATTTTGCAGTTTTGTTAAGTCTTCCATTCATTTTAGGATTAGTCTGCAAGTCAAAGAAAGTCTTGTTACCTTAAATTATATGAAAACTGTCATTTTAAACCTTTTAAAATTTACAGTTTTCAAAAAACTTATTTGGAAATTGCTTTGAAACAAACAAGCTAACCTTTGAAACTTAGGAAAAAATCTTGAAAGTTAGGGAAAATATTTGTTTGAGAAATATGACATGAGCACAACCTGTGTGTTACACATATTTAGGTTTTATACTGCATATGTGGTAAATGTGCCACGTTTTCCAGTAAAATGTATCAGAAATCAAGCCTTCTGAATTTCAAAATGATTCTTAGAAATAAGATATTGTACAACTCTAGCAAACATACAAACTACAGCTAAATCTTAATATGTTTCACTATGTAAAAGGCTGAAACTTCATAATTATCTTTTCCTTGTATCTTTTTTTGAGTCAAAAAGTCTATTAAATTTTTCTGTTGTTCTAACTTTGGTGAAAAAGGTTAAGGCAATACTTTCTTAACTTTGTTTTGTTAGATTGTTTTTGTTCTTGCAATGGCTCACAAGCACTTAAAAGAATTTAAAAGGCAGATTTTCGTTAACTACAAATGGCTGAAAAAACTGAATTTACTATCTAGCTACAGAAATTATTTTTCTATGCTGTGAAACTCAGTTCCCAGACATCCCTAAGAACTTTTACAAATTATTATAAATTTGTCACACCTAGGTCAGTGATTAAAATAGTGTTTTGCAAATAGAATTTTAATTAACTCAAAACTAATTGAGTGCATTTTTAAAAATCACAAGTGAGACTTTGATGTTTTGGCCCTCCAGCCAAAACTTAATGGCTATAAATGAATTTTATTTACAAAATCTCTTTAAATTTGGCTAGTTGCCTTGTCATATTAATTTCACTATTTTCCAAGGAAATATACAGGAAGCAATTATGAAACAGAATAGTTTTATATAGAATTCTTTTATTTACTGATAATGCATTAACATTTTTATTGAAATGCAATGGAATATGTGCCAAAATATGTGAAAAGCTTACATAAAGAAAGGCATCAATTGTCGTTTGGAGAAAGGTACACATTTTTTTTGATGGTCCTAAGTTATATAGTATTACTACTAGAATCACAGATTTCTTCAACTGACTTATTTTGGTATATTATTCAACTACAGCTTTCTAAGGATAGGACTACTTTCATGTCTAGTAATACACTGTATTCCCCGTTAATTACCCCTTAAGTCAGGTTGTAGAATTTGCAAGAAACTAGGTATAGAAAAAATGTACAGGCAACTTGTGTGGTTAGCTTTATAAATTTAGGGTGCTTATAAAATGAATTCTTTATATAAATAACCTATAGGAATCATCTGAATCTGTAAAATCAGAGACTAAAACTAAAAGTTTTCTTTAATCTGTTGTTTCTTAAGCAATAAACTGAAAGACCTTTACTTCCATAAAAGATTTTGTTATCTCTTTTATCTGCCTTAGAAATTATAAATATAAAAGGGTCAAGGGAACTTAGATATAAAGAATGACTGTGGTTTATAAACATTACTTTAATTGAAGTAATCACATCAGTTAATAGAGAAATCAAAATATGTATGGCCTTTTCTCTAGATTAGCAAAACACCTTTACAAAGTTTGAAAAAATAAACTAAAATGCTCATTGATGAGGTAATACTCAGTCTGGAGTACAGGTAACTTGGGTAATGCCTTTTAACTACTCTTAGAGAAGTATATTATTTCTTTATACATTAAACATCTATCCCATACTAATGTGCCACATTTTATAAATGTAATGATTTTGCTCAACTACATTACACACTCAAATGTAATCTAAATTTAAACTGATTCTTTAAGAAAAAAAGTGTGTTATATAATATTGTGAACTGTTTAGCTTTACTGAAATATTTAAGAGAAAGTGCCTCATTGCTAAAGTGCATTTCTGTTTTAAATTTACTGCATAAAGTTTGAGTTATCTGTACCTGTCTCTTATGAATGGTTTCATATCTAAATAGGCTCTTGTAAGTTAATTTTTTGGAAGATTTTCATAAGAATATAGATATCACCAAAGACATTTTACAGTAAATTAATAACCATGTTGGAGAGACGGTTTTAACAGTTTGGAGGTTGGAAATTTTTAGATTGCAATTTAATTTTATATAGTTAGGCAATAACCTTGATTAATTGCTAAAATATCACCAAAGAAAGGCTTTAAACTGAATTTTCTTGGTGAGATCAGTCATATGCAGGCTTTTCTTGCAATAATCAGGACACACTTCCTTTCAAATATGTTTATTGTTTTTCAGCGTCATCTAACAGATCTTAGGAAATCCTCAAAGGTGAGAAAGAGATAAACACAACAGATAGCCTTCCTTTGCATGAAAAGTGAGAGAAATACATACTTTGAAAAGAAAGTTGAGATTTTTAATTTGAGAGGCTTTTTATTTCATGGAGGCAGTGTAAACTAAAATTAAGCTTCGATTTAGCTCCTGTATTCTTCGTAATATGAGAAATTTTATTAAAGGCAGACTTTGGTAAAAGTGCCAACACCCTTACTTATGTAGAAAAGAGTTCATTCTATGGAATTTATATAAGTAAGGGCTTTCTCTGTATTCAAAATATTTCATAAGAGCCTGTGGTTTTTTCCCCTTAAAAAGCAACTCTAGACCGGGCACAGTGGCTCACGCCTGTAATCCCAGCACTTTGGGAGGCCGCGGCAGGTGGATCACTTGAGGTCAGGAGTTCAAGACCAGCCTGGTCAACATGGTGAAACCCCGTCTCTACTAAAAATACAAAAATTAGCCAGGTGTGGTGGCACACGCCTGTAATCCCAGCTACATGGGAGGCTGAGGCAGGAGAATCTCTTGAACCCAGGAGGTGGAGGTTGCAGTGAGCCGAGATTACACCACTGCACTCCAGCCTGGGTGACAGAGCGAGTCTCCATCTCCAAAAAAATGCAACTCTTTGTCTTATTCCTCAGCACTTAGTTTATTATTATTAGAATTTAGCCATACAGCCAGCTTTGACAAAATGGGTCACAGAACAAGCATGTACATCAAGAGGAAGTTCCATATCCCCCTTGTACCATTTTCCTTGGGAATTCATGCTATGGGCTACCTTAAAGGTAAAACTCATGAAGCCTTTCTGATAGGTCACTAGGTAAATCTCCTTGGAGAGGGTAAAAATGGATGCACACTCTATTACATATTCTGATTTATCATAAGGAATTTTCCAGAAAGCTAAGCTTTATACTAGTAAGATATTGGTTGGTAGTAGGAACTTCAAAAATGAATGAGTTTGCCATAACTTTAATTTTCTGGATTAGAAACATGAAAACTTGAAATGCAATTATCAATATTTTGTAATATATATTCCTACAGTTTGGGTAAAAATAAGGAACATGTCTGCTAGATCTGGTTTATGAAAAAGTGAAAAATATTAAATACACCAGAGACTCAAACCCTTTCAAGGCACACAATAACTGTTTCTGGATTTACTTGACAAACCTAGTTGAGTAGCATTTTGATGGAAAACATCAGACTGAAAGTTAATTCAGATATACTTAAATGTACAATACAATTTTCAATAGTTTTTATTGCAGTGATGTTTTTCCAATAATTTAAGTAATTCTCTTCCTAGTGTAATACAGTTTTCATAAATAATGTTTACTTGCTTTCCTTATATTTTTGAATAGAATTAAAATGCTTGAGCACTTCCTTTCAGAAAGTTATAAAATTAAAAATAATTATTTTAAATGCTCATTCAAATGTGTCTGTATACTCGTTATGCCCCTTTTTCTATAGTTCCAAACTGAGACTGATTTTTCAGAGATTTTTAATTTTTATAATTTTAAATCTAGAATCAAGTGAAACAGATATGTTAAATACTGAGTCTAGTTTTCTTCCATCTATGGAGCTTCATGGAATAAGAAACTAATCTAGTGTAAATGAAGATTAAATATTTCTGGGTGATGGAGAGATAGTCAACAAATTTATTTATCCATCCTCTGCACATCAGTCCACTGGAGCAGGAGTTCTACACATTAAAAATGTAATGGGATCAGCCTAGCATTGTTTGGGGTCGGTTTTCTTTTGTTGTATTTTTTAGAATGGGGGTGGGGGCCTAAGTGTCCTTATGAAGCTGTGGTCCGCGACAGGAGCTTGTTGGGGGAGTACCAGGGTTCTGCTGCTTTCCTGCATCTGAGCAACACAACAGAGATCATCAGTTTTAAATAGAGTAGCCCTCACAATCAAAATATCATAGGATATATTGTAAAGTTATGTTGCTAATTTTCCTTTGAAATATAAAATATTTTAAGCTTTTTGTCAAAAGTGGTAACATCTTAATACAAATAAAAACCTTTTTGTGGTTGTAAGATTTAGCTTATAAATCATTCAAATTGAAGTGAAAGAATTACCAGGTCATTGTTAATGACTTAGTCTATTAAGAATATATGTATTTTTGTAAAGGAAAAGCACTTGTAGATATTTAATCAGTACAAGATATGTCTTTTGCAGAAATAAAATGCTGCTTAGAGATTCTCTTTAAATATTTTTTATTTTTGTGCTCAAATGTATTTTCTGTTGATCTATGGAATGTTCTGTACAAAGCTGTATGATTGTACTGTTGGGCTAGATACTTTTTTTTTTTTTAATCTGGACTTAGCCAAGTATATTTCACCATGTTAAAATATAGTATCTTTGTTATTAAAAATTAAATTGCATAATTTATTGTTGTTTGTCATCTTTAATATTAGTCGCTGTAGCTTGCAGCCTTCATTAAAAATATCTCCTTTAAGTACTAGTCCTGTAGCAAACTTTATTGAAATTTATTGAATGTTTGAGATCATAAATATTTTCTAAGGATTCTTCAGTTATTTATTTTAAAATGGCACACTGTCCCTCAAATACTACTTAAGGTGTATACACACACACCCTTGAAGAATTTTTTGTTTTGTTAGATTAATCAAATCCAAAAAGAAAACCTTTTGAAAGTAATTAGGAATCAAAGGCAGGCCCAAGTGACTTGAAAGACAGACTGTTTCATTCAGCCAGTTAGATAGCTAAGCGTTGTTTATGAATACTTTCCGTGTACACTTGCCTCAGGAATTCATTAGGCCAAAGCAAGACATTTATGTCAGGAACACTGCGATGGTTTCTAGCTCGGCCCCGTTGTGATTTTGATGCCTGAAGCTTTGTCTTACGTTAGTGAAACCATGGAGGTAGCTAGAAACCCCAGTCCTTCAGGGGTTTCAGTGAGATAGGGAAAGCAGCTTTCCTCTGAGCAGAATTTGGCTTTCTTCTGTATTTGAGCTCCACTCT
This sequence comes from Papio anubis, assembly GCF_008728515.1. NCBI lineage: Eukaryota > Metazoa > Chordata > Mammalia > Primates > Cercopithecidae > Papio > Papio anubis. The sequence goes on along the minus strand of NC_044986.1, from coordinate 42,522,638 downwards.
CTTCAAGGCTGCTGCAGAATGGGAAAGAATGTGGAGGACTGCACATGGGAAGTGCTGGAACTTGTAGCACACATTGCTTTCATCACATGTCACTGGCCAGAGCATGGCCTCACCTAACTGCAAGCAAGGCCGGAGGACCTAGTGAAGCCACATCCCAAGGAGAAAAAGGAAAATTTTGTGACCTCCTAATGTCTGCCACACCCTACATTTGCAAAAAGAGGTCACAGTTGCCTTAGGTCTTAGAAGGGTGTTGTCCACACAGGCTCAGCACTTATCGTTTCACTAGTTTGGAAAGAGAAAGAGGGGTCTTGCACCCAGGCCAGGCGTGAGAAGCTTGGGAGTCACTCTGCTCTTCATGTGGCTGGGGAACGTGCAGGTAGCATTTTGCTGGAAGCCATGTACCACCCCACTTGGCATTCCAACCCTTGCCGTGGACTTTGCAGTGCCAGGATTTGCCCCTAGCAATCAAATAGAGAATAATGCCTGGAGAGGACAAATATGCAGTGATCACTACCAGTAGAAACCAGCAAAGCCCAGCCTTTCTCACACAGCCCTCCTTCTAGGAAGCCCTGCTCCTCCTTACAAAGCCCCACTCATCCCTACAGAGCCTGCTCCCTCTTGAAAGCCCAGCTGCTCCTCAGGAAGCACCTCCACTACAAAAGCCTCTCCTCCCTGAAAAGACCTGTTCCTGCAAAGAACTTTTGGTCCTCATAGGAAGCCCTGCTCCTCCTACAAGCCCTGTTTCTGCATATAGTGCCTTGTTCTTCCTCAAAAGCTCTGCTTATCCTTATCCTGCTCCTCCTACAAACCCTGCTCTTCTTAGGAATCCCAGCTCCTCCAAAGAATCTCTAGTCCTCCCAAGGAAACCTTGGAAGTCTTGCTCCTCCTGCAAAGTCCTGCTCCTTCTTACAGTGCCCTGCTCCTCTCTACAGATCCCACTGCTCCTACAAAGCCTTGCTCCATCTTACAAAACCTTGTTTCTACAGATACCTCTTCTTCCTCACAAAGGCCTCTTTCTCCTTACAGAGGCCTTTTCCTCCTTCACGGCTTTGCTGTCATACAAAGTCCTGCTCCTTCAGCAAACCCTACTCTTTCTGCGAAGTCCTGCTCCTGCAAAGCCCTGATCTTCCTTAAAAAGCTTTGCTTCCCCTACAAAACCCCACTCTACCTACAAAGCTCTGCTTCGCCTGCAAAGCAATGTTCTTCATACAAAGCATTCCTCCTACTACAAATCACTTCTCCTCCAACAGAGCTCTGCTCATCCTTACGAAGTCCTACTTCTTTAACAATCCCAGCTTATCCTTAGGAAGCCCTGCTCCTCCTAACAATGCCCCGTTTCTCCTACAAAGCACTGCTCCTCCTCACAAAGCACCACTCCTACAAATTCCACGTTATCCTTACAAAGCCCCGCTCCTCGTGCAAACCCTGCTCTTACTTACAAAACCCTCCTTTTTAAAGAGAGCTTCTCCTTTTTCCAATGTCCTGTTGCTACTAGAAATCCCCGCTTCTTCAAAGTCCAGCTCCTCTTTACAAAGCCCTGCTCTTCCTTCAAAGCCCCAATCCCCCTACAAACCCTACTCCTTTACAGAGCCCTGCCTCTCCCTATAGAGCCTTGCCCTTCCTACAGATCCCTGCTCCTCCTTACAAAGTCCTGATGCTGTTACAAGCACTGTTTCTCCTTACAAATATGTGCTCCTCTTCACAAAGACCTGCTCCTACTTACACAGCCCTGCTCCTCCTACAAAGCCCACTACTCCTTACAAAGACCTATTCCTTCTAGAAGAGCCCTGCTCCTCCTAAATCCCTGTGCCTCCTACAAAGCCCGCATGCCTCATTACAAAGTACAACTCCTCTTACAAATCTCAGCACCATAACACCCCTTCTCATTAGAAATCGTGCTCCTCCTACCAAGCCTGCTCCACCGTCCAAAACCTTGTTCTTCCTACCAAGGGCTGTTTCTCTTTGCAAAACCCTGTTCATCCTACATAGACCAATTTATAGTCCATCATCTCAAGCTTATCCAGACTTCTTTCCCCTTCTATAACACTTAGCTCTCTTACCACAACCACAGTCATTGATGTTGGTTTGCCCTCCCATTAGAGTGTGAGCTTTGAAAGAATGCTGACTTAGTTACTGTGGTATATCCCCACCCTCACAGACACGCACACTTGCATAGTTACTGGCACCAGTATACAGTGGGGAAAGAAACTGAATTTCAGAAAGACAAGCATTGCTGATATAGATTTCAGCACTTTGCCAGACAATCTCCTCTCCCCCCACTGGCTCCATCTCCGACTTCAGAACTTTGGTATAGTAAGTATATGAAAGATGGCAAGGTTCCAGGTGGCCATATTTTCACTTTAAAAATAGACACCCTGACCCTCTTGTGTAAGATCCCAGTATTAAGATTTGTTCCTTTGGGTGGGCAGCATCTCCTCTTATAATAAAAGTTTCTAGAGGAAGGCTGTGTGGCATCAGATCATTTGTCCCACCTGCTTTGGTGAGCCTCAAATGAGGTGACAAGCTAAAGTTGGCTTAAGTTAGTCAGTAGATACACATGAAACCAATGGCCCAAGTGGAACACCTGGGCGAGCAGGAATAGCGCCCTAGAAAGGAAGCCAATTCCGTGAAGCGTTATCTGCCAAGGAAAACAGGATCTCAGCAGTCACCTGTTAGATCATGTGCTTTTAGACATACTGTGTACCTCCTCCCCTTGCAAACATGCTTCCCTCTTCACCACTGGCTTATTAAGTACTAGGAAGGCAGGAACTGTTCTCCTTTTCTCACCATATTCCCAGATTCATATGCCAGACAGTGCTGGAATGAATGAGTGAAGAAACAAATTCCCATCCCTTGGGCTCTGGCATGGAACTGTGGTCCCCAGGGATCTTGCTCACATCATGGTGTCAGCCAGTCCCCAGCTAGCCTCTCTTTTTCCCTGTCTTTTTCTCTCCCTTCCTTTTCCTCTTCTCTGAAATTATCTTACTGAAGTTCTCAGCACGTGGGACCTACTGGGACCAAAGTTGGGCATTCATGCTAGACCACAAAGGCCTGAAGAGCAGGGGCCCAGGTAAGGGCTGCTGTCCAGTAGACTGTGGCTTCCTCCCCTTCCCCAGGTCCAGCTCTGTGTTCTTAACTCCAGGCAACTGGCCCACAACTGCATGGCACTGACTTCAGTGGGAGGAGGGAGAGGCTGAGCAGAGGAGATACAGCAGCGCGCGCCAGCCGGCTCTCAGGGAAAGCAGAGCCCGTTATTTCTGTCTTCTTTTCTCTCCCCTCCATTCTGCATTGTTTCATCCTCACTATCGTCCCCTACCTCTCTTCTTCTGTTTTCCCTCTTCTTCCCTCTCTACCTTGCACTTTTGTTTTACCTGTTTCCCTCCTCTGTTGGTCTCTTCTCCATCCTCAGCCACTTCCAACAATCTCCCTTCCTTTTCCCACATGTTTCTTCCTTGCCTCTCCCTTCTCCTCGTCTATTTCCAGTTCCTTTCTGTAATTTCGTGTACTCCTGTTTATAGCTTCATTTCATTCTCTTTATCCTTTTTCTTTCTCTTCTCCCTCCTCTTCCAGATCCAATTCTTCTTTCCTTTTGGTCTTCTGCCCCACTCCAGGAGTCACTCTCCTTTGCAAACCAGATTTCCACTCACTTCACACACACATACAGTGGGAAATGGAAACAGCAGAGAGCATCTTGGAGGAGAACTTGAGCTTGGATCCTTTGGTAGATGCTGCCAACCTCCAGCCAGACCTCTCTAATAAGGCCCAAAGGCCAGCAAGATAACAGCCTTTCTCAGAAGGTAAGATCAGCTTGTTAGGACTGACATAATAAAATAACACAGGCTAGGTAGCTTAAACAACAGAAAATTATTTTTGTCAGAGTTCTAAAGGCTGGAAGTCCCAAGTCAAGGTGTTGTCAGGTTTGGTTCTTCCTAAGGCCTCTCCCCTGGGCTTGCAGATGGCTGCTTTCTCCCTGTGTCCTTGCATGGCCTTTCCTGTGTTCACAGGCACCCCAATGTCTCTTCTTCTTTTAAGGCCACAAGTCATATTGCACTGAGGCCCTCCCTTATAAACTCATTCAATCTAAACCACATTTTTAAAGGCCCTATGTCCAAATATAGTCACATTCTAAGGCTCTGGGGGTTACAGCTTCAACATACAAATTTGGGGAGGACACAAATTCAATCCAAAATAGAGCTATGCAGTGGCCTACAGACCTGGCTCCAAATGCAGGGTCATTCTGTCGTATAACTGGGAAATCTACCTAATCTCACTGAGCTTCAGTTTCCTCATTTATGAAGCAGAAATCATTATAATGTATCCCATAGGTTTGTGGAGGTATGAAATGTGTTACAAAGCAATCAGAGCAATGCCAGAGGACACACTAAAAGACAGCACTGTTGTTTTCAATCTCTATCTGATCATCTGCAGATTGCAACCCTTAGTTATATCAATGTTCTGTATTTTATTTGCTTTAAGACCTAAATTCTGCCAAGTAACCAAAATCCTGCTGGCTTAGAGCTTTTCCATTCACATGATGGTTCATAAAAGTCATTCCTTTTATGTATCAGACTGAATGTCCTGATACATAAAGGACCTATTTATAGCACAGGGTCTAGTGCATAGTAGGCACTTTCGAAACGTCCTCCCTTTTCTCTCACACTCATTTATTCATCAGAACAGACTTATAAGACAGGCATTCTTAACTCAATCTCATTGATGTGAATCTGAATCTAAGTAACTAGCAAGCAATCACCAGGGATGTATTTGTGTCTCCACCATGGGTCTGTCTTCTTCCAAGGGTAGCCCTGTCCCGCCGCACTGGCTCTTTGGGTTTGAAAGCTGAGAGATCTAGAGAAGACTGTCCTTAGGCCCTCCTGGCCACTGGAAGAGGAGCAGTGTGGAGGACAGACACTTGGAGGCCAGCGTGTGTCAAAGACAACATGTACATCATTCATGTGGTCACACTGTCTTGAGTACCCATAACATACCAGGCATTGTGCAAAGCTCTGGGACTTGGTGGTGAGCTGAGCAGGTTCCACCTTTACAAGAGCAGAGTTTGTAGTATTGTATGCTAAACACATACAATAAATACATAATAAAAAGACTGGAGGTGAATGTTCTGAAGAGAATAAGCGTGATGAGAAAGAATGAGAAGACCTTTCTAAGAAAATGGCATTGAAGCTGAGGCCCGAAAGATAAGCTGGAGCTAGCCAGGTGAAGGGCAGGAGGAAGAGTATTCCTGAGAAAAAGTCATCACTGCGATGACTGCTCAAGCAGCCCAGCGACCTGCAGAAGGCCAGTGTGCAGGAGCGGGAAGCAGGAGGGCTGGGAGAGGACTCTGCAGAAAGAGGCAGGGCCGGGTCGCGGAGACACTTTCAGGCCATATTTAAAAGCTGGTATTTTATTCTGAGCACAGTAAGAGGATTTTTAAACAGGGAACTGACATCATCTTATTTATATTTTTAAATGATCACGCTGGGAGCTTGGTGGAAAATAGACTGTCAGGGGGTAGGGGTAGGATAGAAATGGAAACAGATGAAAAGCCTAGTGCAGTAGTCCAGGTGAAAAGAAAACAACGCAAGGGGCCCAGGGCAATGCCAGTGGTGCTCAAGATGAAAATATATGCTGATGGAGAAAAGTGGGGTTCTCTGCACATCTCACCCCTCAGCCCGGTGTACAGGACCTCAGTTAAATGTAACCTGAGTTTTTAGGTCATGCGTGAAGCTCTAGATGAGAGTGGAGGGGAGGAGAGAAAGGATCCTGAAAAGCCTTTTCCACTAGCCCTACCCAGGGGCTCCCCACAAAACCAGCTGCTCTGCCAAATACCCCAGCTCAGCCCCTCACCCCTCCGGCAAGCCCCAGCCCCAGCACCTGCCCTGCCATGCCTTCTTCAGTGCCACCTACTCTCCGCCCTCCCCAGAGGTGGCTCTTGCCTGCCCCCCTCAGAGCACTGCTCACTGCAGTGGCATAGCCATGAATTCCAGTTTGGGTTCCACCACTGGCTTGCTGCAGGATGGGTAAATCCCATAATCTCTCCCAAGTGGCCAATGTGCCACGAATGTAAATGCAACACCGAACTAATGGAACCCAAAAGACGTAATTCAAACATTTGTTTATCTGTGCCTCTCACAGACCCCCTCCACTGATAAAACTTCAGCAGTCCCTGGACATTTTCTGTTTCCCTCCCTCTCCTCTCCTTCCTAGTTGTGGTACATGGTTGGGGAGGAAAGTGAATGGAAAGCACAGGAGGTTGTAAACCAGCTCCAGGCCATCCGGGCCTGCCTGATACTTAAAGCTCTCAGAAATCTTTCTTGGTTTTTTGGAGGGTCCTCTCCCCAACTCTCAGCTGCCACTCACCTTGCCAGGGGCCATGCCTCCATCTCAGTGGGCAGTTTCCCATAACCCTCACCTATTCCAGGGTTACAGCCCACAGCCTCTTTCTACAGGGATGTGCTCTTCCCACAGGCCACCATCTTGGGCAGGATTTCTCTTCAGTGGCTCCTGACTGATATTGCTACTGCAAGTTCTCATACCATCCCCAAGAGTCAAGCAACATCGACCCACTCTCAAAGAGGAGTCTGTGTTTACCCGCACAGCAGCCACGCTCTCTCTCCCTTCTTCTGCCCTGTGCCTCCGGCCTGGGGCACACCCTCTAGTCTTCAGATCCCTCTGGGTCCGTTGACTCCAGGCAAGGCATCCCTTAACTGCAGTCACACATGTCAAGCTTTCCTAAGGTGCTGCGGAAGCCCTACTCCCACTGGTTTGGGAGAAGGGAACAGCACCCTCCACCCCTCTGCCTGGAGGAACAGTGTTCACGGCACAGCTCACACCACAGAAAGCCTCTGCCTAAGTTTTCTCTCCTTAGTTCCTGGACTATGTCTTTGAAAGCTGGAAACAGAGTCCCAGCCACACAGGTAACCAGAGCCCCTGGGCACTTTATCGTCACTAGGTCTGAGCAGACTCTCCCTCTTGCATTTCTTCCACCTTCATGGCCAGAGGAACAGAGGTTGTCCAGGCTCCCAGGAAAACATGGCTCTCTCTATGGTTACCTCGTCCAGATGCAAGAGCCCTTCAACCATAATCCAGCTCCTGAGGGCAAAAGCAGATGAAGAGAGAGCCACTCATGCTCTGCTTTGCGGCGTCCAGTCCACGGTCTTTCAGAACAGCCACCCCTGAGAGCTGAAGACTGGACTGTAGAGAGGGAGAGTGAAGCCCTGTCTGATGCACCACGGGCCAAACCTGCTGCTCATCTAAATGCAGAGGGCTCTGCCCCTGACCATGGAGTCGGTGCCAGCTGTTCTGGGCTGGTCAGTACTGCCTTCCCGCATCAAATGCTCTTCCTTTCTCAAGCCCCCTCAGGGGAGCAGTTGGAGAGCACTTGCTGAAGGGGCAGATTGTGTCTGGGGAAGTTTTCCCCTTTGGGCTGACCCAGCAGTGAGATGGAAAGAGCTCAAAGATGATGTCTGTGATTCTTCTAGATGTGCTCACTGAGGGGCGTCTGGGAGCTGCCACTGGGGTTCCCCTCCAAGGCAGCCCCATAGCTCTGGGTTGAACGGTGCAGTGACGGGGAGGTGAGAAAGGATCCAGGAGTCCAACCAAGGTGGGCTTCATTCATAGTTCAGCCGCTCACTAGACGAGCCGTGTGGCCATGGTAGGTCGCTTCCCTTCTTCTTCACCCTGGACCTCCCTTCTCGTGACACTCATCTTAATTGCAACTGCTTGTGTCGAACCTGTCATCCCAGCCACAGTGCAAGCTCCCTGAGCACACAGGCCAGGCCATGGTGTTCAACCCTATGTCCTGGCCCTAGCACAGGGCCTGGCCCATGGGAGGTCTTCAGAAAAAAGAAACACCTGAGTGAATAATATGAACAGTAACTCTCCCACACTATAAACTAAATGATTCTATTATTAATCCAGAAACAGTTGCAGTATCAACACCACCCCCAGACTGAGGCAAGAGAACATGCCATCCAATTGGGCCTCTCAGGCCACGGGAGGTTGTAGGGAGGGGAAGTGAAGGATTATGGTTTTTGTCCTGGGTTTTTACCAGGGCCACCATTTACTTCAAGTCACATACCCCAGATCACCCCAAGTGGACATCCAGACAGACAGATCACTGTGCCTTCTACTTCACCTCTGCTTGGGTGACAGTTTCAGGAAACCCTGGCATCCTGGGCAGCTTGATAAGTCAGTCTCCATCCCAGGTCCAGTGGGTCCACGTGGGTCCAGGTAACCTGGGAGCCTGGGCCACCTTCTGCCCCACCTGCCTTGACAGGGCCATGAAATCACTCAAGTTCACAGGCAGCAGGACAGGCCAGGAAAAGAACACCAGCATCATTCTCTGGGGAATCACACTGCAGGGCCCTGAGTAAGAACAGGATGGCTGTAGATGTGGCATTATAGACAACTTTAAAATATTTAGGCACATGCTATGTGGGCTTCATTTGTACACTTGCTTCAAGCCCTGCAAATTCAGGGGTGTATCTGCATGGTTGCTCGATGCTCAGGCTTAATTAGCCATGAGCTATCATTCCTTTGTGCTTTTAATCAATCTTTTAAAAGTTCCTTCTATGTGCTGGATATTGTGCTAGTGTCAGGTTCTTTAAGGATCTCATTGTCCTCATCAGCTTCTCCAGTGAAGCTGACATTGTTTCACAAAGTCTCATGCTTAGTCATGAACTACAAGTTCCATCCAGACCCACCTGGCTTTCTTTCACCCCATCCTTGCCAATTTTACCCCAGTACTGAGGCTTGGATCAGGTCCCCCCACCTCCCTCTTAATCTACGTAACTAAGTAAATCCAAGCAGCCCTTCCTGTCTTAGCCTACACATCATTACCCAATAAGCAAACCTTTCCCAACTCAACTCAGGAGCACTTTCTTCAGAAAAAACTTTCCTGGCCTTCACAATTGGATCAAGCCTCTGTCAGAGGCTCTTGTAAATATCAGATATCTTCTTAGCATGTGACACTGGCAACTTTATGCTCCGGGATTGGATGAATAACTCTCTCCCGCACTAGGCTGTTGAGTTTGATGGGCTCTACCGGATTCACTGTTGAATCTCTAGGGCTCAGCACAGTGTCTGACACAGAGCAGGCACTCCAGGAATATTTACTGATTGAATTAAATAAATACAAGGTAATGTATGGATAAATTCAATACATATTTCATGGCTTGAATTTGACTAACATTTACTGGGTTTTCATAAAACATACTATGAGTTAAGGCAAATAGTACCAAATGAGAACCATTAACATGTATTTTCGTGGAGCTCAAACGAAATAACTTTGTCCAGCTATGGAATGTATGGGGAATTCATGAGAGGCTGAGAAGAGATGGTATAACTACATTCTGTGGTCAGTTCTGCTCCCATCCTGCTCTGCTTGCACTCTTGACTAAGCACTACTTTTCCTGATATTTTGTTTTTATGAGTCCTCATCTCTTCTTCTCTTTTTTCCTCCTATGTGTTTTTCAAATGCATTCATCATCAGCAAAATTAATCTAATAGGCATGCCCTTTGACCCAGAACTTTCAACTGAAGGATTCTAGCTCCTAGAAATATTACTGTCATTTCAAATGACATAATACAAAGAGTATTCACAGCAGCAGTGTTTGTCATGACAAGGAAATGGAAACAAGATGCCTGCCAATAGAGGAATAGATTCATACATTCACACTATGACCTTGCAAAGAATGTGGTAGATCTATGTTCTGATGAGGAAAGCTGCATCTAATACCTGGCCAAGGAGGAAAAAGGCAAGTTGCCATGTAATATGTACATTATGATCCCTCCCCTACAATCAACGTATCTGTTTGCATACACGTGGTAGAAATTACAAATTAAATTGCAACAATGGTTACCTTTGAGGAAGGACTTGGAGGGAGCTTGGGAAGGTCACTGTTACTTCTTGCTTTATACTCCTCTGTATTATCCAAATTTATGACAAAAGTATGTTAGATTTCTAGCTTAAAAACTCCAGTAATGTAAGTGATTAATTTGCTTGTTTATGATCTGCTTCTCCTCTCTAGGATGTAAATTCCATGTAAGCAGAGACTTTGTCCACCTTTTCTCACTGTCATCTCCACTGTACTTACAACAGTGCCTGGAATACAGGAAGTGCTCAATGCATATTTTTTGAGTGACAGATCAATTTTTTAAAAAGAAAATTCCATTTTGACAAAATCTATCTTTCATATCCCCCTCTGCAACCCCTCCATGTTCTTATTGGTGAAGTGACTGGGTGCTGAGGAATCTGAAATTCTCTGCCTCACATGGTGGGCCTTGAATTAAGGTTGACCTCTTCCCTGAATCATTGGTTCCCATGATAAATGGGTTGAAAACCCATAAGGCCTCCTACACACAAATGTGAAAAAGACTCAAAGTTCTTAAGCGATAGGGTTTCAAGCAACAAAGAATGGGTTGTTTTAAAAAAGAAACCTTGATATTGGTTTAAAGTTAATCCCTTCAAAAAGTAAGAGCTAAAAAAGAACACATTAAGTTAGAAACAAGGAACAAAAGCCTGTGCTGTCTGTCCAATCATTGAAAGGTCACAACTGTTTAACCACCAGATAATTCGACCTATTTAGAAGAGTCCAACAAAACCACGAAAATATAATAGATTATAGCTTAGGAAAAGATCTGCAAAAATATGCACTAAATTGTATTCTGTGGTTACTGCTTCTCTTTAACTTTCCCTTTGCTTTACTGCAGAACCAACATACAGCCGCTCAGGAATGCACACAATCTCAAGGACGCGTGGGCTGCCTTGTCTTTTCTTCGTGAGTGGAATTGTAGAGTTTGGGGACCATGATGCAGAGTGAGAAACTGGTCAGGTCCAAAGATGTCAGAACTCAGGGGTTTCATGTTGTGCACAGACAAGGAAGAGAAAAGAGGGAGTATGTCAGTCATATCGCCTGGACCAGATGGTTCTGGGTTTGGGAATCCTCATTTCTTGCATCTTACAGTTACATAAATCTATTACTTCTGTGCTTTTGGTTTTTTCTTTACTGTATCAACAGGCTACTGCAGGGGTGATAGCCTGGACATGGCCAACTAGAAAGATACTCAAGGAATGTTCAATGGAAGAAAGCAGGTACACTCGATCCCTGCATAGAACCGCAGAAACAAATGTCATTTGTGAATTTAACTGCTAGAGGCTAATGGAAATACGATGCAAACAACCTAAAGAACTTCCAGCTCAATCAATGATTCTTTTTTATCTGTAATCTTTATTTGTAAAAGAGAAACCTATTGTTTTTCCCTTAAGTTGTGATGCCAGCATAATGTGAGCTCATGCAATGTGGGTGAAAGTTAAATGATTTTTTAAAATAAATTTATAAGACTAAGTTTAACAAGTAGAAAACATTGAATTTTATCTTCAAGGTAATATTTACAGAAAAATGAAATGGAGCATGTGCTTTGAGGTGAGGAGAAAGTAACGAGACTCTTTCACTTTTAGCTTCATTCTGTTCCATATCATCAAATTTGTTCCCTGTATCAGGAAGTAACAAACATAAAAAGATAAAAAGTGATCTCAGAAAGGGCAAAATCTATGGTTTACTCCAAATGCTGTATAAGTCCCTTGGGTTTCTTTTTCAGGAAGTCAATTCCCTGTCCCATGACTGCCAGTTAGGGCTTGTGGCTTCTCACCAATATTCCCCCATAAAAAAAGGTGTGACTGCAGCTCAAGTCTGATCTCTCCTGGTCAACTGGGAAATTTACAGGGGACACTCGCACTTTACCAGGGAACAAAATTCTGTGCCACAGGAAAGAAACTGGAGGGGAATTAATTGCAGGCTGGAAAGACTAATGGTACCACAGTGGAGGGAGATGCTTATAAAATGTTAAGCAATGTGTTATTTTTATAAGGTAAGAGACCATATACAAAACAAATCTAATACGTGTGATTTAGAGCACAGGCTTTGCGGTCAGAGACCTGAAGGCAAATATTTCTCTGCCGTTTACTTTGGGCAAGTCACCTGCCTCTCTAAGGCTCAGTTTCCTCATCCATCAATTGTGTGTAATAAAAAGACAGTGCGGTTCTGAGTAGTGAAGTGCTCAATAAAAAGTAGCCATTCACAGAAAGACAAACTTTGCATGTTCTCACTCATTTGTGGAAATTAAAAATTAAAACAGTTGAATTCATGGAGATAGAGAACAGAATGATGATTACCATGGGCTGGGAGGGGCGGTAGGGAGGGAAGGACATTGGGGATGGTTAGTGGGTACAAAACTATAGTTAGATAGAATAGACAAGATACAATGTTTGATAGCACAATGGGGTGACTACAGTCAACAGTAATTTATTGTGCATTTAAAAATAACTAAAAGAGTATAATTGGAATGTTTGTAACACAAAGAAATGATAAATGTTTGAGGTGCTAGATACTCCATTTACCCTGATGTGATTATAATGCATTGTATGCCTGTATTAAAATATCTCATATACCCCATAAATATATACTCTATGTACCCATAAAAATAAAAAATAAAATTTAAAAGTAGCTATTACTTTTTACCTTTTATGAGATGCATAAGCTTTTTAACTAGAGTAACAAGAAATTACACAAACATGCATAAATGGAAATTATTAATGCTTCTTTGACAAAAATGTGGGATTGCTTTTGAGGGACATTGTTAGTGTGAATGCTTCAAAAACAGAGTCAATAATCATCCGACATTAAATCCAAATCAGTGTACTCTATACACCTGCCTACATGTCTGCGTGAGCATGGGTGCTCCCCAAATGCCTGTAATTTGTAAGAGCCATTTAATATTTACTTTCATTTTTCCTTCCCCACTCAGAGTTCTTCCATTTCTCCCGACTGAATCAAGGAGAGATCTCCCAGGAAGGCGAAACCTCTGGACCACCAAGTCCTTGAAGTAGGTTGACCCACTGCCACAGGTTTAATGGGAGTGTCCCAGTTTCAGCACTTAATAATCTCATGCTCCAGAAGCTCCACCAGTCTTCTGCAAACTGGGGTGGTGGTTTCCTCTACCTGGGAGCCTGGCACCCCAGCCAGGACCTACAGGATTACATCTGTTGACTGCACTCAGTTTTACTTCAATGCAGGTGGCGTTTCTTTCCTTTGGTAGAGTTCTTTCACTAACACCCCTGTGAGTCTTGTCAGATGTGATTAAACTATGGGCAACACAAATGGAATGAAAAGAAGGAGGTGGAATTGTTTGTTTGTTTTTTTTAACCTAAGATAACTGACAGATAAGACTTGAGATGAACCGGGGGGTTAAAGAAGGGTATGCGTGCCTCTGGGTGCTTTGCTATCTATGTGCTTACACACAGGAGGGAGTGTGTGTAATGTACTGGGGAAGAGACCATGGGAAGCTCCACCTGGGCAGGAGCCGCTGGAAAGTGGGGGAGGGGAAGGCAGCCGTGGCTGCAAAATTGAGGCACACAGTTCCCCATCATGGCCTCCAGAGGGAGCCATCATCCCGCAGTGATTCTTTGCCTTTTGGGGCGGGGAGAAGGAAGTCGATGCACCTGGAGGGTAAGGAACGAGGTGGACCACTCGCAGTGCTTGAACGTTCTCCTTGTTAACCCCAGCAGGGATAAGCACCTCCGCCTCATAAGATCAAAGCTCTTTCGTTCCCGCTTTAACGTTGCCAGTGTCCTTTACTTCGGAAAGAATGAGAAACCTCATCCTAGCAATCCCAGGGATCTGTGCCCTCCAGAGGAAGATCTCTGCAAAGCTGTTTACAGCGGGTTGTGTGGAGGCCAGCTTCTCTGGCACGGCGCGGTGTTCCCGTGGAGCGTTTCCAGGGCGCGGAGGCCCAGGGTCACCGGCTCCAATGAATAGGGAGCTGATTGCCGCTCCACACTGATGGATGTATATTTGTTACATTTGAAATGTTCTGAGAAAAGAACTGCTTCTGAAAAGAAGAGCTTTGTGTGAGCACAGTGAACATGAAGGGCGAGATTCCAAAACCTTTAGGGGGGGTTTCTTTCTGTGCAAGAATGAGCCACAGAAAGCTGTTCCCAGCATCCTGTGGAAATCTAGGAACACCTATGGAAAAGCGTTGCCCCCGTCTCAATCCCAGGGGTGGGAATCAGGAAGTATAGAAGCCGCCATCAGAGCCCAGGTCTGGCTCTGTCATTGCCCCTTGGGTGACCTCGCAGCAAACCCCCGCCTTTTTCTCTCTCTCTGTATATAGTACATGACCCACCAACCTAACTGGCACTCAGTCCAAGGTGGGCTACTGACTCTTGACTCCTTTGCTTAGAATTTTTTGGACTTGACACTGAGCAATCTCCCTATGGTGACTGAAGCTGGAAGGTTCAATATTAGGGTTCTCCATAGATATGGGACCAATAGGGTGTGTGTGTGTGCGTGTGTGTGTGTGTGTGTAGAGAGAGAAGAGAGAAAGATTGTTAAATAGATAGATAGATAGATAGACAGACAGATAGACAGATAGATAAAAAGGAATTTATTATGGGAATTGGCTAAGACAGGTTGTCTGCGAGCTGGAAACCCTGGGATGCTGGTAGCATGGCTCAGTCTAAGTTCAAAGGGCTTGGAAGTAGGGAAGCAGGTGGTGTAATTCTCAGTCCAAGGCTGAAGGCCTGAGAACTGGGGGTGGGGTGGAGGACTGTGGTAAGTTTTAGAGCCTAAAAGTTGGAGCTTGGAGTTCTGATGTCGAGGGGACAGAAGAAAATATACCCCACATCCAGGACGGAGAGAGAGGAACTCGCCTTTTTGTTCTATTTGGGTTCCCAGCTGATTGGATGGTACCTGCCCACACTGAGAGCAGATTTTCCCCTCTCAGTCCCTTGACTCACTTGGCAATCTCCTCTGGAAACAGCCTCCATGACATACTCAGAAATAATCATGTATTTACCTGTTCTTTAGGTAATCCTTAATCCAGTCAAGTTTACATCTAAAGTGAACCATCACAACAGACAAGGATGAAGTTGGTGGATATGTTTCCACTGACATGGAGTGATCCAGTCTGCAAGGAAGGAGAAGGAAGCTGGCCACACACACACAGCACAGGAGGAATGAGGGGAGGCTCCTCACGCACCTCAGTAACTTGGCTATAGTTATTCCTGAAGCCCATTTGCATCCCCACTCTTTCCCACACTTGGTTTTTCAACATTTTCTTTTAGATTTTTGTGGCTCAAATCAATTCCTCTTTGAGATGAAGCTAATTGGGATTTGGTTCTGTCACTTGTAACCATAGCCCTAACCGAAAGAGGTGTTTGAACAGCTTTAGGGTGATTAAAATGAGTACAAAGGGGGAAGTCCACCAATAGCTCTGACATTTTGGTTTCTGTCACCTCATGTCTTTCTTAAACACATGAATTTTACCAGATACACTTTAAGGGTCAGTTTTATAGTTTGTTTGTTTTTTTTTTTTTTTTTTTTTTGCAAACTTAATTGAATGATAACATATATACTAAAAAAACCCGCACAATCATAACTTTTCACAAAATACACATACCTGTATAACCAACACCCAGATTAAGAATCAGAACAGGCTGGGCATGGTGGCTTACACCTGTAATCACAGCATTTGGGGAGGCCAAGGCGGGAGGATCACTTGAACCCACCCAGGAGTTCAAGATCAGCCTGGACAACATAGCAGGACCTCGTCTCTACTAAAAATAAAAATGAAAAATAGCAGGGCATGGTGGTGTGTGCCAGTAGTCCCAGCTACTCAGGAGACTTAGGCAGGAGGATCGCCTGAGCCCAGGAGGTTGACGCTTGGTCATGCCACTCCACTCCAGCCTGGGTAACAGAGCAAGACCCTGTCTCAAAACAAAACAAAGAAACAGTAAAGAATCAGAAGATGGCCGGGCGCGGTGGCTCAAGCCTGTAATCCCAGCACTTTGGGAGGCTGAGACGGGCGGATCACGAGGTCAGGAGATCGAGACCATCCTGGCTAACACGGTGAAACCCCGTCTCTATTAAGAAATACAAAAAAACTAGCCGGGCGAGGTGGCAGGCGCCTGTAGTCCCAGCTACTCGGGAGGCTGAGGCCGGAGAATGGCATGAACCCGGGAGGCGGAGCTTGCAGTGAGCTGAGATCCGGCCACTGCACTCCAGCCTGGGTGACAGAGTGAGACTCCGTCTCAAAAAAAAGAAAAAAAAAAAAAAAAAAAAGAATCAGAAGATATCTAGCAACCTCCCAGTCAGCATCCCCTCACCTCAAGGTAGCCATGCTCCTGACTTCTGACATCATGAAACATTTTGCCTGTTTCTGAACTTTAAGGAATCATACAGGATGTTCTCTTTCATGTCTGGCTTCTTTCTCATTGGTAAGAGGCATCCATGTTGTTGCCTGAGGCTGTAGTCTATCCTTATTGCTGAGTAGTATCCCCAGCTTTGTATTTAAATGTTATTTTTCTTAAAGTAGGCTAGAAATCAGTAATAGAAACATAGTAGAAGTAGCTATTTGTTCTCGTGATGATCTATTGATCCTAAAATATCTAAATCAGACAAGCTGCCTGGAACTTTGCAGAAGAGAGAAACTGCTCTTATTAAGTTGGAGGCTTCATTGGGATTCCTCTTATGCGGCTCAGCTCAAGTGAGGGCATGAGCTGCTTCCTCCTTATGGAGCAGGGAAAACAACAAATGACCCACCTCCTACCCTTGCGCGGAACAGAGCTTCTGAAAGAAAAACATGCTGCAGCTGTCCTTAAAAGTGACCCTTTCAAAAAACCTAATCAGACTGCATATTGTGTATTTCAGCAAATAGCATTCAATGACTCTAAAGACAAATAATGCCTTACTGCAATTTTTACATAATTTTTGGAAAACAATACTATTCTAATTTTTACCAAGCAAGCAAACGGTAATTTATTCACAGGGCTGTTCTAGTAGACCTTTCTTCACTTGCCTCGAGATACAGATTCTGAATATGAATTTCATCAACGCCTGTAGTTTTGCTTCTTTATCCTCCATAAGAATTAGAATGCAAATCATGAACCCCAATTCAACTGGCTTAACAAATAAGGAAAATTTATTATTTTTCATCACAAGAAGTATGGGCTAACATTGACAAGAACCTGAGTTCTTTCTTTATCAGACTGACCTAAGGAGAGCCTGGTTGGATCCAATTAGACAGAGGCCATGCCAGGAATCATATCCAGAAATAACAGCTTCCAACAGCAAAATATACTCTCTCTCTCTCTCTCTCTCTCTCCTCTCTCTCTCTCTGAAGAAACCATCCTTAGAAACCTACCACTTCTTATCAGCCAGAATTACATCCAGGTCCATTGGAAAAATCAAAGGGAATGAGATTACCATACTTGGCATATAACAACAGTGTTTATCCCTAAAATGAGGAATACAGTCCCCTCGCCTGAGTGACTTTCAAACAGAACAATGGCTCTCCTGGCAAGGGAGACAGGGAGTAAGATTATTGGACTAACAACTACCCAACCATTATCCTCCACAGTCTACCTCTTCGACTTCCCAGCTTCCATACATTGTTCAAAAAATGCTCATACTTCCACAAAATGCACATAGTCCTTCCAGTGAAAAGAACCTAAAGTCTCATCAAGAAAAAAACAAGATAAATCCAATAAAACCTTTCATTCAGAGAAGTGACTGTCATCACTGATCCATAGCACATGTTATTTCCTGAAGGACATCAATAGCAAATACTAGTTCCATGACCCAGGAATCGAGTGAGTTTCTCTGTCAGCCTGGTGGACATCCCTGGTTCCACTCCACTGGAGCCTCCCTTTCCCATTGTCTTCCATGGCCATTTCTGGGGTAAGGGTTGAAGAAGATACCCTCCTGGATGCTGCTGGATTTAACAGCTCACTTCCAGCAGATACAGATTCTATGGTCTCAGAACAATAGGGCTTGAATGGTTCCAGACTTTTATCAGTTTGAAATTCACTTCTGGTCAGGTCCAGGCACTGATAATGGCCAGTCATCTTGTCTGTATGAGGCCTGTGAGAGACACAATCGCTCCTCCTCGCCACGTGTCTCTATGATCTTCCCACCTTCAAGCACAAAGTTTAATGGCCTCCACCTTGAGCCAACTGGTAACAAAAGCCACGTGGTGGAAGAGGGTGTGAAGCAGGGGAGGGGTGATGTCACCTGTGATCCCAGCCCTCCCGGGTGCACCTAAGCTAGACGGTGCCTCCTGTCTTACAAAGGATGTGTGGTGAGAGATACTAAGGGGAGGCATGGGGAATCAGATTTGCTTTTGTCCCAATTCTACCAGTCATACCTCCTGAGAAATTTCTTTTTTCTCTACCTTTTGGGAGGTAAGTAGGAGAAGGACATCAATTTTGTACAAAACTGGGATGTGCAAGCTTGAAAATCTCCAAATTATGGCTTTTAAATAGATTTAGATTCTAGGTTATGGGCAGGAAGAGTCTGTATTAGCAAAATTTGACTGTCTTCCCTTTCTGCATCCAGGCATGTCACTTTTCACCTAAACTTGCCTCTTAGACTATCCCTCTCTCAAAAACTTCAAGGAATAACGAGCATGTGCCAATATCCCTGATTTTCCTACCAATACCTCTAACCCTACAGTGTCCATAGGCACATGATCAGAGTCCTGAAGTCCAACTTGTGACAAAATGACCAAAACCTACAGATTCAGAAATTTTGAAATATGGCTTTTACTGTTGTAAAATACTTAAGAGCTACATTTAGAAATGAAGGAGTTGACCACCAGCTGAAGTCAAGAACTATCACACCCAGTTTCACATTTTCTCTATCATATACATGTGGAAACCCCCGTTTCCCTCTGCCTACACCACCTTTCCAGAAATTGTTTTAGGATCTACAGGGAAGGGAGACTCTTTTCCTCATAAGTAAACACACTTTAAAAAAGATATTTGAATACATACTTTGAAAACAAGATGAATCACAGCAAACAATATAAAATATAAATCTGAAAATAGATCAGGATATACTGCTTACACAGGGGGAGGATCATATCATTTTGATAAGAAGAATTAAAGGTAATATAGCATTGAAAATGTGTTTGTCTGGCTGGGCATGGTGGCTCATGCCTGTAATCCTAGCACTTTGGGAGGCCAAGGTGGATCACCTGAGGTCACCTGAGGCCAAGGTGGATCACCTGAGGTCCAGCCAACACGGCAAAACCCTGTCTCTACTAAAAATACAAAAATTAGCTGGGCGTGGTGGCACATGTTTGTAATCCCAGTTAGGAGGCTGAGGCAGGAGAATCACTTGAACCTGGGAGGCAGAAGTTGCAGTAAGCCGAGACCACGCCACTGCACTCCAGCCTGGGTGACAGAGTGAGACTCCATCTCCAAAAAAAAAAAAAAAGAGAGAGAGAAAGAGAGAATGTCTTTGTTCATTGAGATTTTTAACTTTTAGAAAAGATAATATGAAGTTCTGTTCATTAGGGGCAGTGCCAGTTAAAGTTTGGTTTGTTTTAAGGCAGAAGCTCGTCTTCAGTGTTCCATTAATAGCCAATTGATTTTCCTCTATGACAATGGGAGGAAATATGAGGGAGGGTTCACCATTGATCCTTCTGATCTCTGCACTCTTATTCAGATTCTAATCTGGCAACATGCTGCACAAACACTAGCACTAACACCAGCGTCTGGGGCTTCACTATGTGGTTCTGATGGTATGATTCTCACCATGCGTAGGTTTGATGATATCTAAAGCATATCAACTTCCCTTCCAGAAAGGAGTACTCCCATTTAGTTTTGAGTTGAACGTTAATCAATTCCCTTTACACAAGTTCAGCATAGTTGAACAAAACAGAACCATGTTCCAAAACCAAGGTTGATGCAATACATCACGTTCACCAATTTATCCCTACGGTTAGTACATTCCTGACACACAGCCAGTGCTCAATAACTACTTACTGCCTAGATGAATACATGAAAAAGACATGGCCACTGAGCAGCTCAGACAGCCTTGGCTTGGAATATTTTGCTGGTCACATTAAGTTATTCACAGTTTACTAACAACAAAGACATGGGGAAGCCAGATTTCTGTAATTTTGAAATAGTTTATAGTTTCATTAGACTTTGAGTCTTGCTTGTCAAATAGCGTTTATTAATATCCACTTTCTCCCAGGCAGAGCTCTAGGCACAAGGCAGAAAGTTAAAAATTCCAGAACAAATCTCTTTTTTTCTTTTCTTCCTCCACTTTTTCTTCCTCCACTACATTTTTCTTTCTCCACTACAAATACCTGATTCTAAGCCAGGTGTCTTTGAGATCCAGCCCCAAAACACTGCAATGATGGACACCAATAAGGCTCCTTAAAAGCTGCCTTTCCTTTCTCCTTCCTCCAATCTCAGAAGTAACCGCTGCCTTCCAATTCCTGTAACATTGTTCTTAGCACTCATATAGTCACTATTATTGCAAGTTGCACACACGGACATAGAATTACTAAAACTTTCTCCTTCCTCAATCTCAGAAGTAACCGCTGCCTTCAATTCTGTAACGTTGTTCTTGCTCATATAGTCACTATTATTGCAAGTTGCACACACGGACATAGAATTACTAAAAAACACATGGCTCTCTGTCTTGCTGTGCTGCGTCATGACTTTGTTGGAGGCGGACACCCATTTATAAATAACACACATTTGTCAAATCAATGAATAAACAGCAGAGATGCATTTTTCTCTTCTCTTTAACTGAGAATTTAAAGATAAAAAATGAAAACTGGATAAAGTTCCTTTCTTCAGTACTGGACAAAGAAGAGAAAAGACAGGGAAGATCTACTATTTAGCTAGAAAATCAGCAAAGCAGAAAAGTCTTATCTCTGGACTCAGTCATCTGGGAGAATGCACATAGTAAGTGAAATTCTTTGATATGCTTCTCATCGAGATAGGTCAACTATACGTTTTCCCCTCGACTCCTGGCCTATCTTGTGACTCAGCTGTAACCAATAGAATGCAATGGAAGTGATGTGGCATAACTTCTGAGGCTGTCAGCAAAGGCCATGCTGCTTCTACCTGATTCTCTTGGGGTGCTCATTCTAGGAGAGCCTATCCCTGCCACCATGTAAGAACTTGGACTATCCTGGGACCATGGGATTGCTGTGCTGGATGTGCCATGTGTTTGTGGGCCTCTGGTCAACAGCCCCAGCTGAGCCAGTCAGTAGCCAGTGTCGGGCACAGTGGCTCACGCTGTGGTACCAACACTCTGGGAGGCTGCCATGGTGGGTATCGCTTGAGGTCAAGAGTTTAAGACTGACCTGGTCAACATGACAGGACCCCATCTCTACAAAAAATTAAAGTTAAAAAACCAAAAAAAAAAAAAACCAAAAAACAAAAAACCAGCCAGTGTAAACTACCAGCCATGTGCATGAGCCACCTTGGACATCCGGCTCAGTCAAACCTTCAGATGGCTGTAGCCCCAGCCAATATCTGACTGCAACCACATGAGAGACAGTGAGAACTGCCAAACTGTTTCTAAACCTGACTCTCAAAATACAATTGTTTTAAGCTGCTAAATAATGGGGAAATTCACTACACATTAATAATAACTGGACCAATTGCCTCTGGGTATTACCACTGTAGAAAAACCCTGAATTTTTCTTCTCTACTCTTGAATGGGGCTGTTGAGCCCTTTGTCAATTTTCAGACCAAGCATATACAAAGACACACAAGCATATGACCATTCATCAGTGAGTATCTTACTCCATAAATGAAAACAGGCTGGGCATGGTGGCTCACACCTGTAATCCCAGCACTTTGGGAGGCCGAGGCGGGTGGATCACCTGAGGTCAGGAGTTCATGACCAGACTGACCAACATGGCAAAACCCTGTCTCTACTAAAAATACAAAATTAGCTGGGCGTAGTGGCACATGCCAGTAATCCCAGCAACTTGGGAGGCTGAGGCAGGAGAATTGCTTGAACCTGGGAGGTGGAGGTTGCAGTGAGCCAAGATCACGCCATTGAACTCCAGCCTGGGCAACAAGAGCGAGACTCCGTCTCAGAAAAAGAAAAAAAAACCTTCAGAGCCTGTACAAGTAGAATCCATCAGAATGTAAACTAAAATCATAAAAGGTTTCTGGGATGAAAGCAGTCTCTGCTTAATTAAGGCAAGCAATGTAACACCTGTTAAGATGAGCGTCATAAGGATAATTATTAGAGGCTTCTACAAAATAATGTTTCTTAGTTACTGAACAAAGACTTGGTAACTAGAAAGGCTCAGAAATTATTCTCCTCTGAGAGGAAATGAGGGGAAAAAACATTCACAGAAACATCTTGTGACTGAAGCTAGCTCTGCCTCCATGTAGGGGAGCAAGGCTGACTTCATGTTGTACATCCCCGTGACTAATCTCTGACTATTAGTCTAAACTACAAATATACGCCAGCCAAGGCAACAGTAGGAAACCTTTCCATATGGCCAAATCTTTCCACAGTCAGTAGGGTTTGCAGGATGTGTAAATTAGACCTTTCACTTCCACAAAAGGAAATAATTGTACATGTGACCATTTGTTCTTCCTTGCTTTGTACTCCTTTCCATTGGAAACGTGCCCAGTCCACGTGTGCTGTCCTTCAGCGTAATGAAGAGCCTTCTAGAGGCTGTCTCCTTCCTTGCAGACCCTGCTCTTTTCTGTTCAGCCCTCAGCACTCCCCACATGTGGGAAGGATTGGCCTGGCCTTGGGCATAGTTCAAAGAGCTGAGCTGCATCATATCTCATCTTTCCTCACAGTCTGGCAGGCCAGGACCAGGGCAGCTCAGGTCTAAGCACACACAGGCAAGGATCTGGTTATTGGGAGTGACTTCTTCTCAGTATACTTCTGGCTCTACTTGGGACTGAGAACTGAGAACTCTATGCCAATTCTTGGAAATCCCCTGCTTAAGCGATCTTGTTGCAAAGATCCCTTAGAAATCCAGAAAGGCAGTGGCTTGAAAACTATGCTTAGAAAAGCCATAGGAACACAACTCAGGGTTGCCACAGAGAAGGAAGAGTGGGGTAATGAGATGAGCGGAATTCTGAGACCCACCCACATGACAATCCAAAGCATCTTATCTGTTTCCTGTTTCTCATGTTGGATTTGAAATCTTTTATTTGTAGAAATTGTTTGAAAACCGCTGCAAAGTAGACAGATGATGAATTTTGAAATCAGAAGGCTGTACACTTAAATCTCAGCTCCGCCCCTTATTGACATTCACTGAATGTCCCTGGCCTCAAATCTTCTGCAAAATGGGGATAACAATGTAAAACTCACAGGCATAGTGAAGATTAAATGAGATGATGTGATCAGACAGCCTGGCACATAGTAGTTGCTCAATAAATGATAAAGGTTGGGGATTTAAAGGGTCAGTAATATGGCTCTCTTTTTCTCTGCCCAAGTTCAGAATCAGTTAAGAAAGAGACTCAGAAATAATACAGAGAAGCCCTAAAGGAACAATCTGGTTAGAGAATGAGGATTAGCAATATGGCAACAGAGGGCTTTCTAATATTGCACCCCAGAATTAAAACCACCTGCTCAATCACAAGCAGAACTGGAAATCTGTAGGCCTCCAGAAGAGATGGGGGCTCCCTTGTAAAATTTACAGCATGGAAAATGTCCCTGCAGAAAGGCAGATCCCGAATAAATAAGGATAAAGAGAATGAGTTACACCTACTCAGTTACTCAGATCCACTAACAGGTAAGTCACTCATGCAACTTATGAGCCATCATATACATTTGCACATGTTCACTGCACAATTACAGATAATGCCACTTATTATGTGCTTTGACTTGCCTTCTAAATAAATCTAGAAGTTTCCACAGGTCACAGCCAGCAACTCCATTGCTTTCTCAAAATTTTATTAACTAGCAAAGGAAAAGCAAGGCACCTATTGGAAAAGGATTCCAGGAGGAAAATTCACCACATTTAGTCTTGGCCATCCCTTTACAAAGAATTTTCAAGAAGATAGATATACGTGAAATGACAAATGGGTTAATGAATCTCATTATACTAAAAGTGGACAACATGGCCCATTGCCTGAGAAACATGAATGTATAAAAGCTACAGGTTCCCATTGGTTTCTTCAACTGGAATTGCTGCCCCAGGGCTTGACAACATGCTGGGTCATGTGACATAAGCCCTGTCACGTATCTGTGTAATCTTTGTGGTAATTTTCCCAGGGTGCTTATTCATTATTGTTAATGATATCAGTTGGTGCATTTAACTTCTCTAGTTATACAAAGACTTTTTCCCAGCCCCTTGACTCAGAGTATTTCTATCGACCCCCAGGGTGTATCTTGCCTGAAATCTATGCAGATAAAAGAGGCATCTGCAATAACTCCACAGCTTCTTTCAACATAAAGGCTATCTTGGGAGAGTACCAACAACTCACCCTAATGTCGCAGTGCAATATATATATATATATATCCTACTGAGATGAAAATGTCAACTCTGTGTGAAGACAGACATTTACTCAGATGTCTGAAAACACTCAGTATAACTAGTATTAACACTAGCCTCAAGTTGCCAGAAATGCTTGGAAAAGGGACAAAGAGTGTTTAGTTAATTTTGCTCTGGTTCTCTTTCACCCCCTGTTCCTAGCTTTCTGTTGGAGAGGTTTTGCCATATTTGGTTACAACAAATGGAGAAGGGAATGGTATTATTCGTGGGATACCAGTGATAGGAAACAACAGTAAGTTAGCTGGCAAAACATCAAGGCCTTAATAGAAATATGAGTATTTCTGGGGCAAAGGTTTGAAAGATTTGATGGTGGTTCTCTGTAACTATGGAATTTCTTTGAATTTCTGGCTCTAAAAACTCCATGGATTTGAATAAAAAGCCCAATACAGTGGAAATAACAATAGCTAACATTTGTTGAGCTTTTACTGAGTGGAGTGTGCTAAGCACTCTAATTTTGTTTTCACTTAATCCTTTTTACACCTCTGTGCAATCAGTACTATTATAATCCTCATTTTGTAGAGGAGGAAACAAAAGAGATTAAGCAATTTATCAGAAGGACACACAGCTGGTAAGTACAGAGATGTGCTTGGATTCAGGAATCTTGACTCCTGAGGTTGTGAGAATATGAAGAAAGTATTGTTGCTCTTGAAAGGATTCAAACAAATACAACTTGTGTTTATGTTCTCTATAGAAAAGTCATTCTGGGTTCAACTGGTATTGAGGGGTTTAACCAAAAACAGAACTCTTCAGAAAACCATCTTCTTATTACTATAAGCAAAGGCCTCCCCAATTTATAAAATAAAGCAGATAGAAATGTATATCCCTGGGAAGCTGAGGGACATTCATCACTTGAATCTGGAAGGCAGAAGTTGGAGTCAGCTGAGCCGAGATTGCACCACTGCACTCCAGCTTGGGCAACAGAGCGAGATTCAGTCTCAAAAACAAACAAACAAATGAAAAATTGGAAATGTGTATCCAGGTAAGGAGCTCTGTGAAAGAAAATTGCTCCTGCCTAGGGGGCATGTAACAGATTATGAACAACAGCAAAAAAGCCTCTGCATTGCTGTAATGAAAATGGCTCATTCCTGGGCATCTTTCACAATTCAAAGTTGGGAAGACATTTTGCACAATCAAGATTGGGGTAGACCCCTGGTCTCCATTAAAAATTAAAATGCCCATGGGTCATGGTGATAATCCAATTATTAGTCTTCATATTGCTATAAATGAAGAATTTAATGATAAATAAAGTAGAGTTTTGAGTAAATTTTTATGAAAAATAAACCAAAAATCAGGAATCCTCTTGAGAAGCTTAAGACAAAAATTTCTTAACACATTTTAATTAGGGCTATTTATCTTCCAAAGAAACTGGGATGCTGTGATGAGAAAGCCTATTGGAATCGTTTTAAATTGCACTGCATTGGTTTTCTGGCTAAGTTTGAAAGGCAATAATACCTTTTTAAAAATCAAACAAGATTTGGATTCATCATTATCCAGAGGTTCAACTGATTGGCAGCTTTTAGTGCCCTGGATACAGGCTTTCTAAATAAGCCTCAAGGGTTTGGAAATTGCCCATTACTTCATCAGAAACAATCTTCTATGTGAGGTTAGGGGATGATGGGAAATTGGCATTGTAAACAATATAGGAAGTATTTTATGGTCAACTCAAACCTATGGTATTGCCTCATGTGCTGGAACAGAATGAAATTCTGTTTATTAAGACAGAAAACAATCCTAGGGCTAAAAGGAACTTAGAAAGAATTCTCTCTTTGACTCAACTAAAATCAAGATTGAACAATCCAAGGGCTACCTCTGGAGCTAATTCTATATATTATGCATCAATGCCAGTCATACCATTATTATTCAAAACTCATTGAACTGTGCAGCACAATGCTAAGGAGTTGGGGTATAAAGAGGAATGTACTTGGTTCCTACATCAAAGAGCTCACAACACAATTGAGGACACAGGGCACATCCATATCAAGATAGATCATTATTCAAACTAGCATTTGACAGCTGATACATAACGGTACACAACAAAATACTTTAGTGCTTTAGATGACAGAAATCCTGGGGCTAGAGAGGCAACTAGGTCTCCATGTGCATGTAAGGATCCTGGGAAAGAGGAGAGAAAAAAGTCTTTAACAGTCTAAATGCTCCATCTTGAATTTGGTTAAAGCTGCATTCATAATTCAAGATTCATTCATGAGAATTTATTGGGCTTTATACTAATTATTTCTGCATATATGTTATACTTCAATAAAACTTCAATTAAAAAATTTTAAGAAATACATATTTGTAAAATAGTTTAAACAGATAGATACAGATACAGATCAAGATAGAGATCATATATATTACACATATGTGTATATAATATATGATATGTGTATATATTACATAAATGAGATCAAAACTAGTTATTTTGAGTTGACATTATACTTTTCCTAACACTGAATGAACGTGGGGCTTTGGCTGGGGCTCATAACCAACCCACATTCATGGGATCTTCTTCAAAAATACAATATAGAGAGTCCATGTCATATGAGGGAGCTAAAAAACAATTGAAATCATAGAAGTAGAGAATGGAGTTATGGTCATTTAGAGGCTGGGAAGGGGAGGGGGAGGGAAGGATAGCAGTAAGTTGGTTAAAAAATTACAGCTAGATTGGGAGGCCGTACATGGCGGGTGGGTCACCTGAGGTCAGGAGTTCAAGACCAATCTGGCCAACATGGTAAAACCCCATCTCTACTAAAAATACAAAAATTAGCCAGGTGTGGTGGCAGGCACCTGTAATCCCAACTACTTAGGAGGCTGACACAGGAGAATCACTTGAACCCAGGAGGCAGAGGTTGCAGTGAGCCAAGATCGAGCCACTGCATTTTTTGAGACTCCATCTCAAAAAAAAAAAAAAAAAAAAAAAAAAATTACAGCTAGATAGCAGGAATAAATTCTAGTGTTCTACAGCACTGTAGGATGAATACAGTTAACATTAATTTAGTGTATATTTTTATATAGCTTGAAGAGATTTTCAATATTCCCAACACAAAGAAATAATAAATGTTTGAAGCGACAGATATCCTAATTACCCATTTTTGATCATTACACATTGTAGATATATATCAATATATCACTGTACCCCATATATATTTACAATTATGTGCCAATTAAAAATAAAAGTTAAAAAAGGGCAAAAAAAAATGTAGAATCCGAGGGCAGACCTGAAAACTGCAGAAGTTTGATAAACAAAGGCAAAGAGGAGGAGATCTCTGGAATCTTGGAGAATATGGTTTTCCAGCAAGGGGCTTTCCCAGGAAAGATGCCGAGGCTGGAGTTCTGTTTGGGGTGTGAATGGATGCTGGGAGCATGAAGGTTGAAGAATCAGAGCTTCACAATACAGCTCATTCGCATTTTTCCTTTCCTCCCCCAACAGCAGGGAAACTCATCTGCCCTCAGGCCAATGTACAATCAGTAGCTTCTTTACCTCCATCATGGCTTCCATTGACAACTGAGAAGTGCTCTGCAAGCCTTCCCAGAGGCCCACACATCAGAGGGGAAGGCCTTCCTGTTTCTTGCAGTGCCAGAACTTGCATTGTTTGTGGGTAGGGTTGCAAGATTTAGCAAAGACAAACAAACAACAACAACAACAACATAAACCTAGAATGCCCCAATTAATTTGAATTACAGATAAATAACAAATAAAATTTTAGTATAAGCACATTCCATCAAATATTGGGGACATACATATACTAGAATATTATTTGCTTTTATCTGAAATTCCATTTTAATTGGGTATCCTGTATTTTGCCTGAAAATCCTGCATGTGGTACACTTGGGTCTACACATACCTCTCCACAGATTAGAGTTTGCTTCCTACCCCCAAGTTATACAGGAAGAGCAATTGTGTTCTCAAAGTTCCAAAACTTAAACAAATTTTGGAACTTGCTTTATGTTTTTTCTCATTTATTTTCTGTATTATTTGTTTTATTTTAAAATCTATACACGATCATGGATTTAAAACAATTAAACACTACAGAGGACACTGTTGGGAGGAATGATGGAGTAAAGACCTCCAAAATTTGCTCCTCTATAAAAGCAACAAGAACACTGGCAAAAGTTGTCAAAATTACTAATTCCAAAACTCTGGAAATTAACCAAATACTGACAGTAATCCAAGAAGTGTTCATTAAAATAAATGGCTGAATCTTAGTAAGAACAGCAAGATTTGTGGTGATTTGATTTGCCCTATTCCCTCCCCTTTCTGCTTAGCACCATAGCAGTCTTAAAAAGGGTCCTCTAAAGTCAGTAAAAACCAGCAGCCTAGCAACCACTGGAGGTGGCAGAATGGGTTTTAAGTTGCCCCAAAACACCGTTCTTAGAGAATTGTCATCATTTGACTCATATGGCAGCTACCTAGAAATGGCAAATTGTGGGGCTTATCTTTATTTGACATGACTCAGAACTCTTTCATTTCAAACAGCCTTTTCCCTGGGAGTATTTGCTGAAAACAATCAGTGGCAATTGCTTAACATCACAGTTGTCTAGGATAGCAAAAACAGTTGTGGCTAATTAGAAACTAATGAAAAACTTAAAAGGAAAACGTAGGGAATGAGATTTCCATGGAGGGGCAGGCAGTGATTAAAATGCTCTGAGATATTCCTGGGCATTCAGAAAGCTATGTTCATATGTCAAGTTGTACATATGCCCAGTGCTGTGTGTATGCCCAAGAAAGAAATCAAAAGGCCTCACCCTAAGCTCTCACTACTAATTAATCTTGAGGCTCTGCATAAACAGGAAGAACAGGAAGTGAAGGCTAAGACAGAGTTTAAAAACTGCCTGCCTTACTTTTCAACAGTGTTCTCCAAATCACACACAGACCCAGTGAGCAAAGGTTGAGAGACTTACTGGTTCCAGGCATTCAAAATAATTTTTGTTCAATCATTAGCTAACCACTAAGCTAGCCAAGGAAAGACTTTATTAGCCAAAAATTAAAAGAATACAAACTTTACGGAATTAGTTCAAGAAGTTACTAAACAAGCATACAGAAACAAAAACTACAAATCTTAGAGAAGGGACAAATATTATTTCAAGTGTTACAGCATTATACTTTTTAAATGTCCGGTTCTTAATAAAAAGTCACCAGACATACAAAGAAACAAGTTTGGCTCATACACAGAAGCAAAAAGCATTCAATGTAAACTATTGCTGAACCAGCCCAGATATTGGAATCAGTAAGCGAAGAATATAAACTAGCTATTTAAAATACTTGCAAAGAATGAAAGTATGAGAATGGTGTCTCGCTAAATAGAGACTATCAATGAAGGGATAGAAACTATTAAAAAGAAATATGTAGAAATTTTGGAGTTTAAAAGTTCAATAATTAAAATGAAAAGGTCAGTAGTGAGGCTTAATTATAGATTTGAGCTTGTAGAAGAATGATCCAGCAACCTTGAAAAGAAGACTATTGAGATGACCCAGTCTGAGGAACAGAAAGAAAAGATGTAAAAAGACAGAGACAGGGAGAGAGACGGCCTCAGAAACCTATGGGACATCATCAACCATATCAACATATGTATAATGAAAGTCTCAGAAGGAGAGGTGAGAAGAAAGGGGCCGAAAAAGTATTTGAAGGAAAAATGGCCAAAACCTTCCAAATTTAATTTAAAATATTAACCTATGTATCCAAGAAGCTAAACACAATGAAATTGGATAAAGTCAAAGAGATACAAATACGTGAGTACATCATAATCAAACTATTAAAAGACAGGGACAGGCCAGGTGCAGTAGCTCACGCATGTCATCCCAGCATTTGGGGAGGCCGAGGCAGGTGGATCACTTGAGGTCAGGAGTTCAAGACCAGCCTGGCCAACATGATGAAACCCCATCTCTACTGAAAATACAAAAAATTACCCAGGCATATTGGCATGTGTCTGTAGTCCCAACTACTCAGGAGGCTGAGGTGGGAGAATCGCTTGAACCTGGGAGGCAGAGGTTGCAGTGATGCTGGCAAGGCTGTGGGGAAATAGGAATGCTTTTACACCATTGGTGGGAATGTACATTAGTTCAACCATTGTGGAAGACAGTGTGGCGATTTCTCAAGGATCCAGAACTAGAAATCCTGTTACTGGGTATACACCCAAAGGAATATAAATCATTCTACTATAAAGACACATGCACACATATGTTTACTGCAGCACTATTTACAATAGCAAAGACTTGGAACCAACCCAAATGCCCATCAATGATAGACTGGATAAAGAAAATGTGGTGCATATACACCATGGAATACTATGCAGCCACAAAAAGGAATGAGATCATGTTCTTTGCAGGGACATGGATGAAGCTGGAAGCCACCATCCTCAGCAAAACAACACAGGAACAGAAAACCGAACGCCGCATGTTCTCACTCATAAGTGGGAGTTGAACAATGAGAACACAGGGAGACAGAGAGGATAAAAACATACAAACATACACCACGGCCTGCTGGGTGGGGGGTGGGGGGTGGGATGATGGGAGGGAACTTAGAGGAACGGTCAATAGGTGCGCCAAACCGCCATGGCACATGTATACTTATGTTACAAACTTGCACGTTCTGCATATGTATCCCTTTTATCAGAAGAAAAAATAAATAAAATAAAAATTCAACATAGAGTTATTAAATGACCCAGCAATTCCATTTCCGTATATACCCAAGAGAATTAAAATGCATATCCACACAAAAACTTGTAAATGCATGTTCACAACAGCATTTTTATAACAGACAAAGAGTAGAGACAACCTAAATATCCAGCTACTGATAAATGAATAAATAAAATGTGCTATACACATACATTGAGTCATAAAAAAGAATAAACTTTTTTATTTATTTATGTATTTACAATGTATGTGCTATACACATACATTGAGTCATTAAAAAGTAATAATACTACATGAGTGAATCTTGAAAACATTATACTAAGTGAAAGAAGCCAGATATTGTATGATTCAATTTATATGAAATGTCCAGAATAGCAATCTTTAGATATTAAAAAGTAGATCAGTGGTTGCCAGGATTGGGGAAATGAAGGAACAGGGAGTGATGGATAATAGGTATGAGGGTTTCTTTTTGATGATGAAAACGTTCTGGAATTAGGGGAGTGGTAACAGTTTCACAACCACTCTAAACATGCTAAGACCAACCACACTGTGTACTGTAAGGGCATAAGTTTTATGCTATATTAATTATATCTCAAAAAAAGAAAAAGAGGAGAAAAACACTAGATCAATGTTTGAAGTGTAAAAACTCAATATGCCCTGATCACTGGTCCTTCGAACACCTAGAGGTAACCATAAGTTTTAAAAAATATTTTTACAGAAATGTTCTAAGCATATATGAATAGATATTTTTGAAATGTGCCCAAACAGGAACACAGTCTACAAACTGTCCTGTCACATGCTTTTTTACACTAAGTATATCTTATTTTGTTCCCATTTGATATGCAGATAATTGGTCCTCATTTAAAAAAAAATGCTACAAAGCATTCTACTCTTCATACATGTCGTAATTTATTTCATGATTCCCTGTTGAAGGAAATTTGGGTTTCTTTGATTTTTTTCCACTAAAAATGTGCTATAGCAGAAATGTTTCTATGTATATCTTTGTGCACTAATGAGGAAAGATGGCTAAATTCCTAGCAGAGGCAGTGCTGGGCTACACACAAACATTTAGAAGTTGACAAGAGGCAAAGTGTGGTTGAAAGGGAAGAACTTGGTTGTCAACTTGACCTTGATTCCTGGTTCTGCCACTTATTAAATGTCTGATCTTGGCCAAATCAGTTAACATTTCTGAGCTTCATTTTCATCAGGGGTAAAATCAAACTATGTTGAGGAAAGAGTTCCCCACTTTTCAAGTTTCCTTTCTAGTAGGAGGGGTTCAAATAGGGATGTGCTTATACCCTTTCTCCACCCTGTAATTTGTCTATCGCAGGGGAGGTGAAATGACTTATCTGATTAGTGAATTTGGTAAAAATAAATGTTCTTGGCTCAGATTACCCACTTGGGAGTGAACTATTTTTCTGTGTTTTCAGTCTTCCCTTGACAGCTCCCACAATGGGAAGTCCACACTGGTACGGCATTCAAGTGACTAGGTAAGTTCAGTGCAGGAGCATTTGGCTCTCGTGCTAATCTAAGTCATCTAACTTAATATTTTTCAGTGATAAAAGTGATATTTTGCTTCTCTCTTCTCCACTGTCTTATTTCTCAGGTTATTTAGAACTTAGGTAAAGAAACGGGGTGCTATTTATTTGACCCTCTCAAGACCTTAACCAACTATTATTATCTTCCTTGAAGTAAAGTTTTGAAGATTGAAAAATATATGTTTGGGAAGTATTTGGCATATCTAGGTGCCTTAAAAATGATGCCTCTTACTATTATTTCAGGGAAAAAAACACAGTAATTTACATTACCCTCTCACTCTACATTATGTGTATCCTGTATCCTCAGTAGCCAAAAACTTTTCGCTCCACTTTTTGTGTTTTGCATTATAAATAATGCACATTTATTGAATATATCATTTCAAATTACACAGACCCATTTTATATTCTTGCCAAGACACTTGTTCAACTTCTATATTGGTTATATTCTTTCACATGCAAGGGACAGAAACAGTTCAAGCTATCTTCAGCAAAGAGGAAATCACATAGCCTTACATAACTGTGGAAGGCAGAATGAATGTGTTCTCAGGTGAGACTAGATTTAAGATTCCAGTCAATGTCACCTGGACTTCCTTTTCAATCATCATCAAGTATGACTCTCTTTCTGCCTATTTGCCACTGTTCCCAACATCTTGACCATTAACTGACACATACTAAGGATGCAATAAAATGTATACACAATGAGATAAGTGAATGTGTAAGTTCTTTCCTAACACCCTCAGGTTTCTTCCACATAGGTACCCGCAGTCAATATCTTGGGTTTTAAAACCAAGATATTCAACCCAAAGGCAAGAAAAGTCTTCTCTCATCTGTCTTCAGTAAACCTCTAGATCTCTGTATATCTTTATCCATGTCCCGAATCATATTCATATACATGTATATATATTCATATATATATTCATATATATGTATATATACCATACAGGTATCTATATATATATACTCATATATATATTCATATATATATATATATATGTCTTCCAGGATGAGGTTTTTTTTTTCCTTTTTTTTAATTATACTTTTATGTTCTAGTACATGTGCACAACGCAGTAGTCAGAGCTACATATGTATACATGTGCCATGTTGGTGTGCTGCACCTATTAACTAGTCATTTACATTGTATTCCCAATGCTATCCCTCCTCTCCCCACCTCCCCACAACAGGCCCTGGTGTGTGATGTTCCCCTTCCTGTGTCCAAGTGATCTCATTGTTTAATTCTCACCTATGAGTGAGAACATGCGGTATTTGTTTTTCTGTTCTTGCAAGAGTTTGCTGATGGTTTCCAGCTGCATCCATGTCCCTACAAAATGAACTCATCTTGCAGACTGCATAATATTCCATAGTATATATAAAGCCACATTTTCTTAATCCAGTCTGGTCATTGGATGAACATTTGGGTTAGTTCCAGTCTTGCTATTGTGAATAGTGCTACAGTAAACATACGTGGGTGTGTCTTATAGCATGAATTTATAATCCTTTGTATATCCTCAGGAATGGGATGGCTGGATCAAATGGTATTTCTAGTTCTAGATCCTTGAAGAATCACCACACTGTCTTCCACAATGGTTGAACTAGCTTTACAGTCCCACCAACAGCATAAGTGTTCTATTTCTCCACATCCTCCAGCACCTGTTGTCTCCCTGATTTTTTAATGATTGCCATTCTAACTGGTGTGTGAGATGGTATCTCATTGTGGTTTTGATTTGCATTGATGGCTAGTGATGATGAGCATTTTTTCATAAAAATCTGTTGGCTGCATAAATGTCTTTGAGAAGTGTCTGCTCATATTCTCTTTGCCCACTTTTCATGGGGTTGTTTCTGTTTTTTCTTGTAAATTTGTTTGAGTTCTTTGTGTGGTTCTGGATATTAGTCCTTTGTCAGATGAGTAGATTGCAAAAATTTTCTCCATTCTGTAGGTTGTCTGTTCACTCTGATGGTAGTTTCTTTTGCTGTGCAGAAGTCACGCTTAGCTTCACTTAGGACCCCATTTGTAAATTGGCTTTTGTTGTCATTGCTTTGGTGTTTTAGACATGAAGTCCTTTGCCCATTATTTCCATGTCCTGAATGGTATTGCCTAGGTTTTCTTCTAGAGTTTTTATGGTTTTAGGTTTAATATTTAAGTCTCTGATCCATCTTGAATTAGACAGAGTCTCCCTCTCTTGCCTAGGCTGGAGTGCAGTGGTGCGATCTCAGCTCACTGCAACCTCCGCCTCTTGGGATCAAGTGATTCTCCTGCCTCAGCCTCCCGAGTAGCTAGGATTACAGGTATGCATCACCATGCCCAGCTAATTTTTGTATTTTTAGTAGAGATGGGGTTTTGCCATGTTGGTCAGGCTGGTCTTGAACTCCTAACTTCAAGTGATCCGCCCACCTCAGCCTCTCAACAGGAATGGGTTTTCAATGCCTGAGTCTTTTACCAACTCATTGAACCACTAACTATTGAAAGGGGACAGGGCACCGTTACCTCTTTTGCTAAGGCAATGTGACTGGCAGTCTCACTGTAATCACATAGATGGGTAACCATAAAGAGAAAGATTCTTGAAAGGAGTAAGGATGCTGTTAACAGAAGACAGAAAGAAGGAAAGCTGAACAACAACAACAACAAAAAACAATTGAGATTCACTACATATTCCATTCCAAAGGTCTGTGTCCTACTGAAAATCACTACAGCCTAAATTAAATTCTATAACTGAGAGTATAGAGACTCCTTCCACAGGTACCTCTATTCCCTTTTTTACATCCCAATTATTCCCTTTTTTAAATCTACGAAAGTCTAGTATTTCTGCAAATACTATGACCTTTTTAACGGGTATAAACCACAGATGTTTAAAATGTAAAATTTAGCCAAGAAAAGGTGGCACACATGCCTGTAGTCCCAGCTATTCAGGAGGCTGAGGCAGGAGGACTGCTTGAGCCCAGGAGTTTGAGGCTGTAGTGGGCTGTGATCATGCCAGTGAATAGCCACCATACTCCAGCCTGGACAACATAGCAGGAACCCATCATTTTCCAAAAAATGTAAAATTTTGTAATTTTTAAAATATGTATGTTGTGAAATCATCACTACAGTTAAAAAAATATATCCATTATGCCCCAAAATGTTGTCCAACATCAAAGATATTTACTATATGGCCTTTTTCAGAAAAAAAAAAAATTATTGCCCTTGATCTAGATCCCTCTTTTCACAACTTTGCTCTTTAAAGTTGGAGCAGTTCAACAGCGGTGCCCTGTGACTTCCATGGGGAGTAAAGGGAAGGGGCTAGCACCCACCACTACCACAACCCAAACCTCCACTTTCAATACAGCAACTCTCTTTTCATCTATTGGGTTGCCTTTTAAAATTTCTTTGGAAGATAGCATCTTCGAACGTTTAAATCTACTATTCTATTTCAGCTCTTTGGTTTTCAGATGTGAATATAAAGAATGAGGTGGGAAAGTGAATTACTTGCTCAGGGTTACATAGCTCCTTCTAAACCAAATCTCATGAGTCTCAGGTCTGAGAGTTCTTTCCAGCACCCGAAATTAAAACCAATCAGGGGAGTGCTCTCCCAAAGAACTCCCAACCTAAAAAATAAAACAAAAAATTAAAAGCTGAGTGAAGAGAGTGCCCAGTACACAAACAGTGGCTAGAGAAAACCTGACTCTGGCTAGAATTCCTAGGGGCACATTATTCACCCCTTGGCAATTCTACCCCCTTGATTTATAGAACTAGTATGAAGTTGTACCACTCAGGAAAAGAGTTAGTTGTTGGTTATTCAGCCACATGCGGAGGGTGACAGAAAGGGGTAATAGGAACCTGAAAGGGCTGAGACCCAGAAACAAATATCAGTGGAGAATAAAAACTAGAAAACTAAATATGGACGTGATAAACAGATTATCTGGGAGACACAAGGAAGGGCCTGTCCCGTGCCAGGAGAAATTTACCGTCAAACAGGCCTGGATGCAAACGTGGATTCTCTACCCAGGCTGGGAAAACATGATGCAACTTCAAATTCTACTTTCATTTAGAAGGAAGACTGAGTGAAATATGGGAAAGACCACCAGGGTAGTTCATAGTCTTCCTTAAGCTCTGGCCCCAAAGCTGAATATTCTACCCAGCAAACAAGGTATCTGTGAAGGCCTGCCCGCCTTGAAGGGCAGGTTAGTGTGTATTTATTCTTCCTCAAGCAAGAACTCTGGGTTCTAATACTCTTCACTCCAAGTGATATAGCAAAGTATTTCTTTCACCTTCGCCTCATATTAGTTCACCTTACTTATTAGCACCCAAAACTTCGGTTGAGGAACCAATTTGTTTTTATATCTTATTCACGGACATGGTTTGTTTCTGTGTCCCCACTCAAATCTCATGTCGAATTATAATCCCCAATGTTAGTCACCTGGTGGCAGGTGACTGAATTATGGAGGTGGATCCTTCCTGAATGGTTTAACAACACCCCTTCGGTGCTGTTCTTGTGACAGTGAGTGAGTGAGTTATCATGAGATCTAGCTGTTTAAAAATGTGTAGCACCTCGCACTCCCTCTTTTCCTCCTGCTCCGCCGTGTGAGACACGCCTGTTTTCCCTTCACCTTCCGCCATGATTGTAAGTTTCCTGAGGCCTCCCCAGAAGCAGAAGCCTCTATGCTTTCTACAGAGCCTGAAGAACCACAAGCCAATTCAACCTCCTTTCTTTATAAATTACCCAGTCTTAGGTCTTTTTTTTTTTTTTTTTTTTTTTTGACAGGATCTCACTCTCTCACCCAGACTGGAGTACAGTGGTATAATCTTGGTCCACCGCAACCTCTGCTTCCTGGGCTCAGATGATCCTCCCGCTTCAGCCTCCCAAGTAGCTAGGACTACAGGTATGTGCCACCACCATGACAGGTTAATTTTTGTATCTTTTGTAGAGATAGGGTTTCACCATGTTATCCCCACTGGTCTCAAATTCCTGAACTCAAGCAATCCACCTGCCTCGACCTCCCAAAATGCTGGGATTACAGGTGCGAGCCACTGCTCCTGGCCAGGTACTTCTTTATGGAAGTGCAAGAAGGGACTAATATAGATGAAATATGTTAACCAATTGTGTTTTCTACTTAAAACTGGCAGTTGGAAAGCTTATAGACAAACCTATGCCCTATCAATAGCAAGTATGTAAAAACTTCTTGGCAGGGCGCGGTGGCTCATGCCTGTAATCCCAGCACTTTGGGAGGCTGAGGCGGGCGGATCACAAGGTCAGGAGATGGAGACCATCCTGGTTAACAAGGTGAAACCCCGTCTCTACTAAAAATACAAAAAATTAGCCAACTTGGCAGTGGCATGTGCCTGTAGTCCCAGCTACTTGGGAGGCTGAGACAGGAGAATGGCGTGAACCCGGGAGGTGGAGCCTGCAGTGAGCCGAGATCGCGACACTGCACTCCAGTCTGGGTGACAGAGCAAGACTCCGTCTAAAAAAAACAAAAAAAAATTTTTATTAGTACATTTCCTTATAGTAGCCTCATTTCTAGCTCTATTTTATGTCCCTGACTTCTTTGTTCTTCCCCATTCTAAGTGAAGAAAGTGGATCCACATGGGGCTCACAGGGACACACAGGGAATGATAGCCACACTCTAAGTCAGCATGGTGATAGCAATAGTAACTTGCAAAGGGAAGGAGACTCTCTTGGGACTCTAATTATCAGGTCCCAAATTTCCTCCCCATATGGGGGTTCTTCCTTCACTGCTTAGCATTTGAAAATTTGAATTTGACTGCTCTTGCCATTGCTGACTACAGCTGAGTCAGCATCTCCCAAAACTCTGTTAATGGAAGAGAGTTTTATCATGGAGATCAATGTTAGGAGGAAAACAGACACTCTATCTGTATGATCCAATTCAATATTATGGTAACAGAAAAGGTGTGGAAATTGTGTAGAGATCCATGGGAGATTATTGTTGAATTAAGACTTACATATCTATAAAGATCAGTTTTATTTGTTTGTTTTTATTGAGGGATAATTTTAAAAGTCTATGTGTGTAAGCATCTCACATGAAGAGGGAATTGGAACTATGTCTCTGGTAAAAAACAAACAAACAAACAAACAAACAAACAAAAAAAACCTGAGAATTTTGGAAAGCTAGCCTATCTGTGAAAATGGGACTAGGAACAATCCCATCCACTAGCCTGGGAAAGTGTCAATAGATCTTGAAATTAACCAGGAGCCTGGGTGGAAAATATATAACTCATGGGAAATCAAATATAAGGTTATAGAGTCCAAATTTTCATTACCTTTCTCTTGCAAGAAACCAAAGTGATAAATTAACATTAAAAATTATCTAGGATTAGCCAGGTATAGTAGTCCATGCCTATAGTCCCAGCTACTAGAGAGGCTAAGGCAGGAGGATCACTTGAGCACAAGAGATCAAGGCTGCAGTGAGCTATGATGGCACCACTGCACTCCAGCCTCAGCAACAGAGCAAGAACCTGTCTCTAAAAAAGAAATTAAGGCATGGCGTGATGGCTTACATCTGTAATCCCAGCATTTTGGGAGGCCAAGTGGGGAGCAGATCACTTAAGGCCAGGAGTTTGAGACCACCTGTGCAACATGGTGAGACCCCATCTTTACTAAAAAATACAAAAATTAGCTAGGTATGGTGGGGCATGCCTGTAATCCCAGCTACTCAGGAGGCTGAGGCAGGAGAATCACTTGAACTCCAGAGGACGAGGTTGCAGTGAGCTGAGATTGCGCCTCTGCACTCCAGCCTGGGTGACAAAGCGAGACTCTTTCTCAAAAAAAAAGTAAATAAAAATAGGCCAGGAGCAGTGGCTCATGCCTGTAATCCCAGCACTCTGGGAGGCCAAGGCAGGTGTATCACTTGAGGCCAGGAGTTCAAGACCGCCTGGCCAATGTGGTGAGACACTGTCTGTAATAAAAATACAAAAATTAGCTGGGCATGGTGGCACATGCCTGTAATCTCAGCTACTCACGAGGCTGACGCCCAAGAATCGCTTGAACCCAGGAGGTGGAGATTGCAGTGAGCCTAGATTGCACCATTGCACTCTAGCCTGGACAACACAGTGAGACCCTGTCTCAAAAATAAATAAATAAATAAAATACAAAATAAACTAAAAAAAAAAAAAATTGGGCCAGGCACGGTAGCTCACGCCTGTAATCTCAGCACTTAGGGAGGCCTAGGCAGATGATCACTTGAGCCCAGGAGTTCAAGACCAGCCTGGGCAAAATGGTGAAACCCTGTCTCTACAAAAAATAATACAAAAAATTAGGTGTGGTGGTGCACCCCTGTAGTCCCAGCTACTTGGGGGCTGAGGTGGGAAGATCATTTAGACCCAGGAGATGGAGGCTGCAGTGAGCGAGATTGTGCTACTGCACTCCAGCCTAGGTGTCAGAGTGTCTCCAAAAAAAAAAAAAAAAAAAAATTGGTCTAGGATTTGTGGACTCTAGGACTGAAGTAGAAGCAAACTCAAAATAGTTTTGCAGTGATACTTTGACAATTCAGAGCACAAAGGAGTCACCACCATCACCTTCCAAAAAAATGAAACACTAAGGTAACTTTACCATAAGAAATTATTAACTACACAAGGAAGCAATCTACCTCGAGGGAGAATTGGCAGACACAACAAACAGGGAGAAGCAGTATTTTCACCATCTGGAGAAAATATAGCAATCTATAAGATTAAAATAGAAGTATGTTTAAAATAATTAAAGATACTGAGACAGCCAGGTGGG
Organism: Papio anubis; assembly: GCF_008728515.1. Taxonomy (NCBI): domain Eukaryota; kingdom Metazoa; phylum Chordata; class Mammalia; order Primates; family Cercopithecidae; genus Papio; species Papio anubis. The sequence goes on along the minus strand of NC_044986.1, from coordinate 42,482,419 downwards.
AGAGGGTCCCTGGCAAAACTCTAACTGACTGGCACACTGGGGCAGAGCCACAGAAGTTCACCCCATTTTCAGGTGGGAGGAGCCTAGCCCCTCCTCTTCCTGTGTGTGGAACCTGGGATTCAAGCTGTGAGGCGAGAAGCACACCAGAGGAACTCTGGCCTTGTGGAGAGTCCCTGTTTCTCCCTTTATTTCCTTTTCGCCCAATAAAACCCTATCTTACCCTTCAAACTATCTGCGAGTCTGAACTGGCCTTGTCCCTGGCCATGGGACAAGGACCCCGTCTTTAGCTGAACTAAGGAAAAATCCTGTAATGATATCATCATGAAAGAACAATGGGATGTGAAAAGAATAGGCAGAGAGAGAGAAAGACCAAATATAACTTTTAGAAATGAAAACCTGTTTAAATATCAGATTCAACACTGAATAGAGAATTAGCAAACTGGTGGATAGATTTGAACAAAGTACTCACAATATAACTCAGAGATAAAGAGGTGGAGATTCATCAAGAAATAGAAGCAGAAACAAGGATAAATGGGTGAGAAGGTTAATGTTCTATGTATCTAGCGTGTCTAACATGTCAAAGACAAAGTGCACCAACAAATTAAGGAGATGATTTTACTCAGTCTATAGCAATAGATGAATGTTCATTAATGAGGAATGTTTCAGTGAAAAGGAAGGGAACCTGGGTTTGCAGAGGCAGGTAAACAAGAGAGTCGTTGAGAGTCTAACTGAGTCATGAGGAAGGATGGAGATGTGTCTTATATCAGACTATACAAGGGCAGGGTGCCCTTTGAGGTTAGCTGTTTCCAGAATACAAAAACGAGGGTAGATTTCTTAACCATCCCTGCTTTCCAGAAGCACAGATTTCAGATGAAGTTCAACATTACCAAATAGGAGTTCCAGAAACACAAAGTAGAAAGAATAGAGGGTATCTGAAAAAGATAAAATCAGAAAAATGTTTAGAATTAAAGAGAGACATAAGTCCTCAGAATGATGAAGTACATTGGGTCTCAAATAAAGTTAAGCGAAACAAGAGTCATACCTAGATACGATAGAAAAACTACAAATATAAAGAAATATTAAAATGTCATTAATCAAGAATATTTTTCTTGCTCTTTTTAAAAAATCTTGCCACAATTTGATTACTGGTTTTATACAGTTAAGGTTATATTTTTTATTGAAATTAAGAAGTTAAGCAAAATCAAAATCAGTTATTAAAATAAGCCTTGGAACTCACATCGCTAGTAAGTGGTTGAGTTGGGCCTTCAAGCCACATCTTCTGATTCAAAATACTATTTATACCATTTTATTCCAGTGGTACCATGAAGCCTATAGCACCTCCTTCTCAATTTAGTATGTTTCATTTAGCCTAAGGAAAAGATTGAAGGTTGTTGCAACTACATATACTTTATATTTCTTCCTAAGTGTCACAATTGAGTACAATTAGAGTTCAATTTCTCTTTACAATGGATGTTCTCAGAGGGTAAACAGAGAAAGAATGTATGCACTCTTTAAGCAAAGCTTTATTTTTCTCTATATGTCAGCATGCAAAATCCCCTAGCAACATTTGACTTTAATACTTATGGAAATCAGATTGGTCTTCCTTGTTAGAGTGGGCATATTGATGGCCCGTGTTATTTCCTCTATATGGGGTTCCAGCTGTGTTGTCAGTCAGCAGTACCCCTTTCTGAGGGCTGAAGAGCATCTTTTTGAAAGCATTGCCCTAAAGCTGCTGCTGCCACTCCTACCATGCTCCAAATCATCAGCTTTCTAATGTGCCCTGAGAACCCTGGGCAAAGGGACAAAAAAACGTTATTTTAGACTTCAGTTCAGTTGGGGATCAGAAGTTGTATGGAGCCACTGAGTGAAGGCATTTAATGTATTCATACAATAAATGTTTGAACACCTGTTATGCGCTCACATTGTGCTAGGCACCAGGGATCTGCTATCAAGAGACAATCCCTATCCTCATGTAGCTCACAGATTAGGCTGGCAAACTGACATTTAAAAATACTGTAACTACACAAGTAACTCAGCCTCCTTTTCATCTCTTGCTAACCTTGATGCAGGACACAGCATCTCTCTCCTTTCCAGTAAATAAATAGACAATCTGTTCTGCACCAAAAGCATTAATGAACTGCATAGGTGTTGACCAAGATTTTGTGTAGTAAACTTCTACACAAAAAAATCTTACAAAATCTCCTATACAAATCCTATGGGAAACTCCCACACAAAATCTTACAAAATCTCCTATACAAATCCTATGGGAAACTCCTACACAAAATCTTACAAAATCTCCCACACAAATCCTATAGGAAGCTCCTACACAAAATCTCCTATATAAATCCTATAGGAAACTTCTATGCAAAATCTCAGCCTGACATCCCCAATTCTCTTTGGAAGTATCTGGTCTCCAAGCTGGATTCTTCTTTGCCCTGGACCCGTTTCCCAACCTTGTGGTCTTGTGTCTCCCTCTCCTGTTTTTTCCCCCTGGAAATTTTGTTTTCCTGTAGCGCCACTCTGTCCCCTTCCTGGTGAGCAGTTCAGCTCTGCCTGGGAGTTCACCTCCAGCCTTGCATACTGGTAGCACTTTGGGGCCCTCCAGCAGCTGGAACCCACCTCCTCAGAAGATGGTATGTGTGTTTGGGGGTGGGGAGTATAAATAACATGGAAATCAGGTTGTGCTGCACTTACATAGGGAGTAATTGTAATTGTGTTTATTTGATAGAGGGAGGCACAGGTGCCAGGAGACTGAGTAAGAAGTGAGCGTGTGAGACAGCTGCTCGCCAGCCGCATCAGGCCCTGGCCCCTGAGTCAGCCTGTGTCTAATTAGGAGCAGGCTTCAATCGCCGTCTGAATAATTCTCTGGGATTGAGTTTCTTCCTGAATGACTCGATTCACACTGGATAAGAAACTGTCTCTCTCCACTAGGAAGTGGAATAAAACAACTGACTCATATTTCACGCTTCCGTTTTTGCCAAGTGGAGATGATAATGTCTCAGTTACTCAGATGTGGGCTAGAGCTGAATCTGCTTTTTATAACTGACTGATTTAGCAAGGAAGTGAAAATCCAGGTACTGAGATGGAGCAGGGACCCCTTTTAGGGGTCTGTGGGCTCCCCAAGCATGGAAATAAAGGAATATCTTGAGCTCCTTCAAGGGAAATTCCAGACGCCTAGCTAGCCCTGAAAGTGAATCAGCAGCTTGATAAACAAGAAGGTAATGGTAGTCCCAGCTACTCGGGAGGCTGAGGCAGGAGAATGGCCTGAACTCGGGAGGCAGAGCTTGCAGTGAGCCGAGATTGCGCCACTGGACTCCAGCCTGGGCGACAGAGCGAGACTGTGTCTCAAAAAAAAAAAAAAAAAAGGGTAATGGTAGCCCGAAACGAAGAAGGTAATGGTAGCCTGAAACAATAGCCAAGGAACTGATAGTCCCAAGATGTTTGGTTCCCTATAAAAACTAAAGATAACATCTTAACATATGTACCTGAGTTATTTTTCATAAACCTGGACCTCCAACAAATGGATACACTGGCACGTAGACCTCAGGTAAGGGAGAACTGAGGACTGAATTCTGACAACCATTCTTTGTTCTAGATTTCTTCCTGAGGGTCCTGGAGGAAGTCACACCCATGAGCCAGAGCTAACATTCTTTCTGCTGACCATAAATTATTAAACAAAGCTTCTCTTCTTTAACCAATTGCAAATCAGAAAATCTTTGAACCTGCCTATGACCTGTAAGCTCCTGCTTCAAGATATCCCACCCTTTCAGGCCATAACCCACGTGTAGCCTCCATGTATTGATTTATGATTTTGCTTGTAACTTCTGCTTTCCTGAAATTTACCCCTGTTTTTAAAAACCCTTACTTGCAAGTCATTGGGAAAGTCAGGACATAAGCTTTAGCTGCCAATTCTCCTTTCTTGGTGCCCTGCAAATAAATACCTTCCTTTCTTGCCACTTCAAACCTCAGTGTGGATGTCTGGCCTTACTGTGCCAGGCCAGTGGAGCCCAGTTTGATTCTATAATAGTACCATGAAGCCAAGGGAGCCATAATGAGTCAAGTTCTGGGTCCTAGCCTCCACATCAAGTCTTAGAGTGGGATTATTCCTCAACCAGGTGGTCTGGTCTCACTCTAGACAAGGCCTATGAGGTCCTGTGGGTTCAGAAGACCCCTCCCACCAAGGCCCACCTTTCCTGGATGCCTTCTGAAGGAGGTAAAAATTCTAGGTATCCTTTAAACACCTATGATGTCCTAGACCCAGACACAGAGCATGATGCTTTAGAGACCATTGGTGGATGCCACTTGTAGATACTGGAAAAGAGAGTTTAAGAACATATGGCAAAGACTAAATTCAAAGACTAAGCTGGGAACAAACCTGACCACCATGGCCAAAAGTAGGAACAGTCCCCAGATCTAGAGAACTGGGCACTTCAGGTGCCCAGGACCTGTGGTATTTGTGGAGAGGTGAGGACTTTGACCTGAATTTATGTGTGTATTAGTTCATTTTCACATTGCTATAAAGAACTTCCCTGAAACTAGGTAATTTATAAAGGAAAAAGGTTTAATTCACTCACAGTTCCACATGGCTGGGGAGGCCTCAGGAAACTTACAATCATGGCGGATGGGGAAGCAGGCACCTTCTTTCACAGGGTGGCAGCAGGGAGAAGAGTGTGAGCCTGTGAAGGAGGAAATGTCAAACACTTATAAAACTGTCAGATCTTGTGAGAACTCACTCACTATCGTGAGAACAGCATAGGGGAAACCACTTCCATGATCCAATCACCCCCCTCTCTCCACACATGGGGATTACAATTTCAGATGAGATTTGGGTGGGAACACAGAGCCAAACTATTTCAATGTGTCTTTGAATTACCAATAGTGATTGAGAAAGGCAGCCAGTAGGATCCTGCTTTTTATTCTCTTAATATTATTTCATGTATAGTCCCCCATGTCATTTCATATTGGAAACACAGTAGTTCTACCAACTATTACCAAAAAAAAAAGAAGAAATCCATGATTTATATGCACACAATTGTGCCACAGTACTACTCAGTGTGTCCTGGAAATGTGTCCACAAGATATTTAGCATCATGGTAAGTACATTGTACCACACTGAGGTGACAAATTTTCTTCAGCTGCGTTATGATCATCAATAGGGAGTTCACACATTCTCCCCACCCACATGGTTGGTTGCAGGACATGATCTTGTTGTTTTAAAGAGCAACCTGCCAATGAAAAAAATGATCACTTTTGACCCTTTCCCTCAAGATTCAACAAAACTAAGAATTGACAAACTGAAGTCTTTATTGGGTAAAATCTGTAAAATTACAGTGAGCTGACATTTGCTGAGCTTGGAATACATACTAAGAAATACAACCACCATGCAATATAAGCACCTTTATTATCCCTATTTTGTAGAGCAGGAAACCAAACCTTAAAAAAGGTTAAGTAACTAGGCTAGAGTCATCCAGTAAACAAATAGTGGTACCAGGACTCAAATCAAATCTTTCTGGGGTCAAGCCCACATGTATAGCCATTCTGCTCTTTCCTGGGAATGCACGTCGGATACCCTTAGGAATCTTTTCTGATGTTTAGGTTCATAGTGTGTTGGTACTGCACCCTGGTTTTCCTCTCTTCCGCAGTGTGCTCTGAGCAAAACAGTTCTTCCCATGATCGAGAGACTCTTTATCAGAATAATTGTATCATGACTACTCTGTTCCCTGGCCCTTCTGTCCTTAATCAAGTCAAGCTAGATAACCATATCAAATAGTGGATTCTGATTTTAAATTCACCACCCCCAGGAAATGGAAAGCCACCAATCTGTTTAGATCAGTGGTCTCCAAACTTTTTGGCACCAGGGATTGGTTTTGTGGAAGAAAATTTTTCCAAAGAGGGGTGGGGATGTGGGGATGGTTTTGGGATAAAATCGTTCCACCTCAGATCATCAGGGATTAGTTAGATTCTCATAAGGAGCACACAACCTAGATCTCTCAAACGCGCAGTTTACAATAGGGTTCGCGCTCCTATGAGAAATTAATTCTGCTGCTGATCTGATAGGAGGTGGAGCTCAGCCGGTAATGCTCACCTCCCCACCGCCCCTTACCTCCTGCTATACAGCCTGGTTCCTAACAGGCCACAGACCAGTATCTGGGGCCCGGGGGTTGGGAACCCCTGATTTAGATGATCCTATAGAAAAATCAGTTCTGCCCAGGCCTGACCCAGCTTGAAACCTGAAGTGGATGAAGGCACAGGCCTGAGGTAACATACCGTTTAGAGTCACTAAGATGTCACTAGAACCCATCAGAAGTTTCTCAGTGAAGTCAAAAGCATCCTCATGTGGAATAAAAGAAAATGCTTACCATGGAAGGAGCCCTTCTGTGATGTTCATTGGAACTGTAAGGTCCTCTGAGCTGGCCACACATGGTCAAGCCATCGTGACATTTTCCCCTCCCTTGTGATAATGTACTTTGTGATATTCCCCGTCCTTGTGAATGTACTTTGTAACATTCCTCCCCACCCTTGTGACAATACATCCTCCATGCCCTTGTGAATGTATTTTGTAACATCCATCCCCTACCCACAAAAAACTGCTCCTGACTCCACCGCCTATCCCAAACCTGTAAGAACCAATGGTAATCCCACCACCCTTCAATGACTCCTTTCTCGGACTCAGCCCACTTGCACCCAAGTGAATAAACAGTCTTGTTGCTCACACTAAGCCTGCTCAGGTGGTCTCTTATACGGACGTGAGTAACAGGAACTTGAATAACCATAGCTGTGCCACGAACCCTGGGGCCTTCCAGGTAATAATGCCTTAGGTCAGTTGAAATTCTTAAACTAAAGAGTAATTTATTTTATTATCTAAGTTGTAAACCTTTTATATACCTTCCAATAAATTTTCTCTCCCCTCCCCGCCCCTAAAAAGTCACAGAACAAAACTGAAATTAACATTGTAGAAAAGTGAAAAATGTTTTGGCAACATGAAAGTCCCAAAAAGAACTTTTAAAAACAATTTGAACAAGATTTTATAATTAAATACACATACATTTTCTCCATTCATAGGGACTATAAATGACTTATGATACTGAGTGGTAAATAATGGGAAAATAGTGGCATGAAAAATCACTTCAGACAGGTTAAAATATCGTATTAGATAATGGAAGCCATGTGTTCCAATGTCAAAGGGAGTTAACAAATAGAAATAGGGAAAGGTGAGAATCAACACTGTGGTTGGTGGAGTTGGGAAGGTAATCTCAAAGTATTCTGCCTACAAATTACTTACTAATTACAAATGGGGAAAATATTGATAGCAACTTTCATCATCAGTAATACATTAACATAATCAATAATGGAACAAGCTGATGTTGTGTGCCTCCTGATATGGCGCACAGACTAGGATACAATATCATGCCTGTCGTATTTCTGCCAAAAAATGTATAACCTGAATCTAATTATGCAGAAACTTCAAAGTAAAATTTAAAAATATCTTATAAAATAACTAGCCTTTACTCACAATTTTCAAAAATATATAAGACAAGGAGAGATAAAGAAGCTGTTACACACTATAAGAGACTAAAGAGACATGACAACTAAATTCACAAGATGCTCCTGGATTGGGTCCTGGGCCACGAAAAATAACAACCACAAAAAAACATTACTGGGACAATTAGAGCAATTCAAATCTGAATTTTAGGTTATAGTATTACATCAAAGTTATGGTTTATGATGTTGATCATTGTAGTGTGGTTCCGTAAGAAAAGTCCCTGCTTTTAGTATATACAAACTATAAAGAATTTGTGGCTAGCAGATTATAATATGTGAAAATTACTTTCAAATGGTTTAGGAAAACATAGAGTGAGTGAGAGCAAATGATAAAGCATATGGAATGAAACATTAACAATTGGTGAATCAGAATAAAGGGAACACAAGTGTTTCTTATATTATTCGTGTGACTTTTTTGAAAGTCTGAAATTGTATTAAAATAAAAATGTTTAAATGTCCTGTCTCACAGCATTCAATACATCTCTTTTAAGAACATAAAGAGTGTATACTTTCTTTTTGCTGCTGTCACAAACACATTAGCTTAAAACAACACAAATGTATTATCTTACGTGCCTTTTTCAGCTTCTAGAGGCTACCTGCGCTTCTTGGCTCATGGCTCCTTCCTTACCTCACTCTACCTCTACCTCAACCTCACATCTCCTTCCCTGATCCTGACTCTTGCCTCCTGCTTATAAGGACCTTTGTGAACACTTGTGTATAAGCCACAGAATGGTTGGCTTAAACCAGGGGTCCCCAACTTCTGGGCCACAGACCGGTACAAGTCCATGGCCTGTTAGGAACCAGGCTGAACAGCATGAAGCGAGTGGTGGGCCAGCCAGCATTACCGCCTGAGCTCTACCTCCTGTTAGATCAGCAGTCGCATGGTATTCTAATAGGAGAACGAACCCTATTGTGAACTGCACATGCAAGAGATCTAGGTTGTGCACTCCTTATGAGAATCTAAGTAATACCTGATGATCTGAGGTAGAAAAGTTTCATCCAGAAACCATCCCTGCCTCCCATCCGTGGAAAAATTGTCTTTCAGGAAACCGGTCCCTGGTGCCAAAAAGGTTAAGGACAAATGACTTAAACAACAGAAATTTATTTTCTCACATTTCTGGAGACTGGAACTAATCAAGGGCTGGTTTCCTCTGCGGCCTCTCTCGTTTGCTTTAAATGGTCATCCTTGTGGGCATGCACACAAGGTATCTCGTTTTATGTCCATATTTCCTGTCCTTACAAAGAAAACCAGTCAGGTTGACTTAGGATCCATCTTGATGGTCTCGTTTTAACTTAATCACCTCATTTAAGGCCCTGTTTCCAAAAATAGGCACAACCCGAAGTATAGGAAGTTAGGGCTTCAATATATGAATTTTAGGGGAATGCAGTTCATCCCACAACAGCCACATAAATATAAAGACACATATCTTTCTTATTCTCCCTCCTTCTCACTCCAACCACAGAAGAGGGAGGGCAGGAGAAGTGAAAAGGCAAGTCATGCCCTTCTTTACCTCAAGCCCCTTCCTGAAACTTACCCTGGCCTGGTAGTTTGAGAAAGAGAATGAACATCATATTGGATGTAAGATTTAGTTTTTAAACTACTCTAGATAGGAAAGCGCATTTTAATAATTAAAAGTAACCAGAAAACTATGAGATCTGCCCAAGATATTCTTAAGGGCAGGAAAGGGAGATTTCATGGAATATGGTTGAAAGAAATGATTGGAAAAAAAAAACCAAAACAGTTCATATTTCTGTTCTGTTGAGTGTAGACTATTGAATAAACTGAGCATAATATATGTTCATATGTAAAGAAGCCTGTGATATGTAATTTACTGATTAAAACAAATTGAGACTAATGATGCACATCATGATAATACTTAGATAAAAGATTGTGATAGGTGCCTACTGTTATTGGCTGCCAAGCACTCCTTCCCCTACTTTGTCTAGTAACCTTCTCCAGCAGTAGATTAGACATGTGACTCCAGCTGAGCTTCTCATAATACCTCACACCCTTGGCTGGAGTGGTTAATCAACAGGCTAAACCAATCAGAAACATTACCTGGGATTTTTCAAGCTGGGAGACCAACACCTCTTTTTACTTCAGTCATAAAGTTGTAAGAGACTCAGAGCCAGGAGGTCCTGGTGGCCACATCCTTGACTCATGGAAAGCCCAATGTGGGAGAATGAAGCCAACACACCTTGAGACATAGAGACGAGAGACAAAGAGAGTAATTCCTGGTGATGTTCTAGTCCTGGCTTCAATCATCTCTAAGGTAGGTAATTCTACTCGTATGCTTCCAGAATTTTGGTTATCCAAGCCAAGAAAATCTTTCTGCTTAAGCCAGTTTGCTTTGGTTTCTATCCCTGGAAACCAAAGAATCTTGAAAAAAAAATACGTGTTTATGTGGTGTAATTGTGTTTCATGGAAAATATCCGGAAAGATACATACTAAATTGTTAATAATGGTTAATTCTCATTAACATTCTGCTTCCCCCCACTGTTTCATATTCTTTATATTAATTGTTTGCTACATTTATAATAAAATATGTTTAGGAAAATGAGAACACAAACTAGTATACCACTGATGATAGTCAAGAAAAATGTATTCATATATAGTGAATAAGAATATAAAATTAATTTAGAATAAGAGACATTTCATTTAACATTTTTAAATGGTAAGCCACAGCCCTACAAAGATAAAGGGGCTGTTTCAATAAGTCATATACACAAAGAGCACTAAATATATACGGGACAACCAAATAATACTGATGCAAGAATGCAAATGTCCTCCCCTCCCAATATCATGGAAACCTCAGGATCTGCCTATGGGGTCACCTCTGAGATCTCTTATGTGCATAGACTCATCTGCTTCCCATGCAACACTGATATATTACTTGATCATTGTTGGTCCTTGTCTTAGCTACCTATGGCTGCATTACAAATGACCCCAAAACTTAGCAGCTTAAAAGAATAGGCATTTATTATCTCAGAGTTTCTGGGTGTCAGGAATGGGGGTATGGCTTAGCTAAGTGCCTCTGACTCGGGATCTGTCAAAGGCTGTGATCAGTGCGTCATCTAGGGCTGCAGTCATCTCAGGGCTCAACCGAGGAAGGGTCCTTTTCCAAAGTCACTCACTTGGCTGCAGGCAGGCCTCAGGTGCTTGCTGGCTATTTGCTTGGGACATTAGTTACTTGTGATCTGGGCTGTTCATAACATGACAGTTCACTTTCCCAAAACTGAGAGAGAGACAGAGAGAGAGAGAGAGAGAGAGAGGAAAGCAAGATGGAAATCATAGTCAACCAGGCCTGATTTTGCCCTCAGTGGGACCTTTGGCAATATTTAGAGGCATTCTTGGTTGTCATGACTGTGGGAAGGAGAAGGGAGGTACTACTAGTATCCTGTTTGTAGAGATCAGGGATGTTGTTACACATCCTACAATGCACAAGATAGCCCCCTACAACAAAGAATGACCTGGCCAAAATGTTAAAATGCAAAGTTGAGAAGCCCTGACCTTGAGTGTTGAATGTTTGCAGAGCACATTATGTACATTCCCCCGATCCTCATACGACTCTATAAGGTAAGAGTTATTATCTCTTCCTTTTATTGCTGGGGAAACTGAGGCTTACAGGAGTTCAGTGATTTGCTCTAAGCAAGCAAGTAGGGAGGCTGGATTTGAACGAAGGTTTGGTCTCATTCCATTGCCAGGCTCTTTCAGTGTGAAGCAGGAACAGAGAGAGGTAAGAAAAGGAACAAGCTCTGGGAGAGGGGAGGGGAGAAATGCCCTCTCTGCCAGGAAATGTTCCAGATGCCATTCTTGTCACCTCATTTGAAACTCGCAATGAGGCAAGAACATAAGCCTGAGCAGACTCTGTTCTCTGGGAGAAGACAGTTTGGCAAGGTCCTGGTTTGCATCATTGTTGAGCTGGAGCTGTGGATTGCTATGGTTCCTGGAAATCCACAGTGTCCACACTACCGCACCCTCTCCCTTCTTGGGGCCCCAGCTGGGTCCGTATGAATCACTTGTGACTACTCGGAGGAGCCATGCTGAGCTCCCCTCCATTCTGCTTTCAATACGGTAGGCCTGGCCTCCTTGGTGCCCAGGGACACACCACCAATAAGAGCACATTGTGAAGCCATCTGATAAGTACATTTCACATTTCTTGTGATTTCACTCTAATTGTGTTCCCCACCCTACCTTCCCCTTTTAAGACTTTCAGAATTATTTCCTTCTGATCCCCTTGGTCAGAATTTGAACATTTCATTTCCCAAATGTCATTTTGAGATAGATTCTCTATCATAATTATGCCCTCCCACAGTACCTTCCAGATGGGGATTCAGGATTCACCTCTTGATTTAAAGGGTTTGTTGTTTTTGGTTTTGGTTTTGGTTATGAGATGGACTCTTGCTCTGTCACCCAGGCTGGAGTGCAGTGATGCAATCTCGGCTCACTGTAGCCTCCGCCTTCTGGGTTCAAGCAATTCTCCTGCCTCAGCCTCCCGAGTAGCTGGGATTATAGGTGCCCGCCACCATGTCTGGCTAATTTTTGTATTTTTAGTAGAAACAAGGTTTCACCACGTTGGCCAGGCTGGTCTCAAATTCCTGATTTCAAGTGATCCGCCCGCCTTAGCCTCCCAAAGTGCTGGGATTACAGGCATGAGCCACCATGCCCAGCTTTAATTTAAAGGGTCTGAATAGGACTTACTCCTTCTAGAAAGGGAACACGCAAGTCCATTTTGAGGAGGTGCTAAAAAAAACAAACAAACAAAGAAGACAAAAAGTAACAAAACAAACAAACAAAAAACAGCAAGAAGCTGTGAGTGACACAAACTTTTAGAGGATTTGTATTAAAAATTTTCAGGTTTGCAGGCACTATGAAAGCTCTTAGTTCTTATTTAAAGTTTTACATAAAAGAAAAATTTGGCAGGGGGAAATAGTTTTCTCCACCCAGGGGCTGTAAAAATGAATGAACATCTATCTCCTTAGTTGAGAATCTGTAGGTCTATGCCTGCTGGGATTTCAAAGGGCATACATTCTTTGGCCAAATATGACCTTGGCATATAACCAATCTCATAGAAGCATTAGTTGTTGCAGCTTGAGTCTGTGTTTGAGTGACTAATGTCATCTAACCTTGTTCTTACCATGACCTAAACTTTGGAGCAGTTCTTCAGCTGAACTTGCGGTGGATCTTGTACAAAATTATACAAGCTTCCTCAGTCCTTCCACTGTCAGCTGGTGTCCTGCAGGCTGCATCTAGAAACAGACAAAAGCTGGTCTGAAAACGGCAGTTACCAAGTAACAAAAATGAGTGGGGCCTTTTAAATTCAACAGGAAAACATAGTCAGCAAAACCACACGAAAAGAACAAATCAGGTGACATCTAGTAGCCTGCTCCTTCTACCAGGTTATTTACAGTTTCTGACTGGTTGGCATGGATTAGTTCTCTGATTCGGGTAACAAGTTAGTTATTGAATTACCAGGATTTTGTTTTGACAGAAATTTTCTTTCGGAGTTACCTTTTTTGCCCCCGAATCTTTTTGGTTTCTTGCTATCGTATACAGAAATTCATTACATAAGGATTTTCAAATATTTTTGGAAATGGCCACAGTAAGAAATTGATTTTATACTGTGACAACACATATACACACACACATACACACACACACACACACACATACACACACACACACACACACTTGAAAAACTAAGAGAAAAATTCTACAGAAAGTATATTCACTCTTACTATGTATGACTCACTTTAATATTTTCCATTTATTTCCTTCCAGACTAGTCTAGTCTGGTCTGTTAAAAATGTTTTTGGCTGCCTATTAAATTAATTTCACAACCCATGAAAGGAACATGTCCTTCAGTTTGAAAAATATTATATTACTTGAACTGTGGTTTTAAAATGACAATTTATAGCATTCTGATGAAATTCAAAGTACAACTAGAAAGTTAATTTAATCAGTTTCCAGGATCGTTCCTGTGGTATCTGTAATTTTGCTTATCCAACTCCTCAGTGAAATTGTAGTGCACTTATAGTGTCACTCTTTTCTGTTTCAATTCTGATGGTTATATGTGAAAACTTTGCATTTACATCAGTCTCCTTTCTACGTCGTCAAACAGACAGGTTCTTTGGAGCTTCTTCCAGTGTTATACCCAGGAGGTTGGGAACACTGGAGAACATCGTGCCACTTGGCTGTGGCTGGGGTGTATGCAGAGACAAAGGAGTCCATGCTGGAAACAGCATGCCAAGGAAGTGCCAAGGCTTAATCAGAGCCATCAACCTGGAATCAGCACCAGGGAAAGACAGGGTAGCCAGCTGTAAGCCAAGTAAGATGGAGACCGTGAAAGTCATGGCCAGAAGGAAAAGGCAGTGGAGTATAAGGCAGTTCTGAACCAAAGAATAAAAAGCTATGAGGGCTCTTTATTCTGTTCTATGGCTCTGGTTAGGCGCATGCTTCAGATGCTTGAAGAGGAAACACCAAAGCTCTTTCCCAGAGCATTGCACTAGAACAAACTTTCACACTCACCCATAATAATTAATCCCATGAGCTATTTTCCCTTAAGAATCTGATATTAAGTTAAAGTTGTATAGTTCTTCTCACCCAGATTACATAGTGGCAAATGCCAGACATGACATTGTTTCATCTATAAATATGTCAGTATGTACACAAAAATGGTTTTTTAAAAATGAAACCCCAAATCCATTATCACACCTAAACATTTTTAACAATGATTTCTGAATACTATTCAATGTTCACTTAATAGTATTCATATTTCCCTATATATTTTTTGTTTGCTTTTACATTTTGTTTACTCTAACAAGGTTTTAAATTATGAGGGCCATACATTTTAATTCATTTAATGCATTTTAATACATTTTAATTGGTTCATTTGTCTCATTTGTCTTTTTTCATTTGTAACTTCTTTTTTTTTTTTGAGTAGTTAAAAGGTAAAATCTAAAACTTCTTTAAATAACGAGATTTTTTTCCAAGGAAATGCAAATTGTTTATTTTGTTTACCAAAATAAACTTGTTTACCAGATGAGAAAAATAACTCCTGGCCTCTGCAAATAGGAAGAAAAGCTTGCTTATGGTGATAGGAGATCCAGGGTGATGAAAACTAGGCCTACCTCACTGGGCTCCATTGTTCCTGAAATCTCCTTCATTGGACTCACTTTTTTATACTTCAGAAGAGCCTCTTTTTAAACACAACTGCATTAAATTCCCTTGCTGCCCACCTTCTACTAAGAGGATATCTGTTAATCTCTGTATGGATCTCCAGTTTTTTGCCAGCACAATGTCTATAAATGATGGCCCAAAGGATGACAAGTGTGGTGAGTCATTCAAGAGCCAGTTCTATTCAGCAGAGTTTTAATGTTGAATGCATTAGCTCTCTTCTAATTCACATAAAGTTGATAATCATGGATTTATTGCTTTTTATGTGATGGTACACACCAGGATAGGATGCCAGTTTTTCTATTTCCAGAAGGTGTTTCCCACATTCACTGGAATAAACTAACTTTCTAATATGGTTTGGCTGTGTCCCCACCCAAATCTCATCTTAAATCATTCCCCACTTGTCTTGGGAGGGACCCAGTGGGAGGTAATTGAATAATGGGGGCAGTTACCCTCATGCTGTTCTCATGATAATGAGTGAGTTCTCATGAGATCTGATGATTTTTATAAGGGGCTTTACCCCTTTTGTTCAGCACTTCTCTTTCCTGCTGCCATGTGAAGAAGGACGTGTTTGCCTCCCCTTCTGCCATGACCGTAAGTTTCTTGAGGCCTCCCCAACCATGCTGAACTGTGAGTCAGTTAAACCTCTTTCCTTTATGAATTGTCCAGTCTCAAGAATTTCTTCATAGCAGCATGAGAGTGAGAATGAATTAATACAATTTTCCATCACCATTCAACAGCCATTTCCTACCCTTCAAAGATTATACAGCATGTCATTAGATATATATATCTATATATATATCCAAGTGTATATATATAAATATATACATATCCAGATATATATATCTAAATAAATATATTCAGATAGATAGATAGATAGATAGATAGATAGATTTTTTTTTTTTCAGAGTCTCACTCTGTTGCCCATCTAGAGTTCAGCAGCACAATCTTGGTTCACTACAACCTCCGTCTCCCAGATTCAAGCAATTTTCTTGCCTCAGCCTCCCGAGTAGCTGGGATTTCAGTCACATGCCACCACACCTGGTTAATTTTTATATTTTTAGTAGGGACAGGGTTTCACCATGTTAGTCAGACTGGTCTTGAACTTCTGACCTCAACTGATCTGCCCACCTCAGCCTCCCAAAGTGCTAGGATTAGAGACGTGAGCCACTGTGCCTGGCCTGTTATTATATTGTATTTCTAAGCTAACAAGTATTTGGAAACTATAAACTGTAGTTCTTGTTTTCTCTTTTTCCTTTGTCATGTTATTATTCCTTTATCTTCGCCTGGATTTCTGGGTGACATGAATATCTAGAACTATGTCCAAAAGTAAAAATGCCATGTGACAGCGACCCACAATGTTGTGACCATGTCAATTTTTAAACCATCTTTATTGAGGTATAATTCACATAATGTAAACTGTACCCATTTTAAGGGTACAGTTCAATTATTTTTGACAAATGTATAATTTGTGAAACCTCCATCCTAGTAAAGACAAATATAGAACATTTCATCACCCAAAAAGTTCCCTTATGTCTCTCTGCAGGCATCCACCCACGCCTGGCTCCAGGCAACCACTGATCTGTTTTCTATCAATAGAGATTAATTGTGCCTGTTCTGGAGTTTGATATAAATGGAATCATATGGTATACACTCTTCTGTGCCTGGTTTCTTTAGCTCAGCATAAGCCTCTGACATTTATCCATCTTATTGTGTATGTTGATACTTGTTCCTTTTTATTGCTGAAAATCATTCAATAGCTGTACCATAATTTGTTTATTCATTCCCCCTTTTGATGAACATTTGGATTATTTTAGTTTTTGGCTATTTTAAGCAAAACTGCTAAAACAAATGTGTACAAGCCTGTGTGGACATATGCTTTCAGTTCTCTTGGGCAAATACCTAGAAGAGAAATTGATGGTAAGCATATGCATAACTTTATAAGAAACTACCAAAGTGTTCCCCAAAAAGATTGTATCATTTTACATTAATTCTGGTTGCTCTAGATCCTCACCAACTTTTGCTGTGGTCAGTCTTTTCAACTACAGTCATTCTAGTGGGTTTGTCAGTGAATGTCCCTCTCGTTTTAAATTGCATTTCCCTAATGATGAAAGATGAGCATGTGGTCATATGCTTATTGGCTTATCTGTATGTCTTCTTCTATAGTGTCCAAATCTGCTCTTTTTATTGGGTTGTTTGACTTCTTACTATTGAGCTATAAGAATTATTTTTATATTCTGGATATAATCATGTGTCAGATGATGTATTATAAATTTTTGTCTCCAGTCTGGAATCAACTTCCAACAGTATAATTCCGTTTACCTACCAACCCTTGTTCTTCATGGTATCATTGCCATATCTTTTATTTCCACAAATGTTGTAAAAATCTCATTAAAACGTTATTAATTTTGCTTCAGTAGTAGGTTAACTTTTGAGAAAATTATGAGAACAAATATTTTCTTGTAAATATACCCTCTTATTTACCATTTCTAGAGCTTGTCTTTCCTCCCTTAAATATGACTTTCCTTCTGTATCATTTCCTGTTAGCCTAAATAATTTAGCTTGTCTCATGTTGCAGGTCTGTTAGTGATGAATTATTTAAGCTTTTACTTATCTGAAAATGTCTTTATTTTGCCCTAGTTATTGAAATATATTTTCACTGGATATAGAATTGTGGGTTAACAAGGTTTTTCTTTGTTTCTTCTTTGCTTTTGTTCCTCACTTTAAACATGCCATTCTTAAGGCTCTACTTATTTTTATTCAAATTTGTTCATTGCTGTGTTTCACATCAGAGAAGACTTTCAGTTCTAGAGTGAACTGAATGTGGAGTTCAACGTGGAGATTTTCCTAGGCAGAAAGACAACAATGTGAGGTATACCTCATGAGTTTCTCTTAGGGATCATGATTTGTGTTGCCTTTTTTCCTGATGTTTGACAATAGCTGCTTCATATATAGACATACATATGTCTCTCTCTCTCTCTCTCTCTCTCTATATATATATATATATATATATATATATTTCCATTTATCTGCTGAAATTCCCTATCTACTTACTCACTAAGACATAGTTTCATTGATTTCTTTTGTTCTTGACTGTGGATCACATTTTCCTGTTTCTCTACATATCTAGTAATCTTTTATTATATACTGGGTATTGTTCATAATACATGGTAGAAACTCTGCATTCTGTTATCTTCTGAGAAATAATCTTGTTTTTGTTCTCACAGGCAGATCGGTTTCTGACTGACCACCTTGAACTTGTGTAGGTTTGGCTTCATACTTTGTTGGGGTGGATATGTGGAAAGCTCCTCAACTGTGCATCTTGTGAAAGATTGGTATTAGGCTTTTGTAGAGAAGATTGAGAAAGCAGGCTTTACTCTAAGGCATGGGGCATTACTCTTAGGGTGTGGCCCTTGTGGTCTCAAAGCTGGATTCTTGAGGTGGTAACAAGATGTTAATGATGTCCCTGCACTGTAGCTGCGGAGGATCTCCAGCATTCCTTACTTCTTCTCAACCTTTACTTTCTCTGTTCTTATACCCAGTTGTGTAGCAGTTGCTCTCTGGTAAGCCTTGTGCAGTCTTGCCCTGAATACGATTGTAATCCTCAGCCAAAAACTTAGGGAGAAGTCCCTTCAAGACCTCCCCACTATTCTGTGCTGCTTCTCGACTCTAGTGCCCTACTGTGTAGACTCCAGGCACTTCAGATACCTCAAACTCTGATCTAGGTTTCCTCAGCTCAAGAGGACTACTGTACTTTCGTTAAATCACAGCTCCCTGCACCGTGGCTGGGAAAATGTCCCTAGGCAGAAAGCTGCACCAGCGTGGGACTTAAACCTCATGAGTTTCTCTCAGAGATCGTGGTTTGCACCACCTGTTTTCCATTGTTTGACAATAGTTCCTTCATACATTTTGTCCAGTCTTGTGATTGCTTACCACAGGAGGAACAATCCAATACCAGTTATTCCATCATAGCCAAAAGCAGAAGTTCACCAGGATTTGAAAGAAAAATAAAACAGGTCAGGCGTAGTGGCTCATCCCTGCAATCCCAGCACTTTGGGAGGCCGAGGCAGGCAGATCGCTTGAGGCCAGAAGTTCAAGACCAGCCTGGCCAACATGGCGAAACCCCATCTCTACTAAAAAAAAAAAAAAAGAAAGAAAAAGAAAAAAAATTAGCTGGGCATAGTGGTGCATGCCTATAGTCCCAGCTACTCAGGAGGCTGAAGCACAAGAATCGCTTGAACCCAGAAGGCGTAGGTTGCAGTGAGCCAAGATCTCAACACTGCATTCCAGCCTGGGTGACAGAGTGAGACTCTATCTCAATAATGATACTAATGACATTTCCTGAATCTCTTCCATATTCTACCTCCAGTTTCCCAATCCTATAAAATTCATATTTATGGACCATAATAGGAATGTAAATGCATTAATTCAGTAAGGAGTTTAACATACTAAACTTTCCAAACTAAGCCAATTAGACCACTTGGCTATTTGCAAACACTCTACTGTTCTGAGATTGGTCATTCAGGCTGAACATTTAGTCAATAAGCCTTTCTCTACTACCCCTGCCCCATACAGTCTATTTGAACTGGGCTGTAGCTTCTTGGACCACTTATTGGGTCTGTTTTCAACTTTGATGAAAGGGGAGTCTAGATAGAAAAAGTGTTTGAATAGCCCACTATTTTTGTAGAGCGGGACAGTTAAAGTTCTATCAAAATGTCAGGGAGAATCAGCAAAAGAATGACTCTATCTCATATTTGAATAGTGAATATCTTATTTGGGCCTCTCACTAATCCTCTGAAAAAGGCAATAAGCTGTTATTGCTCCCATTTTGCAAGTGACGAAACTCAGAATCAATTCAGTTAATTGAGTCATCCAACATCACACAGGTAGACGATGTCAGAACTCAGAAAGGCAAAGTCACTGTGAATAAATGTAACAGTTAATTCCCTGTACATGGACACCTCAGGCCAGCTCTGTGAATAGGCAGAATACATGGCCAAGTATGAGGTACAATTTGAGAGATGCCAAATCACTCATTCCCTCGCTAATCACAGGCCTAAAATTTCAGCGTTACTCATTCATTTTAGCCTGAGCCATCGATGACCTGTTAAAATGGAAATCTAATTACCTTCCACGTGTACAGCAATTCACAATTTTCCAAAAGTGTTCTATGTTTAATAATAATAATACCTAACATTCATGATGGGCACTTTTATGTGGCAGGCACTGTTTTAAGTGTTTTGCATATATTGACTATTTTTATCTACACCATAATTCTATGGGAGGGGTACTATAATTATCTCCATTTCACATATGTGGAAACCAAAGCTTATAAAGATTAAATAACTTGCCTAAGGTCACACAATCAGAAAGTGGAGAAGGTAGGATTTGAGTCTGGATTCAGAGTTCTTGCTTTTAACCATTAAACTTTTTGTTTGCTGTGCCATTTGATCCAGTTCAAAATCCTACAACATAAGGGCATCGTTAAACCACCCTTTACAGATGAACAAACGAAGACCCAGAAAATTTACATGACTTTCCCAATGTTCCCCCAGCTAATTATTGATTAATCCTGAAAATCATAACTCCTAGTTAACTCTTTCCAATATACTAAACCAAAAGAACTACTAGTTAAGTCATTATCAGCCAAAAGAGAGATTGGAGCAAAGACAGTTTCATTTTGATGAGAGATAATAAGATGTTCTGAGCAGCTAAAAGGCAGCTTGAGAATTTTCCAGCCTTTAGATGATAATAGGAAATATTAATTTCATTTTACAAATATTTGCTGATTCCCTAACTACATTCCAGGCACCATTCTCAGTGCAGGAACACATCTATGACCAAAGAAACAAAAAATCCCTGCCTTTATGGAATTTACATTCAAATGGAATGTAAAAAAAATTACTGGTGGTACAGAAGAATTATACTGAAAATAAAGAGGTACAATGTGAAGCAGAATTGACAGCAAATCCAGCTGGAAATATTTTTTCAAATCTACTCCTTCAGTAACTCACTTATTTTACACATGCTTCTTCTAGGAAACAACCCACTGATATGTGAAACGTAGGCAATATTTTCAAAATACAATGCCAAATTTGTTGGTGATGGTATAAATTTAAAACTCTTAAAGGGAGAGATGAGTTTTCCCAAATAAGATAGGACTAGTTGGAGCTGTAAAGGCACAAACTTTATGACATGTTTGAGTAAATAAGATCTTTGAGAAAGTTGCCCAGACTGAAACAACAGAGAGTTGCAATGTATCAACAAAATCTTCTAAGATTCTTCCCTTTTAAAGTCTACTTTTAGGTTATCAAAGGTTCTCACCACTAAAAAGTAGAATACTGGCAGGTAGAACAGGTGGGATCATTGATGGGAAAGAAGACTAATGAACTATCTTTAGTTCTATGCAAACTACCTTCACCATCATCATTTTAATAGAGGTCTGGCTTCTCCAGCTCTCTACTTGGATTTACTCTAACCAGTTGGTTGCAGTTGACCAGGGACAGATTCTTAGTTCACAACAGAAAAACCTCTGCTTTGATTCTTTAGCCTGAGTTACTAGACAGCAGCAGTTACCACTCTGAGGGATCCAGCTCTTGCTTTTATCAGCAGTTCTTAATCATGCCTGGCAGGCAAGAACCTCCACAAAAAAAAGATTATTTTTCCCCCTCTCTCTTGCTGGCCCCATCCACACCAATTTTTGTAAGATCTCTCTAGGAACCACACTTAACTTTCCAAGGGATTGATGAATCCCTATACCACTTCGTTCTTAAGATTCAGGAAAGTGTTCCCCTCACCCAAGACAGCCTGAAATTGCAAAGGGTTTCACTCTTTTAGCCTAAGACACTGTTTTAAATTGAAATGCAAATCCAGTCCTGTCATTGACAAGTTTGGGTGAATGAAATTGTCCAATTATTTCCACTGGAAAGGTGTGTGTGGTAGAGGTAGGGAGAGGTGAGAAGAAGTGCACCGGGCAAGGAAGGGAGAAGCAGGAAAAGGAAAAAGTATTGCAAAAGGAGAAAGGAGTCTGGGAAGGGAAGCCAGGACCACTGATGGCAGATCTGTCAGCTCCTTGATTTCCCCAAGGGCTGGTCTTGTACTTGGCAACTAAACCATTGTCTTTCACTAAACACAGCCTTAGTAGTAGCCTCTTGCTGTTCAGCCATGTAAATCAGAAATGGGAACTGGAGGTCAAGAGGGAGGCCAGTATGGGGGTCGGTGGGATACGCTGCCAAGGTCTGTCTTGGAGAACAAACGGCCAATTACCCTCCAGTTATTGGGACTGCTACTGGCACTCTACCTTCAGCCCTTTGTGGGGATTGCCTCTGCTGAAGGAAATTACCTTGACCAAGATCACACCTAGACCTGCTTCAGTTCTATTGATTTTTCTTGTCATAATGATCATTTATGTTTCCTTTTTTCTAGATACAGATGAATCAGGGTTTTGAAACCAGGCAATATCATATTCTTTTCAGTTTGCTTCCAGATGTCCTCCCAAAGATGACCAGCCAGGCTTTGTGGTAAAGCTATTTACTAGGTCAGGGTGACTTTAGGACTTCTGTGAGCATATCTGATAGTTTAACGTTCATGCTCATAATCAAAATTTGAATCATTGTATTTCTTCACACTCCACTTTATATTCACCCTCACTGACACTCTGCTGCTGATTTTCTTGTGAGCTCTGTGATTATCTTCACTGATTGACTTTTCACTGCCTCAAACAAGTTAATATCTCCTACAAACTTAGAAGGTTGACTGCAGATGTCCTTTGCCAGTGTGTTCCTGATCATAAGGAATAACTAGTTGTGCTCTGATCCCTTGAGATTTCATTATTTCGGACTCCATTATGTGCTCATATTCCTACCTTTTGTTTTTTGTCTTTAATTTATATGTTTTTTTTCCTTTGCAAAGTAACCCCACAAGTTCCATGATGATGTGTGTTTGTAACTGATATAATGTGGTAGTAACCATAGGGCTACCCTGAGATATACGCTGATTTAGAGATTTCATGGGTGTATAAGCCAGTCACTGTTTGATTAGTTCTTGGCCAAAAGAACTGGGAAGGCATGGGCAACAATATGCCTAAAGCAGAATCCAGGGCCTTTTTAAGTCCAGGCTAAGTTCAATCCAGTCTTTTGCCTCAGTCAGCTCTGCAGTGAGTTCTGAACTCCTTCATTGGCCCTAAACATGTTCCACTTTTTAGTTATGACCTGAACAAGTCCAGTGTCCTGGGTATGGCCTCTTTAGCTTTCCTTAGGTTGAATTCATTCCCTACAGATTCTAAACAGACTCAGAATGAGAACCATCCACAAAGGATGTGGTGAAATTAACACCTATGGACGAGTCATCTTAGGAAAACAAAATCAATAACAGACTTCCAGTGTAGACAGGAACTTCTACATTGTAAGATGTCAATGTGTAAAACATCATTGTTGCATTCAAGATGTGATGAATTTGTAAATCCAGAGTTACTTTATGGATGTATGTTGGACAAAATCTTGAGATTCCGTAACTTACTAGAGACTGTGAAGAATAATGTTGGCATAATTTATAACATCACAAGGAAAAAAAAGCACCTATTTTCTCATATTGATACATGAAGAACTGGAAAAGAAGGCATCTTATAAGGTATGAATTTAAAGTCTCTATTCTTCCTGGCTGTGAATCACATCTCTAAATATAGATTCGCGTATGTGTAAATGCACACAATTGTAGCATCTTCCCTGTTGACTCAAAGGATTTTATTTCAAGTTTTTATTTCTAAGAAGTCACTGTTCTTTCCTATTCCTGTATGCCTGAGTCACCCCACCCCCACCCCCTTTGCTCCCTGTAATATCACAGGGACAGATTTACACAATTCAAGTACAGGGTACTTTTAGAAACAAGCTGCTACTGAAATTTAGCCCTCCTAATGAGAATCGAAACACCATATCATATTTGAAGACAAAGCTCCTCATCTAGTGATTATTGGTAAGGCAGCATGCTATTTACACATCATGAATTATGGGTGTTGAAAACTTAAGTGGGATCCAATAGTTTGCTGTTGAAATTTTCTAAACACACTATAAACCTATTCAGGTCATTGGTAACAACAGACTAGATAGACAGATTTAGTTTACATATTTGGATATTTTCTTGGTAATCTAACTATGCTTAAAATAGACTGCATGTCGTGAGCTGAGATCCGGCCACTGTACTCCAGCCTGGGCGACAGAGTGAAATTCCATCTCAAAAATAAAAAAAAATAAAAATAAATAAATAAATAAAATAGACTGCATGTCATCTATTTATATTTATGTGTTAATATCACTCCATAGGACACCCAGTGCTCCAACACTCAGCCATGTGACTAAGTGTTGAGAAGTTGGCAATCCAACTACTGTACTGGGGACATGGCAAAGTATATGGTAGTATTGTAACAGTAAAGTTAGACCGGCCACAGGAAGCATTCAGTGTTGAATTTAAACAAGTCTATAGACAGGAAATTTTCAGAATTGTGAGTACCAAGGACATCCTGCCGGTCTATAAGATTAACTTCACCACTAAGCCTAAGTCATGAATACTCACAAGGACCAGGCATTAACATCTTTTTAGATGTTAGCACTAACATGTCACCACTCTAGGCAAATCCAGCCCCTACCCTACCCCTGTCCTAGTGAAATAATAAAAAATCTGGACTCATAAGTTTATATAGGTTAATGGCAGGATAAAGAACAGAACTTAGTTCTGGGATTCTTACTTTTGGCTAAAGCACGAGTGTCATGAGGATTTCTTCCTTGTTCCTTCCCAGAAAGTAAAGTTACCAAAAAAAAAAAAAAAAGCTAAAGAACTACGAATTAATCTGTGACTGTGCATTATTAATAAAATTACAGTGGGATTTATGATTCACATTTTGTTCCACTTCTTGCCATTTAGAAGCTTTCAACGATCATTCCTGGTATTTTCTAGTGTCTTATATGCTAAATGATGATAGTTATTATTTTCTTTCTTTCCTTCCATCCTTCTGTTACTAGTACTTACATGATTTTTATGTGATTTCAAATTGCCAATTCTATTTAGGAAAAGATTCACACAGAAAACTTTGTTCCAATATGAACGTTATTGTTACACTCAGCTGTGTGTTCTTCTGTCATGTTCTGAATATAGCTGAAGAGACTGAGTGTCTATCAGCATCTGGTCTGCACAGACTGCCAAACTATAGTGTTATTGCAAGGGTCTGGAGATCAGAGTAAATGAAAACATTTTCCCTTTTCAGTTTCATTTATTACCCAAATTATTCAAAAAGAAGGAAGGAGGTCCACATTCTTCACATTTTAAGAGTACAAAATAGATGATTTATAAAATTAACTAGTTCCTTGATATGGTCTTTATCAAAAGTTAATTCTTTTCAGCCTCTACAGTGTTACGTTACTATCTTTCAAACTAGGAAACATTTGTGTGTTGTGTTTGTTTTAAGTTTACTCATGTCAAAAAAAGAAAGTTCTATTGAGTCCTGGCATTTGTCCACAAACAGGGAAAGATATAGTTTCTCCTTGTTTCCCTTACCATTCACATAGTTACCATCAAAATTCTCCTCTTTGTTCAGAACCTAGAAGGCTATGTCCTAGATAACTTTCTGAATTTTTATGCCTTTTACTTGGTATAAATTTGCAGTCCTTGGGAGATGTCTTTTGATCTTTTTGCCTGATTATCTTTCCATGAGAAGTGGAGTATATTCCAGAATTCTTTGAAATCCTCTATATTTCTTTCCCTTCCAGAAACACTTCTTTCAGATTCAGTCCCTTGCAACTATCAACTTCACATGCCAAATATAAGTGCTTCCAGCCACCTCACAGTATCAGAAACTGCAGTTCTATGTGGGGAGAAGGGAGAATGTACATGAGTCTGGTACCCTGAAAGTAGTTCTTGTACAATAGGGGTGATGTCTCCCTCTCTCTCTATCCCCCAGTCACCCACCCATCCCCACACCCCCATTCCCCCCCAACACTCTTGTCCCAGGGTCAAATGCTCCTGTCTATGGAGTAAGGGGAGTAGCCCCATGCTTCTGCCTCTTAGCTTCATTCCAAATAACATTAGTTGATAAACTGATAGTGTTAGTAACTTGTAAGAGTCACTTTTTGAATTTTCTTGGTGGTGAATAACCCAGAAATCCCTATTAAGCATTTTCAGCAGGAGACTAACTTGACCAGATTCATATTTTCAAAAGACTACTTAGACAACAGTGTAGGAAATGAGTTTGAAGTGGGTTAAGAATGAAAGCAGGAAGCCAAATTAGGAGGAGGTGTACGAATCCAGGAGAACAATAGTAAGAGTTGGACTGGGAAGCAGCAGTAGAGATGGTGAGGAGGTGACAGATTTATGAGACATTTGTGAGGTAGAATGGACCTGGAAAACTCTTCCCGTGGTAAGTAGGCCAGTTCAAGGTAAACACCTGTGACTGTGCTAAATGGGGAAATTGGATGATTCTATGTGACTTCTATGAGTAATATGAATTTTAAACTGTTTAATTTATTGCAAAAAGGATGCCACTGTAGTAGACAAATCAACATTCCTTCCTAAATGTGTTTACAAGTAATTTTTCTGTTTGTTATCAATCCTTGAATATCATGTTTATTTAACTATGTCACAGCCAGGTAAATTTTTAGGCAATTTCTTCATTTTATGCAAACGAAGAGTGAATAGTATTAGTTTGCTTTAAATGGATATTCAAAACTGGAGAAATTACAGGATCTGGTGGTGCTGTCATCTGGATTGCCGCCTAGTGACCAATATTTTGCACAGCAGACAAGGTACCCTGAGGATGTCACAATCAAGAGTCACTTTGCTACTAGAAATTCATGTGTGTCAGTATCTTCATAGACTACTACAAAAGCTGAATGCTTGCCAAGTGTAATCCAATTCACTTACTCTGTGATTTTAGGCAAGTAACTTCATCTCAGTGGGCCTCAGTTTCCAAATCCATAAAGTGAGCACTAGTTCATTTCTAAGGTGGTTAAAAATCCTCAATAGTTCAAAGGCTCATCTTCGTTGCAGACAATCAGAAACAATTATCCAGGATAAGACACATGTCTTTTTGCTTTACTTTGTCACCGAAATCAAATATTGTATAGCCAGCTTAAGCTTCTTGAATGACCTCAGATTTTGAGAGCTCACATTCAGCACAACAGTTTAATCTCATTTCAAGTTCCCCAATATATAGACATTTTGAAGTAATTGTCTATATTGTTAACCTCAGTGATTTTTTTCTAAGAGCCAAATTAAATAATAAAATAATATTATGTCACTATTTAAGACACTCCTATTGTCTTTATAGGCCACAGCAGTCATCTCCAAGACTTAGATTATTTATCTGATTATTTATCCTTGTCAGAAAAAAGATGAACATGCAACTCCTGTGTTTTTTTCTGTTGATAGGTAATGTGCATGGATAACCAGAATGAAATAGTAATACATAATAAAACATAAAAACAGAAATATTTAAAGAATGAGCTAATCATGAAATAACAGAATGTTATCTTATTAAGTGATTTTGGAAAAAGAAGCATTTGGCTCATAAAATAATATCTTGATCTTTTAAAAGAGATTTTAAAATAAGAAAAAAGTATTTTGAACTTACCCACATAATTACCATGTTAGGTGCTCTTTGTTCCTTTGAGTACATCTAGACTTCCATCTGGTTTTATTTTCCCTCTACCTTGAAAGAATTCTTTTAAGATTTCTTATAGCACTAGTCTACTGATTGTAATTTTTTTCAGTTTTTTTTTATGCCTGCAAAAATTCTTTATTTTGCTTTCATTTTAAAAATCTTTTTGCTGAGTATAGAATTCTAAGTTGACAGAGTTTTCTTCTTTCAGTACTTCAAAGATGTTATTTCACTGCCTTTTTTTCACTTGCATTATTTCCAACAAGAAATCTGCTGTCATTTTTGCTTTTGTTCTTCTTTATTTAATGGGTGTTTTTACTCTTGCTCTTTGTTTTAAGACTTTTCTCTTTATCACTTGTTTTAATTGACTGGATTAGAATGTCCTTTGGTGTAGTATTTTTCATCTTTCATTTGCTTATGGTTCATCAAGATTCTTGGATCTCTAGATATTTAGTTTTCATCAAATTTGGAAAACTTTCAGCCATTATGTCTTCAAAAATGTTTACCCTCAGCCTTTCTTCTTCTTTAAAACTCTAATCATGTATATGGTAAGTCAGTTGAAGCTGTTTCAAAACTCTCTGATACTCTTTAATGTGTTTGTTTGTTTGTTTGAGACAGAGTCTCACTCTGTCACTAGGCTGGAGTGCAGTGGTGTGATCTTGGCTCACTGCAACCTCTGACTCCCTGGTTCAAGCGATTCTTCTGCCTCAGCCTCCCAAGTAGCTGGTATTACAGGCATGCACCACCATGCTCAGCTAATTTTTGTATTTTTAATAGAGACGAGGTTTCACCACGTTGGCCAGAATGGTCTCGATCTCCTAACCTCGTGATCTACTCGCCTTGGCCTCCCAAAGTGCTGGGATTACAGGCGCAAGCCACCGTGCCCAGCTGATACTCTTTAATGTTTTAATAGTATGGTTTTCATTCTAAAATTTCAAGTTTACTATTTTTTTCTTCTGAAGCATCTAATCTGCTATTAATCCCATCCAGTGTACTTGTCATGTTAGACATTGTATTTTTCATCTTTAGAAGTTCACTGTGCATCATTTTCATATCATCTATGTGTCTCTTAAAACTGCTCATATTACTTTCTACTTACTTGAACAAATGGAATGTATTAATCATGTATACTTTAACATCCTTCTCTCTTAATCTAATCATCTGTGTTACTTCTGAGTCTGTTTCTAATTAATTGATTTTCCTCCTCATTATAGATTGTCTTTTCTGCTTCTTTGCATGTATGGAATGTTTTTATTGGATGCCAAGTATGGTTAATTTTATATTTTGGCATGCTAGATTGTTTTGTGTTCTTTTCTAAACTTTTTTCTGGAATGCTGTTGAGTTTCTTAGAAACAGTTTAATCCTTTTGTGCCTTGCTTTTAAGCTCTATTAGGTAGAACTAGAGCAGGCTTTAGTCTCAGTAATTAATCTCAACCAGAGGCAACATTTTGCAGTGTATGGAGACACTTTCAGTTGTTACAACTGGGAGGTAAGGGGAGTGCTACTGTCATCTAGTGGGTGGAGGCTAAAGATACTGCTACACATCCAATAATGCACAGGACAGCACCCTACAACAAATAATCATTGGCCCAAAATGTCAATAGTGCCAAGAACGAGAAACCATGGTCTAGGGCTATTTTGATTCCACTACTGAGACAATACCCTTCTGAGTGCTCTACCTGATGCTCTGTGTATTCAGAGATTTCTCTATCCCAGTGTGGGGGAAAGAAAACTATTTCAAGCCCCATGGGAGGTTCAAGAATTGTTTTCTTTTCTTTCTGGTGGCCTCTTTCCTCACACACATGACCTGATCAATTCTCAGTCGAAGAGTGGAAGGACTCCTCTACAGATTTTTAGAGGTCTGATTCTGTAAACTCTTCTTCAGGACTTTGCCCTGTAACTCTAGCCACACTGGTCTTTCTGGAATCTCAACTATGTCTCCTGAATGCAGGGTGTCTGCAGGCTCTATTTGGGATGTCCTTTCTGTTCAGTGGCCCAAAAACTGTCTCTAAGCAGTAAGTTGGGATATTTATAGGGCTCGCCTTATTTGTTTCTCTTCTTCTAGGAATGACTGTCCAGCACTGCCTGTTGTTCAGTGTTTGAAAGTCACTGATTTATATATTTTGCCTGTTTTTTGATCATTTCACTCAGGAGAGTAAGTCCAATCCCTGTCCCTCCATCATGGCCAGGGGTAGAAGTGCTTGAATAGTTTTAGAGTTTTAGTTTTTAATATGCTTTTAATCAGTAAGTTGTCGTATTATTATTAGCTAATGTCTTAGGACACAATTGCAGGGTTCATGCTTTAAAATATTTCAAATACTCTTGTCAATTTAGATGATTTTCCCTAGCTTTGTGTCACCTCTAATTAGGCTATAGTCTTTATCTTGTTAGATGGCTGATTAATAGCTTATATAGGAGCACATATGTCAGCTCTGTCATTTTCTTGTTCTTGGTATTTGTGTTATTTTACTATCTTCAATCTGTGTTTTGTTTGCAGAAATCTATTTTAATTATAGGAAAATTCATTTGCACACAGAAGTAGAGATCACATAATCAACCTGATGTACCCTTTACTCATTTTCAACAATTATCAGTTCACAGTCAGTTTTATCTTATCTATACTCCCACCCACTTCTCACAGTGCCCTCTCTCACCTTGGATTATCCTGAAGTGAATCCCAGGTATTATAGTATTTCATCTATAATTCTTTCAGCGTGTGTATCCATAAAACAAACTACTGCTTCATTATCCCACCCAAAAACATAACAATAACTTATTACTACCGTGAATATGCAATCAGTCCTCAAACTTTTTTGATTAATTCAAACTTTGCAGTTTTTGTGTTTATTTGAATCATTGATATGGTACCTTTCAAAACTCATGTTAAAATTGAATTGCCACTGTGATAGTATTAAGAGATGACACTTTTAAGAGGTAAATTGTCATGAAGGCTCCACTCTCATGGATTAATGAGATTAATGCCTTTACTGCAGAAATGTGCTGCTTATCATGGGAGTGGCTCCTGATAAAAGAATGGAGTTCAGCTCACTTACCGTCTCTGTCTTGCATGCTCGTTTGCCTTTCCACCTTCTGCCATGAGATGACTGTTGCCAGATGCTAGTGCCATGCTCTTGGACTTCCCAGCCTTCAGAACCATGAGCCAAATAAACTTCTGTTCTTTATAAATTACTCAGTCTGTGATACTCTATTATAGCAGCAGAAAATGGACTAAGACAATCAGCATCCCAAGGCTGGTTCAACATACGCAAATCAATAAACGTAATCCAGCATATAAACAGAACCAAAGACAAAAACCACAGGATTATCTCAATAGATGTAGAAAGGGCCTTTGACAAAATTCAACAGCCCTTCATGCTAAAAACTCTCAATAAATTCAGTATTGATGGAATGTATCTCAAAATAATAAGAGCTATTTATGACAAACCCACAGCCAATATCATACTGAATGGGCAAAAACTGGAAGCATTCCCTTTGAAAACTGGCACAAGACAGGGATGCCCTCTCTCACCAGTCCTATTCGACATAGTGTTGGGAGTTCTGGCTAGGGCATTCAGGCAAGAGAAAGAAATAAAGGGTATTCAGTTAGGAAAAGAAGAAGTCAAATTGTCCCTCTTTGCAGATGACATGATTGTATATTTAGAAAACCCCATCATGTCAGCCCAAAATCTCCTTAAGCTGAAAGCAACTTTAGCAAAGTCTCAGGATACAAAATCAATGTGCAAAAATCACAAACATTTTTATACACCAGTAACAGACAAACAGGGAGCCAAATCATGAATGAACTCCCATTCACAATAACTTCAAAGAGAATAAAATACCTAGGAATCCAAGTTACAAGGGATGTAAAGGACCTCTTCAAGGAGAACTACAAACCACTGCTCAGTGAAATAAAGGAGGACACAAACAAATGGAAGAACATACCATGCTCATGGATAGGAAGAATCAATATCGTGAAAATGGCCATACTGCCCAAGGTAATTTATAAATTCAATGCCATCCCCATTAAGCTACTGATGACTTTCTTCATAGAATCGGAAAAAACTGCTTTAAAGTTCATATGGAACCAAAAAAGACCCCGCATTGCCAAGACAATCTTAAGCCAAAAGAACAAAGCTGGAAGCATCACGCTACCTGACTTCAAACTATACTACAAGGCTACAGTAACCAAAACAGCATGGTACTGTTACCAAAACAGAGATTTAGACCCATGGAACAGAACAGAGCCCTCAGAAATAATACCACACATCTACAGCCATCTGATCTTTGACAAACCTGACAAAAACAAGAAATGGGGAAAGGATTCCCTATTTAATAAATGGTGCTGGGAAAATTGGCTAGCCATAAGTAGAAAGTTGAAACTGGATCCTTTCCTTACTCCTTATACGAAAATTAATTCAAGATGGATTAGAGACTTAAATGTTAGACCTAAAACCATAAAAACCCTAGAAGAAAACCTAGGTAATACCATTCAGGACATAGGCATGGGCAAGGACTTCATGTCTAAAACACCAAAAGCAATGGCAACAAAAGCCAAAATTTACAAATGGGATCTAATTAAACTAAACAGCTTTTGCACAGCAAAAGAAACTGCCATCATAGTGAACAGGCAACCTACAGAATGGGAGAAAATTTTTGCAATCTACTCATCTGACAAAGGGCTAATATCCAGAACCTATAAAGAACTCAATCAAATTTACAAGAAAAAAACAAACAACCCCATCGAAAAGTGGGCAAAGGATATGAACGGACACTTCTCAAAAGAAGACATTCATACAGCCAACAGACACATGAAAAAATGCTCATCATCACTAGCCATCAGAGAAATGCAAATCAAAACCACAATGAGATACCATCTCACACCAGTTAGAATGGCAATCATTAAAAAATCAGGAGACAACAGGTGCTGGAGAGGATGTGGAGAAATAGGAACACTTATGCTGTTGGTGGGACTGTAAACTAGTTCAACCATTGTGGAAAACAGTGTGGCGATTCCTCAAGGATCTAGAACTAGAAATACCATTTGACCCAGCCATCCCATTACTGGGGATATACCCAAAGGATTATAAGTCATGCTGCTATAAAGACACATGCACTCGTATGTTTATTGCGGCACTATTCACAATAGCAAAGACTTGGAACCAACCCAAATGTCCATCAATGACAGACTGGATTAAGAAAATATGGCACATATACACCATGGGATACTATGCAGCCATAAAAAAGGATGAGTTTGTGTCCTTTGTAGGGACATGGATGCAGCTGGAAACCATCATTCTCAGCAAACTGTCGCAAGAACAGAAAACCAAACACTGCATGTTCTCACTCATAGGTGGGAATTGAACAATGAGATCACTTGGACACAGGAAGGGGAACATCGCACACCAGGTCCTATTGTGGGGAAGGGACAGGGGTGAGGGATAGCATTAGGAGATACACCTAATGTAAATGACGAGTTGATGGGTACAGCACACCAACATGGCACATGTATACATATGTGACAAACCTGCATGTTGTGCACATGTACCCTAGAACTTAAAGTATAATAATAAAAAAAAAGACAATCAGCATCCAAATAATGTGCATATATTGTGGTTGGTCATATGTTTCTTAAGTATCTTTTAATTTATAGGCTCCTCTAGCTCTCCCTTTCTCTGCAATTTATATGTTAAGGAAACAACTGTTTATCCTATTGAGTTTTTCACCACTTGCATTTTGCTCAGGGATTAGGTGTCATTTAACAGATTCCTCTGTCACCTATAATTCCCATAAATAGGTAATCATATGTAGACATTTGATCAAATTCAAGTTTTTTTTTTTTAATCAAACTACTTCATGGGTGGTGTGTAACTCTACCAGGATGCACATTTGGTGATACTAGTACCCTTGGATAATCATTGCATAAATTCAATGATTCATTATGATGTTTAATTCCGTAATTCATGTTTAATTCTATCATTTTTTCTTCATTTCTTAACTAGAATACATGTAAAAAGACAACCTTCTCTTCATGGTTATATTATAATTCTATCATGCCTTCTTCACTTAGTAGACTAAATATTCTATAAACATACTTCTTAATTGCAAGTATTTTTTCACAAGGAATAGGAATTGTATAAGAAAAGGGGGATAACTGCTTATTTTTCCCTTTCATTTACCAGTTTTCAAAATAGTGATTTTCCCCTATCATTCTCCAAATGTAACCAAAGATTTTTTGTATCACTATGAACTCATGGATTTAAACATATTTCATGTATTTCAATCCATTGCACTTACAATTCTTGTTAATGTTTGATTTGTCCCATCTTTGGTCAGTGGAGCTTATTCAAGATGACTCTTCCATCCTTTTGACACGGCCCCAGTAGTCTTTGATAGTTTCCCTTCTATCTGGTTTGACAAAAAATCTCAGGTTTATCTGTTTATACTGGATAATATAAAATCCTCCCCATAGGGATGGTACCTTTTTTCATTTCCCCCTGCAATGTATGAGTGCTGGTTTCCCCCACAACCTTACCAACAGAGTACTGAGTCAAACTGCTGAATTTTTGCCAATCTGATAAGTGGGAAGTGGTATCTTTGTGTGGTTTTAATTTGCATTTATTGCCGTGAGCCAGACTGAATATCTTTTCATATGGTTAAAAGCCATTTGCTGTGAGCTATTTGTATCTCAGCCCATTTTGGGGAAAAAAAAAAAAAAAAAAGCTTTTTAGTAATCTGTAATTTCTTTGCAACATTATATTAAGCCATGTACCCATTTTTTAAAGTTAGTTTAGACAAAATATAATCAGTAAGTCCATTTAACCAGGCAGTATAAATTGTAGTATGTGCTATATGCTGAAAGCAAACAAAGACCGAAGGAACTAATGAGAGCTTCTCTGGATTACAGAGCTCCAACTCTCACTCTTCACTCATGATACTTCTTGGTCTATATGTGACATATTGCACAGATGGACTAAATGAAAGGGCCATGGCCAATCCATACATTTCAGTTTAGGAACATTTCTTTTATTTCTGTTTTTTTAGATGAAACAGATAACACAAGATACCCCAATAAAATTGATTTTGTTCAAATGAATGTAATTGCATTTAGTTTTTCTTTCCACACCCCAGTAGTTCACCTTGCACATCCTCAATGAGGGCTGGACAGAACCACTTTGGAGACCACCAACCACAGGATGAAACCCAAACTTTCTAGCTTGGGATAACAGAATGTCCATCAGAATGCAACCCCTGTCCACATTTTGACTTGGACTCACACCACTTGTTTCCTGGCTTTTGCTCCATCTAAGTCTTTGCAGTTTCCTAAACATGCCCTTCTATTTCAGACACACTGCATCCTTCTCCCCACTGACTAGCGAGTTCCTACAGTGGACTGCCCCATAAGCTGCACAAGCACACTGGGCAGCTCTGCTCCTACTCCATCATGGGCAGCATCTGTGGGGAACGATCCTGACCCTTTCAGGCTGATTTAGGCCCTGTCTTCCTCAAGGCTCACTTTGAATGTTGTGGCAAAACCACTGACAGCTTTTTTGAGAGTCTAGGGAGCAAGTACAAGTCGCCCTCTTCCCTTGACTGAAGAATCATTCTCCAGCTCTCCATCATCGAGAAGGTAGCTTCAGAAGGAGGCCTAAGAAAAGGTGACTGAGAACAGGGTCCAGCCTGTGCCCAGCTCCCCACTGCCCCCCACCCCCAACCCCCCACCAACTATTACTAGTGGTCTTCCTAGAGAAGTGGCTGAAGGGTCAGAGCCTGAGTATACTTCCTTGATGGCAGAAGAGAAACAGAAGTCCTCACTCGAGACAATGGGAGAAACTGAGCCGGAGGAAAGAGCTAAGCCAAAAACTGGGCTGGAGAGGTGAGGTCTTGTATTAGGCTGTTCTTGCATTGCTGAAGAAAAACCTGAGACCGGGCAATTAAAAAAAAAAAGAGGTTTAATTGGCTCATGGCTCTGCAGGCTTTACAGGAAGCATGGTGCTGGCATTTGCTCGACTTCTGGTGAAGCCTCAGAGAGCTTTTTATCATGGCAGAAGGCAAAGCACAAGCAGGAAATTCACACGGTGAAAGCAGGGGCAAGTGAGAGGAGGGGGAGATGTGCCACAACCTTTAAATGACCAGATCCCACGAGAAATCACTCACTATCATGAAGGCAGCACTAAACCATGAGGGATCCACAACCCGTGATCCAAACATCTCCTACCAGGCCCCACTTCCAGCCCTGGGGATTACAGCTCAACATGAGATTGTGGCAGGGAGAAATATCCAAACTATATAAGGTCTAAAATTAATGGAGAAGTCAAGTGGAATCCAATTTGCAGTAGCTCCAGGAAGCAGAATTTCCATGGGATTCTACAGGGGAACTCTGTCAGCACTAGCCCCTCTTGGGGACGGCAAGGAAGGAAGAGGAAGTCACAAGGTCACACCTGTCTACAAGGCAGTGTTTCCACATTCCACCATAGCTTTGGCATTTTATCTCTCACCTCCTCTGCACCTATGTGTAGGTAACTGGCCCTATCTCCACTCTGTGTGCAAAAAATCCCCCCCGGCAGGGCCTCTCTACCATTCTCCAGCTTCAGGCCTGCAAAAGCCCCAAGATCTAACAGAGAGCTGAGAGCCCTCAGCCCATTTGTCAATCTAAGCATGACCGGTGACTACTAAATAAAACTGACACTTAGACCGGGCACAATGACTCACACCTGTAATCCCAGTGCTTTAATAAGGCTGAGGCAGGAGAAGACCTTGAGCCCAGGAGTTCAAGACCAGCCTGGGCAACATAGGAAGACCCCATCTCAACCAAAAAACAAACAACTGACACTTAGATTCTTATTTACCTTTTTGTATTTATCATTTTATGGATTAGAACCAAAGAGAAGGAGGAATGAGCTATTATCTCCCCAGATCTCATAGAGTTAATTTATTTGGACAAAACTCATGAATCAAATGTACTCCACTTGAAGAAAGACTGAAAAGAAAGTGAATGGTTAACCTAAAACTACAGTTAGCCTTCATAAATTCTGTAGAGTTTATGAAAAATGTAGATTCCAGGGTTCCTCCCTTGAGATTTTGATTCTGAAAAGTTTGGAATGATACCTTGGAATCTGAATATTTACATTCCCCAGTACATTTTGATGCAGGTAGTTTTCAGTGGCCTAGATAATAAAAAGGGAAAATTTAAAGTTGCAAAAGTTGCTGGGGTCACCTAAACACTGTCCAGAAGATAGTTGATCTCTGTGCAGGTTGCATCCCTGCCGTGAATTATGTAGCTGCTATCCTTGTTCTGGTTCTGGGCTTATCTACAACCTTCTGGCCATAATTTGACATCCCTTGTGGCTTGTCTGCAGGGAGATAATTGACAGATCTGCTGACAAGAGCACTCTGCTCTGTTGACAGCTCTTTCTCATTACAAAATCAATACGTTGGCATTGCGCTTACATTTTTATTTCTGTGGCTTTGGTTACTACAGGTCTCTCCTGAAAAGCAGTTTCTCATGGTGCAAATGAAAGTGGAGCTGATCAGTCTCACATACAGAAGAATGTTCAGAACAGTAACTTCCTGCTCTGATCCCAACAGCGTCTACCCTCCCTAGAGCTCCACCCCTGCCTGGCCTTTCTCTGCAACTTCCAGGGCCACCCACACACACCATCTCCCCTCTCCCAGTGCCCTGGGGAGTCGCTCTCATTTATCAAATGCTCCTTGTTCCCTACCACCTCTCAGCCTATTAAACCACTCTGCTCCCAGTCGCTGATCTTATCTCTTCCCCTCCTTGGCTTGCAGTTGTCAATCATGCCACTCCATCTGCTTTTCTTTTTTTCCCCTACCACCCCCCACCAGCCCCCTGTGATAGAGCTACAAATAGTTTACAGCTCTTTTGGTGGAGGAAGGTCTGGCATAACAAAAAGACCCCTTTCTGTTATCTTCACTTAGTGTATGCCTGACCCCAGAGGGCAGTTGGGTGTGTGCCATGCTCCTGGGAAAGGAAATGAGGGAGAGAGAAAAACTCATCATGCCAACAGGGTTAAAGCCAGACACATTGCTGTGTCCAATTCACCACAAATGAATGTCACTCTGTACTGTGTATTGGCAGCCAGCTGGTTTCTTGGACGAAACCTCTGTGAATTGCCTGAACCACATGCCTCAGCATTCATACTGCATCACATTCAAGTTAAAGAACAGAAGAAAAGGCACACTAGATTGGACCCATCTTTCCTCCTAGGCCGACCTAGGCTCTTAACAGCGGCAGTGCCTGTCAGGTTGCCCTTCAAGGTATTCACCTCAATAGATTAGAGACAGCCCCACACAGCTTCTTTTCTTCTGTAACCTATTATTTAATCCTCTCCTTTATTCCCACTATCAAATTTGTCATCATGTTCTGCCAATTTCTCTTGTCACCGTCATTATTCTAACCCTCTTTATCTCATATCCCAGCTATGGAGAGGCTGTGATTTTTGTGTTGGGTCTCTCCTCTCCCTACTAAAGTGATCTTCATGAAACACTTTCATCATCTCACTGGTTGGCTCCAAGTCCTACTAGGGCAGTCAGATCCAGGCTCCCCTTCCCAGATCTCAACGGATCTCAATAACCAGCTCCACCTGAACTGATCTCGTCTCACACTCTTATCTGCATTCAGGCCCTTCTTGGTACGGTGCACCAAGACTTCACCCCCGCAGCCTCCTGCAGTAGCCTCACCTATGCTCGCTTCTGAATTCTGCCTTGTTTTAAAATGCCAACTTCAAACCTTGCAATGCTTCAAGTGGGCAGCTGGGATAGAGAGAGCACTGGGCATGGTGTCACAGGCAAAACCAGCTATTGGTTAGAAAAGAAAGGCAGCATACACACAAAATACCAGAAAAACTCAGTCCACACTCTGAGCAGCCCCTACTATGCCCTACTTGTTCACCAGGTCAAAGCCCTACACCTAACTTCCCTGCCCACTGCACCTCCAAGGCCCCAAACTGCGCAGAGCAGGGCAGCCCCCAATTCTTGACATCCTCCTGGATGGAGACTTGGGAATCCTGGAGATATTTTTGGTTGTCAGAACTGGGGTAGGGTTGTGGGGAGAGGCTGGTATCTAGTGGGCAGAGACCCGTGATGCTGCTAAAGCAACCTGCAATCATAGGACACACCTCTCCCAACAACAGATTATCTTGCCCAAAATGTTAATGTCACGGTTGAGAACCTTGGCCAAGAAAGAGACAAAGCAGAAAGTTAGCCTAAAACAGACACTCATTCAAACTAGCACAAGGTGAAAATTTGAAGATAATTCAGGGAATTTTCCAGAAGCCAAGTTTGGAGATGCAGTCTCACAGGACCTGGACAGCGCTTTGGAAGCCATTTTCACCATCTCATGCCCTTTTCTGGTCTCTGCTTCCCTGCTTCATCCTCCTTCTACTCTCTGCTTCTCTAGCGTGTGGCCCAGATGGTCAGTCACAACGCTGACTCCACAGCAGTTTTGAGGTCAAGACTGTAGACAGGAGTTACTTATCATCTTTGAGTTTATTTAATTTTTCAATGGGAGAACTAGATTGTCCAGTCTTGGTCAACAAAATGGTCTGGCTTTGAGTCATATTGTAATCATCTGTGGCTTGAAGGCAAGATCTTGCCCACTGTCCACTTGGCAGGGCTGTGGTGGGCACCACAAGGAGTATTTCTTCTTCAAGGATGAGAAGATGAAGACGAAGATGACGAAGAAGAAGAAGACGAAGATGACGAAGAAGAAGAAGAAGAAGAAGAAGAAGAAGAAGAAGAAGAAGAAGAAGGAGGAGGAGGAGGAGGAGGAGGAGGAGGAGGAGGAGGAGGAGGAGAAGGAGGAGGAGAAGGAGAAGGGGAGGAAGGGAAGAAGAAGAATTGAGACAATGGAAAGAGAAGTCTCAGAAGGTAAAACCATTTGTCCTGAAATCTTGATAAAATAGATGGCCAGGTCACCTACCAAGAGAGGGGCCTTGGAGTAAAGCTTAGGAAACTGCAGACATAGGGAAGGTGGAGAAGAGCAGATCTGAAGAATTTGATATGGGAGAGACTAGGTGGCAAAGGACCAGCAAGTGGCTCTAAGGGTCTCCAGTGTGCCTGGGAAGGTACCTGCTCTAACCCAAGGAGGAAAAGAGTCTTGCCTGGGCTCAGGTTCCTAGGGTCCCACAGATCACAAGCATTGGAGAGTCACTTTTTGTTTTCTTTCCATCTTGTGGAAAGCTTTTTGAAAGTTTGGTAAGTGACTGAGCAAATGGAAATTGTGAGAGAGAGATATTCAATACAAATTAGACTTCTGAGGCTAGATAATGAGGGCCTAAGAGTTCTCAGGGACTCTGAGCCTCTGCCCTGGGAAACCAGAGAAAGGAAGCCTGCTTTTGTGTGAAACTGGCCTTCCTCAAATCATCCAAAGTCAGTATCTGGGCAGGCTTCCTTCCTCCCTTCTGCTTGAGTGGTAGACCAGTTATCAATTTATTGCCCCTCACCTCCAAATACACTCCTCATTACCTGCTCTGGGATAACACAACTGGACGCTTTAAGCACTTCTCCTTTGCAGCAAACACACTGTTAAGCTTTATCAGTGCAGGTACTGGGGGATGCTGTCAGAGGGGGAGGCTTTTCTTCCTAGTTCCAGTGTACTTCCATTTGCTTCTTTTTGCTCCTGCTTTAAAGCTGTGGGCTATGAAGTGTAGAACACACGGTGGTGCTCCACTCCAGTCAAGTGCCAGAACACACAGTGCTTGGGCAAACTTGCAGCCTTGGCCTGGAGACCACCTCACCATGGCCCTCCCAAGGTCAATGCATGTGATGTGTGCATATGGTAGTCATCTGCATGCTGTGGGAGTGTGGGTCATTTTTATTTTACCATTATTATATGTCAGGAACTGAGGCCAAAGAAAAAAGGTATGAATTCTCAAACTACTTTCTCCTGTCATTTAGAAATGAAATTTCCCCAATTTAAACTGGTATGTGTTAGTAGATTAACTCTCATTATGTAAGTGCATAGAACTATTAAATTGAGATCTTACGTTGTTTTGGACTCTGCAAAATATACCGAAATAGAGCAGTCACTTCAGGTCTACTATTCTACTTGCGACCAAGGACAATGGCAGCCCACCTGGGAAGATATTGTACATAAAAACTACATCTTGTGTTCCTTTCTTAAAACTTGGGAGGTAGGAGGAAAAAATGAAAAGGAGAAGAATGAGGAATGCAAGAAAATATGAGTAATTATTTCTGCAAATTAGATGTGTACTCATTCTTTCAGGGTGTTTCATTTTGCCCTTGCACATGTGTATTCTGCAACCACACAGGATAATTGGTATATACGCTGAATCTCTACCTTACTTGCTCTATTGATATTTTGGTGTTCCATGAGGGAAAGCCCCAGGAAAGAAGGGGGTGGTATATTGGGGAAAGATGTTGCATTTGCAACAGTAATTCTGCTGTAATACTTTGTAAGCCCAAACTCTATGCCTTCTTTTCTGTGGATTAGAACTGTTTGTCTATAATGCCAAAGTAAATTTATTCCTTGGCATTTAAAAGAAACACTCAAGTAACATAATCTCAATGTACTAAAATTATTTTCAATTTTCTGGGAAGTGAGAGTGCATATGTGTGTGTGTGATTGTGTGTGTGTGTACACTTTTTCCAAGCCTCTTGGATTGTACTGACACCATTGTTATTTCCTGAGCATGAATAAACCCTCTTCCTTACTCACCCACTCATATTTTGAAACTTGTCAGGATATGAAATAATTTGGTGCACTTTTCATGCTAAAATTATCCTTGGAGGAAGAGTTCTACACACCAAACATTCACCCAAAAAAAGACTCTAAAAATGTAAATGTTTGGTTGTTCATGCCAGTAATCAAGGCTAGAGAATTCAACCCTTCCCAAGTTAGGGAGAGAGAAGATCTGCTGTGCATCTTGTAGCACAACTGTCACCATCGGGGCTTGGAAGCTTTGTGTTCCTTTATCTCACTACAGTAATCCCACCTTATCCACGGGGCATACGTTCCAAGACCACCAGTGGATGCCTGAAACTGCAGACAGTCCAGAAACTTACGTGTACTATGTTTGTTCCTGTCCATACACATCTGTGATAAAGTTTAGTTTATAACTTAGACACAGTAAGAGATTAACAACAATAGCTAATAATAAAATACAACATCTCTAACAATATACCATTAAAAAGTTATGTGGATGAGGCCTCTCGCTGTCTTTCAAAATACCTTATTGTACTGTACTCACCTTCTCGTGAGGATGTGAGATGATAAAATGTGGTTTGCGTGATGCAATGAGATGAAGTGAGGTAAATGACGTAGGCATTGTGACTTTGCATTAGGCTACTACTGACCTTGAACACAAGCACTGTGATTCAGCAACAATCGAGGTAACTACTAAGTAGCTAATAGGTAGGTGGCATAGACAGGGTGGATATGCTGGACAAAGGGAGGATTCCCATCAGAGCAGGACAGAACAGGATGGCACAAGATTTTATCACGCTACTCAGGATGGCACACAGCTTAAAACTTATGGACTGGTTATTTCTGAAGTTTTCTATTTAGTATTTTCAGACTGGAAATACTTCAGGTCACTGAAACCACATAAAGCAAATCCAAGGATAGAGGGTGGGGGTATTGTATTGGCATTCTGATTTTTGAGAGCTGCCTTTTCAGCTGAGAAAATGGAGAGTAAGTCCAAGACAGTTGCATCTGCTGAAGAGCAGTTTGCATGGATGGAATGGGCAAAGACAGAGTGAATAAGTAAATCATATGGTTAGCTAAGAAACTTTCCCCACTTTTTAAAGGCAGTTTTAACAGTCTGGAACGTGTATGGTTTTCTTTAGGAAAAAAAATCACAGGAATATCTGCAAATATGAAATAATTGTATAGGCACCATAACTCCAAAAACAATTATTGCTTGTCTGATTAGAATTAGAAATGCTGCTGATTTAACTCATGATTTTGATTTAGGTCTTAACTGGAGCATGGCTAGGTTACTTCAGTTAGAAGTAACTTAGTTTTTCTAAGAAGCTCCAGTTACCTGGGCTACAAAGCCCATTCCGTAACACTGTGTCCACCATACACATAAATAAATGACCAAAGTGTGATGACCTAGAGACTCATTTGATCACAAATGTGGACTTTTGTCTTCAGGCCTCAATAAGTTGGGATTTCTCTTCATAGAAAGGTCGACTCCATCCGTCATCTGTACAGCTCTCTCCCTCACTTGCCCACTTTCATCACCCGCAAAACATGCACCCTTTCCTCTCTTCTCCCACCGGAGAAACTCGTAGTTATTCTGCCTGATTCTGTTTACCTGCCCACTTTACCTCAAGGGCCAGCTTTAGTTAGTTGTCCTTGCTCTGTGCCCCATTAGTACGTTCTGTTTAGCTGTTCCATGGCATTTTAAAGCTGAATTATAGCTAGTTTTATCATCTGCCTCTTCCTACCTGACTAGGGGTGGGTGGGGGCGTCTGGAGGGCATCTATTGGGTGCTTTAATCCCAGCATTTTATTTGGCACAGAGCAGACTCTCAGTAAGTGTTGGGTGAAAGATGTTAAGATACCTTCCCTCCCATGGTTGTGTGAGGATCCAATGAGTTGAGACATATGAGATCAAGTTTCAGATCGTAAGACCCTTTCGAGATGTTACGTAGTTTTGGCAAAATGGAACACATGTAACATTTGTTTTATTATACCTATATTTAAGTGGATGTTTGGTATAGCTTAAACTTATTTCAATGATTAAGGGTAGTTGGGAAGGTAATTAATCTTTACAGAGTACTTTCTCTGTGTCAGGTGTTTTGTATATATTTTTATTAATCCCTCCACCAATCCTGGAGATAGGTATTAGCATCTCCTTTTTACAGATAAGAAAATTGGAATTCAGACAAACCAAAACACTTTCCAATATTACACAGTGAGTGGCAGAGCCAGGATTTGACCTAAGCTTTGTCTGCCTCCAGAATCCATGTTTGCTTCCCTACAGGATGCTGCCTTTGCAGAGGGAAGGATCTTAGGTCACAGACAATTACTCTGCTCACCCTTTCATGCGTCCCCTATTCCACACACCTGAAAAATATTTATATATCAGAAGAAATTGCCTAAAGTATGCAGCTGAATGGTGGCTGAGCCCAGGATAGTTCAAGAGTCTGCACAGGTGTTGACTGGACTCCCAGAAGTCAGAAATAGTCTCAAGCTTCTTCACAGCAAAAAGAAAAGACACTCACCCACAATGTAAGCAAATTCAACAAATCAACTGGATTGTCATAGTTAAATAGGTTGTGTCTCTGCGAGGTTTTGGTATCAGAATGATGCTGGCCTCATAGAATGAGTTAGGAAGGAATCCCTCCTTTTTGATTTTTTGTAATAGTTTCAGTAGGATTGATACCAGCTCTTCTTTATACATCTGGTAGAATTTAGCTGTGAATCCATCTGGTCCAGCAGTTTTTCTGTTTGGTGGGTTTTTTTTTTTTTACTTATTCAATTTCAGAGCTCATTATTGGTCTGTTCAGGGTTTCAGCTTCTTCCTGGTTCCATCTTGGGGCAGGGGTTGGGATTGTATATTTCCAGGAATTTATCCATTTCTTCTAGCTTTTCTAGTTTGTGTGCATAGAGGTGTTCATAATAGTTTCTGAGGACTTTTTAAAAAATTACTGTGGGGTCAATGGTAATGTCACCTTTGTCATTTCT
This sequence comes from Papio anubis, assembly GCF_008728515.1. NCBI lineage: Eukaryota > Metazoa > Chordata > Mammalia > Primates > Cercopithecidae > Papio > Papio anubis. Next base: position 42,438,380 of record NC_044986.1, on the reverse strand, counting down.
AATATGTTTATTTGGATCTTCTCTCTTATTATTCTAGCCAGTGGTCTATCAATCTTATTTATTCTTTCAAAAACCCAACTTTGGGTTTCACTAATCTTTTTTATGTTTTTTCACATCTGAATTTTGCTTAGTTCAGCTCTAATTTTTTTTCTTCTGCTGACTTTGGAGTTAGTTTGCTCTCGCTTTTCTAGTTCCTCTAGTTGTGATATTAGGTTGTTAATTTGAGATATTTCTAAATTTTTGATGTAGGCATTTAGTGATGAAGGCACTGTACTTTCCTCTCAACACGGCTTTAGCTGTGTCCCAGAGATTCTGATATGTTGCATCTCCGTTTTCATTCATTTTAAATAATTTCTTGATAGCTGCCTTAATTTCATTGTTTACCTAAAAGTCATTCAGGAGCAGATTGTTTAATTTCCATGTAATTGTGTGGTTTTCAGCAGTTTCTTAATATTGATTTCTATTTTTATTGTGCTGTGGCCTGAGAGTATAGTTGGTATGATTTCAGTTTGTTAGAATTTATTGAGAATTACTTTATGGTCAAGTGTGTGATCTGTGCCATGTGTAGATGAAAACAATGTATGTTCTGTTGTTGTTGGGGGTAGTGTTCTGCAAATGTCTGTGAGGTCCATTTGGTCCAGTGTTGAGTTTGGGTCCCAAATATCTTTTATAGCTTCCTGCCTCAATGATCTGCCTCCTACACAATAAGTGAAGTCTCCTACACTTATTGTGTGGTTATCTAAGTCCCTTCATAGGTCCCCAAGAAATTGCTTTTGAATATGGGTGCATATATATTTAGGATAGTCAAGTCTTCTTGTTTAATTGAACCCTTTGCCATTATGTAATGCCCTTGTCTTTTTGATCATTGTTGCTTTAAAGTCTGTTTTATCTGAAATAAGAAAAGTAACACCTGCTTTCTTTTTTTCTTTTCTTTCTTTCTTTTCTCTCTTTTTTTTTTTTTTCCTGTTTGCTTGATAGATCTTTCTCCATCCCTTTACTTTGAGCCTATGGGTGTCATTGCATGTGAGATGGGTCTGTTGAAGACAGAATACCTGAAACACTCCGATGCACTTTCCAAGGGGCTGCTGAAGTGCACTGTGTTTGAAAAGCCCTTCTGGATGCACTTAGAGGAAATTAATTCTTCCTTCCTCAGAGCACTCATAGACCTTTGTACATACTCCTGCTATAGTTCCTGTGCTATGCTGCAATGCACCTTCTGCTAGCATGAGAAATCAACAAGAGTAGGAACTGTTCCTTAATTGTCTCAATATCCTCAGAGCCTACCTACACAATAGATATTCAGTAAATGTTAGTAAGATGACTACTGAAAAGGAAATGCTTCTTGCACATTATGCCGTGCTACCACCACTAGAGGGCAATGTAACCAAGATTACTATACACCACAGGTGCAGTTTCAGATGAATAATGAAAGTAACTTTTTAAAAAAATCATATTTCTCACATATTCTTTGTATTTTTTCCATGCATTTTAGTCAATTCGGTATTTAAGTTTGAGGAAACATTCAACAAATGTAAAAAGAACACTTGAAACAGAGGCTAAGTGCCAGAGCGCTAAGGAGCGTAAGGATTAATTGCCTGGCCTGGAGAGAAAAAAACTACAAGCTACAAATGGGACTGGAGATGGGATTCCTCTCAGACAGAAAGCAACTATCCTAATAAATTAGTGCTGTATGTTCTCACATTCTCCAAATGCTCCATCCTCCACGTTAACCACAAGGTGGAATTAAGCATCATTGTATTTAAGGAAGAAATGAATTACAAGGAAATAAACATTTATGAGTGCTTGTAATTGTAATTCAGTAGAACACAAATGAAGTGTAACTTTCAGTTTAAGAAGTTTCTATGTATTTATTTCTGGAACATAGCAACTCTACAGCTGGTTTTCCTTCTGTTTAGATTTTAGACCAGTGATGAAAGAAGAATTCAAGAGGCAAATTTCCTTTTTTTTTTTTTTTTTTTTTGAGACTGAATCTCACTCTCACTCAGGGGAAGTGCAGTGGGCAATCTTGGCTCTCTGCAAACTGCCTCCCAGGTTCGAGCGATTGTCCTGCCTCAGCCTCCTGAGTAGCTGGGATTACAGGTGCATGCCACCATGCCCAGCTAATTTTTGTATTTTTTGGTAGAGACAGGATTTTGCCACGTTATCCAGGCTAGTCTCAAACTCCTGACCTCAAGTCATCCACCCGCCTCAGCCTCCCAAAGTGCTGGGATTACAGGTGTGAGCCAACGCGCCTGGCCTCAAGGGACAAGTTTCTGATGTGACATTTCTTCTGTACAATGTAAATAAACTTTAGAGGAAACTTCACTCAGTGCCATTGCCAGGGCAACAGATGACACCTCCTCTGTGAAACTTTTCCCCAACTTTCCAGTCACAAAAAAAGCCCTCCACCAGTTTTTCTCCCATAGTTCTTTATTTGTACCCCCCAACAGTACCCTTCACATTCTACCTTGTATTGTACTTACCTGGGTTCATGCCTTAGCTCCCTTCCTAGACTGGAAATCCTGGAGGATCCGGGCATGTCTGTTCATCCTCATAACCCAAAGAGTGTCTATTAATACCTCACATCATAGATGTTTGCTAAGTTTTGCTTAATTAAACTAAATGGAATGGAGTTTGTGTTCCAGTAACTGTGGCTCTGAAAACTGCTTTTTTTAGTCTCTTTTCACTTTCTCTTCCCACAGTTGATTTAGCAGCAGCACCCATCAGTTTCGAATGTGGACAGATTAATTGATTAAACAGATTTCTATCACAAACATTTAGAACCAGTACCACAATTTAGCTAACAGTTAGATATTTATTACTTAACCTCACTTGGCTTCAGTTTCCTCATCTGGATTTTTAGAAGGGGGAATGGACAAAATGTTTTTAAAAAAACACACAAATTGATAACGAATGTCCCTTTTGTTACTTTTTCCTATCCACGAAGCCTATGTTTTGAATGATTTGATCAATCTAACTGCATTTACACAAATTTTATTATCTCTTCAATGAATTCAAGCATAAGTAATTGTTAACAGTTGAATAATGTGTTGTTATAATACTGATGATATAATTTTGTCCCTAATTATGTATTTGTTTATTGAATGCCTACTGGCTATCAAGGTTCTGTTCCTGACATTAAGGATAACGGTGAACAGAAGAGTCAACATCCCTGCCCAAGTGGTGCTTACATTCTAGTGCGGGTAAAAACAAAGAAACTTGATTATCTATCAAGGTTAAGTAGGTCTGTACAGCATTATTTGATTAATAATTGTATGACTTAATTTAGGCTTTTTAGAGCTTTGAAACAGCTTGGGTTTCACACTGTCTACTGTGTCTAGGAACCCTCTTTGTCAAGGACATCAGTGGTTAAAAGCTCTCTGAGATCCCTTCTATCACGAATATTTTGGTCATAATTTTCCTGACTATATTAGTTTTCTATTATGGTGTCAAAAATCACAAATTAAGATTATTAAAAAAAAAAATTCATGATCTCATAGTTCTGTGGGTCAGAAGTAGGCTTGACTGGTTTCTCTACTTAGGGGCTCACAAGGCTGAGGCCCAGGTGTGGGCCACCTGGGCTCTTATCTGGAGGCCCTAGAAAGAATCCACCTATAAGCTCATTCAGGTTGTTGGCAGAATCCAGTTCCTTGCAGTTGTGGGGCTGAGATCCCTGTTTCCTGGCTGGCAGTCAACCAGGGGTCTCTCTTTCAGCTCCTTAGGGCCACTTACATTCCTTCTCAGGTAGCTCCCTCTATCATCAAAGTCAGCAATGGCACAGGGAGCCCTTCTCACACTGAGAATCTCTCTGACTTCTGCTGGCAGCGAGAGAAAGCATTCCTGTTTTCAGGGCCTATCTGATTAGACGAGGCGCACCTGGATAGTCTCCCTATCTTAAGGTTAACTATGCCATGTAATATAACACTATCACAGGACTGAATCTCATCACATGCAGAGGGTCTGGGTAGTTGGATATAACATCTTGGGGTATGATTTTAGAGATTCTGCCTACTGTACTGACCAGTGGAATTTTTCCCTCAAGCAGTCATTAAGAGACTCATTGCCAAGCAGGAAGATTTCAGATCCATGCCACAGATAAAGGTTTTAGAATCATGTAACATTATTTTATTTAATGAAATGAAGGTCTTTTAAAAGTGCAGGCTGGGGCTGTGCGCAGTGGCTCATGCCTGTAATCCCAGCTCTTTGGGAGGCCGACGCAGGTGGATCACTTGAGATCAGGAGTTTAAGACCAGACTGGTCAACAGCGCGAAACCCCGTCGCTACTAAAAATACAAAAATTAGCTGGGCATGGTGGCAGGTGCCTGTAATTCTAGCTACTCAGGAGGCTGAGGCAGGAGAATTGCTTAAACCTGGGAAGCAGAGGTTGCAGTGAGCCAAGATGAGACCACTGTACTTTAGCCTGGACAGATGAGATTCTGTCTCCAAAAAAAATTAAAATAAAAAAAAACGCAGATGGGAATTTTATGAGCCTTTTTTTTTTTTTTGAGATGGAATCTCCCTCTGTCACCCAGGCTGGAGTGCAATGGCACAATCTCAGCTCACTGCAACCTCTGCCTCCCAGGTTCAAGTGATTCTCCTGCTTCAGCCTCCCTAGTAGCTGAGATTACAGGCACCCACAACCATGCCTAGCTAATTTTTGTATTTTTAGTAGAAACGGGTTTTCACCATGTTGGTCAGGCCAGCCTTGGACTCCTGACCTCAGTTATCCACCTCGGCCTCCCAAAGTGTTGGGATTACAGGCGTGAGTTACTGCGCCTGGTCCTTTACAAGACTATTTTAAGGTTATTTTAATCCCTTTCCCTTTATGTCTTTTCCTTATAAAACATCATCTATAGGAAAGTAAAAGGTTAATCACAGATACAATGAGCAGCTTCAAGTAATTGAATATTAATTCAATTAACATTAAGAATATTCATGAATTGTCATTTATAAAATCTTTTTATGCCTAATCCTCTAAGATATAGGTTAATAATATAGTTGGGAGGGGCCATTTTAACTGGCATTCATTAAATTTTAATATTTAACTATTTCATCAACAGAATATAGATCAATAGAATGAGCTGACATCTGAAAGGGTAAAATGATGATAATTGTACCTATCAATTTTATGCAGCATTTTCACTTGTGTGGCATTGAAGAGTAAAGGAACTTAGTTTTGTTTACATTTTCTAATCTGAGTATTGACAATTTGAGATGACAGTTCAATTTTCACTAAGCAATGATTACTTAAAGCCCATTTTCTCCACTTCAACAGAAAAAAATATAATTGGTGTCACTGTGACTGCAATGAAATCATGTCTTATGATAGAAAAACAGAAAATGTAGGATTTTTTCAAAAGCATTTATCTCTGGCAGATGTACTATGGACAAATGACTCAATCCATCAAAATACAATTCATTAAATATAATTTAGTTAAATGTTTTAATTAACCTATGTGTTTTCCTTAAAAGTCTTCAAAACTAAGATTATAAAGTAAACACCACTACTCTCTGAAAATAATTCTGGCCAAATATATTAGACTAGATCTACCACCATCTACTTCAGAATCACCTGGAGTAGAGTATTAAAAATTAGGATTTCTGGGCCCACTCCCACAGTTGCAAGTAACAACAACAACAATAATAATAAAACTCAAACTTTTTTTTTAAAAGAAAGAGGACTTAATGAGTCAAAGGGGTTCAGTAGCTCATGAATACCATCAAACATCTGGTTCCTTTTGTTTTTTCCTCTCTGCCCTCCATGGCATCAGCTTCATTCTGAAGAGAACTATCCCCAGTTCCCTGGGAACTTGCTTCCTCCACCACATCTTGGAAGGGAGAAGAGCTTGTTCCTGCAAGTTCTCTATGTAAGGAAGCAGCCTGCCTTAAAAGTTCCAGGAAAAACACTTCATCTCTTGCTAACCTGAATTAGGTCAAGTTCCCATTCTTCAGCGAATCACTCAAGAGACGTGCTTGCACTGATTTACTTTGAGCCATGTGCCCTCTTAAAAGCAGACATGGAGACACTTCTCCTAAAGCACATTGGGTGGGAATGGGGGGATGTATATACACCAAGAGATGGAGAAATTGATGATGGGAAGACATCACAAAGCCCATATTTCTCAGACTCTACATTCACACAAATGGCACATCACATTTCAGGGATCACCCTTCTCATAGAATACAATGTGAAGGCCACCCTCCCCCTTATCCTCCTTCGATAACTTCTCAACTTGACAGCCCTAGTCTCTGGGTGAAGTCTAAAAGTAGAAATTTTAATAAGCTACCCAAGTGAGTCTGCTGCATACAAAAGTTTGAGGACCATTGCACTGCACTGTAATACTTCTTAAGGATAGTTTCATTAATTCTCATATCCCAGGAACCAAGTCAAATATGTGGCCTAATATACGGTAAGTGATCAATAATGTTAGTCAATTAGTGATTGATTTATTGCTTTTGTCAATTAGAAAAAGTTGGTCAGGAAAACCTTGTAAAATTAAAACTTTCAGTGGCACAAAGTCTACAGTGGGAAATAGCAGAGGGCACTGACCTTCAGCCTGGCTTTTCTGGGCTTAAAGACAAATGTCTCATCAGCAGCAATGAACAAAAGAATCTAACAATATAAATTGTTATGGACGTCACCAAGAATTCAGATTTCTCCTTAGAAATGTGTTTCCAAAAGAGGTTTATAATCAGTATAAATTACAAAAGCATGTAAGTTTCAAGATCATCATGCAACTTCTGGACTTTCACTATGAGCTTCTTTACTGATATATTAATACCTCCATATTGGTAGCAATTTTTTTAAAGGAGTAGATATTTTAGTGCCGTTTAGCATTCTGTGACTAAGAAAATTTCCTTCACAATGAACGGAAGGGTCAAAGATAGGAAACAGCGGTCCATGATCATTAGAATGCATTAGCACAGACCATGAAGCCAGGAATTCCTTGACATCCTGGAAAGTGTCCTCATGTGGGCAGTCCTCATACCACAGGATCATTTTATCCTATGGCTGATGACATCACTCAGCATATCAGCCTCCTTTGAAGAAAAATATAATAGAAATGGAGTAGCCCCCAGGAAGGCTTAAAGTAGCTCCTTTCATTTGTGGAGATTTACCATGTGAGTGCATCTCATGGATATTGATGGCTTTGCCTAAATAGTGATACTGGAAATCAATCTCATATTTGCCCACTCTTTAAAAAGTAAACTCCAGAGATGGTGGAATAGGAGCTTCCGTCACTAGTTTCCTCACAGAAACATCAATTTGAACAAACATCCATACATGAGCATACCTTCACAGCAGCTGGGAAATCTAGTTGAGAGATTATGGCACATGGTGGAGCATAGACATATGGAAGGATGCATTGGAGAGAGTAGAAAGGACAGCTTCACATTACCTCTATCACTCCACCCCCAAGTAGTAGTAGCCTGAGTAGTATAGTGTGGATAGAAAGGCCCTCTGTGAGTGGGGAAGGAGAGTGCGGTGAGCATCAAATGTCACTGCAAACCCTAGCACCAGGCCTGCCCCAGTGAACACTAGGGGTACCCTGGCCCCCTGAGACTCTGAGGACCCAGGCTCCAAGCCCACCCCAGCCACAGGCCAGCCTCTACAGACTCAGAATCAAGGCCTGCCCCAGTGCCAGTTCAGCCCCCATTAACACAGGCTTCGGGCCAGCCCCTACAAGCCTAGACTCCAGGCCTGCCCTCCTGGACCCAAGCTCTAGGCCCATCCTCCCAGATCTAGTCACTAGGTTCACTCCAGTAGACTCTAGTACCAGGCCAGCCTCCATGGATTGAGGCACCAGGTCCATCCACCCATGGAAAGCGTCACCAGTTCAGACCACTTGGGGACTCTAGCATGAAGCCCACCAATAGACCCTTTCAGTCAGTCCACCCTGAATCTTCGGATGGGCTGACTGGTGAAGTACTTTCCTTGCTGAAGCCATAAAAACTGAAAGACATACCTACTTCTTCAAATGTCAGACACCAAAGCAAGGCCAAAAAGATCAAGAAAACATACAACACTAAAGGAACAAAATAAAGCATCAGTTACTGATCCTAAACAAATAGAAATCTACAAACTGCCTGACAAATAATTCAAAATAATTTTCTTAAAGAGGTTCAGTGAGCTACAAAAAAATGCAGATAGATAATTAAACAAAATCAGGAAAACAGTTCATGAACACAATTAGAAGTTCAACAAAGAGATTGAAGCCACACCAACATAAACCCAACAGAAAATCTGGAGCTGAGAAACATTATCCAACTGAAAAATTCTATAGACAGTTTCAACAAGCTGACAAAATCAAGCAAAAGAAAGAATCAGCTCAACAACAGGCTCTGGCAATTATAAAGTCAGAGGAACAACAACAACAAAAGAATGAAAAGAGTCTACAGGACTTACGGGACACCATCAGGCAAACCAATATATGCACTATGAGAGACTCAAATAGAAGCAGAGAAAGAGAAAGAGGGAAGAAAGCTTAAAGAAATAATGACAGAAAACTTCCCAAATATGTAGATGGAATGAACCTCCAGCTTTAGAAAGCCCAAAGAACTTTAAAAAGATTAAACATAGAGATATTCATTGAGACACCTTATAATCAAATTGTCAAGAATCAAAGAGAAAGAATTTTGAAAGCAGCAAAAGAAAAGCAATTTGTCACATAAAAGGGACTTCAGTGGATCAGGCTAATAGTGGATTTCTCAGCAGAGACCTCACATGCCAGAAGAGAGTGCAATCATATTTCTAAGTACTGAAAGAATAAGATGAGTAAGATTTCCAGCCAGAAATACTACACCTGGCAAAGCTGTCCTTCAGAAATGAAGGAGAGAAAAAGACAAAAGCTGAGGGATTTTCTTCCTACTACACTTGCCTTATAAGAGATGCTAAAGCAAGTTCTTCAAGCAGAAATGAAAGGATATTCATTAGTAACATTAAAATATACAAAAGTTAAAAACTTATTGTAAAGATAATAATATAGTCAAATTCAGAATACTCTAATACTGTAATGGGGTGGTGTGTAAATCACTTTTAACTCTAGTATAAAAGTCAAAAGACAAAAGTATTAAAAATAACTATAGCTACAATAATTTGCTAATAGACATACAATGTAAAAAGATGTAAATTGTGACATTAATAACATAAATCATGAGCAGGGGAGAGAGAAGTTAAAGTGTAGAGTTTTTGTATGCAGTCAAAGTTAAGCTCTTATTGGCTTAAAGTAGACTGTTATGATTTGTGCAAGCTTCATGGTAATCACAAGGAAAAAAACCTGTAATAGCACAAAAGCGAAAGATATTAAAGCATATCTCTATAGAAAACCATCAAATCATAAAAGGAGACAGCAAGAAAAAAGGAAAAAAAAAACAAAGGAACTAAAAAACAGAAAAGAATTCACAAAATGGTAGTATAGGTTGAGTATCCCTTATGTGAAATTCTTGGGACTAGAGGTACTTTAGATTTTTTTTTAATTTTGGAATATTTGTATTATACACACCAGCTCAGAATCTTTAATTCAAAAACTCCAAATCCGAAATGCTCCAATGAGCATTTCCTTGGAGCATCATGTCATCCTTCAAAAAGTTTCAAGTTTTGGAATATTCTATATTTTGAATTTTCAGATTAGGGATACTCAACCTGTAGTAAGTCCTTTTCTATCAATAATTCTTTAATTTTAAATGGATTAAATTCTCTAATCAAAAGACATAGGTGGCTGAATGAATAATTTTATAAAACAAACACAAGATCCAACTATATGCTGCCCACAATAGACTCATATTAGGCTTATGGACAACACATATACTGAAAGTGAAGACATGGAAAAAGATATACCATGCAAATAGTAACCTAAAGAGAGCCAGGGTAGCTATACTTATGTCTGACAAAATAGACTATAGGTCAAAAACTGTAACAAGAGACAAACAAGGTCTTTATATATATAATGTAAAAGGAGTCAATTCATCAAGAGAATATAACAATTATAAACATATAAGTGCTTAGCATCAGAGCATCTAAATATATAAAGCAAAATATTAATAGACCTGAAGGAAGAAACATATAGCAATTTGATAATAGTAGATTATTTCAATACCTCACTTTCAACAACACATAGATCATCTGTACAGAAAATCACTAAGGAAACAGAGGGCTTGAACAACACTACGGACCAAATGGACCTAACAGACATATACAGAATATTCCGTCCAACAGCAGTAGAATGCATATTCTTTGCAACTGCATGTTCTGTGAACATTCTCCAAAATAGATAAGTAAGTCTTAATAAATATAAGATTTAAATTATCTTTTGCAACCACAATAGTATAAAACTAAAAATCAATAACAGGAAAACATTGAAAAATTCATAAATGTGTGGAAATTAACATATTCTGAAACAACCAATGATTCAAAGAAGAAATTTTTTTAAATGTTAGAAGTAAATCTTGAGATGAAAATAGAAACACAATATACCAAAACTTATAGTGAAAGCAGTTCTAAGAGGGAAGTTTGTGGTGCTGACTGCCTATATGAAGAAAAAAAAAAAGATCTCAAATAATTTAACCTTCAACTTCAAGGAACTAACTAGAAAGAACAAACTATACAAAAGTTAACAGAAGGAAAGAAATAACGAAGATACAAACAGAAATAAATAAAATAGAGACAAGAAACATTTTTTTGATAATGAAATTAAGAGTTGGCTTTTTGAAAAGATAAAATTGACAAATCTAACAAAGAAGAGACTCAAATAAAATCACAAATGAAAGAGTAAACATTACAACTGATAGTACAGAAATACAAAGGATCGTAAGAGACTAAAATGAACAATTCTATACAACCAAATTGGGTAACCTAGAAGAAATGAATACATTTCTAGAAACATACAACCTAGTAAGACTGAAGACATGAAGAAGTAGGAAATGCAAACAGACCAATAATAGATGAGGAGATTGAATCAGCAACCAAAAACCTCCCAACAAAAAAAGCCCCAGAACCTGATGGCTTCATTGGTAAATTCTATCAAACTTTAACAGAATAATTAACATCAATTTTTCTCAAACTTTTCTGAAAAATTGAAGAGGAGGAAACACTTCCAGATTCATTTTATGGTCATCATTACCCTGACGCCAAAGTCAGACAAGGATTCTACAATAAAAATATAGACCAATATCCCTGATGAACATAGATACAAAAAAATTCCTCAACAAAATACTAGCAAATGAAATTCAACAGCATAGTAGTGGTATCATACATCACGATCAAATGGGATTTATCCCTGGGATGCAAGGATCATTCAACATATGCAAATCAATAAATGTGATTATACCACATTAACAGAATGAAGGATAGAAATCATATGATCATCTCAATAGATGCAGAAAAAGCATTTGATCAAATTCAAATCCTTTTATGATAAAAACTGTCAACAAATTAGGTATAGAAAGAATGTACCTCAACCTAATAAAGGCCATACTACACACCCACAGCTAACATAATACTTAACAGCGAAAAGCTAAAAGCTTTTCCTCTAAGATCAGGAACAAAACAGAGATGCCATTCTATTCAACATAGTACTGGAAGTTCTGATCAGAGCAATTATACAAGATCAAGACACAAAAGTCATCAAATAGAAAAGGAAGGAGTAAAATTTTCTCTGTTTGGAGGTGGCATGATCTTATATACAGATGCTCCTAAACTTATAATGTGGTTACATCCCAATAAACCCATGGTAAGTTGAAAATATTCTAAGTTGGAATGCATCAAGTTATGTACCAATAAATCAATCAAAAGGTTGAAAAATCATAAGGTGAACCATCATAATCCAGATACTCCTCTATTTACAATGGGATTATATCTTAATAAACTCATTGTAAAGTCAAAAATTCATAGGTAATACCATCATAAGGGATGGTGTGCATAGTAAACTCTAAAGACTCCACAAAAAATGTTAGAACTAATAAATTTAGTAAAGTTGCAGGATACAAAATTAACATACAAAATTATTTTATCTACAGACTAACAATTAACTATTTAAAAAATAAATTTAGAAAACAATACCGTTTATGATATCATTCAAAAACAATAAAATAGAAAGAAATTTAACCAAGGAGGTGAAATGTTTGTACACTGAAAACTATAAAACACTGATGAAAGAAATTGAAGAAGACACACATAAATGAAAAGATATCTTATGTTGATGAATTGGAAGAATTAACATTGTTAAAATGTCCACACTATCCAAGGCAATCTACAGATTCAATATAATTTCTATCAAAATTCCAAAGGCATTTTTTATATAAATAGAAAAAGCAATCCTAAAATTCAAATGAAATCACAAAAGACCAAAATAGCCAAAGTGATCTTGATCAAGGAGAGCAAAGCTGGAGGCATCACACTACCTGATTTCAAAATATACTACAAAGCTATAGTAAATAAAAACAGTATGATACTGGCATAAAAACATTCATATACGCCAATCAAACAGAATAGACACCTCAGAAATAAATCCACTCGTTTAAAGTCAACTGTTCTTTGACAAAGGTGCCAGGGACACACAATGAGGAAAGGTTAATCTACTCAATAAATGGTGCTGAGAAAACTGTATATTCACATGCAGAAGAATAAAATTAGGCCAGGTGCAGTGGCTCACACCTATAATCCCAACACATTGGGAAGCCGAGGTGGACAGATCACCTAAGGTCAGGAGTTCAAGACCAGCCTGACCAACATGGCGAAACCTCATCTCTACTAAAAATACAAAATTAGCCAGGCGTGGTGGCACATGCCTGTAATCTCAGTTACTTGTGAGGCTGAGGCAGGAGAAACTCTTGAACCCGGGAGGCAGAAGTTGCAATGAGCCAAGGTTGCGCTATTGCACTTCAGCAGGGGAAACGAGCAAAACTCCATCAAAAAAAAAAAAAAAGAAGAAGAAAATTAGACCCTAACCTTACACCATCTACAAAAATCAGGCCAGAATGGATTAAAGACTTAAAGGTGAGAGCTGAAATTGTAAAACTACTAGAAGAAAATACAGGGGAAAATCTTCTTGAAATAGGTCTTGGAAAGGAATTTTTTGGATATTACTCCAAAAGTATAAGAAACAAAAGCAAGTATAGATAAATGAGATTGCATCAAACTAAAAAGCTTCTGCACAGCAAAGGAAACAATCAACAGAATGAAGAGACAACCTATGGAGTAGGAAAAATTATTTACAAACCATACATCTAATAAGGGGTTAATATACAAAATACATAAGGAATTCAAACAACTCAATAGCAAGAAGACAAATAACCTGATTTAAAAATGGGCAAAGGATCTGAAAAGACATTTCTCAAAAGAAAACACACAAATGGCCAACAGTTGTATTAAAAAATGCTCAACATCTCTAATCATCAGAGAAATGCAAATCAAAACCACAATGAGATATCAGCTCACACCTATTAGAACGGCTGTCATCGGCTGGGCACGGTGCCTCATACCTGTTAATCCCAGCATTTTGGAAGGCTAAGGCAGGCGGATCACGAAGTGAAGAGATAGAGACCATCCTGGCCAATATGGTGAAACTCAGTCTCTACTAAAAATACAAAAATTAGCTGGTGTGGTGGTGCACGCTTGTAGTCCCAGCCACTTGGGAGACTGAGGCAGGAGAACTGCTTGAACCCAGGAGGTGGAGGTTGCAGTGAGCCGAGATCGCGCCACTGCACTCCAGCCTGAAGACAGAGTGGGACTCTATCTCAAAAAAAAAAAAAAAAAAAAAAAAAGAGAATGGCTATTATCAAAAAGACAACGGATAACAAGTGTTGGTGAGGATGTGGAGAAAAGGGAACCCTTATGCACTGTTGGTGGGAATGGAAATTGGTACAACTATTATGAAAAATAATATAGAAGTTCCTCACTACCATATGATCCAAAAATCCCATTTCTATTAATAGATATACATGCAAAGGAAATGAAATCAGTATCTTGAAGAGATATCTGCACTTTCATGTTCATGGCAGCATTATTTACAATAGCCAAGATATGGAATCAACCTATGTGTCCAGGGATGAACGAATGGATAAAGACAAGTGAGCGTGCGTGCGCGCGCACACACACACACACACACAGAGGAATTTCAGCCATTAAAAAGAAGGAAATCTTGTCAGTTGGGACAACACGGATGAACCTAAAGGATATTATGCTAAGTAAAATAAGCTAAGCACAAAAAGACAAATAGTGTATGATCCTCACTTATATGTGGAATCTAAAAATGTTAAACTCATAGAAGCAGAGAGTAGAAAGGGTGGTTTCCATGGCTTGGAAGGCAGGAAAAATGGGGAGATGTTGGTTAAAAAGTAGAAAGTTTCAGTTATGCAGGACAAATAATGCCTTTGGTTTTGTGTTGTTATCACAGAATACTACAGTGGGTAATTTATAAAGAACAGAAATGTATTGGCTAAAAGTTCTGGTGCCAGCATCTGGTGAGGGTTTTCTTGCTGAGTCACTCCATTACAGAAGACAGAAGGGTGAGAAAGAGAGAGACGCAAAAGGAGCCTAAACTGAATCTTCTATAAGGAAACACACTCTCAGGATAACAAACTCACTCCTGCAATAACAAACACACTCTTGCGATAACAGCATCAATCCATACATGAAGACAGAGCCGTCATGGCCTACTCACTTCTTAAAAGTCTCATTGCTACAATGGTGAGTAAGTTTCTAGCGCATGAACTCTAAGGAACACATTCGAACCATAGCAGATAGGTTCTGGAGATCTAAGGAACAGCACGGTGACTACAGTTAATAATACTATATTGCATATTTGAAATTTGCTAAGAGAGTAGGTCTTAAATGCTCTCACCACAAACACAAAAAGGTAATTATGTGAGATGATGGAAATAATAGCTTGATTGTGGTAACTATTTCACAAGATATATGTATACCAAAACACTGCATTGTATACCTCAAATCTATATAATTTTTGTCAATTATACCTCAATAAAGCTAGAAAAACTAAAAAGTAAATAAACTCCAATACCTGATATGTTTAAAGAATACAAGATTTATTAAAATATTTCCAGAATGCAACCTACTGACCACAGCATGCTTATAATATAACATTAATAGTTGCAGGGTCCCCAAAAGCAGTATCTGTGAAGCATTTAACATCTACCCATTCAACAATATTTGTTGAGCCTGAGGGCTCAGAAGTGTGCTAAAGACTAGGGATCCTTTGTATATGTCCTCAAAACCCTCTATAGGCAAGAGAAGTTATTAGTCAAAGATGCTTAGATTGGATTTTTACCTCAGTAAAAGCTGATTATTTCAGTATCTCTAGTAGAAAACGTTCTGTTAGGATGCTGGACAACAGGGAGGTGCTGAGCAGGCCTCCAATAGCAGTCCTTTATTATGTGGCCAAATCTACTATGGGTTTATAATATCCTAAATGGTATGCAATTATAGGATAGCAAAATAAATAAAATGAACATTTATTCTTCCCATAAACATTTATCGAACAGCTAGTCTATGCTTTGTGGCAAGTATGGAGATGAATCTGAACAGTTTACTAGATATAATTCCTTAATTTGCCCATCTATGAAATGGGAATGAGTCCCTACTCTACAGTAATACTAAAAGTAGGTTTCCGAGAAGACATGAACAAATCCACGGAAAGTGCTTAGCACAGTCTTTAGTAACCAGCAGTGCTCATTAAGTTGGATTTATTAAAATGCAGCATAGTTCACAAAGCACTTCTGCATGTTTTTTCACTGTTTTCCACAACACTCATGCAACATTAAGCAAATTAATTCAAATACAGTGATTTTGCTAAAGCCACATAATTAGTTAAAAATTGGAAGAGCCAAGACTAAAGGTAATTTTCAGAATTCCTAATTTTATTCTAATACTTTGCGTTGAAGTGTAGAGGCATCTTTTCCAACTTTGAAGAAGAAAATTCATGTTTTTATAAAGGTTATTGTAATTCCTGAACTATTATTAATCATAGAATTGAGATAAGAAGATAGCTATTTTACCTGATTAAAGTTGTGCCTGAAACAACAGGTTAAACCACTAGAATTTCAACCAACTGACTAGTTTGGGGATGAACTAAGACAAAAATCTATGGGTTTGTATGTGTGTGTGTGTGCTCTCACGCGTGTGCACGTATGCGCGTGCATGAAGTGTGACAGGAATTTGTTTAGCTGCAAATGACAGAAGAACTAATATGGATTTAAATAAGATAGGGATTCATCTGTCTCACAAAAAAGAAATCCAGATATAGGCAGTCCAAGCTGGTGTAGCAGTTCTACAATTTCAGGACTGTTCCAGATTCCTTTTCTCTCTCCATCACCCTGTCCTTAGCGTTTTGACATTCATCCTTATGCTTGCAGCCTCCTGTTTGTTGTAGCACCACGTTGACATATCATATCTTCATTTCAGGCAAAATAAAGGTAGCAAATACTTTCCCTAAAATGTCAGCATACACCTCATTGGCTAGAATAATGTTACATTATTCTACATAGCTGCGAGAAAGTGCAGAAAAGAAATCACTTTTATGTAAGCATTTTGTTATGTCAAATCAGGGTGCTCTTAGCAAGACAAAAGGTAAAAATGAATAGCAGTATATGCCATTCTGACTTGTTTTGATGACTTCAGCAGCCTTAGAATACATAAGTTAACTTAGACTCAATAAAAATTTAAATAGGTACTTCATGCATAGGATACTTCTGATGTACAATTTAATGTTTTTGTTGTTGTTTTTCTTGGTTTTGTGTGGAAAACAAATGTAAAATTGAGGTTAAGATTTAGAAGCGTTATCAATATATCCAGGTCAGACTATTAGAATTTCACATGTGGCAGTTCTATAGAACTAGTTTATCAAGCACAACTCTTTAATTAGCATTAGAACTAATTAGAACTCTTTAATTAGCATTTCCTTTGAAAATACCTAAACAGGACATCCAAAACCAACTTGAAAACACATACGGCCACCTCAATTTTTACTGTTACTAACAGTTTCTTCTAGTTTAGGTCACTCCTCTATAGGACTTGGTCAAATCAAGATATAGCTAAATGTGGTTTCACCAACACATGCAAACTCCTGTGAATACAGTATTTAAAAAGAAACAATAAAAAAGGAAGAAGTTACTTAGGCTTTTAGGCGTTTATTAAAGCTCTTTTAAGCCTGCCCTCATTACTTCCGTGAACATTTGCTTGCATAAATTCTGAAGAATGAGGTTAAGATACAGTGAGGCTCATTAATTAGTGTGCCACTAATTTGGACTTGCTGTTTTACAGCTGAGATGCAGCTCTAAAATGTACTGTCCAATATGGTGGCCACTAGTCACATGTGGCTGTTCAAACACAACTTACATAACATGAACTAAAATTAAAAATTCAATTCCTCTGGCAATAGATACATTTCAAGTGCCCAATAACTACATGACGCTATTGGCTACCACACTGGACAGTGCAGATACAGACCATTTCCCCTAGTATGCGAAGTTCTACTGATAGCACTGCTCTAGAAGATTAAGATTTTAAAGAAGCAATATCAAGACCAAATCATCTGAATGAGTATAGTTCATCACTCAGAGCATTTTTATAATTTATCTTTGGAAAAGGTTTCAGAGCCCCTGTACAAACCACTTCAAGAAAACATCGTTTCGTTTCTTCTGGGTTTGCTAAGTGCCTCCTCAATAGCACACTCCAGGTAGTGTGCTACATGTAGGGACTCAAGGACTAATCAGACATAGTCTTTCTCCTCTGTGCCATGACTTATTTGGGGAACAAAAAACTAAGATGTAATGTAATAGGTCTATAAAGGTAAGTATGTACAACATGCTCTGGGAGCAGAAAGAAAGGAATGATTCTATTTAGGACATTAAGAAAAATGCCTTCTTTTGCAAAGAATTCAGCAGAATGCCACAGTAGGGGGAAAATTTTTAGCATAAAGGCTTTGAAAGACTACTACGGTATTTTAAAACAAAGGGCTGGCTAGAAACTATATATTCTGAAGAGGTCATTCTGGTGGCCATTAGAGCAGGTAAGAAACTGAAGGCAAGACCAGTTGCCAGGCTACAGAAATAATTGGGGTTAGAGATGTTAAGGGCCTTAATTAGGTCAATGGCAATGGGAATCTAGGCAGAGAACAGATTCAAGAGAAGTCTGATTAAAAATACAAAGCTTGATCATCATCTACTTTATTCTTCAGTCTTGGCTCTGTATAGCATTGTGCAATTTAAAAAAAATCCTCCTCTAAAGATTTATCACATCACTGGGGTTATTCTAAAGAATTAGTTGCAAAGACTCCGAACAGTGTTTCAGTATGTTCAACTTTTATAAAAACAAAGGAAGAAACACTGTGGGGTGGGGGTTGTGTGTGTAGACAGATACAAGAGATTTTTTAAAGATACAGAGCAAGGTCTTAGTATCTAAAGTTAGTTTAAATGATTCTGCTAATCTGTATTTTCTGTTTTTCTGTAATGACAAAGCATCTTTTTTTTTTTTTTAATAAAGAAAAGGTATTTTTGTTTTGTTTTGAGATGGATCTCACTCTGTCACCCAGGCTCAAGTGCAGTGGTGCAATTTCAGCTCACTGCAACCTCCGCCTCCCGAGTTGAAGCGATTCTCCCACCTCAGCCTCCCAAGTAGCTGGGATTACAGGTGCCCACCACCATGCCTGGCTAAATTTTTTTATATATATATTTTTAGTAGGGACAGGATTTCACCATGTTGGCCAGGCTGGGTTCAAACTCCTGACCTCAAGTGAGCTACCTGCCTTGGCCTCCCAAAGTTTTAGGATTACAGGCATGAGCCACGCACCCAGCCAAATTATTTTTTAAATAGTAATTTTAAAAATCCACAACCATTATACCTAAGAAAGAGTTCTAAAAATCTTTTTAACAAGGTCAACATGGCTAAAATAATTTCCCCAAGTTTACTTTAGGACAACACTCAGTTGAAATATTAAAATAAGTTGCACTATTTCATAACTATACCTTCTAAAATTAAGGTATTAGTGGTATAAACCATTCTTAAGTGACCTGTGTACCTATTTTGCTATTGTTCACTACATTAGTATTACCATACATAATTAAAATAGAAGTTGTCTATAATTTCGACCTTCCATTACCTTGTAATTTTGTCTTTCTTTTTCTTCCAGGGAAATAATGAGTTCTCTAACCCTCACTCCCACCCTGCAAAACCCTATTCCCCAAAGATATAATTAATGAGCTCAGGTTTTCCATCTGGACCTAGAAACATGAAATGCTTCTTCTGCCTCACTCCTAGTTTTTCCAAAGCAAATGAGTTTATACTTGGATACCCTCACTGTTGCACTTCTGACACTAGGAATAGCTAAAAAGCATCTTCTCCACACCTCTGTACAGAATGGCCAGACCTCTCTGTATGTCCTGCCTTACAACACTGTCTTCTCCCACCTGGATCTCCAGAAGCACCTTGATGGCAGCTGGGAATGTGTCTCTCAAGCACACCACAAGTTCCCCCAGAGCTTAATTCTACTGCTTTCCAGCAGGCCCCATTCCCACCCTCCAGCTCCCTCCTGGACTATGTATGAGGGAGAGATGAGGTGGTGGATTGAGGACATTTATTTAACAAGAAGTAAAAGGAAATATAAACAAATCATCATTTTTCATATGGAACACACAAGTGAATTAATCAGAGAATTTGTTAAGAAATGGGTTATTATCTACTCTGGTGCAGTAGCAGAAATTAACATTTCTGACTTGCCTTGTTTCACCAATATTTAAGCATTTTGTTCTATTGAATGTGACTACATGTACAGACACACTTTTATTTAGTCTCACACATGAAAAAAGAAAGCAGAAGGCCTGTTATCCAAGTGGTTTCTCATCCAAGCATTTTTATAGCAAATTACTAAATCTAGTTGAAAACAATAGGAAAGAAGATACTTTTCCCTCTAGTATTTGTTCTATCAACCTAGACTTAGCAGCACAGAATATCTGGAATTGCAGTTAAAATAGAGGCTTCCTTTTATAAAATAACATTTGAATTGTTGCTGTATCCATGATCAGTATACAGACCTGCTAAAAGCAGAAAATAATGGTATGTTCTTCTCTACGGGATGAGTATTTCAGTAGTTTAAGAAGGAAAGAAAATCCTGAAAAAGAATTTAAGAAAAATATTAATAGAAAGGAGGAGGATGCTTCAAAGTAATGCCTGGATACATCATTTTCCCTGCATTGAAATATTTTTTGCTGACTATACGGCACTTATTCTATACCTTTTGTTAATTAACAAGTAAACAGGTGGCAACAGCAACTATATTAAAGTAGAAAGCCTTGCTATAAATGAAAGTCAGAATTCATAATTTAGAAGGCAACATTGTTTGCTTCAGATCTACTTGTTAAAAATGGTGGGTTTGAAAACATGCAACCTCATCTCATGAAGTACCATAACTAGTATTTAGTTACACTAATAACTCCCAGTTATGTAAACAATAGATATCCCCAAATCATATTTGGGTTTGTTTCAGAGATATTTTTGGTTCTTGTATTTGGACCTAGGTACTCTTGATCTAAAAATTCACTCAACCTCGAATAAAATAACGAAGGCACCGGCAAAAAACCTGATAGACCTGAGTATCGAAATCCCTTGCTTTTAATAGGCGATACAGCGCATTCTTACTCTCTCCTTTCTCCTAGATCAGCAGGTGTCTCCACTACTCCAATAGACTGAGGAAAAGGAGGGGGCGACAACAAAGAAAAGGAAACTGTCTAGGTGTCCTGGTGGTGGAGGTGGGGGGTATTTTAATTTCATAATTAAAAGCTCTCTTCTTCAGCTTTCCAGTTTTTACTCCTATTTTGTAATGATTTGATTGAGGACTGTGCAGCAGAGTTTGGGTATGTACATCGCTATCATAAACGGAAAGGAACAAGGAAGGAATGGATAGGAGACAGCAAAGGGTTGCGGGTAGAGAGCAAAACGTAGGCGCTTGGGGACGGGAAGGGAGAGGCGGATTTGGCAGTCAAAGAGGGACGAGAGGAACAGGAATGGAAAGTGTGGACTGGCCGTCCAATCCTATGGGGGAAGGGGAAAGGGGGGGCCCACCACGTCGCACTCCTCCCCACCTCCAGGCTTTTCCTGTGTAGGTTGAGGCCATCCAAGCGTATACAAAAGGGTCGGTTGCTGAGCCAGAAAAGGCTGTCTCCCGGGCTGCGCAAGCTCTGGGTCGCCTCTCCTGGGCTCAGGAAGGCGGGCAAGGATAAGAAGGCAGAGGCCCAAAGGCGGACAGCTTAGTGGGCGCCTGGAAGAAGAAGGCAAAAGGCCACCAGCCCAGACCCCGAGGGCGCTCGCCCGCGGCACTAGGCGCCGCAGGCCAGGGCCGTCCGTGAAGGGTAGTCTGTGCCTACGTTCTGCCCTACTGGTACCACTCGGACTATCCCCGTCCGACCCTTTGCAGGGCTCGACTTGTCTCCCCCACTATCCGCCCCTAGTCCAGGTTCTCCTGCGCGGTCCCGGTGCGGGGTCTCCTCCTCGTCATCTCGGGCGACACTCTGCAAACAATATGGCGGCCGGGCGTCGACCGCGGCACCTTCTCTCCGGGCCCTCGGGGTTGACAAGGGCGGCTACCGCCGGCGCTCCTGACCCGCGACGCGCGAGCCCCGGGCGGGCGGGGGAGGCGGGAGCAAGACACCTGTGGTAGCTGTGGGGAGCCGTGTCCGCGGGCCTGGCGCGCGCGGGGGCGGCCGGCGGGGTCGCGCGGCCTCGGGCTCGCGCGCAGAGGCGCGGGCGCGGGCGGGGGCGGAGTGGCGGCGGCGGCGGCGGCGGCGGCGGCAGCAGCTAGAAGCTGCAGCCCAGAGCCCTCTCGCGGCCGCGGCGGCAGCAGCAGCGCCAGCCCCAGCAGCACTGAGGCTGCCGCCGCCGCCTGGCGCTCCCGCCGCCCGGCCCGACATGAGTGAGGCGGGTCGGGTACCCTCGCCCGCCACTCCGCTGGTGGTGGCGGCGGCCGCGCCTGAGGAGAGGAAAGGGAAGGAGCCGGAGCGCGAGAAGCTGCCGCCCATCGTATCGGCTGGCGCCGGCGCGACCGCGGTAGGTGGTGGGCCGGGGCCGCCTGGCGCCCCGACGGCGGGAGTCAGGAGGGACGGCGGACGGGCGAGGGCCGCCAGGAGGCCCGCGTCTCCCCTGGGCACCCCCTGGCACTCCAGGGAGAGGCACCCAGGCCGCCCTTCCTTGGGCAGAAATGAAAGAGTTGTGCCTCGTGGGCAGCCCAGAACACTTCGCGAGCTACATCTTCCACCCTCGGGAAATGTTGGGGGTGGTCGGTTCCGCTGGATGTTTGCGTTATTTTCTGGGGCTTGGGCTCCCACTTTATCTAAGAGAATTACCTGCATCTTGAGTCGGCATGATCTGTTGGATGAGCATAGGTGTCAGCAGGCGGGAGTGGGTTTTCCACGGAGGTGCCTGCCTGCCTTGGAGGCGCGCAGATTTTTGTCCTTTTCTTCGCGTTTCTTTCCCTTCCCCCTTCAGATTAAACAGGCTGTGCGGCGAGTTTCCACTTAATTGTGACCTTTCCGTTGCTGTCAGGGTAGTGGGAGGTAGATGCATCAGTAATGGTTTTATTTTTCATATGGTACAGACATGTGACTCAGGTGGGGGGAGGCTTTTTGAACCTTTTGTTTAAACCCAAGTTATCTAAGCTTAACAGGGATGATTTCCCAGCTGTATCTTCGTAAGGGTTATTTGGAGAGCGCTCTCAGGCTTCAAACTACATATTGCCAGATGATGTCATGGGACAGCCCCCTCCCCCTCTTTCCCTATTTTTACTGGTGGTTGTGACTGGTTAATTCGAAGCACAATTAAAGAAAAAAAAAACTCGGCTTTTGCAATTTTTAATTTTGACATAATATTTAAGTACTTTTTGAAAGTTTACTTTGATATATTTAAAGATCATGACTTGTCAAGCAGCTGTGTGTGACAAAATAGTAAAAGTTTAGTGAACATTATACATTTTATTTTTTCCTACTTGCAATTCATTTCTTAAAACCTCCCTCTTAAATGACTAAGAACTTACTAAAATAGCTCACTCTTCGTTAAGTACTGTATTGGTGTTAAGAATAATTTTTGGATTCGGTAGGTTTTTCAAAAATGTCTGAGGGCCCTGATAACTGGAAATTGTTAAAACAAGCTCTTTAAATCGATGCAGCAAATTGTGAACAGTAATGATACACATTTAAAAGAGTAGTTACAATTGATTGGTAGATTGGAGCTGGGGTTAGGGATTACCCTGGGAAATGCTTTGAAGGAATTTGTCACCCAGCAGCTTGGAGATCTGGTTCCTGCTGCTGGTACCCTAGGTTTTCAGATTTTGTATAGGAAGTCTTCAACTCACAGAATTACAGCAGTTCCTTTATATGTTGGTTGTTTAAAACAGTGAATGTATGTACTTATAGAAACAGTTAAATGAGTGGGTTTAAGTCCTCAAGCAAACGCTCTCCCAAAAACCTATTTATCTCAGTGTAACTGAAAAATTGCCGTTTTGGAATAAAAATTTGCAAGTGTCGATACAAGTCTACAGTCTGCTTTGGGATTTCAAGTTTTTCAGATTTTAGAAAGGTAATTAGGTACATATATCATATATTAATACCCACAGTAAGGTCCTAGCCAGTTCTCTCTAATCAAGCATATTAATAACTGCAGTGAAATGTATGTGTTCATGCTAAAGGGAAAAAAGCGTCATGTCAGTTCAGATCAGATGCATGTTTTTGGCACCGAATGAGTTGCAAAAACATTTCAGTTTCAAGAATTTATAGGACTTTGAAATTGTAAATAGAGGATTATGGACTTGTACTACTAGACAAAGAGAAGAATATATTCAAGAAAAAAAATCTTGAATTAAACTTTGAAAAGATAAAAGTTGGAATAGAAGAGGATAAGGATAAATATGAATAAACTTGAGGGGTTTTTTTGTTTTGTTTTGTTTTGTTGAGACGGAGTCTTGCTCTGTCGTCAGGCTGGAGTGCAGTGGCGCGATCTCGGCTCAGTGCAGTCTCCGCCTCTCGTGTTCAAGCCATTCTCCTGCCTCAGCCTTGTTCGTGCCTTATAAAGTCTTTCAGAGTCAGTACCATTGATTTTTTATGACAGGTTTTTTTTAACAGAATTCATGACAGGATCTGTGGCAGAATGTGTGTGTGTGTGTTTGTCAAAGAGAGACTTCAAAGCTAGAATTCAGAGCTATAGCAGTGAAAAGCTTAAATGTAGAAAATCTATGCTTGGTCCTTAGTCCATCCAAAGGATAAGAAATCCAGGAGAACTGGGGTGGTGATTGACTTTCACAGCGGCTAGAAAGGCCGTGGTATGTGTGGGGAGGGGAAGGAGATATTGGTGTGTGAGGTAGGTGGGCAGGGAAATACAGCTTATGGCCTCTTGAGTTGTTTTTCAGCCTCCTGTAGATTAAACAGAGCTCCTAGAGGTTTGCTTATGAACCTAATTGTCATCAATAACTTTTTCTTTGAGACATTCCAGTTATTCTTCCTTTTTGCCCCAGCCTAATGGTTCTACCTGTCTAGTTGTGTCTGTGACTCAATTTGTGACCCTACAATAGTGGCTTTTTCAGAAAACCATTGTGTCACATTTGTAAATGAATATATATGAATAAAATAATATAAATATTATAAATAAATAGAAGGTCAGTTTACAGTGACCCTAATTAAAGTTGAAGAGTTAGGCTGTATCGTGTATGTTTACAGACAGGTACGGGGTGGGAGAAAGAATGCTGGAAAGGACAGCCCTGAAGTGTTTTATCCTAAGACCATCTAAGCATGAAGGAAGTCCATTCCAGCTAGTGAGGAGGTGCCTAACACAGTGGTTTCAAGCCTGACTGACTGCAGAGTTACCTTGGTAGCATGTTAAAGTCCTCATTCCTACATCTCACCCTAGAGCACCGGTTTTCAACCTTAGATGCACAGTAGAATTAACTGAGGAACTTTTAAAGCCATCATTATCCAGACCCAAATGCAGGCTTGTTAAATCAGAATTTCTGGTGATGTTGCTCAGGCATCTTTTTTTTAATTTAATTCCCCGGGTATACCAAGATTGAAACTTGACACTCTATATACCGAATTAAAAGCTCCATGGGCGAGGTGTAGGAAACTGTATTTTTAAATTACCATCTCCCAAATCTACTTAGTTTGTGGAGCAGCATTTGAAATGAACTTGTGACAGGTATGGATTAAGTGAACGAGAGACAGCAGAAATCAGGCATGGTGGGGAATTGAAAGAAATGGCAGTGAAAGTGGTTCCAGTTGGAGATGCACAAGAGGCTCAAGATAGAGCCCTCAGAGACTTTCAGTGTTTGGGTCTTGGCCTTGCTGCTGTGGAGAGGTGATGCAAGTCCATGGAGCCAAGCAAAATAAAGAATTTGAAGTAGTGTATGAATATGAAGGGCTGATAATATGAATATTAAATTTACTGAGGTTGATGGATTGGAGTGGAATATTATAAATTAGTTATTGATGTATTGCAGATGTTTAAAAAAGTGGTGAATGAGAAAGAAGAAAATGCTCAAAGGTGGGGCAGAAATAACGGTGTCAGTGAGGACAAATTTGACTTTTTACTTCTGCGCCTAATCAGGTGAACGGAAGAGAGAGGTTCTACATGGGGTAGAACCCTCTGGATAGGGTACCAGTACAGTGGGTTCAAGAAAGAGCTAGATTTGACTTAGGTCAGGGTGGTGAAGAGAAATGGGAGGAAATTAGTTGAGAATTTTAAAGGGATGTTAGCCTGTAATAGAAGACAAGAGGAAGAGCTTGAGGGTGAGCATAATATGTGTGGAGAGGATTTGATGGAGTTTAGTAACAAGAATGAGAAGTTTGCTTATCAGGTGTGTATAAATGGGGATGGGGTTGATGGAGTCCCTGGGACAAAATGTAACTGCCAGTTATTGGACATCTTTTATGTTTAGTTTTGTACTAGGTGCTACAGAAAATGCAAAAAGACAAGGTTTTAAAAAGTGGTCTCTGCCTCGGGGTATGCAGGGTTAACACATGAAAAGCAAAGCAATATGTAAAAGCCACAATGAGCCATAGAAACAATTTGTACTATTGGAGATTAGAGAAAGGAGATCACTGTATGCAGAACTATGAAGAAAGGCCTTGAAGTAAAGGTAATTATTTAATCTGGCTGGCCATTGAAAAATGATAGGATTTGGATAGGCAGAAGAAAGTGGGCAAAGTAATCCAGTGACGAAAACAACATGAGCAAGGCTTAAAAGGAAAAATTAGTGAGTAATAAAGTAAGCCCAGTGGAAGCATGCTGGGAACTTGTGGGAGGTAAGAAAGATTGCATGGGGGCTGGAGCCAGATCACTAGGCAGAGAAGCATAGACAGTTTTTTTTTTTTTTTCCCCCTGTGGTTAGTGGGAAGCTATTGGAATTTCTGAAATAGAGGAACAACATAATGAAATCAGTGGTAGTGTATAGTTAAACTGGAGGAGGAAGAAAGTGAAGAAAAGAGCTTTGTAGCTCATGCCTGAAGCAATGAGTGCATCCACTAAGGTGGTGGCCACAGGACAGAGTGTAAGGGATGAGAGCATACACACCATGTGGAACCTAACTAGACAGCAGAAATGAAAGGGAAGAAGCATTAATAAAGGAAAAGGACTCTGAGGTTTCCAGATGAGGTCAATAGCATTCCAAATTAGAGAGAGAAAGAGAGAGAGAGAGAGTGTGTGTGTGTGTGTGTGTGTGTGTGTGTATGTATGTACGTATGTGTACTTAACAATAATATACCCAGCTAGGTATTTGGAACAATCTTGTATGGAAAATGTTGTGCCCTTTGTTCATTATGCTCTAAACAAGAGGTGAGATGGGAAAGAATGAATGCTATGGTGATGATGTTTTAAGTAATTGAAGAAACTACAGATATTACAAATATACAAAATAAGTGTGTATAACAATAATAGCTACTTATTGAGTGCCTACTCTGTGCGAAGCATTTGCCTTGTATTCTTTTATTTAGTTAAATAATGCAACCAAAAGCAATCACAACAACCCCGTGAGGAAGATATTTTCCCACTTCACAGAAAAGGAATCTGAGAGTCAGGTTATGTGTACCTTGCTGAGGAGTAAAATGGCTAGTCAGGGACAGTGGTTGCTTTGTAATGGAGATGTTTCTGATTCCTATTCTTTGCCCAATTCTGAACACTCTGTATCTGTGGTCATAGGTAATAGGGGCCATGTGGTACAAAGAAGCTGCACCTATGGCATTAATTCTAGTTTGAAAAAGAACTTGTCGCCCAGTAACAAATTTGTTCAAATTTTTGTTACTGGAGATAGAACAATCATGGAAAAGATATGTTCTAGGATATCTAATTGCTTGTTTATGGTATGAATAGATCATTAAATTATATGTAAAATCAATCTGATTGAAGCAAAATAGTCCAAGAGACTTAATACATAAAAAGGGAGGGCTATGACTGTATAAATACATACCCACCATGTCTTAAGTTTGAGTGGGTTGTAAAGTCTCTTTGTCAACTTTTTTTTTAACTACAAAATCATAATGTAGTGTTTGCTTATTTTCCCCTTCATGAATAACCCATTAGGACACAAATAATTTATAACTATATTTAACAATTGGAGAAAAGCGGTTATTATAAATTCTGAGCCAGAGAACCTCCAAAAAAGTCAAGTATGATTCTGCTTTGCTGTTTGTAACTCTCCATCTATAAAATGGGGAAAATAATAATTGAACCTACTTCATAAGGTAGAAATGAAGTCTAAATTAATACACATAAAACATTTAGAAAAACACCTTGTACAAAGTAAGCACTCAGTGTTAGATGAGATTATTAAAGTCATGTGTCATATAACAATGTCCCAGTCAATGACAGATCACATAATCTGAAGGTGGTCTAATGCCTTTTCTGTTTAAATATGTTTAGATGCATACTTAGTGTTACAGTTGTCTACGGTATTCAGCATGGTAACATGCTCTATAGGTGTTTGTATCCTATGAGCAATAGACTATATCATATAATCTAGGTGTGTAGTGAGCTGTACTATCTAGATTTGTATAAGTATACGCTGTGATGTTTGCACACCTACAAAGTTGCCTAATGAAGCATTTCTCAGGAAATATCCCCATTGTTAAGCAATACATGATTGTGTTTACAAAGCAACATCTGTAGCTGAAAAGCTGTTTGTAAGCCAGCCAGCCCTTTCTACTCTACTCCTGTCCTGTGGATTTGGTACTTTCCTTCACAGCCTTCTATATCAAGCGTGAGGCCCTGTTTGATTTCCCTATTTTTTCTTTTTTTTTTTTTTTTTAATAGTTTTATAGTTAACTCTGACTGAAGAATCCCTTCTTGAGTGGTAAAGTGTTATACTGATGAGCTATATGAATAACTACTTGTTTTTAAGTTGATATCTGTAACTTGGAGGATATCTGTGTGACATTCTAGTGAGCCATCAGAAAACATTTTTTTGAAATGAATAATTAAATGAATGTGCCTTTTGAAAATAGAAGTTATTGAGATTTTACCAATTCAGCTGAATTGAAAAATCGGTCTGAAATTTGAGTCTGCTTAATATATTTCAAAGTAACTTGGTTTTGTTCTAGATGTTTTTGTTAAAAAAAGAACCAGACTCTTAATTGGTTGAGGAATTTTGACTGGATCAAATTGCGCATTTAAAAAGTAATATTTTACTGTTTAAGCATAATGTATTCATGTATTTTTAATATTTTCTTATATTATAAAATAAATGAATAAAATCTCTGATGCCACCTTGCCTTCCTAATGATAAATGAACTGAAATTTCTGAGCTTCAGGACTAACGTTTGTAGGGCTAATTTTCAGTCATCTATATGATCAATTGCGTTGATTTGTGTGTATGTGTGTGACAAAATTTTGTTTCAGAATCCACATCCTTATTTCCTAGTCTCCATTTAAAGATATGATTTATATCACTTAAACCAATTCCACTTGGGCTGGTGCTTTTTTGGTTGGTAGGGAACTTCCACCTTGAAAGTAGCTGAGTTTTCATATCTTAGTAGAAGGATGGTAGAACAAAGTTAGCATTTCATGGTTTTATAACCTACCATCCTAATAGGGAACTGTGAAAAAGCATACAAAAAGAGAAACAAAATATCTTTACCCAGGATCAGGGCCTAAAATAGTCTCTTTGTAGACTCTAAATTATATCATTGGCTCCAGGATGGCTCTGATTGGTAGTTTAGGTCAGTTTATTAAAAACTGGTAAAACAGGGTATCTTAAATGTTTTCTATTTTAACTTGAAACCTATAAATATGCATTTATTTATCAGTTTTTTGGTCATCATAACCTTTGTTCAGTATCTCAGGAAGGTACTCATTCTTTTGAAAAAGTAGTTTTTATATGCATCACAGATTCCTGAACTCATTGAGACTAAAGGGTGAATTTTATAGACATAGACGTTCAATTTAAAATATTTTAATTCAGAAACTAAGATAGTGAGATATGGCTTTTAAAGCATTTCATGATGGAACAGCCAGCACTTACTCCTTTTTTCAAAGTTTGGGTTAGAATGGGAAGAAAAATGTTGATCTTCTAAGGCAACTTTTGGAGTATAGAGGATGATCAAAGTAAATTTTACCAGAATTTTAAATATAGTAGCACTTGTTAGTCAATTCAGAAGTGATCATGGAAAACCATGGTTATTCTTACTAGCATTGGTAGAAAAATATGATGAAGAAATTGGAAATTTAAGATTCAGTCTCTTCCTCAGTAGAGGTTGAAAGTAGGAACTCATGTATTCAAATAAAATTTAAAATAAGGTTGAAAATATTTAACTATATGTTAATAGCAGAACAGGTACTCTTTAAGTATTTGTCCGTTTAAATATCTTAAGATTATGTTATAATCTTACATATAATCTATGTGATTATATCATCAAAAAGACCATTGAAGCCCACATTAGGTACTTGTGAAATAAGATTTTTGATTAGTTCTTGTAATTACTACATTTTTCTGCTGTTTGCAACGTTTACTGAATTCTAGTTTAATAAATGTATGGTCAGCCTCTGCCTAGAGAATCAGGTCTATTATTTATTATGCCAGGTTGAAATATTTTGAGTATTTTTTTCCCTCAAAGAATTCTTAGTGTTTTTCCCTGTGTTCTCTATTTGTACTTATCTTCAATCTGGAACAGCTGGTTGAGTATCCTGCTACTATCTATTCCTCAACACCCCCAGCCCACTGTAGGCTGGCCACATTCCAGGCCATCATCTTTAGTGTTCTTCTGTAGGACTCATAGATAACATTTACAAAACTCACGAAGCCACATGTAATAGCTGTGGTCCAAATTTCAGAAGGTTTGTAAAGTAATGTTCTTTAACATTTAATTTAGTCTGGAGTTTGATGTTGTATTAATACCCAATAACTTCTTGATTTGATTCTCTAATATTAATTATTTTGCCATTGCACAAAATGATGCCCTTTTTTTTCTCATGGAAGTGTTAGGTTGTAAGATTTCTTTTGTATAAGCTGATGTGGGGCAACTGGTGTTTTGAGGATTTACTTTTATTATTCTATCAATGTGTGA
The DNA here is from genome assembly GCF_008728515.1 of Papio anubis. Classification (NCBI taxonomy): domain Eukaryota; kingdom Metazoa; phylum Chordata; class Mammalia; order Primates; family Cercopithecidae; genus Papio; species Papio anubis. Next base: position 42,407,840 of record NC_044986.1, on the reverse strand, counting down.
AAGTATCTATGATTAATTTCATGTCATCTCAAGTATAACGTGTCAAGAGCACAATTATTTTACGAACAAGAGACTTATTAGACCAAGGAATTTTTATTATGTTGTTTAAGCTTTTATGATTACAAAAAAAAGAAAATCAGGCTGGGCTCAGTGGCTCACACTTGTAATCCCAGCACTTTGGGAGGCTGAGGCAGGCAGATCATGAGGTCAGGAGTTCAAGACCAGCCGGACCAACATGGTGAAACCCCATCTCTACTGAAAATACAAAAAAAAAAAAAAAATTAGCCGGGCATGGTGGTGTGCGCCTATAATCCCGGCTGCTCAGGAGGCTGTGGCAGGGGAATCACTGGAACCTAGGAGGCGGAGGTTGCAGTGAGCCGAGATTGTGTCTCTGCACTCCAGACTGGGCAACAGAGTGAAACTACATCTCAAAAGAAAAGAAAGAAAGAGAGAGAGAGAGAGAGAGAGAGAGGGAGGGAGGGGGGGAGGGAGAGAGAGAGGAGAGAGAGAAAGAAAATCAGCCTCCTTTTGGCAAAAGAGAATTTATTGAAATGAGGCACATAGATTGGAAGCAGAAAACAAACAGGAACAGAGACTGGCTGTTTTTTGTCCCTCTGCTATTCTCTTTTAGCTGGTCAGTCTTTTCTATATTGCTCTGTCTAAAATCTCGAAAGACCTCTGGTTGACTTACTAGGAAGCATCAGTGTCCATCATGCCAAGCCAGCTAATACGTGGCTACCCTAATTGCAGATGGGCTACCTCTTAGTTGAGTGCCTACCTCTGCTCTAGTCCACAGCCATTCCTGCACAAAGAATAACAGCAATGCTATGGGGACCACGAGTGGGGCAATTTAAATAGAAGGGAACATTAGATGGCAACCATGGTAATGCACATAGTAGATCTTCCCTCAACCTTTGCATTCTAACCCCCTCAGGCTTTTTTCCCCTTCAGTAAAGCTTCTGAGTCATCCTTGCTCATTGCTTTCATTTTCTAACTTCCCATTCATTTGTCAGTTTATTTGGTATAGTCCCTGCCACCACCATTACCCTAAATCTGTTGTCTCAGCTGTCCTCAAGATTTCATAGTTGCCCCATTTCAGTTAGGCACATTTTAGACCTAACCACTCTTCATTATTTAAGATTATTGACCTTTTTTTTTCTTTTCTTGAAACTTTATCCTCCGTTATTTTTAACACATCACTTTCTTCTTGATTTCTTATCTCTTTGGTCATTCATTCTTAATCTCCTTTTCCAGCTCATAACATACATCCCAATATTTCCCACAGTTCTGTCCTTATATTGTCAGGTGTGTCCAATCTTTTGGCTTCCCTGGGTCACATTGGAAGAATTGTCTTGTGTCACACATAAAATACACTAACACAAACAATGGCTGATGAGCTAAAAAAAAAAAAAAAAAAAATCACACACAAAAATTTATAATGTTTTAAGAAAGTTTACGAATTTGTGTTGGGCTGCATGCACCCTGGGGGCTGTGGGTTGGACAAGCTTGTTACAGGTTTTCTGTTGCTATATTACAATAACCCTGTTATAAAAATTCATTATTTTGTCATGCAAAGCATACTTTTGCCTAGTGAGCATTGGTTCCTTTTGCAGTTACTCACAAATCATGTTGATATAACCCTGTCTAGAATTTTCTTCAAAGATGCTTTCTTCTATACAGTGAGGTGTCAAAATATGCCTATTCTTCTGAAATTTGAAGAAACCTTTTTACAATGTTTATTTCATTTACTTTATAATTTATGGTAGGGTTTGTTCATTCTCATTATGCTTCAGACTTACACTTGAAATAGCTGTTAACAATTTGGTCATTTCTGGCCCAGGCTGTCATTCCTCTTCATTCCCTATTATTACTATCTCCATTCAAATTTCATTTCTTCCAGTAGGCCTGGTTTAGCTTCCAGTATTTCTACCCTTTATTCTATTCCCTAGACTGCTACCATAGTGATTTTTTTCTAAAATACAGATATGATCTTGTCATTTCTTGCTTAGAAGTGCTCAATGATTTTTCTCTATCTCTGTGCAGGATAGAATCTATACTCTGTAGCCTGAAGGCCTCATAACATGGCCACTACCTACCTTCCCAGTCATATCTTGCTGGACTTTTCTCCCTTTCTGATTCTATATTCCAACTACACTGCTCCCTAAATCCTACTGTTGCTTAGTCTTAGATAACATTCATGACAGTTGTCAGTGAAAAAAATGCCCTCTATATGTTAAATTATTGTAGATATTTACAGCAAAGTTAACAAAGGAGGGACCATTTATTATACAAGCATGACTAACCTTCTTTTACAAATTGGTTACTTTCTTATAACTGTCAAATTCGTGTGTCCAATTTGGCATTTGTTCCTCCTATTATTAAGATTTTCTGAGAGAACAAAATATACAAATAAGCAAACTTAGCCCCAGTTGTTAATAAAATTCTTATTTAAGCATCCTAATATATATAATAAGGAATGATTTACTTTTTCAAATATGTAACCTGTTTAGATTTCATTTTCCTAATCAACACACTAGTTTTGTGTACTTGAACAAATTGCTTTAATTTACCAATATTATGCAAATTACATAATTTACTGACTATTTTATAGAAAGATACTGTGTATCACTGTCTTACCTCTCTTTTCAATTTTTTCTCTTATCTTTGAGACTCTATAAATCCAGTAGACATTAGAACTGATAGTTGTTGAATAACTGTTAATTGAATTCTTAGTTTTTATTATTTGGAGATCCCACAAGTGAACTAAGCAATATTCTTTGAGACTTCTTTTATTAAGAAGAGGTGAAGGAAGGGGGAAGAAAAGAAAAGAAAATGTTAAAGTCTTTCCCAGATGGCTTAGGACATCAGAAGTTTCCCTAAAGTACACTTAGTTGTTCTGCTTATGTAATATTCTCTGGTTACGTGAATTGCTCCTAAAGAGATTAAATTTAACTCAACATACATCTATAAAAGTAGAGATTACATCAACCACAAAGGGTTGTTGTGAAAATAGGCTGATGTGTTCAACACACCTACTGTCACATGCTAAGCCCTTAATTAGTGACAGCTGCTATAGTGAGAGACTGTAATGTAAGTGTTAAGAATACAGATTTCATGGTCATTCGAACTGGAATTTGAATCCTGGCTTCCCATTTATCAGCTCTGTGAACATGGGCATGGAAATTCAATTTCCCCATCTATAAAATGGGGTGTAAATACATATAGGAATGTTATAATGTATTAAAGTGGCTAGTATAGTAGTAGGTATATAACAAGTACTCAACAAATGACTTGTTTCCTAACACAGAAATACTAACCCAGACATTACTGAGCTGAAATCTAGCGAAGAATCACGGACCAAGCAAAAACAAATTACAATAAAATCTATGAACAGCCAAAAATGTCACACCAAAAAAATGCATATGTGTTTTTCCTTTACTCATGAAAGCGTCCTTCAGGTTCCCATTTAGTGTCCATTACATCACTGTTGCTTGTTAGGTCACTTTAGGTGAGTCTCAGACAGTTCCACTTTCCTTTTCTGTGAAATAAAGGAGTTAGCTAATTTCTAAAAGTCTCTTAATTCCAGAGACTTTTTAATTCTATGTGTATAGTATCTGAAATTTATTCTCTTTGGGCTCCTTTATATTTTCTTTAAAAAGTAAATTTAAAGTATAGCACCTATGCACAAGATTCACTGTATGACAAGCTCTGTGATGAACTTCTAGTCCAGCGTGAAGGGCCAATATTAGAATGATTATAATTTTAGTGGAACAATGTAAATAAATTACAAGAACAAATAAGAATGATTGGTTTTATAGAAATGGTGAACACTGGAAAAAGCTTCAGAAACAAGTTGTGATAGGCTATTCTGCAGTTACAAATTAGCCCCAAGTTTCAGTGTTTGAAAACTGTTAAGGTTTATTATTGCTAATGGTATGGTCTAACATTGGTCAGGATTGGCTGTTTCACATAGTCACTCAAGAACCCAAGCTAACAGATGCTCTAGCATCTCAACTCAGCCTGGATGGTTGCCAGTTGAGGAAAATAGAGAAAAGCTAGAGTTTTGCCCCAGTCTTAAATGCATTGGTACTTTCGGACTCAGAAATGACAGGTGTCATTTCCACTTGTGGCGTATTAGAATGAATCAGATGGCTCTACCTAACTGTAAGATAATGGGGAATTTAGTGAGCATAAATGCTTCTGCTATATTATATGAGTGAATTCTGAAAAGGTAAATGGCAATCAGTCTGGTAAATTAAGAAGGAGGAGATGAAAAAGAAACTCTTCCTCTACTGTGAAAGTGAAGACGTTACCTTCGGAATTAAAAAGTAGATGTTAAAGAAGTTAGCTACTGTATTTTCTTAAGCATCTGGAAATTGGAACATAGCATAAAAACATCTCAGAGAGCTGAGAATAAGCCCTGAGGCAGCTCTATAGCTTAATCTTGCGCTTCAAAGTATGTGTAAAGATTTTTTATATAATTACAAAGTACTGATTAATTAAATATGAACTATGAATTTTAAAGGGTTGTTATTTTGTGAAAGATGTGTTAATGAATAGATTCCATGTTTTAGAAGATTGCTGTTACCTGTGCCTAAGGATCCCAAAGTGCTTAGCACTACTTCTAAAAAAAAAATCCTGGTATACCCAATCACAGTGCTTAGAAAAAAAATAATTCTAAAGGGTTATCTTTTTACCTGAACTTATAAAGTTACATCAAATGAGAGGATAGCCTTCAGTGAATCAGCCTGTAAGGTATTACATGCATGCTATTTATTAAAAATAATATTTATAGAGATCACAAAATTAGTATTATTTAAATGCATACTTAAAATAGTAGTTAACATTAATGGAGGGTGTGCAATGTGCAAGAACCAACGCTAATTATATGCATTATCTCTGTTAAATCTTACAATAACTCTATAAGATAGGTACTGTTGTTATTCCCATTTCCAAACTTCTCAGTTTGTAAGTGGATAGATAATAAGGCTGTTTTATATATGAGACAGTTAAGTCCTAGAAAAGGTAAGTCAAATTCATATACGTTTTTATCTATTGACTACTCGTCATCAAATTAAAATCTCTTATAAATGTTTGTGATTTTTGCAATAAAATAATTTATAGGTAGTAGGAAGTATACTGCAATGTTAACCTTTCTGTTTTTAGGGTTTGGACAGAGGAGCCAAAGGCCAAATTTCCACTTTCAGCAGTTTTATTTCAGCTATTAGCCCGAAGAAAGAAGCCGCTGAAAACAGAAGTTCACCTGCACATCTTGTTTTCCCTAACATCAAGAATGGTAAATAATTTTTAAATATATTTTGGCTAAACATATATCATTAAATTATTTAAAAAGTAGATGTTAATTACTCAGCATTGTTCTGATAGGTCTAGTTAATACAACAAAAAGAAGCTGTATATGTATTTACCAGGAGCAGCAAAATCTTTATTTTTAGGTGAATGTTACCTAGAGTAAGAGAATGAAATACAAAACTCATGAATAATAAGCAACTTTGATTAGAGAGGTGGCTACATCATAAATAAAATAATGTACATATATATTTTCTATATTATATAAATGTATATATACAAATATTTAATGGATATCCCATATTTGAGCAGTAATCAATAAGAAGACTTTATGGAAAATATATGAAATACTTAGCAATAAACCTAAAAGGAAATGTGTAAATCTATTTGGAGAAAGCTGTAAAACTGTTATCTAAAGACTAAAAGGTAGTTTGAATGGAAAAGCTTATAGATATTATAAAGATGTAACATAGGTAAAAAGATAAATGGAAAAAATGTACATTATTTATAGTAGTGATATTTGAAGCAATCTGTATTAGTTAGCTAAATTATGTTAATCTGTACTGCAAATATTATGCTTCTATTAAGAAAAATATGATATGTATGTAAAGTGACTAGGAGAAATGCCCACAATACATTGTAAAATGAAAAAAGTAAGTTACATCATTATAGGTAGAATATGAATCCAACGTTTTCAAGTGCAGGGAAACCTTTTGTACTTTGAGCGTAGAAGGGTGCTCACCAATCTGTTAATGGGTTCCTCAGGGAGGTAGAATTGTGTGTATATTATTAATGTTTTTTATGTAACTCTATATTGTTTTATCACAGTAAATGTACATTACTTAAATACTTCTAAGTTCCCCTCACCTTGTAACAAGACAAAACAAACCTTCAAAGGCTTAAATGCCCCTCACACCCTAACCAAGCAAAACAAACCTAGAAATATTTAAAGACATATTTTCTGGTAAATTACCCGTGTCCATAAGCTGCATGTGGTATAAATTATTCTTGCACAGAGATTTTCTGTTTGACAGTCTAAGCCAGTGCTAGACCTGTTCTACATTCTTATAGGTTAGTATTTATATTGCCTCATTTTTGAACATTTGCTTTTAATAACTTCTTTCTTTTATTTATTTGCATACACACACACACACACACACACACACACCCCTCCATCACGCCAATATTGCCCTAAGGAGGCACCTTTGAGTTCACACTCTGATTTCCATCTACTCCATTCCTTCTATACTAATGTCTTGATCTCTGAAGTCAGTTTGCCAACTCATATGCCTACAAGTTTTTGAGTGGCCATATTGACTCTTAATATGGTCCGCTTATTTGAGCTTCCATTAATGTCTGCTTCCCTCTCATCTGCGCCTGTCTTGTGGAATCTGGACTTACCCCCAACTTGAACTTGGGGTATCTGCATAAATGACTCTGACTCTAGATGAGCAGATCTTTTAGCAGACTTCCTCTATCTTATTAGAACTCCTGGTACTGAATTTTCCTAGCTGTTCTATCTGGATGCCACCTGAATTCAGTTGTGACATGGAGTTTATTTGTTAGGGGCACTGCAGAAGTAATTCTTTCAGTGAATAGAAAGTTAGACTACATCTTCCAAATGTAAGCATGTTTATAGTTCCTTGATGTTTTGGGAAGCTTCTCTTACTTTCCAATAAGATTGTTTTTTCAAAGATGCCTCATTTTTGGCAGTTATTATAATTTTCCTCCCTCTTCTCTGGTAGCAGGACCTATGCTGGGTTTCTCTAACAGCTTGTTTCCCTGTCTGATCAACTGGTATTAGGGAAACTGCAAAAACCCAGCGTGGGTTCACCTAACAGCTGAGGAATGCCTTTCCTCCCTGTGGATCACATGACTAGGTATGCCTGTCAAATTGGCTGTCCTTTTAGAAATACGTGAGAAGTGTAGGAGTTTCACCTACTGTAACAGCTGCTAGTGATGATATCTCTTCAGAGAAACAACCTGGATGATAAGTGATAGAGAAGAGAAAGTTAGCACTACATCATCCCTTACTCTCTTGTGTCTTCCTTTCTAAAGTTATGATGCCCCTTTCACACTTAATTGAAACATTTTTAAGTAGCACAGAATATCTTTAAAAGAAATGAAGCAATTCTTCCCCAAACTTTAAAAAATGTCTTTCCAGTCTGGGTAGTTCAGAAAAGAGTAGCTATGAACTCTGGCATTTACCTTGAGAGCAAGCTCATAGCCAGCTCAGCCGATTTCATGAGTTTAGTGGAACCTTGATATGACCTAATGAATTCTGTAGTTTTTACACACCCTGGAGAAAAGCATACTATGATCTTTGTCACTCTGAAGTAGCCAGGGAAGAACAAGTGGTCTTCAGCTGAAATTGCAATTGGATCTGTGTTTGAGTCCTGTGATCTTCACAGGTCAAGTACCCCAGAGTTTCACATTTTCTCTAAGAGCAACTTGAAGGGCAAGTGTTAGAAGAAACCTAGCACAGGGCTTGTTATTTGCGGAAAGCAAAGGACTTGCCACATAAGGATTCCTACCTTAGAAGAGGTATTTTCAAGTTCCAAATAACTCTGTCTACAGGTTTCCTTAAAGAATGAACTGGTTTTAGACTAAATCTCTAAGATCTTTCCCTAGGTCAGAGTGGGTAACTTGGATTTGACTTTTCTTAACTCTTCCTATGGGAAGAGTAATTTTTTCTTTTTTATATTAAAGATAACTTTTTATTGAATAGGTAACACATCTCTGTGTTTCAAAAATCAAAACTATAAAAATAAATATGTTTCAGACATCTCACTTTCACTCTCTTTTCTGTTGTCTCTTGTATTCTTTCCTGTGGTTTTTCAGGCAAATGCAAACAAATATAAATAAATATTTATATTTATTTATATATCATTTTCCACCTTTGGTGGGTAACTATGTATGCATTGTCCAGAACCTTGCTTTTTGTCCAGTTCATGTATTCTAGATATCTTTCTGTATCAGTACATAGAAAATTTCTTTATTATTTTTTACAAATATATTCCATTGTATTGGATGTACATTGTATTAGAGTAAGTAAACTGGATTTATTTACTCAGATCCCTATTAAAATAAGTGATTTGTGTCCATTATTTTGTTATTGCAGATAATACCATAATGAATGACTCTGTACATATGTTGCTTTGTTCATCTGCAGGTATATCTATAGGATATTTCTAGAAGTGGGGTTGTTGGGTCCAGGAGTAAATGCATGTACAGTCTCCTTGAGTTTGAATCCATCTGTTTGTTTCCAGGACCTAGCATTCATGGTACACGTAGTCTATACTTAGTTAATAATTTACTGAATGAGGTAATGAATGGGAGGCACTTTTTCTGGGTTTCTGGCATGTTTACCCTGTTGGAATGTTAAACCGATCTCAAGGCTGTAATAAATTGTGTAATTTATGTCCAAATTAAGACATCTATTTCACTAAAGATAACTTTATAGAGAGGGGACTTTCGAATATTTTTATAACTAGGCTCATAAAAGAACATTTCACCCTTGCTTTTATCACAGTTTGACAAACACACATGATTGAACTTAGTAAAAAGCACATCTCTAAAATCTAATGAATGTATTTGCCTTATTTGGCTCTGATGGCTAAAGTCCTGTGAGTCAGACTTTTTTTTCCTGTCTTTCTTCCTTTCTCTCTCCCACCTTCAATTTTATTTTTTGCCAAATGTTCAGAAAGTCATCCTATAGACAATAGTGTAAAAACCACTTGTTATGACTAATCCATTCTGGTCTTTCCTTGTTTCAGCTGCCTGCCACTACTGAAGTAGTCATAAGCAGCACCAAAGTACTAAACTAATACAGGGATCCTTCAACTTGTATCTCATTTATTATTACCTGGCTGATACTCACACATTGTCAGTTAAGAACCGAGTCTTTGGCTCAACTACTACCTATAACTGCCAATGTGATCTTAAACAGATAACTTTGCCCTCTTGTTTTTTATTGTGTCAAAACATTTATAGAATGAGGAAATTGGGCATGGTGAGTTATAAAGTGTCATTTTACACCTAAGTTTTATTATTTAAATGGTTAATTTTCCACTATATTGATTTTGCTTGATGCTTGCTGAATTTTTGTTGTTGTTCTTCTTCTTTTTTTTTTTTTTTTGGACATCTTATAGTTTAATGGCTCCTACACCCATGTTAATTTAGTTTTCCATTTTATTATTTGTTTTTATACATATACATAGTATAAGGTTTGGCATCATTCAATAGTGGGAATAACATGAGTTTTGTAGCTTCTCAGGCTGGGTTTGAATTCTGGCTCTGTAACATACAAACTGTACAATCCTAGAAAATTTATTTAACCTCTCTGTGCTTATTTTCTCATCTGTAAAACTGGATAATAAAGAAGCTACCTGAGGAAGTTGTAAAGATATGGATGAAAGCATTTAAAAAGTATTTAATTCTGTATCTTAGGAAGTTCAGTACATGTTATGACAATGTATATAGATGAGCAGTTTAGTTGTGGAGGAAGGTATTATCATGGGGCAGGAACATTACTCTTAGCAACTGATGGCACACATTTTAAAAATCCAAAATGTGTTATACATGCAGAAGACTATAATCAACATTTAATAATGAAATTAAAACCCAAGAACTCAGCACTCAAGAGCAGTACTGGCACTATAAAAGCCCCAGGGAACCCAACCCAATCACATTGCCCCACCCTTCTGTCCAGAGGTTGACTATTGTTCCCTTTTTTATAGTTCCCTCTGTATGAATGAGTCCTCAGGAACAAAGGACACCTCTTGGGACGTGTGGCAGAGCTGCAGTTGAGACTATTAGATGTCTGTCAGAAAGACTCCTCCAACTGTCAAAAGCACTGTAGCTTCAATCTGTGAGGTAACCTGAGTGTCATTAGCTGAGTCAGCAGAGAAAGAAGAGGAGAACAGGGACTTCTTGACCCCCCCACCCTGGCAAGCCAGGAATAAGAAGTAGGCTCACCTGTACATTCTGTCTTCAGTTTAAAAAGAGTACAAAGGCAGTCAGGGTCTTGGTGATGACAAGTATCAACATTGTTAAATTTCAGGCCACTCAGTTTCAGTCTGTATGGAGTGCAGCTCCCACCTCAGACCACCGTGATTCCTGTTCCTTTGAATTAGAGGTCTGTCTACCTCTGTCTCTGTCTCTCTGGAAGCTTGTCGAGCCATCTCTTGTCTTGGAAGTTTTGAAATTGCACAGCGTTGTGCCTTGGTGTGGGTTTGTATTCATCCCTTGTGCTGTATACTCGGTCTAGCAGCTTCATGTCCTTAAATCCCAGAAAAGTTTCTTGAATTATTTTGTTGAATTATTTTGTTGATGATGATCCTCTGTTTTTTCTATCCTTTCTTTCTGGATCTCCTGTTATTCAAAAGCCAGACTTTCTGGACTCTTAATTTTCTTTTTTACTTGTATTTCTCTTCTCTTTTGCTTTATGATTTAGGAAATTTTCTCAAAACTCTTCTACTGAGTATCTTACTTCTATTATGCCTTTAATTGTGAAGAATTTTTCCCCACTGAATCTTTCTTTTTTATAGTACCCTTTTATTTCATGGTTGTACTATCTTTTATTCCTCTGAGAAAGCTTAATAGGTTTAAAATTTTTTTTTCTTCTCCCTGCATGGTTTCTGATTCCTCCATGTTGCTTTTGTCTCTTTGTTTTGGTCTCTGTCCTCCATATTGGAGGCTGTCATTAGAAGTTTGGTAGTCTTTGATTTTCTGCTCATGGTTAATGAGGGAACCAAGATGGATGATTGGAAGGTGAGGCATAAATAAGATTTGTTGACCATAAGCTTTATTATGAGGCTATTTGGGTGGCCTGTTGATTGAGGAACCCTGATGTCCGTATCTTTAGTTATTTCTTCTTAGCCTAATCAGATTCCCCATGAAAGTGTCTTCTGTCTGAGGGAAGGGCAGGGTAAGTATTCCGTTTGCGGGGAGAAGGAGATTGGGAGTCTCTTTTGACTGGTCAGTCACTTAGTATTAAGCAATTAGTTGTTTACTGCTACTGTGTCTTGGTATAGTTTTTATAACCTCATCTGTGTCTGGCATTCCCTAGTCCAAAGCACGTCTGTTTTACTCTCTCCAAATAATAGGAGTTTCCAGACTTCTGCGTGAGTAGGGATGGAGGAGGGATAGTCATGTAGTGGCAAGGATGAGATCTAGGGAGCTAACTTTTTATTCAGTTTTTACCATAGTTCTTATTTTTGCCTTCCCCCTTATATTCCCAGTTCCTGATTCTGTGCCCTTTAAGAATTCTGCAGTGTAAATCGTTACTTTGTGATTTCCTTATTGGGGCTTGTATTTAGCTGTCTCAGGGATACTAAACCAATTTTCACTGACATCTCTGCTTCCTAGTTTTTTACCTTTGAGGCTACGGCCATTTCACCTGTTCTGTTTGTCCTTATAGATTTATATCTTTAAAACAACAACAGAACCTTTTACTGTAGTTAAATGGAATTTTGGGAGGACTTAAAATGTGCTCAGTCTGCCATCTTAACCCAAAAAACCTCCATTTGTTTCTTTAACAGATAAGGAGTATGAGATTCTGAGAGATTACATGATTTCTGTTTATACATGTTCCAGTATCTATTGCGTATATAATAATAAACCTCCCTAAAATTTAGTGGCTTAAAATACCAGCAATGTTTATTTTATTTACAAATACGTAATTTGCATGGGGATCAGAGGGGACACCTCATCTTGGTTCTCCTGAGCATTAGTTGAGGCGGCTTGAATACTGAGAGCTGGAATCACCTGAAGGCTTGGTCACTTCCATGCCTGATGATTGATGCTGGTTGTAGGCTTGGACCTTAGATGAAACACCTACATATGGCCTTTTCAGGTGGCTCTTGGCATCCTCACAGCATGGTGACGGATTCCAAGGACAAACATCTCAAAAGAGAGAGCCAAGCACAAATGTTATTGCCTTTTAATAACCTACTCATGCAGCTCCACTTCTGCCACTTTTGTTGATTAGCAAGGAGTCATTAAGGCTGGCTCATATTCAAAGGGGGGAGAATTAGACTCCATCTTTTGTTGGGGGCAGTATAAAATAATTTATAGACATAATGTAGATCCAGAAAAAGAAGACAAGTTTGGTTGGATGGTTGTTCTTTTTTTTTGGTTGTTTTGTTTTTTGTTGTTGTTTTTTTCAGATATTTTCTTATACCATGTTATAAGGCAGAAATTCATAATTAAAAATCAGTTTTTTATAATACATGACATATACATTGTAAGTTTCCATACTTCCTGAATTTCTCTGTTACAGGCCATTATCTAGGTCACACTGTTAGAGAATTTTGAAACTTTTTGGTAGGTTTATGAGTCTTTTTCATTTTGTTCTTGAATAGTTGTAGAGATGAAAGTGATCTAAGAAATGATATAAACTCTAGTGGTTTTTAAACTTATTTTTGTTCTTGTTTTTGATTGTGACAAAACACTTCTAAAAAAATACAATTTATTAGAGCATAATTATATTAAGCAGAGTTGCTGTGAGTAAAACTATTCATTCAGCACCGTTCCCCCGAGGTAGACCTTGAAGTTCTTTTTTGAAACCTTAGGAACAACTGACTTAAGCCATCTTCTTTCTTTTTTTTTTTTTCTTTAAGTTCTGGGATACATGTGCAGAACGTGCAGGTTTGTTACATAGTTATACACGTGCCTTGGTGGTTTCCTGCACCCATCAACCCGTCATCTACTTTACGTATTTCTCCTAATGCTATCCCTTCCCTAGTCCCCCACTCACTGACAGGTCCTGGGGTGTGATGTTCCCCTTCCTGTGTCCATGTGTTCTCATTGTTCAACTCCCACTTATGAGTGAGAACATGCAGTGTTTTCTTTTCTATTCCTGTGTTAGTTTGCTGAGAATGATGGTTTCCAGCTTCATCTGTGTCCCTGCAAAGGACATGAACTCATCCTTCTTTATGGCTGCATAGTATTCCATGGTGCATATGTGCCATATTTTCTTTATCCAGTCCATCATTGGTGGGCATTTGGGTTGGTTTGGGTTGGTTCCCAGTCTTTGCTATTGCGAACAATGCTGTAATAAACATACGTGTGCATGTGTCTTTATTGTAGAAATATTTATCATCCTTTGGGCATATACCCAGTAATGGGATTGTTGGGTTAAATGGTATTTCTGGTTCTAGATCCTTGAGGAATCGCCACACCGTCTTCCACAATGGTTGAACTAATTTACACTCCCACCAACAGTGTAGAAGTGTTCCTATTTCTTCACATCCTCTCCAGCGTCTGTTGTTTCCTGACCTTTTACTGATCGCCTTTCTAACTGGCATGAGATGGTATCTCATTGTGGTTTTGATTTGCATTTCTCTAATGACCAGTGATAATGCACTTTTTTTCATATGTTTGTTGGCTGCATAAATGTCTTCTTTTGAGAAGTGTCTGTTCATACCCTTTACCTACTTTTTGATGGGGCGGGTTGATTTTTCTTGTAAATTTGTTTAACTTCCTTGTAGATTCTGGATATTAGTCCTTTGTCAGATGGATAGATTGCAAACATTTTCTCTCATTCTGTAGGTTGCCTCTTCACTCTGATGATAGTTTCTTTTGCTGTGCAGGAACTCTTTAGTTTAATTAGATGCCATTTGTCAATTTTGGCTTTTGTTGCCGTTGCTTTTGGTGTTTTAGTCATGAAGTCTTTGCCCATGCCTATGTCCTGAATGGTATTAATAGTCTAGGTTTTCTTCTAGGGTTTTTATGGTATTAGGTTTTATGTTTAAGTCTTTAATTCATCTAGAGTTAATTTTTGTATGAGATGTAAGGAAGGAGTCCGTGTTTCAGTTTTCTGCATATGGCTAGCCAGTTTTCCCAGCACCATTTATTAAATAGGGAATCCTTTCCCCATTGCTTGTTTTTCTCAGGTTTGTCAAAGATCAGATTATTGTAGATGTGTGGCATTATTTCTGAGGCCTCTGTTCTGTTCTATTGGTCTATATATCTGTTTTGATACCAGTATCATATTGTTTTGGTTACTGTAACCTTGTAGTATAGTTTGAAGTCAGGTAGCATGATGCCTCCAGCTTTGTTCTTTTTGTTTAGGATTGTCTTGGCTATATGGGCTCTCTTTTGGTTCCATATGAAATGTAAAGTAGTTTTTTCTAATTCTGTGAAGAAAGTCAATGGTAGCATGATGGGGATAGCATTGAATCTATAAATTACTTTGGGCAGTATGGCCATTTTCATGATATTGATTCTTCCTATCCATGAGCATGGAATGTTTTTCCCTTTGTGTGCTGTCTTCTTTTCTTGAGCAGTGATTTGTAGTTCTCCTTAAAGAGGTCCTTCACATCTTTTGTAAGTTGTATTGCTAGGTATTTTATTCTCTTTGTAGCAATTGTGAATGGGAGATCACTCATGATTTGGCTCTATTTTTGGTGTATAGGAATGCTTGTGATTTTTGCACATTGATTTTGTATCCTGCGACATTGCTGAAGTTGCATAGCAGCAAATGATACTGGCCTCATAAAATGAGTTAGGGAGGAGTTCCTCTCTTTCTATTGTTTAGAATAGTTTCAGAAGGAATGGTAACAGCTCCTCTTTGTACCTCTGGTAGAATTCACCTGTGACTCTGTCTGGTCCTGGCTTTTTTTTGGTTGGTAGGCTATTAATTACTGCCTCAATTTCAGAACTTATTATTGGTCTATTCAGAGATTCAACTTCTTCCTGGTTTAGTCTTGGGAGTGTGTATGTGTCCAGGAACTTATCCATTTCTTCTAGATTTTCTAGTTTATTTGTGTAGAGGTGTTTAAACTATTTTCTGATGGTAGTCTGTATTTCTGTGGGATCAGTGGTGATATCCTCTTTATCATTTTTTATTGTGTCTGTTTGATTCTTCTCTCTTTTCTTCTTCATCAGTCTGGTTAGTGGTCTATCTAGTTTGTTAACCTTCTCAAAAAACCAGCTCGTGGATTCACTGGTTTTTTTTTTTGGAAGGGTTTTTCGTGTCTCCATCTCCTTCAGTTTTGCTCTGACCTTGGTTATTTCTCATCTCTGCTAGCTTTTGAATTTGCTTCTGTTTCTTGCTTCTAGTTCTTTTTAATTGTCATGTTAGGATGTCGATTCAGATCTTTCCCCACTTTCCCCTGTGGGCATTTAGTGCTATAAATTTCCCTCTCTAAACACTGCTTTTAGCTGTGTTCCAGAGATCTTGACACACGCTGGTGTCTTCATTCTCATTGGTTTCAAAGAACTTATTTGTTTCTTGCCTCTTAATTTCGCTATAAAATCTGTGCAGTCATTCAGGAGCAGGTTGTTCAGTTTCCATGTAGTTGTGTGAGTTTCTGAATCCTGAGTTCTAATTTGATTGCACCTGTATCTTGAGAGACTGTTTACTATGATTTCCATTGTTTTGCATTTGCTGAGGAGTGTTTTACTTCCAATTATGTGGTCAATTTTACAATAAGTGCAATGTGGTGCTGAGAAGAATTTATATTCTGTTGATTTGGGGCAGAGAGTTCTGTAGATGTCTGTTAGGTCTGCTTGGTCCAGAGCTGAGTTCAGGTCCTGAATATCCTTGTTAATTTTCTGTCTTGTTGATCTAATACTGACAGTGGGGTGTAAAAGTCTCCCATTATTATTGTGTGGGAGTCTAAGTCTCTTTGTATGTCTCTAAGAATTGCTTTATGAATCTGAGTACTCCTGTATTGGGTGCGTATATATTTAGGATAGTTAGTCATCTTGTTGCATTGATCCCTTTACCATTATGTAATGCCCTTCTTTGTCTTTTTGGAACTTTGTTGGTTTAAAGTCTGTTTCATCAGAGACTAGGATTGCAATGCCTGCTTTTTTATTGCTTTCCATTTGCTTGGGAAGTATTCCTTCATCCCTTTATTTTAGCCTATGTAGTCTTTGCACATGAGATGGGTCTCCTGAATACAGCACAAGGATGGGTCTTAACTTTTTATCCAATTTGCCAGTCTGTGTCTTTCAATTGGGACATTTAGCCCATTTACATTTAAGGTTAATATTATTATTTGTGAATTTGATCCTATCATTATGATGCTAGCTGTTTATTTTGCCCATTGGTTGATGCAGTTTCTTCATAGTGTCAAGAGTCTTTACAATTTGGTATGTTTTTGCAGTAACTGGTACCGGTTTCTCCTTTCCATATTTAGTGCTTCCTTCAGGAGCTCTTGTAGGCAGGCCTGGTGGTGACAGAATCTCTCAGCATTTGCTTGTCTGTAAAGATTTTATTTCCTCCTTCACTTAGAAGCTTAGTTTGGCTGGATATGAAATTCTGGCTGAAAATTCTTTTCTTTAAGAATGCTGGAATATTGGCCCCACTCTTCTGGCTTGTGGTTTCTGCAGAGATCCGCTGTTAGTCTGATGGGCTTCCCTTTGGGGTAACCTGACCTATCTCTGGCTGTCTCTAACATTCTTCATTTCAACCTGTGAACCTTGATGATTATGTGTCCTGAATTGCTCTTTCTCAAGGAGTATCTTTGTGGTGTTCTCTGTATTTCCTGAATTTGAATGTTGACCTGTCTTAGGTTGGGAAGTTCTCCTGATAATATCCTGGCGGTGTTTTCCATCTGGTTCCATTCTCCCTGCTTCACTTCTCTTAGGTATGCTAATCAAATGTAGGTTTGGTCTCTTCATAGTCCCATACATTTCTTGGAGGCTTTGTTCATTCCTTTTCATTCTTTTTCTAATCTTGTCTTTACACTTTATTTCATTATGCTGATCTTTCAACTTCTTATTATCCTTCCCTTCTGCTTGATCGATTCAGCTTATTGACACTTGTAGGCATGCTTCCATGGTTCTGTGTTGTGTTTTTCTAGTTCCATCGGTCGCTTTATGTTCTCTTTCTCTAAACTGGTTATTCTGGTTACCAATTCTCTTAACCTTTTATCAAGGTTCTCAGCTTCGCATTGGGTTAGAACATGCTCCTTTAGCTCGAAGATTTTCTTGTTACTCCACCTTCTGGAAGCCTACTTCTGTCAGTTCACAAATCCCATTCTCCATCCCAGTTTTGTTCCCTGGCTGGCGCAGGGAGTTGTGATCCTTGAGGAAGAGGCTCTGGTTTTTGAATTTTCAGCCTTTTGCTTGTTTTCTCTTCATCTCACATGGATTTATCTACCTTTGGTCTTTGATGCTGGTGGACCTTTGGATGGGTTTTGTGTGGACATCCTTTGGTTGATGTTGATGCTATTCCTTTCTGTTTGTTAGTTTTCCTTCTAACAGTCAGGCCCCTCTGCTGCAGGTCTGTTGGAGTTTGCTGGAGGTCCACCTGGTGACCCTGTCTGGCATCATACAGCAGAGGCTGCAGAACAGCAAACGCTGCTGCCTGTTCCTTCCTCTAGAAGCTTCGTCCCAGAGAGGCACCTGCCAGATGCCCGCTGGAGCTCTCCCGCATGTGGTGTTTGTCAACCCCTGCTGGAAGGTGTCTCCCAGTCAGGAGACATGGATGTCAGGGACCCACTTGAGGAGGCAGTCTGTCCCTTGGCAGAGCTCGAGCACTGTGCTGAGAGATTCGCCCCTCTCTTCAGAGCTGGCGGGCAGGAACATTTAAGTCTGCTGCAGCTGTGCCCACAGTGACCTCTTTCCCCAGATGCTCTGTCCCAGGGAGATGGGAGTTTGATGTATAAGCCCCTGATTGGGGCTGCTGCCTTTCTTTCACAGATGCCCTTCACAGAGGGGAGGAATCGAGAGAGGCAGTTTGGCTACAGCGGCTTTGCTGAACTGAGATTGGCTCTGCCTAGTTTAAGCTTCCCAGTGGCTTTGTTTACACTGTGAGGGGAAAACTCCCTACTCAAGACTCAGTAATAGCGGACACCCCCCCCTCCCCGCCCACTAAGCTCGAGTGTCCCAGGTCGTCTTCAGATTGCTGTGCTGGCAGTGAAAATTTCAAGCCTTTGGATCTTAGCTGCTTGGGTTCTGTACATGTGGAATCTGCTGAACTAGACCCCTTGGCTCCGTGGCTTCAGCCCCCTTTCCAGGGCAGTGAATGGTTCTGTGTCACTGGTGTTCTAGGCGCCACTGGGGTATTAAAAAAAAAAAAAAATCCTGCAGCAAGTTCAGTGTCTGCTCAAGTGGCCACCCAGTTTTGTGCTTGAATCCCAGGGCCCTGGTGGCATAGGCACCCAAGAGAATCTCCTTGTCTTCAGGTTGTGAAGACCATGGAAAAAGTGTCGTATCTGGGCCAGTGTGCACCATTCCTCAGGGCACAGTCTCTCACACCTTCCCTTGGCTAGGGGAGGGAGTTCTCTGATCCCTTGTGCTTCCCAGATGTGGTGATGCCTCACCCTGCCCCCCACATTCTGCACCCACTGTCTAACCAGTCCCAGTGAGATGAGCTGGGTACCTCAGTTGGAAATGCAGAAATCACCTGCCTTATGCGTTGATCTCACTGGGAGCTGCAGACCAGAGCTGTTCCTATTTGGCTGACTTGCCAGCCACTCCCTCTTCTTTCATTGTATAATGTCTAAACTGAGGCCCAGGGACTTTAGTTGCTTATCTAAAGTTAACAAATTTCACAACTCAGCCAGCAATACGACTCAGTCCCATACTGTTAAGACTGCTTTTTCATTACTTATTACTTACTTAATTAAAAATTATTTATAATGAAACTCAAGGCAGAGCATTTTGCAAGAACGTGTAACTAGAAGCACACTTTTTTATATCACTACTTCCTCTCTAGCAGTAGAGGGATAAGGAAAGGGAAGCCCAGGTTCTTCCTACTGAACCTCCAATCTTCATAAAGACTTTTCTTTACCTCCAGTGTTGCTGTTGCCATCTGTGCTGGCTAGCCAGGAAAGTTATCAGTCCCCTAATCATGTGGCCAATTGAAAATGTCAGTCTTTGTTTTGTCGAATATAGTTGTAGAAAGCTGCATTTTCCCAGTTTCCGACGAGAGTTGTGACGTCTGTGAAAACAGTGAGCTAGCAAAATTTGGATGATAATCTCACACCCTTACACATAGTTATATTCTGATCTTCACATTTTTGAATATACTGCCAACCCCCACCACAGCCCTTATTCTTCTTACATTGGCTTCTAGTGTTTTACTTAATGTTTCTAAGCAACCAACTAAAATTGGCAGCAGTATATTAAAAGAAAGGGAAAATGATTACTGCTTATCAGTTCAGCAAAGTGTTCATAAGTATTCGCTGAATGAACCCTAAATGATAGATTTTCACTGATAAATTTATTTTGGCTTTTTTCACTCTATTATGATATTCTATATTGCAGAAAAAGTTGCATATGATAGAACAAAGATTTGCCTCTATTTGTAATGTCAGTTTAAGATTTAATTAATCCCTCATCACCATAGTTATTGATTTTCTCTTTTTGAATTATATTTTAATAACCATCTGTGAGAACAGGCAGAAAGCCTGTCTCTGGAAACAATGCCTTGATATTCAGGGACTTGAGAACAGCTGCAGTCTGTTATTTTTCTTTTCTTAATAGCTGAATGTCACATCCTGTAGTTTGGTTTTCATTCACTAATCTGAGCAAAGGATTCAAGTTCCATTAACATAGTGTGTTAACATTCTGCATGACTCTTCAGTTTAAGTTACCTTTTCAACTAAAAATAAATCCCATCTGGGCTTCTGGTTTCTAAACTTATCCTATAATCCTCTTGGCCTTGGCATTACTATTTCTATTATGTAAGAATCTCTTCAGTCTCAGGCTCTGCCAAAATCCAGTTCTCTTACTAATTCAAATTTCACTCTTCCACCTCAGCATGGTATTAATAAAATTAGTGGATATACAACTGTGTATATATGCTCTGTGTGTAAGTTAATTTATATTTGAATGAATCTGTTTGTATTTAATTGTAGATGTTTATAGCCAGGTTGGGGAAAAGTGTATGGGAAGGGATAAGAAAGGGAAGTAAGCCTGGTAAAGAGGAAGAAAAACTCTATAGGAGCCACAAAAGGTAATAGTAACAAGACTGGTGTTGAAGAGAGGAGATGAATATCATTTATTTATTTTAGGCTGAGATGCCCTTTTCTTTCCCTCTAATAAAGATTGCCAAATATAATCTATAAGAAGCCATTTGTGGGGATACCTAATTTTACTTGTTTATAAATTGAACCTTTGTCCAATTTGTGTTTACACTACAAATTGCTTGACATTGGATATTTCCATATTTAATAAAGGATATAAAATTGGAACACTAAAGTAGATTTAATAAATGTTCCGTATCATTAGCACCATTGGTCTCTCTCTCTCTCATTTGCCAAATCATGGGAAGAGTGTTTTCATAGTATTTTGTGTGACTCAGCAGCATCAGCATCACCCGGGAACATGTAGAAATACAAATTCTTCCTGGGGGAAGGGGCGACTGTGGGCGCAGCTTCAGCAGACTTAAATGTTCCTGCCTGGCGGCTCTGAAGAGAGCAGCAGAATCTCCCAGCACAGCGCTCAAGCTCTGCCAAGGGACAGACTGCCTCCTCAAGTGGGTCCCTGACATCCATGTCTCCTGACTAGGAGACACCTTCCAGCAGGGGTTGACAAACACCACATGCGGGAGAGCTCCAGCGTGGCATTCGCGGTGCCTCTCTGGGACCTAAGCTTCTAGAGGAAGGAAATGGGCAGCACCAAGAGTTGTTCTGCAGCCTCTGCTGCATGATACCCAGCAAACAGGGGTCTGGAGGGACTTCCCAGCAAACTCCAGCAGACCTGCAGCAGAGGGGTCTGACTGTTAGAAGGAAAACTAACAAACAGAAAGGAATAGCATCAACATCAACCAAAAGGATGTCCACACAAAAACCCCATCCAAAGGTCACCAGCATCAAAGACCAAAGGTAGATAAATCCACTTAAGATGAAGAAAACCACGCAAAAAGGCTGAAAATTCCAAAACCAGAATGCCTCTTTCTCCAAAGGATCACAACTCCTCGCCAGCCAGGGAACAAAACTGGATGGAGAATGAGTTTGACGAACTGACAGAAGTAGGCTTCAGAAGGTGGGTAACAAGAAAATCTTCTGAGCTAAAGGAGCATGTTCTAACCCAATGCAGGGAAGCTGAGAACCTTGATGTTAAGTTAGAGGAATTGGTAACCAGAATAACCAGTTTAGAGACAAGAACATAAACTAATCGGAATGGAACTGAAATACACAGGAACTTCATGAAGCATACACAAGTGTCAATAGCTGAATCGATCAAGCAGAAGGAAGGATATCAGAGATTGAAGATCAGCATAATGAAATAAAGTGTAAAGACAAGATTAGAGAAAAAAGAATGAAAAGGAATGAACAAAGCCTCCAAGAAATATGGGACTATGTGAAGAGACCAAACCTACATTTGATTGGCATACCTGAAAGTGACAGGGAGAATGGAACCCAGATGGAAAACACCCTCCAGGATATTATCCAGGAGAACTTCCCCAACCTACCAAGACAGGCCAACATTCAAATTCAGGAAATACAGAGAACACCACAAAGATACTCCTTGAGAAGAGCAATTCCAGGACACATAATCATCAGGTTCACCAAGGTTGAAATGAAGGAAAAAATGTTAAGGGCAGCCAGAGAGATAGGTCAGGTTACCCCCAAAGGGAAGCCCATCAGACTAACAGCGGATCTCTCTGCAGAAACCCTACAAGCCAGAAGAGAGTGGGGGCCAATATTCAACATTCTTAAAGAAAAGAATTTTCAGCCCAGAATTTCATATCCAGCCAAACTAAGCTTCCTAAGTGAAGGAGAAATAAAATCTTTACAGACAAGCAAATGCTGAGAGATTCTGTCACCACCCAGGCCTGCCTACAAGAGTCTCTTCTGAAGGAAGAAGCACTAACATGGAAAGGAGAAACCGGTACCAGTTACTGCAAAAACATACCAAATTGTAAAGACTCTTGACACTATGAAGAAACTGTATCAACCAATGGGCAAAATAAACAGCTAGCATCATAATGACAGGATCAAATTCACACATAACAATATTAACCTTAAATGTAAATGGGCTGACTGCCCCAACTGAAATACGCAGACTGTCAAATTGGATAAATTGTCAAGACCTAGGCCGGGCGTGGTGGCTCACTCCTGTAATCCCAGCACTTGGGAGGCTGAGGCGGGCTGATCACAAGGTCAGGAGATTGAGACCATCCTGGCTAACACAGTGAAACCCGCTCTACTAAAAATACAAAAATTAGCCAGGCGTGGTGGGTTGGGCAATCTGTAATTCAGCTACCTGGAGGTTGAAAGGGAGAATGCTGAACCCGGGAGGTAGAGCCGCAGTGAGCCTACAGATTAAGTGACACTACACTCTAGCCTGGTGATGGATGACTGGCTCTCAAAAAATAAAATAAATAAATAAATAAAAATAAAAGAGCTCAAGACCCATCGTGCGGCTTGTGACCAGGAGGACTCATCTCATGTGCAAAGACACACATAGGCTAAAATAAAGGGATGGAGGATCGCTTCCTACAAATGGAAAGCAAAAAAGGCATTGCAATCCTAGTCTCTGATGAAACAGACTTTAAATAACAAAGTTCCAAAAAAGACAAAGAAGGGCATTATATAATGGTAAAGGAATCAGTGCAACAAAATGAACTAACTATCCGAGTATGTATGCACCCAATACAGGAGTACCCAGATTTATAAAGCAATTCTAGAGACATACAAAGAGGACGACCCCACACAATAATAATGAGACTTTACACCCCACTGTCAGTATTAGATCAACAAGACAGAAAAATTAACAAGGATATTCAGGACCTGAACTCAGCTCTGACCAAGCAGACCTAACAGACATCTGCAGAACTCTGCCCCAAAATCAACAGAATATAAATTCTTCAGCACCACACAGTAACTTATTGTAAAAATTGACCACATAATTGGAAGTAAACACTCCTCAGCAAATGCAAAGTTCATGGAAATCATAGTAAACAGTCTCAGACCACAGTGCAATCAAATTAGAACTCAGGATTCAGAAACTCACACAACTACGTGGAAACTGAACAACCTGCTCCTGAATGACTACTGGGTACATAACGAAATTAAGGCAGAAACAAATAAGTTCTTTGAAACCAATGAGAATGAAGACACAACGCATTGTATCTCTGGGACACAGCTAAAGCAGTGTTTAGAGGAAATTCTATAGCACTAAATGCCACAGGAGAAAGTGGAAAGATCTAAGATCGACACCCTAACATGACAATTAAAAAAACTAGAGAAGCAAGAGCAAGCAAATTCAAAAGCTAGCAGAAGATGAGAAATAACCAAGGTCAGAGCAAAACTGAAGGAGATGGAGACACGAAAAACCCTTCAAAAACTAGTGAATCCACGAGCTGGTTTTGAGAAGGTTAACAAACTAGATAGACCACTAACCAGACTGATGAAGAAGAAAAGAGAGAAGAATCAAATAGACACAATAAAAAACGATAAAGGGATATCACCACTGATCCCACAGAAGTACAGACTACCATCAGAAAATAGTTTAAACACCTCTATGCAAATAAACTAGAAAATCTAGAAGAAATGGTTAAATTCTTGGACACATACACACTCCCAAGACTAAACCAGGAAGAAGTTGGAACTTGAATGACCAATAACAAGTTCTGAAATTGAGGCAGTAATTAATAGCCTACCAACCAAAAAAAGGCCAGAACCAGACAGAGTCACGGGTGAATTCTACCAGAGGTACAAAGAAGAGCTGTTACCATTCCTTCTGAAACTACTCTAAACAGTAGAAAAAGAGGAACTCCTCCCTAACTCATTTATGAGGCCAGCATCATCCTGATACCAAAACCGGGCAGAGACACAACAAAAAAGAAAATTTCAGGCCAATATCCCTCATGAACATCGATGTGAAAGTCCTCAGTAAAATACTGGCAAACCAAATGTAGCAGCACATCAAAAATCTTATCTAGCAAGTCAACTAACTTATCCACCATGATCAAGTTGACTTCATCCCTGGAATGCAAGGCTAGTTCAACATACACAAATCAATAAACGTAATCCATTTAAATGGAACCAGTGACAAAAACCATATGATTACCTCTATAGATGTATAAAAGGCCTCGATAAAATTCTACACTTTTTTATGCTAAAAATCTCTCAATAAACTAGGTATTGATGGAATGTTTCTCCCAATAATTAGAGCTATTTATGACAAACCTACAGTCAATATACTGAATGGGTAAAAGCTGGAAGCATTTTCTTTGAGAACTGACACAAGACAAGGATTCCCTCTCTCACTACTCCTATCAACATATTATTGGAAATTTTGGCCAAGGCAATCAGACAAGAAAGAGAAATAAAGGTCATTTAAATAGGAAGAGAGGAAGTCAAATTTCCTCTGTTTAGGGATGACATGATTGAATATTTAGAAAACTCCATCCTCTCAGCCAGAAATCTCCTTAAGCTGATAAGCAACTTCAAAGTCTCAGGATACAAAATCAGTGTGCAAGAATCACAAGCATTCCTATACACCAATAATAGACAGAGGGCCAAATCATGAGTGACCCCCATTCACAATTGCTACAAAGAGAATAAAATACCTAGCAATACAACTTAGAAAGGATGTGAAGGACCTCTTCAAGGAGAACTACAAATCACTGCTCAAGGGAAGAAGAGAGAACACAAACAAATGGAAAAACATTCCGTGCCGATGGATAGGAAGAATCAATATCGTGAAAATGGTCATACTGCCCAAAGTAATTTATAGATTCAATGCTGTCCCATCAAGCTACCATTGACTTTCTTCACAGAATTAGAAAAAACTACTTTACATTTTATATGGAACCAAAAAGCCCATATAGTCAAGATAATCCTAAACAAAAAGAACAAAGCTGGAAGCATCATGCTTCCTGACTTCAAACTACAAGGCTGCAGTAACTAGAACAGCCTGGTACTAGTACCAAAACAGAAATATAAACCAATGGAACAGAATAGAGACCTCAGAAATAATGCCACACATCTACAATAATCTGATCTTTGACAAACCTGACAAAAACAAGCAATGGGGCAAGGATTCCCTGTTTAATAAATGGTGTTGGGGAAACTGGCTAGCCATATGCAGAAAACTGAAACTGGACCCCTTCCTTACATCTCTTACAAAAATTAACTCAAGATGGATTAAAAACTTAAACATAAAACCTAATACCATAAAAACCCTAGAAGAAAACCTAGACAATACAATTCAGGACATAGGCATGGGCAAAGACTTCATGACTAAAACACCAAAAGCAATGGCAACAAAAGCCAAAATTGACAAATGGCATCTAATTAAACTAAAGAGCTTCTAAACAGTAAAAGAAACTATCATGGGGGTGAAGAGACAACCTACAGAATGACAGAAAATGTTTACAATCTATCCATCTGACAAAGGGCTAATATCCAGAATCTACAAGGAAGTTAAACAGATTTACAAGAAAAAGCAACCCCATCAAAAAGTGGGCAAAGGATATGAACAGTGACTTTCCAAAAGAAGACCTTTATACAGCCAACAAACATATGAAAAAAAGTTCATTATCACTGGTCATTAGAGAAATGCAAATCAAAACCACAATGAGATACCATCTCATGCCAGTTAGAATGGCGATCAGTAAAAAGTCAGGAAATAAATGCTGGAGAGGATGTGGAGACATAGGAATACTTTTACATTGTTGGTGGGAGTGTAAATTAGTTCAACCATTGTGGAAGATGGTGTGGCGATTCCTCAAGGATCTAGAACCAGAGATAGCATTTAGCCTAGCAATCCCATTACTGGGTTTTATCCCTTTACCACCCAAAGGATGATAAATAATTCTATAAAGACACATGCACACATATGTTTATTACAGCACTATTCGCAATAGCAAAGACTGGGAACCAACCCAAATGCCCATCAGTGATAGACTGGATAAAGAAAGTATGGCACATATGCACCATGTAATACTGTGCAGCCATGAAGAAGGATGAGTTCATGTCCTTTGCAGGGACATGGATGAAGCTGGAAAGCATTATTCTCAGCAAACTATCACAGGAACAGAAAACCGAACACCACATGTTCTCACTTATAAGTGGGAGTTGAACAATGAGAACACATGTACACAGGGAGGGGAACATCACACACTGGGGCCTGTCAGTGGGTTGGGGCTAGGGGAGGGATAGCATTAGGAGAAATATGTAATGTAGATGATGAGTTGATGGGTACAGGAAACTACCATGGTATACATAGGTATACCAAATGTATACCTATGTAACAAACCTGCACATTCTGCACATGTATTCCAGAACTTAAAGTATAATAATAATAATACAAATTCTTGTGCCCCACTCCAGACCTACTGAATCACAAAGTTTGGGGAGGGCCCAGTAGTCTATGTTTTAACAAGCTTTCCAGGTTATTCTGATTTACAGTAAGTTTGGAAACCACTGCTGTTGTATTAAAAAAAAAGAGCATGTTTATACTATCTTCTAATATGGAAGTTTAATATAAACCCCCACACTAATGAAATTTATCTTTGCTTGTTGAAGTTGATGGTAGAGCCAAGGATAGAAGCTTGGATAGGAGGGTAGGTAAAGAAGGAAGGAAGACCTTATTAGCTATGTTACTTTTGTGACTATTGATATCCCTGTGTTTGCATAGTTGAAAATATATCCCGATTACATTACAGTAGAATTAAATTATATGTGTATATTTCATTATTGTAGACCTTAAAATTTGTAAGATATTAATCATTCTATTGTTTTAGAAGTCTTAATACTTGAGAAAATACAACAATCACAGTAAAAAGCTTTGTAGATGGGCTCAACAACAGAATGAAGGGGACAGGAATCAATGAACTGGAAAACAGAACAATAGAAATTATCTAGTCTTAACAATAGAAAATAGACTGAAAAATCAACAGTCTCAGGGACCCCAGATACTATAACAAAAGGTGTTAACAATCCTATTATCAGCGTCCCAGAAGGAGAGGAAAAGACAGTAGGGCTGAAAAAGTAACCAAGTCATGACTGAAAATTTTCTACATTTGGGGAAAGACATAAACCTGCAGATTGAAGAAGCTAAACAAACCTCATTCAGAAGAAATCCAAAGAAATCCACAGCAAGAAGCATCATAATTAAACCTGTCAAAACTGAATACCAACAAAAAGATCTTGAAAGCAGCCAGGAAAAAATGACACGTTAAGGAAGATGCTGTAGTGTGAGTATTTGTTTCCACCAAAATTCGTGTTGAAATATAATCCCCAGTGTAGCTGTATTGAGAGGCGAGACCTTTAAGTGGTAATTGGGTCATGAGGGCTCTGCTCTTATGAATAGATTAATCCATTCATGGGTTAATGGATTCATGGATTATCATGGGAATAAGACTGGTGGCTTTATAAGAAGAGGATTAGATATTCGAGCTAGCATACTCAGCCCCCTCACCATGTGATGCCCTGCACCCCCTTAGGATTCTGCAGAGTCCCTGTTAGCAAGAAGGCCCTCACCAAGCACCTGTTGCAGTCCCTAAAAAAAAAAAAAAAAGGCATTGAAATAACAGATTTATCATCAGTAACCACGGAGGCTGCCAGAAGGATATGCCACTAAATTTTTCAAATGCTAAAAGGACTGTCACTGTAGAATGCTACACTTGATGAAAATATTTTTCAGGAATGCAAGGAAGGGAAATCAAGACATTTTCAGATGAAGAAAAACTAAGAATTTGTTGCCACTACATTTACTCTAAAAGAATAAAGGAGTTCTCTAAACAGAAAGGAAACAAAAGAAGGAAACTTGAGATGTGAGGAAAGGGGAAAGAAGGTGATAAACAAAAGTATGGATAAATACAGTAGACTTCTCCTCTTATGTTTTCTAAATTATAATTAGTAGTTGAAACAAAAATTGTAACACGGGTGTGGTTCTAAATGTATGTAAAGGAAAAAAGAAAATTATGGCTGAGTTCAGTGACTCACACCTGTAACCCCAGTGTTTTGGGAGGCCAAGACAGGAGGATGGCTTGAGGCCAAGAGTTTGAGACCAGCTTGAGGAATATAGCGAGACTTTGTCTCCTTAAAAATTTTAAAAATTAGTCAGGCTTTTGGTGCATGCCTGTAGTCCTAGCTACTCAGGAGGCTAACATAGGAAAATCACTTGAGCCCAGGTGTTTGAGGCTGCAGTTAGCCATGGTCACACCACCACACCCCATCCTGAGTGAAAGAGCAAGACCCTGTCACACACACAAAAAGAAAATTATAAACAGGGGAAAGTAAAGGGAGGTAGGATTTCTGCACTTCATTCCAAATGGTAAAATGACGATGTGAGTAGCATGTGAGAAATTATTATATGTAATGTAATATCTAGAGAAACCTCTCAGAAACACTATATATAAATCAAAAGAGAATTCTAAAAAATGTTTAACCTGCAGAAAGGCAGGAAAAGTAACAAATAAGCAGAGAGAACAAATAGAAAATAAAATCATAGACTTAAGCTCTACCTTATTAAAAATTACATTAAATGTAAATAGTCTAAATAAAAGATATTGTCAGAGTGAACAAAAAACATGACCCAACTGTATTCTATTTATAAGAAATTCACTTCAAATATAACAGTATAAGCAAGTTTTAAGTAAATGGATAGAGGAAGACATTTTATGCAAACTTCGATCGAAGGAAACAGAAATGACTGCATTAATATCAGATAAAGTGGACTTAGAACAAAGAAAATTCATGGAGATAGAGAGGAACATTATACAATGATAAAAGGGATAATCACTCAAAATATGTAGTGATCACAAGTGTGTACACACCAAACAGCAGAGCTGTAAAAACTGCGGGGGGAAACTGGTAGACCTGAATGCAGAAACAAAAGAATCCACAGTTAGGTATTGAAGGCTCCAACTGTAAGTGTATATTTGATGGAACTATCTAGAAAATCGATAAGTATATAGAGTAACTGAGTGCCACCATCAACCAACAGCACATTTATAGCACGCTCTACCCAACAACAGAATACACATGGCATTTCAAGTGCCAGTGGGACATATAGCAAAATGGATCATATTCTGGGCCATAAAACAACTGAAATTTTAAAGAATTGAGATAATGTAAAGTGTGTTTTCTGACTAGTCAAATTAGAAATCAGTAACAGAAAATAACAGAAGCATCTCCAAAATACTTGGAAATTAAACAACTTCCAAATAATTCATTGGTCAAAGGTGAAGTCTTAAGGGAGGTTAAAAAATGGATGGGATGGAATGAAAATAAAAATATGATACAACATATCAAAAGTTGTGGGATACTGCTATAGCAGTGCTGAGAGGGAAATTTATAGCAGTCATGCATACATTAGAAAAGGGGGAAATTTTCAAAACAAATATCTAAGCCTTTAGCTGATGGACCTAGGAAAAGAAGAGAATATCAGCCCAAAGTAAGCAGGAAGGAGGAAATATAAAGATAAAATCAGTGAAACTGAAAACAAAAATTGAGAAAATGAAACAAAGAGATGGCTCTTTGATAAGATCAATAAAACTGACATAAAAAGGTAGATTATCAGTATCATAAATGAAATAGGAGATATTACAACAGACCCTATCAACGTCAGAAAAGATAATAAGGGAATACTACAAACAACTCTACACACATAAATTACAGATGAAATGGGCCAATTCCTCAAAAAACAAAAGCTATTGCAGCTCATCCAGTTTGAAATAGTTAATTTGCATAGTTCTATAACCACTAAGGAAATTGATTTCTAGTTTTAAAACTTTAAAAAAAGAATATTCACGTCCGGGTGGTCACACAGAATTCTGGCAAATGTTTACAGAATTAACACCATTTCTGTACAATCTCTACCAGAAAACAGATGAAAAGGGAACATTTATTTTTCATTTTACACAGCTGGTATTACATTGATAACAAAACCAGACGACAGTAGTTAAAAAAAAAAATTTATAGACTATAGACCAATATTTCATGAATATAGATGGCAGAAGTCCTTAATAAAGTATTAGGAAATAAAATTCAGCAATATATAAAAAGAGTTATACACCATTACCAAAAGGTCACCCCAGGGATGCTAGATGGTTCAGTTTTTAAAATATCAATTAATGTAATCCGCCATACTAACATGCTTAAGAATGATTCCATGCAGTAAAATAACTTGACAAAATCCAACACCTATTCATAATGAAAAAAATTAAAACTCCCAGAAAAATAGGAAAGAGACTTTTTCCTTTACTTGATAAACAGCATCTAGAGAAAACCTGCAATTAACGTTTTATGTAATTGTGAAAGACTGAGTGCTTTTACCTTAAGTGTGGGAACAAGGCAAGGATATCTGCTGTTAGCACTCTTATTCAACATGCTAAGAATCAGAGGGAGTACCCTTTTATTGGTAAAGCTTACCCTTTTTCTTAATGGCTAAATATTTAGTGCTTTCCCTTTTAAGAGTGAGAATAATGCAAGGATGTTTGCTCTAACTCATTCTTCTCAGTGCTGCAAATTTTAGCCGATACAAGAAGACAAAAAGAAGAAAAAAGACATACAGATTAGAAAATAAGGAATAAGACTGTCCCTATTTGCAGATGGCATGATTGTCTATGCAAAAAAAAAAAAAAAAAAAAAACCATGAAATCTCAAAAATAAACCTTCCTAGAACTGATAAGTGAATTCAGTAAGGTTGAAGAATACAAGATAAACATACAGAAGTCAGTTATATTTCTTTATGCTAACAATGAACACATGGACACTAATGTAAAAATACATATCATTTGTAATCACTTAAAAAAGAATAAAAGGTTTAAATTGGCAAACATTACAGAATATGTATGCTTAGAATTATACCATGCTGGTGAAAGAAATTAAGATCTGAGTAAGTGTAAAGGCATACTGTGTTCATGGATTAGAACGCTTATTCTAGTAAAGATGCCAGTTTTCCCCAAATTGATACACAAGTTCTCCCCAAATTGATACAAAAAGGAATTTCATGAATTTCCTGTCAAAATTCCCATAAGTTCTTTGTTGTTGATATGGATAAGATTATTTTCAAATTTACCTGAAATGGCAGAAGAACTGGAATGGGTAAAACTGTTTTTTAAAAGAAGTATAAAGTTGAAAGAATCAGTCTACCTGATTTTTATTATATAGCTACAATAATCATACATTGAAATATTCCCTGAAAGATGACTTTTGGGAAGAGGGGAGAGGAAAGAAATGCTAAATTACATTGACAGACAATTTTGAGGGGGAAGGGAAAAAGGGAAGAAGCTCTATATTAAGTATACACATCAATGTAAGATACAGCCTAATATGTGTTGTGAGTGAAGTGGGGGAGTGGGGGCATAAGCCCTCCAGTAAATGTCCTTCACTGTGGTTGATTTTTCTTTAATCTCAAAGTGAATGTAATACAAAATAATTCATTTATTTTCTGTTGAGGTTGAATTAATCTTGTATTTTATAATTTGGAAAAGTTTAATGATTCATTATTTTGAATGTCTTTTTATACTTCACAGTGAGAGACCAACCACCAATTTGCCTTGATGTTAGACAAAAACAGCGTGTATCTATGGATGCATCATCATCCGAAATGAAGGCCCCAGTCCTTCCAGAACCTATTCTTCCTATCCAGCCCAAAACTATGAAAGACTTTCAGTAAGTTTCAGCTCACTATTATATGTAAATGTATAATCATCTGCATGTCAGCACTTTACATAATTTAATATATTTATTTGAGAAATTAATTTAACTTTTGGATCATTATAAGGTGTTAGCCAAGAGGACCTCAAAAGACTTTATGTCTCAAGTTGAAGGTGAAAGAAAACAAATGTATGAATAACAGGTAAGAGTTAGATAGGCTGTAGCAAAATAAAGGAAATGCTAAGTAAGAGTCTATGAGTCAAAACAAAAAGAGATAAAGGTGGTAATTAAATAATAGACTGTTACCATTTTTAAAAATAAGAGTTCATTTATGATGTGACACATACTATAAAAGTTATGTCACCGTTCAAAATCTCCAGATGCATATTTGAAGGACTAAATGGGAATGATAAAGACAGAATGTAAACAAAGTCTCCAGAAGTTTAGCTATGAAGGGAAGGAAAGAGTGATAATTGAAAGAGACATGTTAAGAATGATCTTTTTTAAAAATAAGTAAATGGGAAAGTTAAAGCTGGATTAATATCTTAATCCAATTAAGAATTATAAATCCATAAACTATATTAACTGGGACATATTTCTTTATTTGGTTTCAGTATTTCGTATTGCATACTTGGTGACATTTATTTAAAAAGTAGTGCTAGTTTATCTGAATAATATTTCTATATATATATATGGTTAATGTATGTTTTCATTTTAGGGAAGATGTAGAAAAAGTTAAGTCATCAGGAGATTGGAAAGCAGTACATGATTTTTATCTAACAACATTTGATTCTTTCCCAGAATTAAATGCTGCATTTAAGGTAATTATACATAAAACACATTTTTCATTTAACTTTTAGTTTTAAATTTTCCAGAAATGATAAATTTACCTCATTTATACCCAATATTGATTTAAACATGCGTATATATGTATTGATTTCAGAAATTATACAGTACATACAATTATGTAATATTACACATACTATATAAGTATACGGTTTTTTTTTTTTGAGGGGGAGGTTGTTTTGTTTTGTTTTGAGATGGAGTCTCACCCTGTTGCCCAGGCTGGAATGCAGTGGTGCAATCTCAGCTCACTGCAACCTCCGCCTCCTGGGTTCACGCAATTCTTGTGCCTTAGCCTCCTGAGTAGCTGGGATTACAGGTGCCTGCCGCCACACCTGGCTAATTTTTGTATTTTTAGTAGAAACGGGGTTTCACCATGTTGGCCAGGCTGGTCTTGAACTCCTGACCTCAGGTGACCCCTCCCATGTCAGCCTCCCAAAACACTGGGATTACAGATATAAGCCACTGTGCCCAGCCCTTAAATATTGTTTTTACTTGCTCTAATGTTCATGTTTAACTCCATACCTTCAGTTTTAAAAAAGAAAGTTATTAAAATAATCTTTGTACATTTCTTTTTATTTTCAGAAATTTTGCCTTAAAGTTCTTTTTTATTGTCAGACTAAAAAATAGTCGAAATTATGAAGGAATAGTATGATTCAAATTTTACTAAGAATAGTCTTCAAAATGTTGAATATACTTAATTCTTAAATTGAATTTGCAGAAAGATGCCACTGCCTCATTTAACACCATTGAAGACTCTGGGATTAATGCTAAATTTGTGAATGCTGTGTATGATACCTTACTTAATACTGTAAGTATTATGACATGCAAGTAATATTATTCTGTCTCTTCTGTATTTCAAAAGCAGCCACACAAATATTATAAAAATCTCCTTATAACATAATTACTTTAGAAATTCTGATACAATTTTATAGTAAATGTAGCTGGAATTCTCAGAAAGTTAGATTATTTTATTCTTTCATTTTTTAATTATGAATTAAGCAGCAAGTACTTTTATATCCAGTCCTTTTTTAGAAAGACTTGCTAAAATCATGCTTTACTTACTCAGCAAAAGGAAGTGAGTTACTTAATTATATTGGAATTGCACTGAATCTGTAGATCAGTGGTTCTTAAACATTAGCCTATATCAGAATCACAAGAAGGTCTTGTTAAAATACAGAATTTCAGATTCAGTAGGTCTTGGGTGAAGCCCAAGAATTTTCATTTGTAACAAGTTCCCAGGATATATTGATGCTCCTGACCCAGGGACCACATTTTGAGAACCGTACTGCTATAGATCAGTTTGTGAAAAATTGACATCTTTTCAATCCATAAGCATACTGTATCCTTTTAGGTACCTAGGTCGTCTTTAATTTCTCTTGGTAATGTTTTGTAGTTTTCTGCGTAGAGGTGTTACACATTTCTCATTACATGTATTTCTAGGTACTTCATGTTTTTTGATGCTATTATGATTTTATTTTCCAATTGTGACTTAATATATGGAAATACTTTCATATATTTATCTTTATCTAAATACAGTTGACCCTTGAACAATGAGAGAGTTAGGGGCACTAACCCCCTATGCAGTAAACAAAAAAATCTGTGCATAACTTTTGACTCCCCAGAAGCTTAACTACTAATAGCCTATTGTTGACCAGAAGTCTTACTGATAACATAAACAGTCAATTAACATATATTTTATGTTATATGTATTATATACTGTATTCTTACAATAAAGTAAGGAAAAAGCAATGTTATTAAGAAAAAAATAAGGAAGATAAAATATATTTACTGTCTATTAAGTGCAAGTGGACTATCATAAAGGTCTATCCTTATTCAGTAGGGTAAGGAAGAGAAGGGGTCGGTCTTGCTGTCTCAGGTGGCAGAGGTGAAAGAAAATACGTAGATAAGCAGGCTTGCACAGTTCAAACCTGTATTCGAGAGTCAACTGTACTTTGCTATATTCATCCATTAATTCTAATAGTACATCAGTAAATTAACTTGGATTTTCTGTGTATACAATCTTGTCATTTGTGAAAAAGGAGAGTTTTATCTCCTTCTAATCCTGTATCTTATATGGATGTATGTATGTATTTGCATTCACTGGGACCTCTTTCACAATTGTGAATAAAAGAAGTAATAGCAGACCTCTTTGTCTTATTCCCAATCTGAGTACTTCTCTATAAATATAAACATTCTTTGTCATTGAAGAAATGAAAATAACATTACACATCCATCAAAATTAATAAAATTGTTTCAAAAACCTTACTAAGTATTGGCAATATTGTGGAACAGTTGGAACTTTCATCCCTTGATGATGTAAGTATAAACTGGTACAACCACTTTGGAAAAATACTTGGCATGATCTACTAACATGAAGCATGTGCATATTCTGTAACCCAACAATTCCATTCCTAGGTACACTTCTCTGAACTTGATTTTTTTTTTTTTTGACATTTTAATTTCTTTTGAATTTAAGTCGTTTTTTGCAAACTAGGAAACACAATCAACCTAAGGCATCTAGTCCTCGAGGGATCCAGGCTGAGTCTTACGATCTTCAGCAGAATGACATCATAATACAAGGTGCTAGAAATACGGTATAAATTTTAATAATAACCACTTCCCTACATTTTTTATTAGGAAACAGCCAAAAGTCCAATACTTAAAGGGATGATATACAAAACATCTTAATCTACAAAGGCCAGAATGACCCAGTTATATGCTGAACAACCTATTGGTGAAACAAATCAGAGCTGGCCAAGAATTGGTAAACAGAGAAGGTGTTTACATTTTGGACACTTGCTCTGTGGCTTAAAAAATTCCTGGTTGCTGTCAGTAAGAAAGAAAGTAAAAAATATTGCAGATGGACCCACACTGATACTTGATTTTACCAAGGTCTTCCACTGGAACATGAAGGTAGAGATAAGTGTAAAGTATAAGATAATTATCCCTTATCTCACTATGTTGCCCAGGCTGGTCTCAGACTCCTGGCCTCAAACAGTCCTCCTGCCTTGGCCTCCCAAAGTGTTGGAATTATAGGTGTCAGTCACCGAGACTGGCTGGGAGGGCTTTCCTTAGACTGAAGGTCAATGTAGCCATCATCTGTGCTGCAGAGCCTTGAGTATTTCTCTTTACTATTGGGGATTCTGGTAGCCAGGTTGCTACTGGATGCCATCATAACATGCTGACACAGCTACGGTTGGAGCACATACCATGCTGCCTGTGCACCAAGGGCTTGGCCATGGTTGGCCTGAGGCCCCATGACACAGGCCACCTAACAGCCACTCAGCCTACTCCAGCATGGACCAGTCCTCTCTGAGTTCTTTTGACTTGGAATATTAATGTGTTATATACGTTAAAAAATTAAATATACAGATATGAGGAAAAAAACATAAAATGGAATACAAACAGAAAATAAACCTAACTGTATTTTGAATGAATAATATAACCATATTTTCCAAAACTCACTAAAGAACTTTTATACTTAGTACTTTTAACTATATAATCCTAGATCTAAATACTTAAAAAACACACACACAAAGACTGTAAACAAATCTTTAACTTTTAGTAGTTTGGGTTTTTCCCCCGCCTCAGGGGTATAGACAAAGAATTCTGAAATTACATTCTATGTATTGTTGAACTAAACAAATGAGTAAATATATCAATGTTGCTGGGAGTCAAGTTTCTCATTTTAGAAAAGGGAGATATAAATATGGGATGAGGGAGGCTGAAAACCATTCTTGGAATTGAATTAGAATTGGAGGCATTGTAATGATCTCATGGTTTTTAATAGATGTAGATACATGTAGTACATGCGAGTGTGTATGTTCTAGCCCTGTGCACTGAAAGGACCTACAGCAGTAACATCCCTTCGCTATACTGAGCACTTCACTTACTGATCTTGGTTTCTAAATACCATTTCATACTAAAAGAACCACAGCTCCCTAGAGAAATGGCTAATTCTAAGACCAAGGCAGGGAAAGTACAAAATGAACCTGGATCATCTAGTTTCTCACCATTAATTACAATGTTCGCTGTAGGGGTTTTTTTAAGATGTTCTTTATCAAGTTGAGGAAGTTCTCCTCTATTTCTTGTTCACTGATAATTTTTATCATGAATGGGTGTTGGATTTCATCAGCTGCTTCTTTTGCATCTGTTGCTATGATCACATGATTTTTCTTTTTTAGCTTGTTGATGTGATGAATTACATTAGTTGATTTTTGAGTGTTGAACCAGACTTGCATAACCTGAAATAAATTGCACTTGGTTGTGTTGTATAATTCTTTTTGTATATTTTTGGTTCAATTTGCTAATATTTTGTTGAGGAATTTTTTGCATTTATGTTCATAGCAGGTATTGGTCTATACTTTTCCTTTCTTGTAATATCTCTTTTGAGTATTAGGTTAATGCTGGCCTCACGGACTTAGTATTCTCTCTTCTTCTATTTTCTGGAAGAAATTGTAAAGAATTGGTATCATTTATTTCTTAAATATTTAGTAGAATGTACCGTTAAAGCCATCTGGGCCTGATGCTTTCTGTTTTAGAAGGTTAACAATTATTGATTCGGTTCCTTTAATAGACACAGGCTTTTTCAGATTATCTATTTCTCCTTATATTAATTTTGGTAGATTTTTCAGGAACATATCTAGGTTATCAAATTTGTGAGCACAGAGTTGTTCATAATAGTCATAAATTATCCTTTTAATGTCTATAGAATCAGTGTGAGAATTATCTTTCATTTAGTAATTAGTGTTTTCTCACTTCCTTTTGTGATTAGTCTGGCTAGAGGCTTATCACTTTTATTGATCTCTTCCAAAAAATTAGCATTTGGTTGTGTTGATTTTCCCTGTTCCCTTTTTTAAGTTTCATTGACTTCTTTTCTAATTTTTTATCTTGTTTTCTGCTTACCTTGGATTTAATTTGCTCTTTTGTTTTAGTTTCTTAAGGTGGACACTTAAATGATTGATTTCAGATTTTTTTGCTAATATATTCATTCAGTGCTGTACATTTCCCCCTAATCACTGCTTTTACTGTATCTCACAAATTTTGATAGGTTGTATTTTCATTTGTTTTACAAAGCTAAACATAGGCTTACCATATGATCCCTCACTTACACTCATATGTATTTACCCAAATGAGTTAACAATTTATGTTCATCCAAAAACCTGCACACAAATGGTTACAGCAGCCTTATTAATAATTACCAAAAATGTCCTTCCATAGGTGAAGGGATAAACTGTGGTACATTCCATATCATGGAAATTATTCAGTGGTAAGAAGAAATGAGATACTAAGTCACAAAAAGACATGGAGAAACCTTAAATACATACTACTAATTGAAAGAAGCTAGTCTTAAAAGTCTATTAAGAATAACAGTAATGGAGATTTAGAGCCAAGATGGCCAACTAGATGCAGCCAGGAGGAACATCTGCCACGGAGAGACTGGACATCAGGAAGACTGGCACACTCCAAGCAGATCTTCAGAGAGAAGGCATTGAAATTGGACAGATGGAGGACACAGAAGCTGGGCTGAAGGGAGCTGGGAAGCCTGGGTGGGGCTACCAAGTAATGCGACTCATTCACGACCCCCAGCAACTCCTGTGGAAAGGGTGAGTTGAACAGGCAAGGAGTAGCCGCTCTTATCACGGACCTCTGGAATCCTGGCAACAGGAGATTCTATGACTCCCATGGACACTTGAGCTGGCAGGGTGAACTGCTAACACATGTAGGAGGGGTAGGACTCCACCCTGTGTGGTGCCCAGATGGTTTGGTATGAGAACATCTGTAGTGGAGCATGGCCAGGGATGCCCATCCCTCAAGGCACACCATGCTCCTCGAGGAGACTTTAGCCTTGAGATGACTGTCAGACCTGGACAGAGTAGGGTATTCTTGCCTGTGAGATGGTGCCAGACCAATCTCAGTGTCCCCCTGACAGCTGACCTCTCTCAAGGCCCCAGCTTGGCCACACTCACTTGCAGTGCACCCTCGATGCCCAACCAGGGTACTTCCTGGGGCATAGCTCCTTCACCAGCAGACCACTCCTGACCATCATAGGGTCCAGCAGAGTGGCCCCCGCCAACACATACCAGCCTACCTGCAACTTCCCCCCACCACAACCTCCCCTCCGCAGCTTTACCAGCATGCATTTGTCCACAGCCACATTCCCACTGCTTTGCCAAGGTTTGCGAGTGAGTGGACCTCACTTCTCCCCACCAGTGTGTGTGAGTACCCCACCATGCTACTGCTGCATGAGTACACGCTGCTGCCCCCACTGGCATGCGGGCACCCAGTCATTCCACCATTGCTGCTGCAAACATGCACACGGACACTAGCAACTTGCCCCCCCCCCCCACCACCCCCATGCTGCCACCAGTGCTGGTGCAAATGCATGTGCACAGAGTCCAGCATTCCTGCCCCCCACCAGCACTCCACACCTACCGCACCACCACTGCTGCCAGCTCAAGAGCATGGAGCAGTGCCACAAGTCCACTCCCACTAGTACCTTGCCTCAGCAGATGTGTGTGCATCCCACCACGTGGCTCTGAGTGGCTGCTGGCACCTGCAAGCGAGCATGGATCCAACTGTCACCACCCCAGTGAATTGTTTTGCCTGACACCACTTATCAGAATGTTATTGCCAGTGGACCAAGAAAACCTCAGCCCTTTTGGCACTGCAGGTTCCTAACCTAGAGGGGCCAGAGAACAAAGCCAGGGGCTCGGTACCAGCACCCCCCAGAGTTAGAGCATGCAGCCCAGGAGTGCTGAGCTGAGCCTTGGCCCACTAAAATTTTCCAGAAACAGAGCCATTCAACTGAACCCACTTTATGCCACAATCAAACCCAGAAATGCATCAAAGAAGATAAAAGCAAAAAAAAAAAACCCATTCAAAGGATAGCAGCTCCAGAAACTGAAGGAACGTCAACCCACTCAGATGAGAAAGAAACAGCACAAGAACTCTAGCAACTCAAAAAGGCAGTGTCTTCTCACCTCCAAATGACCACACTAGTTCCCCAGCAATGGTTCTTATGGCTGAAATGACAGAAGTAGAATTCAGAATGTGGACAGGAACAAAGATCATTGAGATTCAGGAGAAAGTAGAAGTCCAACATAAGGAATCTGAAGAATACAATAAAATAATACAGGAGATAAAAGATGAAATGACTGTTTTAAGAAAGAACCAAATTGATGTGACAGAGCTGAAAAATTCACTTCACAAATTTTACCCCATCTTTACCAAAAAAATGTTTTAAAGTTAGCTGGGTGTAGTAGTGCATGCTTATAGTCCCAGGTACTTGGGAGGCTTTAGTGGGAGGATCGCTTAAGCCCAGGAGTTCAAAACTGCAGTGAGCTGTCATTGTGCCACCACACTGTAGCCTGAACAACAGAGTTAGACACTGTCTCAAAAAAAAAAAAAAAAAGAAATCAGAGTACAGTTGCAAACATTAACAACAGAATTGACCAAGCTAAAGAATTTCAGAGCTCAAAGACTGATTCTCCTAAATAGCTCAGTCAGACAAAAATAAAAAATAAAGAAGAATGAACAAAGGCTACAAGAAATATGGGATTATGTAAAGAGACCAAATCTACAACTCATTGACATCTCGGAAAGAGAGGGAGAAAAAGCAAGCAATTTGGAAAACACATTTGAGGATATCATCCATAAAAATTTCCCCAGCCTCACTAGAGAAGCCAACATTCAAATTCAGGAAATTCAGAGAACCCCTGCAATATACAAGATGACCATCCCCAAGACACACAGTCCTCAGATTCTCCAAAGTCAAAATGAATGAAAAAATGTTAAAGGCAGCTCCAGAGAAAGCGCAGATCACCTCCAGTGGGAACCCTATCAGGCTAACAGCAGACCTTTGGGCGGAAACCCTACGAGACAGAAGAGATTGGGAGCCTATATTCAGCATTCTTAACAAAAAGATATTCCAACCAAAAATTTCATATACAGCCAAACAAAGCTTCATAATTGAAGGAGAAATAAGATACTTTTCTGATAAGTAAATGCTAAGGGAATTCGTTACCACCAAACCTGCCTTATGAGAGATCCTTAAGGGAGTGCTAAATATGGAAAGGAAAGACTGTTACCGGCCACCACAAAAACACACTTAAGCACATAAACCATTGACACTGTAAAGCAAGCACAAAATCAAGTCTGCATAATAACCAACTTAACAACATGATGAGAGGAATGTAAAAAGGCTAAATGCCTAATTAAAAGGCACAGAGTAGCAAGTTGGGTGAGAAGAAAGACCAAACTATATGCTGTCTTCAAGAGACCTATCTCACATACAATAACATCCATAGGCTCAAAGTAAAGCAACAGAGAAAGCTCTAGCAAGAACAATAGAAAAGAAAAAAGAGCAGCGATTGTTATTGCAATTTCAGACAAAGCAGACTTTTAAACCAACAATAATCAAGACAAGAGCATTACATAATGGTATAGAGTTCAGTTCAACAAGAAAACTTAACTATCCCAAATATATATGTACCTAATACAGGAGCACCTAGATTTATAAAGGAACTTCTTAGAGATCTACAAAGAGACTTAGATAACCACACAATAATAGTGGGAGACTTCAACACCCCACTGACAATATTAGATGATTGAGGAAGAAACTAACAAAGACACATGGGACCTGAACTTGTCATTTGACCAAATGGACCTAACAGGTATCTACGGAACTCTTCACCCCAAAACGACAGAATACACATTCTTCTGAACTTTATAGGACACATCCTTAAAGATTGACCACACAACCATAAAACAATTCTCAGCAAACTTTAAAAAAATGAATTCATACCAACCACCATTGCACAATAAAAATAGAAATCCATACTGAGAAAACCACTCAAAAGCATACAATTATAAGGAAATTAAAACAGTGTGCTCCTGAATGACTTTTGGGTAAGCAGTGAAATTAAAGCAGAAATCAAGAAATGTATTGAAACTAATGAGAACAAAGATACAACATACCAAAATCTCGGACCCAGCTAAAGCACTGTGAAAGGAAATTTTATAGATCTAAATGCCTACATCAAAATGTTAGAAAGATCTCAAATAAACATAATACCACACCTAGAAAATCTATAGAAACAAGCACAAACTGACCCCAAAACTAACACAAGACAAATAACCAAAATCAGAGTTGAACTGAAGGAGTTCCATCCCAAGATGGAACCAGGAAGAAAT
This sequence comes from Papio anubis, assembly GCF_008728515.1. Lineage (NCBI taxonomy): Eukaryota > Metazoa > Chordata > Mammalia > Primates > Cercopithecidae > Papio > Papio anubis. The sequence goes on along the minus strand of NC_044986.1, from coordinate 42,365,967 downwards.
GGAGACCCTGAACAGACCAATAATGAGCTCTAAAATTGATTCAGTAAGAAACAGCTTACCAACCCCCCCGCAAAAAAAAAAAGCCCAGAACCAAGTGGGTTCACAGCTGAATTCTACCAGATGTACAAAGAGCTGGCACCATTTCTACTGAAACTATTCCAAAAAATTGAAGAGGAGGGACTCTTCCCTAACTCATTCTGTGAGGCCAGCATCATCTTGATATCTTTTGTGTGTGGCAGACACACACACACGTGCACACACACACACGAAGAAAACTTCAGGCCAATATCCTTGATAAACATTGATGCAAAAATCCTCAGGAAAATACTAGCAAACTGAATCTAAAAGCACATGAACAAGCTAATCCACCATGATCAAGTAAGCATTATCCCTAGCATGCAAGGTTGGTTCTTCCTACACATATCAATAAATGTGATTCATCACATAACAGAACTAAACACAAAAACCACATGATTATCTCAATAGATGCAGAAATGGCTTTTGATAAAATTCAGCTTCCCTGCATGTTAAAAACCCTCAACAACTAGGCATTGAAGGAACATACCTCAAAATAATAGAAATCATCTGTGACAAACCCACAGCCAACGTCATACTGAATAAGCAAAAGCTACAAGTCTTCCTCTTGAGAACCAGCACAAGACAAGGATGCACACTCTCACCATTCCTATTCAACATAGTACTGGAAGTCCTAGCCAGAGCAGTTAGGCAAGAGAAAGAAATAGAAAGGCATCAAAATAGGAAGGGAGGAAGTCAAATGTTTGCAGATGCTATTACTCTATACCTAGAAAACCCCATACCCTCTGCCCAAAAGCTCCTAGATATGAAGAACAATTTCAGCAAAGTTTCTGAATACAAAATCAGTATACAAAAATCAGTAGCTTTTCTATACACCAGCATCTAAGCTGAGAGCAAAATCAAGAACGCAGCTCCACTCACAATAGCCACAAAAAGAATAAAATACCTATGAGTATTGCTAACCAGTGAGGTAAAAGAACATTAACAATGAGAATTACAAAACACTGCTCAAAGAAATTAGAGATGAACAAACAAATGGAAAAACATTCCATGCTCAAGGATAGGAAGAATAAGTATCGTTAAAGTGGCCATACTGCCCAAAGCAATTTACAGTTTCAGTGCTATTCCAATCAAACTACCATGGCATTCTTCACAGAATTTGGAAAGAAAACTGTTTTAAAATTCATATGAAACCAAAAAAGAGTTTGATTAGCCAAGGCAATCCTAAAAAAAGAGAACAAAACTGGAGGCATCACATTACCTGGCTTCAAACTATACTGCAAGCCACAGCAACCAAAACAACATGGTACTGGTTCAGAAACAGACATAGACCAATGAAACAGAATAGAGAGCCTAGAACTAATGACACACACCTACAACCATCTGATCTTTGACAGAGTCCACAAAAGCAATAGGGAAAAGATTCCCTGTTCAATAAATAGTGCTGGGATAACTTGCTAGCTATATGTAAAAGATTGAAAGTGGACCCATTTCTTTCACCATATACAAAAATCAACTCAAGACAAAGTAAAGACTTTAATGTAAAAACTGAAAGTATAAAAAGCCTGGAAGATAACCTAGGAAATATTCTGGACATAGGCCCTAGCAAAGATTTCATGATAAAGATGCCAAAAGCAATTGCGACAAAAGCAATAATTGATTAATGTGACCTAATTAAACTGAAGAGCTTCTGCACAGCAAAAGAAACTATCAACACAATAAGTAAACAACCTGCAGAATAGGAGAAAATATTTGCAAACTATACATCCAACAGAGAGGTCTAATATCCAGAACTGAAATAAATTAATAAGCAAAAGCAAACAACTTCATTAAAAAGTAGGCAAAGGACATGAGCAGACACTTCAAAAGAAGACAAACATGAGTCCAACCAGCATATGAAGAAATGCTCAGCATTACTGATCATTAGAGAATTGCAAACCAAAACCACAATGACATAACATCTCACACCAGTCAGAATGGCTGTTACAGATATTGAGATTATGAACAATGAGTCTATCTAAAATATCTTTGATACCAAATAAATTTTTAGAAGTAGAGAAATTAATAGATTAAACAGCAGATTGGAGACTGCTGGAAAAAGAATTAGTAAACTGGAAGGTAGAAGTGAAGAAATTTCTCAGAGTAGAACTCAAAGGGGAAAAGAGATAAACTATAAAAATAATAAAGATATATAGAGGATGGAATAAGAAAGACTAAACTTCATTGTATTTTGAGTCTAAAAATTATGGCACAGAAAGAATGGGGATATATTTAATACCTGGGAGTTTTCCATAACTGATGTAAGATGTGAATCCACAAATAACAGGGGAAACACAGTATATACTAAGCAAGATAAAAGAAATGCAGACACAGTCGTGAAATTGGAACATTGTAATAAAGATACCTTATAAGTAATCAAAGGGAAAAGACAAGTCATTCATAAAGGAAAATTACTGGCTCCACAGCAGTCTGGGAGCCAAAAACCTGAAGTAATATTTTCAAAATACTAAAAGATAAGAATATAAACATTGATTGATGTAGCCAGAGAAACTGACTTTCAAGAATGAGGGTGACTTTAAGATATTTATAATGAACAAAAACTGCCTTTACCACCAACAGACATATACTTAAACTTTAAAAGATATATTTTAGAGAGAAGAGGTATCTGAGATACAAGAAAGAATGATGAAAAAGAAATTCATAAATACAGTTGACCCTTAAACATCATGGGTTTGAACTGCGTGAGTTCACTCATACACAGATTTTATTCTGCCTCTGCCATGTCTGAGACAGCAAGACCAACTCCTCCTCTTCAGCCTCCTCCTTAGCCTACTCAGTGTGAAAATAATGAGGATAAAGACCTTTATGATGATCTGCTTCTACTTAACAAATAGTAAATATATTTTCTCTTGTGATTTTCTTAATGACATTGTATTTTCTCTATTTTATCATAAGAATTCAGTGTATAATACCTAATACATATAAAATATGTGTTAATAGACCATATTATTGATGAGGTTCTGATCAACAGTAGCTATTGATAGTTAAGTTTTGGGGGAGTCAAAAGTTATACATGGATTTTTCTACTGCATTGGGGGTCAGCATTCCTAACTCTCATGTTGCTCAAGGGTCAACTGTATTTAAAATGCCTGCATAAAATTGATGTCTAATGTGTGTGATTAAGAAGAAAAAGCCAAAAGATGGGGAGAATAACAGCACGTAAGTAGGGGAAGCTTATTGGAATTAAAAGTATTCTAAGATGCTCTAAAGAAAGAGTAGGATATTAACTTAGGCTTGTTAACTATTACTAATAAGAAGTTGAAAGTAACCTCTAAAACAGTGCAAATGGAACAAATAACTTTCTTAACTGGAGAGTAGGGAAATGGGAAAAAGAAGCATTAAAAAGTGAGTTAAACAGAAAACAAAAAGTAAGATTGCAGAAACAAGTCCAAATACAGGAATAAGTAATTGAACAACAAATATAAATGCACTAAACTCACTGGTTAGAAGACTATCACTTTGAATTTTTAAAAATTGTATTCCATGCTAAGCACACGAGATACCTAAAAAGATTGAAAGTAAGGGTGTATAGAATATATACCAGACACCTTCTAACCCAAAGGAAGTTGAAATTATTGTTACTAACTTCAGAAGATACAGCCTTTAGGAAAGTAAATACTGCAGATGATCAGATGAGAGAGAAATCCCTGGAGTTGGGAAGGCTATACAGAAGAGGTTGATTTTTTATTTGCACCTTGGAAGGATTCAACCTAAGTATGCAAAGAGTTGAGCAGCTAGTCAGTGAGTATGTATTGTCTTGGCATTGGAGATACACTGTTAAACAAAAATGCATGTCATATAAAGCTCTAAGTAGCTTATATTCTAATTTCTATTGGGGGCAGGTTACAGATAGAAAATAAATGTGGAAACAAATGTGAAGATATATAATTTCAGATACTGACAAGTGCTTCGAGAAGATAGGGCAATGTAATAAGGAGTGATTAGTGGTTGCTTTTAGCTAGGAAGCTCAGGGAGGGCCTCTGTAAGGCAACAACTGAGGTCTTGATGGAAATAATTCAAACCATGAGAAAATCTGTGAGAGCAGCACACTAACAGAAGTGGCAGCTAATAAAAAGGCCCTGAGAAGGGAACATCATTGGCAAATTCAGAAATAAGGCTTATGAGACTAAAGCTTGGTGATTAGGGAGAAAGGAGAAGACTAGGTTGGTAAGAAATGAGACTGCATATGTCCATGTGAGTTTAGTTATATTGTAATGGAAAGTCATTGAGTGTTTTAAGCAGGGATCGTTTATAGTTAAGAAAGATCTCTCTAGATACTTAGCAGAAAATGGTCTGTAGTGTGTCAAGAGAAAGGAGTTAGGAAGGCATTGTAGTAGTTGAAGCAAAAGTTGATATTTGGATTAGCAATTTTGGCCATGAAAATAGAAATGTTCAGACTCATGTATTATGGAGTAGAGCTAGTAAAACTTCCAGTACATTGGATGTGGCACTCAAAGGCAAGAAAGACAGGAAACTGAGTGGATGCTGTTGCCATTTAATTAGATGGATAAGGCATTTGCAAAGGAGAGATCAAAGTGTTTAAAGAAGAAAAGTAGTCTACCTTGTCAAATGTTGCTAAGACATTTTGTCTCAGAGAATTGACCATTATCGTTCATAAGCTATAGATAATTGATGACTTTAATAAGAGTCTAATAAGACTTTAATAAGCCTATTTGGAATGAGTTGACAGACAATGAGGAGAGATAGTACAGATGATTCTTGAGAACTTTCACTATGAAGGGAAGCAGAGAAATGAGGTGGTAGCTAGAAGATGGCCCAAACAAGATGTTTTAAATAAAGGCAATACATCAGTCAGGGTCCTGGTAGTAAACAGACAACACACTCAGATTGGTAAATTGGATTATTTACAAAGTTGTTGGCAGAGTAAGTGAGACCATAAGGAGAGCACAGTGCCCAGGGGAGAATCTAGAGATGAACTGTGGGTTAGAGGGCTGCTTTACAGGAGATGGGACTTTCACTCTAGGGACACAGCTGACCCATGACAACCATCCCATGGTGACCCTGCAGGTGGGGACCTGAGGGAACAAGTACCCCAACTTCACTCTGTCTTCTTTTCTGCTAGTGCTTTCTATTAACTGAACCCAGTCAGAAGGCAAAGGAGTCTAGTTGATATAGTCCTTCAGAATTGGCCTCTGAGGGCATAGAGCAAAGTGGAGAAGAATGGCAAATCAGTGCCAGTGATGTTAGTCTGTGTTGTTATACTGATAGGAATGTTTTAGTAGAGAGGGAGAAATGGATGATACAGGGGAGAGAAGAAAAAACTTTAATAACCATGTCCTTGACAAGGTTATGAGAGGGGATGGGATGTAGGACTCAAATGAAGGGGTTGGCCTTGGTCAAGTGTAGTTGCAGGCAAATTGGCAGAATTTACATTGGGACAGTGAATCTGTTATCTGGGTGCATCTGTTTTTTCACTGAAGTGTGTAGCAAGGTTATAGCTGGGAATTATGCTGCGAAGGAGGTGTTACAGATTTGAGGAATAAGGAGGTTTGAAATACAGTTGTCTTGAAGTGTAGAGAAGTAAGTGAACTATAGAAATGTTGTGGGACTGTCAGTGGTATTGAGTGTCCTTTTGAGATTTGTGGTCATAAACTTGAAGTATATCCAGTCAGCACATTTGTTTGATTTTTCTCCTGCAGCTTTTGTTGCTCAGGGGCAAACACTAAGTGGTTGAGCAGGGGTACTTTCTGGGTGTGCAGGGTTACTGTAAGCAGAGGAAGAGAAAGGAATGCTATATTAAATATATACATATATGTGTATATGACGTAAGAGCTAGGCTGAATGAGTGCTGATAGACATGTCTTAGAAGTAATGGTTGTGGTTTTAAATAAAAGCATAATACATGCTTATTGACATTTGTCTCTTTCATATAACATGACACAAATTTTACTGATTATTTGAAGTTTCATGTTAATGAAGCTTCTATTCTGTTATAAAGTATTATCTAGATGTATTTTATTTTCATTTATTCTTGGGATGTTTGATAGTAAATAAGATTTTTAGTATTTGGATTATTAAACTAGAATGGTAATATTGTATTAGTAAACATGTTACTCTTGGATTCATGTTCATTAGTCTATCCTGTCAGGTCAAGGAAAGTGAAATTGTTTTCCAGTTACATAAAAATTCTGTTGGTCATCAGCCACCACCATATATGTTTGTACATGTTACACTAGATGCATGGTACACTACACATACCAGGGATATTCTCATTGTAATCTTATGTCATTGATGTTCTCTAGAGTTCTTAAATGTAAAATCAGTACTACTGTAAGTGTCAGTCCTGAGTCATCAAGTCTGATTTTAACTATTGAAGCAGGTCTGTAAATATATTTAACATATAAACGTCACCTAAATAGGTAATCCTGATTACCTTACTGTTTTCTTTTGCCTGCAGCCTCAAGACATTCAGAAGACAGTACTAAAGGGAATCATTAACAGCCTGTTACGAGAATGGAAAGGGTAAACTACTATTTTAAATATTTAGCTAATCAGTATAGAAGTCTAACTTACACATTGTATGTCTTTAACATATGTGTATCTATTTTACTCTCAGAAAAGATTTTAGTTGAGTTATAATAACATAGATGAAAAAATAATTATAAGCCATTTACAACAAAGCTGTATAACTTGAGATTTGTGACCTCTCAGTAGGATCTATAGATGGGCATAAAAAGATCTGTGAATACTTTTAAATTGTATGTAAAGTTTTTTCTGTTCAGATATATATGCTTTACAAAAACGGAATGGGTACTTACATTGGTAACCTAACTGAAATAATGAGCATTAAATTTAGCCTTGGGCTTCCTGGTAGCCAGAGTGAAATTTTTCTTATTTCTAATATAGGGACACCTAAGGCCAGCTACTAAAATGTTTTTTTCTGTCAGAACTAAATATTAGATTCTTATATAAGGAATCATGGGCAATTTAGTTGATGATGTTTTGAACCATGAATATGCATAATATAAAAATGTACTTTTAAAAATACATATTTAAATTTATATTAAAAGTATATTATTTAAATAAATTCTATTAAAGCCAAAGGAATGCCAAGTCTAGTTTAAAAGTAATACCTAAGTAGAATTCTTAAATGTAATGTTACATATACCCTATATATATTTTAATAATATTTTAATTGTTCTGATTTTGAAAGAAATTCATGCTTATTATAGAACATTTAGAGAAGGCAGAGAAGCGTAAGGAAGAAAGTATTGGCCAGGTGCAGTGGCTCACGCCTGTAATCCCAGCACTTTGGGAGGCCAGGGCGGGCGGATCATAAGGTCAGGAGATCGAGACCATCCTGGCTAACACAGTGAAACGCTGTCTCTACTAAAAATGCAAAAAAATTAGCCGGGCGCGGTGGTGGGCACCTGTAGTCTCAGCTACTCAGGAGGCTGAGGCAGGAGAATGGCGTGAACCCAGGAGGCGGAGCTTGCAGTGAGCCGAGATCGCGCCATTGCACTCCAGCCTGGGCGACAGAGTCTCAAAAAAAAAAAAAAGGTATCAGTCTGGCCAACATGGTGAAACCCCATTTCTACTAAAAATACAAAAATTAGCCAGACATGGTTGCACAGTCCTGTAATCCCAGCTTACTCAGAAGGCTGAGGCCGGAGAATCGTTTGAATCCTGGAGGCAGAGGTTGCAGTAAGCCAAAATCATGCCACTGCACTCCAGCCTGTTGAGCTGTTGAGAATTTCTGTCTACTGCCTTCACTTTTTATATAGCACATTCCTATTATTGGTTTTTTATATATATCAAAGATGGTGACTGGATTTGCTTAGACACTACTATTTTAATGTATGTCTTTTTATTTTCTATTTGTAAATTCATAAATTTCAGAATCCATAGTGAGACACTGTCTCAAAAAAAAAAGTAAAAAATGTTAACATTTTACAGTGTTTTTTTAGTCGTCTTTTAAAAACAATTAAAATCGTACTGTATAGTTTCATGTGACTTTTAACTTAATGGTCTTTTTCTTAGTTTATTACTCTAGTAATTTGTTTGCATTTTCCTTCTTAAACCACACTTTTAATGTCTGACTAATAACTTAGGAATGTACTGTAATTTACCTAACCATTCTCCAAGAATGGTTGTTTATGTGAATAATTCCACAGTGAACATTTTGTACAAAAATATTCTTTTCTGAGCACTTATATAAAAATTTTTTTGGAAATATAATTACTGTATCAGAGTATAAACATTTTAAGACACTTAATACATTTTGTCAGATTTCTTTACAAAGCATTTATGATAATGTACACTTCTAACAGCAGAGGGCCTGAGACTTCAGTGGTATCATCTCCTTATAACAAAACTTGGCCTAATTTAATAAATGAAAAGTGGATCTCATTTTTATATACTTTTCCTTAATACTAATAAGCTTAACATTTTATTATTTGTTTGCTATTTTTATTTATCCTTTTGTAAGTTTTCCACATACTTTTGCCATTTTTTATTGCAGATTTGCCTGTTTTTCTGTTAGAAACTCTTGCTTATTATAAGAAAATTGACCTTTTTGTATTATATTTTCCTATATCTCACGTTTCAGAAAATCAATTACTAGCCTCACAAAGAAGAAACCCCTGTTACATCTCAGTTAAGTGTCTGAGGACTGAAGGGTTAAGGCCAAACTGGGAGTTAGCTGCTTCCTGAATATTATAGTAAAAATATCATTTTAAAAAAATCTAAGAAATCAGACCTACTCATACAATTTATTGTGCATGCCTGATAATTTATGCACGCATAAATGACCTTGCCAAGATTATGAAGCTCTAGGTAGGACAGGAAAGGACTTGGAGGAATAGATGATATATACAAATAGATCTTGAGCAGGCAAGAAAGAAACACTCGTCAGCATGGAGAATAACAAAAGCTTTAATATCTGGGTTTTGTTTTTCAACCCAGGACCCAGTTAGGAATCATGAATTGCATCTGGTTGTCATAGAGGTGAACCATTTTCAATTCAAGAAGTTACTTCCAGATACCTGTGAGAATGTACCAAATAGATCTTGAGCCGGCAAGAAACACTGATTAGCCTTGAGAATAACAAAAGCTCTTGGTCAAATCTGATACTATGAGAATTCATATTAAGATGGAAAAAATTACTTACTTTTCATGATTCTTTCCGTTAGAAGCATACTGAATGCATTTAAAGTATGATTTGATTTACAGACATTTCTACATCACTTGAGGAATGAACCTAGAAACACAAGCTCATTTTCTTTCTTTAATACATAAATGTTCTTAAGATTATCCTTTATTAAAACAAAACATAAGTATTCTAAATTCTAAAATTGATGATTTTTTTATTACACTCCTAACTACTTCCAGAATTAATCATATTTACCTCACAAAATGTTATAGCCTAGTTAGCTCAGTCTTTAGTTATCTTCGGAACCAGCCTAGAAGAGGCACAGAAGCACCTGTATTTTCAGCATATTATGGACTGTCTCAATAATAATGCATATTAATTTTATCCTAGTTTTTGGCTTTTCTCAACTCAGTCTTCATGGAAACATTTATTGGTCTTTTTCATTAGATGCTATGAGATTAAACTTTCATCCATAATAAATTATTCTTGTTTCTTTTTCAGTCCACGAACAAAAGATGATCTTAGAGCATATTTTATACTTTTACAGGTAAGAGAGCTAGAACTTAGTTGAAGTTGTCTAAGTCAGATCTCAATCTCTACATGTGTATGTGAAATGATATTAAATATTAAATATCATTTTGGGCAACATTATTGATTCTTTTTAGAATTATAGTTACCTGTAACCAGAAGATTTTTTAAAAAGTAAGATTAGTAAGATTAAAAGATTAGTAGGATTTTAAAAAGTAAGAAAAATAAGATTAAAGCCATAACAAATAAGTAATCCGAAGCTAAATTACATGTGAGATTAAAATTTTGATATAGTTCCTGCCAGAGTATTCAGGAACAAACAGAATGGAAGCATTTCTTTCTCCTCCATTCAGACCTCTTTCTTGTAACTAGTTTTAACAGGCTTCAGGATTTTCTTTTATTTTCCCATCTAGTAGGTTTTTCACTTTGCTATGTATTTTTCAATAATTTCAATTAGAATTCTTATGGAAAGATAAAAGGTTTTCTTTTAATTTGTTATAAAGCAAAGGTAATGAACTTTTTTCTCTCGATAGATACAGATTAATAGATTCAAAAAGAAATTAAGATCCAGACAAATGAAAAGCAATTTTTACTTTTTATTATTTTTTGAGGAAGAAATACATTATTACCATAGCTAGCATACTATGAATACATTGCATTATTCTTTACAATTTATAAAAGTTGTCCATGTATATTATCTCATTTAAAAGTAAGGAAAACGATATTAAATAAGTATAGTGTTTAGTACAATATTATAATATCAATATGTCTAATGAAAGAACATATACAGGGTAGGGATAGAGAAAGTGAGGAAAGATAAAGTCACCACAAACATGGAATTAATAAATACAGAACCATTGCTTCAAGGAGAAATACAGGGTTAGGTTCACGTGAGCCTCTGATCACATTTTTGTCAGCCAATCAATATATAACTTTGCTTTATGAGTGTTTTTTTAAAGACATACTTCATTTAATAGAAGTCATTGATTCATTATCATTGAACTCATGGCTAGCAGTACTATAACTCATGCCTGAATGAAGCTTTTCTAACATACATATATTTTCTCTATAGGGCACATCACAACCTTCTTGTTAGGAACACTAGACAGCATTTTAGCACTACACTTGGCCGTTTTGAAATAGCAAATCACCAACAAAAAGCACCAAAATGTGAAAAACGAAGCTAAATGGATTGCATAAAGGACACTTGCAAAGAGAGAGTATTGAGCTAAAACAAGGCAGGACATCACTTTGACCTCAACTGGGAATGTGCATGTCAGGAGACTTAACATTTTTCACATGTCCCCAAATGACCATGAAAACACAAGTATTGATTTGGGGATTAACAATTAAATTTTAGCAAGTAGGCAAATTTGGAAATACAGAATCAGTGAATAATGAAGACTGACTGAATATTGAAAGTCTTTAAAATGTTTGTTACTAACTTTTAGGGTAGGGATAGAGAAAGTGAGCAAAGAGGAAAAAGTGGGAAAGATGGGGGAAATGACCAAGAGGTAGTTAAGAAGAGAAATGTAAGGAGGGAAAATAGACAGGTAAGAGAAGAAAGAGCCAAAACTCAAGAGTAAACTTATGTAGAGATAGTAAAAGCTAGAAAGAAGACACGAAACTCAGATTTTAGGTGAGTATATGGGTCAGCTATAAGCTCTGCTCATATTTTGTTCTTCTCAAGAGCCATTATCAGATGAAGTTATCAACTGAGGTCAGTCCCAGATTTTGAGTTGTTCTGTCCGTAAGTCAGTTTTGAAAAACACATGGTACTCTCTTATTTTTCACAATTTCAGGAGGTTTTTCCCAATAATATTTATTTTTTCCGTGATGTGCTGAAATGCACATTGTGCTGGAATTTTAGATTTTGGAAACATAACTAAAGGTTTTTCTTAGTTTACAAGTATTCCTTCAGTGTCCCTTTATCATTTAAAAGTTGTCAGAAGCTGTATGTGGTTCTCCCTTTGTTCTTTGGGATATATGAGGCTAACTCATTTTACAATGGCAAAAGTTTCACAACCAGCTTTAACTTCATTTTTTTAGCTTTTAATCAAGGAAAACCCAGGTTTTTTGCTTTTAATTGGATGATAGTGATTGGTACCATTTATGAAGGCACTTTTGTGAAGGTGCTTTATATACATTTTCCTTTTCAATACTCAAAACAACCCTTAAGATAGAGAATATCATTCCCATTTTACAGATGAGGACATTGAGAATCAAAGTGTAAGGAACGTGCCTAAGGGCATATAGCTAGTAAGTGGTAGAATTAGCCCTCAAGCTCAGATCTGTCTTAACTCCAAAGCCTATGCTCTTTTCACTGTATAGCCGCAGCGTAAATGAAAGTCTCTGTTAATTAAATAACAAATAGGTTATTGTTACTTTATAATCTCAAATTCTGTTTCCTGAATTTACCACTTACTTATTAAGCTTAGTGTCTTTCCTTTGTGTGTTAACAGAATTTTAACACCATTATCTTTAATATCTTTTTCAGAATCCTCAGTTTAATAATACATCTACGTATGTCATCTATGCTCACTTGCTACGACAGATAGCTACCTTAGTGGAAGCTGACCATCATTTCCTAGTTCACTGGTTTAAAAAGTAAATCATTCTATGATATTAAGAACTTTTATAGTCTCACAGTTTTAAGTTTGGTATTAGTAATTTTACAATACAATATATTTAAATATTTTCAGGTCTTTAGAAATGGTGCTTATGTTCACAATGCTTCAAAAGCCAATTATAAAAATCTACTTTAGTACTACATAAAGGATAATTAAAAATCTGTTTTTAATGTAAGTAACCAATTTGTTTGCATAAGCTGTTGAGAATTTCTGTCTACTGCCTTCACTTTTTATATAGCACATTCCTATTATTGGTTTTTTATATATCTCAAAGATGGTGACTGGATTTGCTCGGACACTACTATTTTAATGTATGTCTTTTTATTTTCTATCTGTAAAGTCATAAATCTCACCATTATTTAAATGGCACTTTCTCCTTACCTAAAAATGTCATTGTAAAATATAGGTTAGCTATCAATATCAATTTGTAAAAGCATACTTTTTTCACAGAAGTATACCCACATGAACAGCGACTTCTCCATGACTGATAGAAAGGCAAAATATTTCCCAAAGAAATTTTAAATACAGTAAATTATCATTACTCATAGTAGTTATATTCTATAAAGTCACCACAAACATGGAATTAATAAATACAGAACCATTGCTTCAAGGAGAAATACAGGGTCAGGTTCCTGTGAGCCTCTGATCACATTTTTGTCAGCCAATCAATATATAACTTTGCTTTATGTGTGTTTTTTTAAAGACATACTTCATTTAATAGAAGTCATTGATTCATTATCATTGAATTCATGGCTAGCAGTACTATAACTCATGCCTGAATGAAGCTTTTCTAACATACATATAATTTCTCTGTAGGGCATATCACAACCTTCTTGTTAGGAACACTAGACAGCATTTTAGCACTACACTTGGCCATTTTGAAATAGCAGATCACCAACAAAATGTGAAAAACATGAAGCTAAATGGATTGCATAAAGGACACTTGCAAAGAGAGAGTATTGAGCTAAAACAAGGCAGAACATCACTTTGACCTCAGCTGGGAATGTGCATGTCAGGAGACTTAACATTTTTCACATGTCCCCAAATGACCATGAAAACACAAGTTTTCACATGTCCCCAAATGACCATGAAAACACAATTAAATTTTAGCAAGTAGGCAAATTTGGAAATATAGAATCTGTGAATAATGAAGACTGACTGAATATTGAAAGTCTTTAAAATGTTTGTTACTATCTTTGTAGTAATTTTGGTGTTTATTTCTCATTTAACTAAGACAGTATTCAAGGTAAGATTTTGTATCTTTTCAAATGTTTGGCAATTTAAGAAATAGAATTTGGGGGAATAGTCTAAAATTTTGTGGCTTAGGATGTAGTTTAATATCTAACAGATAATTTTGAAAATAGAAAATGTAAATTTTGATTGCCATTATTTTGTAATCTTTACCAGATTGTCCCAGAAGAGGTTCAAACAATTGGTAGAGAGATTGCTGCAATTTATTTCTTTACGCCTGTTTCCTGCAAAGCCTGAAGAATTTCCACCTATAACAAAGTGTTCCTGGTGGATTCCATCAGCTGCTAAAGTGTTGGCTTTACTTAGTAGGTTTTTATTATTCTAGCATTTTTTACTTTTCTTTTGTTACATATTAGGGATATTTCTTAAGGATTTCAAAGGACTGTAGAGGCATTCTTAAATTTTAAACCACTTCTTTGAAGGAAAGAGTTGTAATTTATTTTCTACTTTGATAGTAGATTTCGTAATTTGTAAGCATGAAAAAAGCTTTATGCCTTGTAGTGGGCAGTGTTCTGTATTATGGCAATTAAGTGCATATGAGCTAGGACCCCTAGGAGAGAACACACAGAAATAAGAGTAAATAGCCATCTGCATATTCCCTTTAATACTATCATAATCCTCACCACAAGTTTATTTTTTTAAGCAAGAAACTATTGGCTGCATTTTAGCCACAATTTTTAAATTACCCTTTTCATTTGGAGCTGCATTTATTTAAAATAGAAGTTTCTAGGTCAAGGCTATCTTGTAGACATTAAAATGATGTTTTTATTATTAGAATGAATCTTGTGCATGTTGGGAAAAGTCTTTATGTTAGAATTTATCTTTTCAGATACTGCAAACAATTTAGTTCACCTTCCCCTTATTCCTTATACTGATTTCTATAATTCTACATTGGATCACATTGATCTTATGGAAGAATATCATACTTGGCAAAACTTTGGAAATTCTCACAGGTATGAACAAAAGTTCCTTTGATTATCCACCAAAATTAAATACTATTCAAAAGAATGACTAGATTTTAAGTTTATATGAAGTTTACACATACCTTTATGTATAAATATATAAATATAGTTCAGATAGCCTTGAAATATCATTATATTTATTAAAGTATTTTCTTTTTCTGCTACCTTTTGAATTTATATACATGTTAATGTGGTTTTGGTTTGGTTAATAGCATCTTTTCAAAAAGGGAGAGGTTCTATCTTAGTATGCAGTCTCTTATCTCTTACTATTCTATGCACAGGGGTCAACAAAACTTTTTCTGTAAAGAACTAGATGGTGAATATTTTCAACACTATAAGTTACACAGATTCTATTTTGCTATTTTAGCACAAAAGTAGCCTTAGGATGTAAATGAATAGATATGTCTGTGTCTCAAATGACTTTATTTACGAAAACAGGTTGTAGGCCATATTTGTCTCGGGCCCATGGTTTGCAGATGCCTGATCTAATATATTGATCACACACAGACACACACACACATTCATTTCTCCTTTCTTCTGTAAGAAAAAGTGGTTGTCCGTTAGGTGCAATATAAAAAGAGTAGATGTTATAGAGAAAGGGCCTCACCACAGCTTATTTATTATAATAATTAAATAAATTTGTAAAACAGTCACCAAATTATTTAATACACTACACTTTATATCCACACTTCTAGTTTGGATTAAACTAGCAAGATTATTCCAAACATAATTTATCCTTAGGTCATGAGATGTTCAGGAGATTGCATTTAATTGTAGAGGAATCTGAGTAAAGAGATATGGTGTGGATATAAGTAACCTCAAAACCCCAGATTAGTTTGTAAATTGGTTAAACTTTCCAGGGACCCTCTTTATCAGAATTGACCTGAAACATAGAATGGCCTTCTGGACACATCTCAGTTCACATCTGAACACTCAGAACTGAATAAGATGAGAATTTAAGTTCTGGGGACCCTAGTCCCAGATGGATATTTTATTGGCAAAGTTTATTTTACAAAGATACTTTTTCCTTCCATTTTAATATAATTGTAACATGTTGTAGATACAACCACAAAACAATACCAAGAATTATTATGCGTATTTCAGTGACAACATCTTTTAATGTAGACCTTCCTCTAACCACTGTGCCACAACACTGGTGTACCAAGAATGAGTTACATTAGGGTTTTAATCCTAGGATCCCATCAATCCTTGGGTAGCCAGCCTGAACCTAGAGGGGAACAGGAGCCCTATGGGAAGTGACCTCTGGCCATGAGCAGCCTCATCTGTTCATTTCAGTGTGTCATTCACAAAGTACCATTTCTCTTGTGCATGACAAGGGAAAGGTTGAGAACCCCTGTCCTAAAGTACATAATAAAACTAATATATATCTTACTGAGTTCATTGCATTTTCTTTTTATTTCCAATTTTTTGTTAGCATTGATAATTCAAAATAATTATACACCAGTACTGAAGAACTCTTAACTTTTATTAACAATTTCGTCCCATGGTAAAAGCCATCTCACTTTCAGTTTACACTAAGGCTACATCCATTTTCCTCATAATGCCTTTTTTTCTCAGTGGTCACAGTTGTACCGCCTGACTTTGTTCAGGTGGATTCCAGCTATAACTGATGGATTCATTGTAGTCACTTTGAATGGCAGAATAACTCCTGAAGTGTCATCGCTGCCATATTCATTCTTTCTAAATGCATTTATCTCTGTGTAGTTTGTGGCTTTTGTGCGTAGCATAGAATGTTCTAGCCCAGGAGGGGTTATTTTCATAACCTTTGATTATAATGTGTAATTACAAATACATACCATTTCCTGTTACCACACCACTAAATATAATGCTCAATGCAGCATACATTTCTGATTTCTTTTTATTGATCTTAAATATATTACTTTACTTTTTACATGTTGTAGTTATTGTTAGATGTTTTCATTTCTGGAACTCACACATCAGAACTCTCCATATAATGATGGATTCTTATATTAATATTGAGCACCTGGGTTTTCTGTACTACTTCACCAGCACTTCTCCCTCCTGGTTCTAGTGTTGGTCATGTTGTTCACAGGTGATGATACACAATGAAATTATTTGTATAGACAATGTAAGTGGTTAGCACACATTTGAGAACCTTTGATGTAGCTTCTGCAGAGAATAAAGGCATTGCACATCTAGCAATGATACATTCTTCACATGGCTGTGAGAATTAAAAGAAATGATACACATACAATCATTTTGTATATGGTAAAACACAATCCAAAAGTAATGTTTTATGTTGCTACAAGGGGTACCTTAGATTCCCTTAGTATAATTTTGCTAAAAATACACCATTTTGCTTTTTCTTTTTTTCACTTGTTGAGCAGGTTTTCCTTCTGTCAGTACCCATTCGTTATTTCTATAGCTGCAAAAAAAATCATTATTCAAAGAGACTCAGAGCAACAGATGATAAACATCGCAAGGGTAAGTCAGCTATAAAAACATATTTATGCTGACTATAATCAATATAGTAAATAATTTAATAAATAATTTAAATGTCTTGTGAATTGTTCTAGCATAATCAGGAATGTTAAAAGCAAAATTCGTGTTATACTCACCCAAAAAGTGCTTAAAAACCATTTACAATTTGGGAGACAAGATAACTCTCATCTCTTCTGATCAGCTTCTCATTGTATTATAAATATAGTAGGAAGAGTAAATGCTTCTCACAGATTCAAATTACTGAGAGCTTGTTGGACCTCATTTTGCAGATACCATACCACCAACCTTAGATAACCAACAGAGCATTGAGAACTGCGGTGAGGCAGAGTGTCATTAGGCAAACCACTCAAACTACTGAAACATTTTCTAGGTTTTTTGAAAATCAGAAACAACCAAAAAATTAGAAAATGTAACAAAAAGTATGTCTTGGAGAACTGAGAAATATGCCCAAAGAAGGTGAAAGATGTTTTATTGGTTCTTAGGAAACCAAAATACATGGAGACCCAAAGAGGCTGGGGATAGCAATCAGACTGAGTTTAGGCAAATTGTAGAGCAGTATGAAGTTATCTCTCAGTCTGTCCTTACCACTCCCTATCCCTTGTGTTTCATCTCAGCACAGTAATGTACTTTATCTAATAAATATCAGATTCAGTGAGGTTTTCTTGCTAGAGCTGTAAACTGTATGTTTAAGTGCTTATGTATTTCAAACATCTGCTTGTGTTACATAATTGCTCACAATTTTAAAAGAGGGAAGCTTGGCTGTGGTCTTCTTAATTGAAAAAGAAATGTAGGGTAAAAAGAAATGATTTCCATCTTGTTCAAGAGTATATAAAAAGAATCCTAAAGCATAAATTGTAATACTTCAAAATGCTGTAAAAAATAAGAATGTTTATTCTTCAGTAATTCAGTTCCCAGAAGGTGAGTATTTCTTTCTATCACAGAGAAGGACAAAAGATTTGAGTAACTGGTGACATCCCAAAGTCATCTTATACTGAATATGGGAATATTAGAAGAAATTTTATTGCCTATGCCCATCAAGGGAATTCCAAAGCCACACTACCCCCCTGAAGAATGAGTTTAAACAGGTATATTCAGCACCAGAATTGTTACTTGATCTTGGGTAGATATTGGCTCAATTATTAGCTATATAGCTACTCATTCTGACATTTTCTGTTAGTTGTACTCGTACAATGTCATGTGCCTTTTTAATATTTTTTCACCTTGGTCTATAATTTTTTTATATTTGTAAGAAAAAATCTACAGTGCTTTTATACATAACAGAATGAGCTAGTTTGGATTAAACTAGCAAGACTAAACAGTTTTTTCTGTATCACTCACAGGATATCAAATACCTTTTTGTGGAATTTTTCTTCTACTTTAAAGAAGGAGAATGGCAGGTGTAGACTGTGACAGGCTAAGTTTTCTACAGAGCATGCAAAAGAATGAGTAGACGCTTGACATTGAGAGCTGAGTGGCATTATCAGTTTTCTATGGGTGTTTCCCAACATTTTAACATGTAAATTGCCATACCACTTGGAATTAATGACTGGTGACTATTTTGACACAAGGACAATCTTACAAAGTGTAAGATTGAGCTTATATGGTACAATCTAAATATACAAAAGTGGTTTCCTAACCTAAAATAAGTTCCTCAGTCACACTGTCAAGAATTGTATCATTGTTGGGTTATTTTTTCATTTGGAGCATTTTCTAGTAAATATGAATTCCTGATGAGAGGAGTAGCTACTAACTTTGTTTGCTGTTAGCATCCTAGCATAAATGTGTTTATTATTTATAATAAATAAATAATGTGACAGCTGCCCAGGAGCTAGACTGGGAACAGAAGATAGGAAAAGGTAGGAAAAAACGGTCTGTAACACAGGACACTATCCTAGGAATGCAGACTTCTTTGATAAGTGGGGACACAGAGAAATAAAAGGCTGTTAATAGCATTTAGCATTGTATATGGGAGAAATGGAGAAGGCTCCAAATTAGTGTTTTATTATAGTAATATTCAACATCATAAGTAGCCTTAAATTGTAGATTTGTGATACTAAAATTTTATCTATCAAAGCAAATTGCTGCATGTATTTAAAATGTCTGAAATGTTTAATCTGCACAATAGTTTTCGTTATTACCAAAAAAGATACAGTCTAATAAAGACTATTTAGATAAATATATAAGCATGTGAATTGTATATGATAAATGACATATATTTCTTATAGATATTTTTAAATATATTGTTTTTCACCTATTCCATGCTTATATTTTGAAAAACGGTGACAAAAGAATTTTGAGTCACTCATATCCCCATCGCCCAAGCAAAGCCATTAACATTTTAGTAAATTTTCTTTTGATATTTGTTCTGTATTATCTTTAAAAGACAACAGAGTTGAAATAGTATTGTAAACACAATTTTATTTCCTACTTTCTTCAGGTGTACCTTCCTTGTACTATTTACATAGTTTTTATGACCATCAGTTTTTTCATTAGTTGGATATGTATTTAAGATATTTCTAAAGTTTTGTTTTTATAGATAGTGCTGTGATGAACATGGAACTGTATAAAATATGTTCCAAGTTAGAATTCTCAGTGGAAGGATTATTGGGATAAAGTGTATGAATATTGTTATGATCTTTGATACATGTTGACAAGTCACTTTTGTAAAGTAGACTAATTGTACCTTTAGAGAAAATTCATTATCTAAAAAACCCTAAGTCCAGGTTTATCATCAGAAATATATACCTTGTTTTGAATGTTCCATTTTATATTTGTATTTATTAAACAGAAAACTTTGCTATTTAAGAGATGAGACATATGGAAACTGTGACATTTTTTATTATAGAAGGTGAATTATTTTTGGTCCTCCACTTTGGATCCCCTTTGGTTATCATTGTTACAATATGAAATAATAATAAGCCATTTTCACAAATAAAAATGTGTATAATTGATTTTTATAAAATTGTTTATATAAGAAATGGCATAGATAATAATTGTTATTTTTACTAAAATCTTTAAATGTTTTAAACTTAATTATAATCTAAGTAAAAGCAAAAATGTTTACTTTCTTATTTAACTAGCAAAGTCTGGTGGATAAAGTATCTCGAAGACAGAGACCCGATATGAATATGTTATTTCTAAATATGAAAGTAAGACGGACACATCTGGTTAGCGATTCACTTGATGAGGTATAATTTGTTCCAAAATGATATTAATTAAAGCTTAAAATTCTATAATATGATTTATTATAAAAATCTTAGTAAACTTTTTTATTTCTGTATTCCAATAAGTGTGCTTTCTTAAATTCTTTTGAAGATCTTGTTGCATACCAAGCTTCCTTAAATTTTGACACCATAGTTAAAATCAGATCTGTATTTATAATTGTCTTATATTCATGTTTGTATGTTTATTAATAGTTTGTTAATTCCCTAGAAAAGGATTTGATGTAGAACACTTAAATGAGTAATTCATGTTTCTTCGTATATAACCTAGATTCCAGACCCACCTTTGTTACTAGTTATGTGTGTAACAAGTCATTTAACTTCTCCAGGTCTCAGACTACACATCTATAAAATTAGAAGTCTGACTTACAGGGTATATTGGGCCTATACAGGCTCTAACATACTTTGATTGCATTTTCATGTATTATCATAAAAAATGCTTCAGCTCGATCTTAATATGGTTATTAGAAGATAATGACTGATTCAGCTATGTTATTTATTTATTTATTTACTTATTTATTTTTGCAACACATTTTATTTTGTCACCCAGGCTGGAGTGTGGTACAATCAAAGCTCACTGCCACCTCAAACTCCTGGTCTTAGGGTCTCAAGCCATCCTCCTACCTCAGCCTTCCAAGTAGTTGGGACTACCAGCTCAAGCTACCACACCCAGCCCTAGCCATGTAATTTTTTAAAGTTTAGCATTGAAGGGAGTTTTTTTAAAAAAGAAATGAATTATCTTATAGTGTGCTAAATTAAAAATTTGAAGGCAGTAGATACCAGGAGGCAGTACTTTGGGCAAAATACCTGACTTCTGTAATTCTGTTTCCTGATCTATAAAACATAGTAAACACCTAGCTCACACAGTGTCTGGCAGATTTAATGGATAAATGGATGGATGGAGATTTGTAGCATTGCAAATAAGTTAACGACTGCCTAACACATTTCCCGGAATTAAAAATGTTAATTCTCTTTTCACTGCTCTTTGTTCTCCTCTACTGTATAATATCTTCAAATAGCTAACCCGGAAAAGAGCAGACTTGAAAAAGAAGTTAAAAGTTACATTTGTAGGGGAAGCTGGTTTGGATATGGGTGGTTTGACTAAAGAATGGTTCCTTCTTCTAATTCGCCAAATTTTTCATCCAGATTATGGTAAGTAATCTAATTTTCATAAACCATGTTTCTTCATAATTGTTAGAGTCAAGTAGTCAACCTTATTTTTAAACTATTCTATGATTTTACAGACTTTTTATCAATCATAAATGTTGAATAATTTAGGACTGTTATTTACATTTTAAAAACTTGTTTGACTGAATTGATGATCAGTTGATTCTCTTACTGGGAACCCTACACAAAATGTATCAAGATTAAAAGTAAACATTTATGAGGAGACATCCATATCTTTTCTGAATAAGTCAAATGCATGAAATTTTAATTTGTCATTGAAATAAAAAACATTTGAAATTAAAACACAAAACTATAGTTTGCTGTATAGTAACATTCAAAGCCTCTTTAATTAATGGGTCATTTTAATAAAAATTCATGAATTAATTTTTTAAGAAAAAATAAGCCTTTGAAATTTTTTATTTTACAGAAACTACCTGTATAATCCTTACTATCTGTTAAACTTTTCAAAGGAGAGTTTTCAGTGTTTTCCTTATTCTTTAGTTTTCTTTTCTATATATGTGATGGGAAATAGGGATGACAGTGATAAATTGAAGTCTCCAGATATTCTCAAAGTTAATTTTGATCATAATTTATAATCTATGAAACTATACTTTTTATAAAGTTATCTGATTAATTTAGTTTGTATCTTTTTACCCTGTTTCTACCATTGGTTCAGGAAAATAAAATGTTCTCTGTATATATTTAATATATATATTTATATTTGCTGAGATTTGCAAATATATAGTCCCATAAATAATCTGAAATTTTTAACTTGAAAGATGATTTGTAACAGAATTATTGTTGAATTGGTTAGCTTCTAATAGATGAGATGTCATGTACATGTTTACCAGTTTGATTTTTTTAAGTCAATCATGTTAATAATAAAATTATTTGTGTGTTTTTTAAGGCATGTTTACATATCACAAGGATTCACACTGCCATTGGTTTAGCAGCTTTAAATGTGATAACTATTCTGAATTCCGATTGGTTGGAATTGTATCCTTTAAACTTTCCACTAGGAGGTGCTAATAGATTAGAGATTTTTAAAGATTTTATCTGTATTTTAGAAAACTGTTTTCTTTAGCCATTTTATCAAATTAAATATTATTGTCAAATGTACTGTTAGATTTTCAGTAATCTTCATTATGTGTAATATATGTCAGTAGACTTAATTGAAAGAAATGAGTTTGATATTTTTCTGAAAACCTTATCTCAAAATAAAAATGGTTCTTTCCTATTTCACATATAATTGAAGTTATCACTAATTTAAGGCTTTTTTAAGAAAAAAATCAAAGTATTTCCCATTTATAATGAAGTATTTTTTTCTGTTCTTTCACTTTGTGCTCATTTCCCTCAGTTTACTGAATTGAAATTGGGGGAATTAGATCTAACTCTTTAATATGTCTCCAAATCCTGAAACATAAAGGGAGCATCCATAAAAATTGAATGGAATGGGAATATTTAAAGCATATAGTATTATTTTGTAGTATTTTTAAAGTTTTATAAGTCCATTTGCAATCCTATGATTCCTATCAGGTATATTGTAGTATATTGTAGAGGGCATTTCTGCATTGGGTAGGAGATTGGACAAGATGCCTTCTACATTAGCTTTTTAGATTCCAAGAAATATAATTGTTTGTGGAGGAAAGGAGGGAAGAGTAAATAAATAAGCAAGCACTGGAGATAAGAAGATTTACAAGCGGGGGGAAATTCTTCATCTGTTCTCAGAGTCAAATGACCATATGGCAGTAAGTACTAAGGAGTTCTGAGAAGGAAAATATACAATGTATTTCTCCCAGAGAGGATAGAGATTTAAAAATGGAACAATTACATTTGATTAACATATGGCTGGTGAGAGTGTTGGGACATTATAAGCTGAGAGTGTGGTGAGAATAAAAAAGGCTAAATTGTGCTGGGCTTGGTAGAGAGCAGCAGCAAGCACACTGAAAGTTATGGAAAATACCATCAGAAAATGAATGAAGAGCCATCTTTGAACGTCTGTCTTTGTTACATCTGTTGGAATAAATTATGAGGCATATATATGGAAATTGAGAGACGAGATTAATTAAAGAAAGGGTAGTAGGGAATAAACTGCACATTGAGATAGTAAACTCAACTGGAAAAATTGTATATATTGTTATGTCTGAAGGTCCAAAGTGCTAAATTCCGTAGAGAATAACACTTAACAATTCTGAGACTCCTGTTTATATTCTAGTATCTGCAGTAATCATTTATTGAATGTTTCATCTTCATTGAAGGGCCTAATCATTGATGCTTGTCACTATACTATGAGCTATTTAAATTTTCATACATAAATGTTTGTCATGCTTTATATTCATATATCACAATTTAGATTTGGATGATATTTTGACTCTAATATTTACAATAAAGTATTATGGCTTAGTTATATTTTTAAGTGATACTATACATAAAATCATAAAATTGCTCATTTTTTTGCAATAGATACTAGTTTCTATTTAGTCATTACCCAAAAGAGCATATTAAGCATGTTTAGCTATTCTATATTTCAAGCTAAACAATTGAATCTAAAAATTATAATTGCTACTCTCATTATTATGTGTGTTTATCACACACAGATATAAAACCTATAGAAAGCTAAATTGATGCTGTAAAAAGTGTAATACTATATAGGAGAAATGTGAGATGAGAGTGGATTGTGGTCAGGTAAGGGGTTGGGAACTGAAATTTGAGATATAACAAGTATGAACATTGAGAAAATATAGTTGATTTCATATATATCTCCAGTTTTAAAATTTCAGGACCAAAGATGTATTGTTCTAGTAGTTCTGACAGTATTGTGTTTCTAATACAATTATTTTGAAGTATAAGGCCTTATTATCAGCCTTCATTACACTTTAGCAAATTGAAATTTTGGTGGTCTTCCAATTTTTAAAAGTTATTTTCAGTAATTTACCCAGCTCATATGTTTAGATTTCCTTATGAGCCTATAAAATGAATTACTTCCTTAATAACTTTATATAATTGACTGTTGAAATATTATGAAATTTGATCTAAAACCTCTCTTTCCATAAATGGATAAGTTACATTCCACCATATAACTAGTAAATAATCCTGAGCAAAATTTATAACATCTGTAGCTTTTTAACTTTGACACTGAGAAACTCCAAGTAACATAAGTCTTTCAAGTTTTACTGTTGGAAATTACCTATCCTATTAGCTTATCAATAGCATATTTATATCCATATGTTTATTCAGTTTAGCTCTTTTCTTCACACATAGTCTGTTTTTAATTTTAAAATAACTAAAATGGCTATCTCCAAAACCAGTATTCTACAGTGAGTTCTACTGAATAAACTGTTGCTGCAGCTTATAAAATTGCCAACATCTTTGTTTAAATTTAGAAAATGTTTTCTGTTAAATAATTACAGGCATGTCTTAAGTTGCTGTCTGTTGTGATCTTAGATAAACTTTTCTAGGGAAATCATTGAATACTGTCAACTAAACCACTCCTTTTTACATGACTTTTTGTAATCAAGGAATTATATTGTGTAAAATAAAGGGGAAATAAATGAAAGAGGGGAAAGGAAATATGTGATACTAAGTAGAAAGTCAGTGTTAAATCTGAAAGAAGTATGCAAAAAATAGACTGATGCATAATTCAGAACTCATTTGTTGTCATGGATTTTATGTTAATGCTTAACATTTAGTATGCATAGCTTATGGGACTAGCTGTTTATAACAGCATCACCTTGGATATTCGTTTCCCTCCCTGCTGTTACAAGAAATTATTGAGCCCTCCCATCATTCCTAGTGATCAAAATATACCAGTAGGCATCTGCAGTGTTACCGTTGACGACTTATGTCAAATTATGCCTGTAAGTATAAAGTTATTAATATCTCGTCCTTTAATGCTAAATCATCTTTTTTCCACGTGCACAGTCTCTCTCCTCCTAATGCTATTCTTACTTTTAAATATGGTTTCCTTCAACCTTTATAATTCATGTCCTTTTTTCAACTAGCTTTTTCTTTCCTTAGAGAGACATGTCACCCACTTTGCAGTGCTCCTAAGCTTTTACAACAGTAATTCAAATCCAGGCTCTGCCACTAACTAGCAGTTATTTAACCTTTCAGTTTAGTTTCTTTATGTGAACAATGGGATCGTTTTTATTAATAATTTTTAAATGATGACAATTATATCAAATCTATGCCAGCCTAGATTTGTATGAAAATTTGTGGTTTTAAAGGAGTAGAAAATGTATTATGTAAAATATAGAAAATCATTCTAATCATGCTGTTATTTACCTTTTTCTAATAATTTAAAATAAAACTTTAATTTTTTCATAAAAATTAAATTGAAAATTTTGAAATATTGGGTCGGTTTTTCTATTTTTAAATATTTATGGATAACTTCAGTTATAATATAATGTAAGAAAATCTTTCTTTTTTTTTGAGACAGAGTCTCACTCTGTCACCCAGGCTGGAGTGCAGTGGCTCCACCTTGGCTCACTGCAACCTCTGCCTCCTGGGTTCAAGCGATTCCCATGCCTCAGCCTCCAGAATATCTGGGATTTTAGGCACGCGCCACCATGCCCGGCTAATTTTTTTTTCTTTCTTTTTTTTTTTTTTTTTTTAGCAGAGACGGGGTTTTGCCATGTTGGCCAGACTGGTCTTGAACTCATGGCCTCCAGTGATCCGCCTACCTCAGCCTCCCAAAGTGCTGGGATTACAGGCATGAGCCACTGCACCCAGCCAGAAAATGTTTCTTTTTTTTTCCCCCCCCAAGACAGAGTCTTGCTCTGTTGTCCAGGCTGGAGTGCAGTGGAATGATCTCAGCTCACTGCAACCTCCGCCTCCCAGGTCCAAGCAATTCTCCTGCCTCAGTCTCCCAAGTAGCTGGGATTACAGGTGCGAGCCACCACATGTGGCTTTTTTTTTTTTTTTTTTTGGTCTGTTTAGTAGAGACAGGGTTTCACCATGTTGGCCAGGCTGGTCTTGAACTTCTGACCTTGTCATCTGCCCACATCGGCATCCCAAAGTGCCGGGATTACAGGCATGAGCCACTGTGCCCGGCCAACCAGAAAATGTTTCGTTCAGTGTACTTAACTTTTTCTTGGGAGGGGAGGGCACTGTACATGCATGAACTGTATATTCATGCATGCACATGAATGAATTGTATATTCATGCATGCACATGAATGAATTGTATGTTTTATGTTTAAAATATGAATCCTAAAACAGATTTTCATAGGAATATAAATTGAAAGTGAGAAATACTACAAATTCATAAACAGTAATGTAGCAGATAGCAGTGAATTATGACGGACACTACATTAGAGGTATGCTTAGCTTGCTGCTTAAGAATAGACCCCAGAGTTATACCCCTGTAGTTTGAACTGGATATTTTCCCCATCTGTGACCTATAATGATAAGCTTCTGGATGGTAGAAATCATTAAGCATTTTGTGCCCTGGAAAATACATGTCAAATATGATCTTTATATACATATGCATGAGCTATAGGAAAGCCACTTAATTATCCTAGCTAATGCTATTTGATTGAAAAAGTCATTAACAGATTTCTTTTTATAGGAGTTGGCCCATGGATTAAGTGAACTCTTATCACACGAAGGCAATGTTGAAGAAGATTTCTATTCAACATTTCAGGTACTATTAAGGGCAAATAGTTATCTGTTAATCATATATTTCATATGTGAACAGCACAATTTGTTATTAAATACCCACTGTTAGAAAAGATGAACAAGGATTAACCAATACATACAATCCTCTATCTTAAAGGACCTTAACCTGATAAAGTAGACATGTGTAGATGAGCAGTCAATGAAAGTGCTTAATTCACTAAGGGTTCAGGATACTCTCTAGGCAATTACATATCCCCTTGAGTTGGTTACTTTCTCAGAGCTTTTTAGTTTCTAAAAATAAGCCTATCCTGTAACTTCAACATAGAAGTTAGGAGTAGAAACTAATGAGTCAGACCAAAACTCTCTCATTTCCACTCCTTTTACAATATTTGGGAAATGGAAATTACAGTGATCTGCAGAGCTCCAGGGACCCGCATATTATCTAGATGGCCACACAGTTTTGTGGACTTCATTAAAGTATTTAACTGTATTAGGCAGGGTTAAGTTAAGGCACTATTTTTTTAACCCCATAATTATTTTATGATCCCTTGTTCTTAATACAAATATTACAAGAGCTTAGCCTTTTATAGTTTATGTGTTTAGAAGGAAGGGGGAAAAACTGTTCTTTTTAAATTTTACAAACCTGTTCACCAAAGTATGTTATTATATCAACCATATTAATATGTGTGATGGCATCTCCCATCAGGTTTTTCAAGAAGAATTTGGAATAATCAAGTCCTATAATTTAAAGCCCGGTGGTGATAAAATTTCAGTTACCAATCAAAATAGGAAAGGTAAGTTAATACCATTTTTAATTAAAATGAATTAGTATTTGCCATTTACTTTTACGATTTAAGAGATGTAAAATTGCTTTTCAGAATATGTACAGCTTTATACTGACTTCCTTCTGAACAAATCCATCTATAAGCAGTTTGCTGCATTTTATTATGGATTTCATAGTGTGTGTGCTTCAAATGCCCTAATGGTGAGTTTACAACTTTAAATCAAGCTTTCAGTTAGGTTTTGTAATACTATCATGTTAACAAATAATAAATATTTTAGTAGATAAGCTTTTACAGTAGAAAACATTTTCTAGTTTTTAAAAGTAGAACTAAAAACAAAAATAATTCTCTCATTTCAGCCTTCATTCTTTAGAGGGGAAAAACACTCCAGTCAGTTCATTTTCTTTCCCCTTCTACTAAGTCTTTTAGAACTTTACAAACTTTCTCCAAGTAGAGTGGATGAAGGGATCCATGGACTCAGGATCTTAATACTGAAGGACAAAGCACACAATGCAGTTAACATGTAGCTCCAGGGCAAAAGCTACAACTTCTTAATGATTAAGGAATATATGTATAGCTGCTTCCTGCTACCTCAGGGCTCCCTGAGCAACTCTGGTTGCCTTTTACCCTTAGCAAGTAGTTTACCTCCAGAGTTATGTTGGACTCAGTTTGGTCTGACTTGTCTTAGCCATGTGAATATGGGTCAGCTATTATTTAGAATACCATGTCAGAAGTATCATAGGATACCTTTCAGTCACCCCAGCTACCCAGCACACACTTCAACATGCCATTTGTATCTCCCTTAGTTTTCTTATGAGGGATTGGAGTAAGGTCTTTCATTTGAATTATTTTTCATGGGGGAGAGAAACAGACTATAGAAGTTGTTTTGGGGCAAAAGCAAGTGGCTTACATTATTGCCAGCTTGTTTTAGAGAAACCTTTGTAATATGTTTGTTGTCAAAAATACCTTTGAAAGAGAAACACTTTATTGAGCTCTAGTTAAGTTTTGTTTATGACACTCTGGTAATTGTGGGAGTGGACAGGGGGAAAATAAGAATTAATTAGCATAGCATGGTCTCTATTTTTAGAGCTTTAATCTCTATAGGTGGTAGACTAACCCACCTGAAAGTTGAAAAAAACAAGAGACACAAGACAGACTATAACCAAGTACGCAAACTCTACAGTGCACACAGGAGGTGTTATGGGATATTGGAAGGAGATATTAGGATATGGGATATTAGGTGGATCAGTAGATGTTGGAGCTTCATGCTGGGTTTTGGAGAAGAGTAATAGATATGGGATATTAGGCGGATCAGTAGATGTTAAAGCTTCATGCTGGGTTGGAGAAGAGTAATTTGGATTTGTGCAAAGTCATTTGCTTGTTTTTCTGGCAAACTGCTAATTACTATTTTACAATATCTATAAACTTCAGAAGCAAAAAATATCTTGCCTTGGTAGGAAAAATATACCCAGAGAAGATTTTTCTTCAACAAAAATGGTTTGATTTACTATGAGAAATCATGACTTTTGTGATTTGACCCAGTGAAAATAGTTCCAATTTCATTTAAAACCATCACTCTTTAATTATTGTTTTTGATAAATAATTATTGGCAGCTGCTTCGTCCAGAAGAGGTTGAAATTTTGGTCTGTGGAAGTCCTGACCTGGATATGCATGCTCTGCAGAGAAGTACTCAGTATGATGGCTATGCAAAAACGGACTTAACTATAAAGTGAGCTCTTTATACTTCTGATAGTGGGGATGTGGAGAGGGAACAGCAGACAGTGTGATTCATTTATTTGCATAACTTACAATCTGTGAATCAATTAAGTTAGTCCAAATATTAGAGAGCCCACAGTCTTATTTTATCTCTGGAAAGTCTATGAGAATTTTAATATAAAATCACTCCCTTTCGTAGAAAATTCTATAAACAAGTTTCTACAAAAGTGTAGAGATTTTACTTTTAAAAAAATGACTTTGCGCCTAGAATTTCATGGATGCTGTCCTTATAAATAACAGTTTAATAGCACTATGTTGAAAAATAAGATTTGAAAGTTATACAGGAGAAAAATGGTTCCTGTACTATCCACTGCTGAACTTACATACTTTTATAAAAATATTATTTTATAATGTTAGTCAAAAGTCTAATACATATATAGAAGCTCACCATTCCTTAATTTTACAGAAATTCAGGGTATTATATATTCTTAAGGAAAGCCCTTTCCTTAGAGTTTCCTTTATATTACTTTATTGTAGGATTTTTGTCAAGACATTTGATGTTAATTTCCTTTGGTATTCTCTAGATACTTTTGGGATGTCGTGCTTGGATTTCCTCTTGATCTTCAAAAGAAGTTGCTACATTTTACTACAGGGAGTGACAGAGTACCTGTAGGAGGAATGGCTGATTTGAACTTTAAAATCTCAAAGAATGAAACTTCTACTAATTGGTAAATTTCTGGATCTAATTTTATTTTAAATCTAAAGGTTACTGCTAATACTGCTAATAATAATACATTTGGAATCAGGAGATTTACTCCGTTTGAAGTTATTTTCATAGAAAAATCTTCATGGCCTTGAACTGTAAGAGATTTTGATTAAAAGTTCTCTTACTAGTTTTTGAGACATACTAACTAATAATTCATTTCTAACAACTTTTTACTTTTCTAGGTGATATAAGTGCTTTGTAGTCTCTTTTAGAACCTAGTTACTTTGTAGTAGTATATTGTCTAATGTTCATTTTTATTTAAATGTGAAATGTGTTTTTTATTTTTAGGAAAATCACTAAGTTGGGATATCTAGTTTGCGTAGTTTTCTTTCTTTTCTAGGGGGTTGGAGGATACTATAAGTAGTACCAGAAGTACCTCTAATACTAATCCTCTTCTTTTTTTTAATCTCATGCTTTTTGTATATGAAGTGATGGTGATGATGGATTTAAATTATTTTTTAGCAGTGTTAATGCATTAATGCTTATCAACTTACTCCTGTTTCCAAATAACTTATAATTTGTAAAGCTAACTTGAATAGACATACTTTGGTTATAATCATTTTTTTTCTCTTGCCCCATACATTGAACATTCCCTGAGTGCTCTTAGTTCTTCCTTTCATTTTAAAGCTGGAATCTGTTCTTTGCCTTTCCACTGCCCCCATCCTGGTAAAGTTACTTTTTATCTCATTACTAGCTTATTTTATCCTATTAAACTCATGTGCTTTAACACTATTTAGATCATGATATTTCCCTGGGAAATAACTTTGTTGCCCATTTAAGTTCTAGAATCTAGAGACTGTAAAATAAAGCTCTAGTCTTCTACCCAGGCTACCTACCAGTTTTCATTTCTTCCCATGCTTTAGTCAACAGCCTGTTCTGCTGATTCGTTAGACACGTTTTATGCATTTCTCCATGCTTTCAAGTTGTTCCCTTTACATGTGACATGTGCCAGCTTCAACTATTAAAGACACAGTTTAATGTTGACTTCCTCTGTAAAGCCAAAAGTCATTATGTATTCAGTGAGTTTTTCAAATATCTTGTAGAAGTTATGTGCTAGTTATCATATTGCACTTCATATCTGAGTCATTTCGTTCTTCAAGGCAGAGGTTATGCCTTATACATATTTGTTTTTTGTTTGTTTGTTTCTTTGTTTTATTTATAATTATTATACTTTAAGTTCTAGGGTACATGTGCATAACGTGCAGGTTTGTTACATATGTATACTTGTGCCCTGTTGGTGTGCTGCACCCATCAACTCGTCAGCACCCATCAACTCGTCATTTACATCAGGTATAACTCCCAATGCAATCCTTCCCCCCTCCTGCCTCCCCATGATAGGCCCCGGTGTGTGATGTTCCCCTTCCCGAGTCCAAGTAATCTCATTGTTCACTTCCCACCTATGAGTGAGAACATGCGGTGTTTGGTTTCCTGTTCTTGCGATAGTTTGCTGAGAATGATGGTTTCCAGCTGCATCCATGTCCCTACAAAGGACACAAACTCATCCTTTTTTATGGCTACATAGTATTCCATGGTGTATATGTGCCACGTTTTCTTAATCCAGTCTGTCACTGATGGACATTTGGGTTGATTCCAAGTCTTTGCTATTGTGAATAGTGCCGCAATAAACATACGTGTGCAGGTGCCTTTATAGCAGCATGATTTATAATCCTTTGGGTATATACCCAGTAATGGGATGGCTGGGTCAAATGGTACATCTAGCTCTTCCTGTAGAATTGATCCCTTTACCATTATGTAATGGCCTTCTTTGTCTCTTTTGATCTTTGATGGTTTAAAGTCTGTTTTATCAGAGACTAGTATTGCAACCCCCGCTTTTTTTTGTTCTCTATTTGCTTGGTAAATCTTCCTCCATCCCTTTATTTTGAGCCTATGTATGTCTCTGCGTGTGAGATGGGTCTCCTGAATACAGCAGACTGATGGGTCTTGACTCTTTATCCAGTTTGCCAGTCTGTGTCTTTTAATTGGAGCATTTAGTCCATTTACATTTAAGGTTAAGATTGTTATGTGTGAACTTGATCCTGCCATTATGATATTAACTGGTTATTTTGCTCGTTAGTTGATGCAGTTTCTTCCTAGCCTCGATGGTCTTTACATTTTGGCATGTTTTTGCAATGGCTGGTACCAGTTGTTCCTTTCCATGTTCAGTGTTTCCTTCAGGGTCTCTTGTAAGGCAGGCCTGGTGGTGACAAAATCTCTAAGCATTTGCTTATCTGTAAAGGATTTTATTTCTCCTTCACTTATGAAACTTGGTTTGGCTGGATATGAAATTCTGGGTTTAAAATTCTTATTCTTTAAGAATGTTGAATATTGGCCCCCAATCTCTTCTGGCTTGTAGAGTTTCTGCCAAGAGATCTGCTGTTAGTCTGATGGCCTTCCCTTTGTGGGTAACCCGACCTTTCTCTCTGGCTGCCCTTTAGATTTTTTCCTTCATTTCAACTTTGGTGAATCTGGCAATTATGTGTCTTGGAGTTGCTCTTCTCAAGGAGTATCTTTGTGGGGTTCTCTGTATTTCCTGAATTTGGATGTTGGCCTGCCCTACTAGGTTGGGGAAGTTCTCCTGGATGATATCCTGAAGAGTGTTTTCCAACTTGGTTCCATTTTCCCCCTCACTTTCAGGCACCCCAATCAGACATAGATTTGGTTTTTTTACATAATCCCATACTTCTTGCAGGCTTTGTTCATTTCTTTTTCTTCTTTTTTCTTTAGATTTCTCTTCTCACTTCATTTCATTCATTTGATCCTCAATCCCTGATACTCTTTCTTCCAGTTGATCGAGTCGGTTACTGAAGCTTGTGCATTTGTCACGTATTTCTCGTGTCATGGTTTTTATCTCTGTCAGTTCGTTTATGGCCTTCTCTGCATTAATTATTCTAGTTATCAATTCTTCCACTCTTTTCGAGATTTTTTAGTTTCTTTGCGCTGGGTACATAATTCCTCCTTTAGCTCTGAGAAGTTTGATGGACTGGAGCCTTCTTCTCTCATCTCGTCAAAGTCATTCTTCGTCCAGCTTTGATCTGTTGCTGGCGATGAGCTGCGTTCCTTTGCAGGGGGAGAAGTGTTCTTATTTTTTGAATTTCCAGCTTTTCTGCCCTGCTTTTTCCTCATCTTTGTGGTTTTATCTGCCTCTGGTCTTTGATGATGGTGACGTACTGATGGCGTTTTGGTGTGGGTGTCCTTCCTGTTTGTTAGTTTTCCTTCTAACAGTCAGGACCCTCAGCTGTAGGTCTGTTGGAGATTGCTTGAGGTCCACTCCAGACCTTGTTTGCCTGGGTATCAGCAGCAGAGGCTGCAGAAGATAGAATATTGCTGAACAGCGAGTGCACCTGTCTGATTCTTGCTTTGCAAGCTTCCTCTCAGGGGTGTACCCCACTGTATGAGGTGTGGGGTGTCGTTCTGCCCCTAGTGGGGGATGTCTCCCAGTTAGGCTACTCAGGGGTCAGGGACCCACTTGAGCAGGCAGTCTGTCCGTTCTCAGATCTCAACCTCTGTGTTGGGAGATCCACTGCTCTCTTCAAAGCTGTCAGACAGAGTCGTTTGCATCTGCAGAGATTTCTGCTGCTTTTGTTGTTGTTGTTGTTGTTGTTGTTTAGCTGTGCCCTGTCCCCAGAGGTGGAGTCTACAGAGACAGGCAGGCCTCCTTGAGCTGCTGTGAGCTCCACCCAGTTCGAGCTTCCCAGCAGCTTTGTTTACCTACTTAAGCCTCAGCAATGGCGGGCGCCCCTCCCCCAGCCTCGCTGCTGCCTTGCCGTTAGATCGCAGACTGCTGTGCTAGCAATGAGGGAGGCTCCATGGGCGTGGGACCCTCCCGGCCAGGTGTGAGATATAATCTCCTGGTGTGCCCGTTTGCTAAGATCCTTGGTAAAGCGCAGTATTGGGGTGGGAGTTACCTGATTTTCCAGGTGTTGTGTGTCTCAGTTCCCCTGGCTAGGAAAAGGGATTCCCTTCCCCCTTGCGCTTCCCAGGTGAGGCGATGCCTTGCCCGGCTTCAGCTCTCGCTGGTTGGGCTGCAGCAGCTGACCAGCACCCATTGTCTGGCACTCCCTAGTGAGATGAACCCAGTACCTCAGTTGAAAATGCAGAAATCACCTGTCTTCTGTGTCGCTCGCGCTGGGAGCTGGAGACTGGAGCTGTTCCTATTCGGCCGTCTTGCTCCACCCCCCCGCCTTATACATATTTATATTCTCCACATAGTCACACATGGCAAGTGCCCAATGGCTATTTCTTGAATAGTATTTATGTCATCATCAATATCATATTTAAAATACAAAATAAATATTTACATATATAATTAAGAAATTTCTAAACAAAATTTACAATTAGAGTCCTAAAATGAAAAAATTCAAGAGAAATTTTTTAGATTATAGATTGATTTGCTTAACAGAAGTTAATTTTTCAGAATATTTTATATTAAAATCACTTCCAATTTTAAAAGAGTAATCTGAGCAATCTTTTTTAATACAAAGGTGACATTACTTGTAAACTTTCCCAATAATTATTATTATTTCAAGAATATGTGAGCTAACATGGCTTCAACATGAATCTAGAACAACTCTAGTTTCCCAGTGTAATCTCACATGTATTAAATAAAGCTGACCATCAAAGACATACAACATTTCAATTTGACACAATAATGGTATGCCTCAAAAGACAAGGACAACACTTCAGCTGAAAGAGGAGTTTTCATTGATCTTATAAGGTCCACCATTGAAGATTCACTAGATTTTTGTTAAATAAGAATGGTAATTCCATTAAAAAGTGGGCAAAGGACATGGACAGACACTTTTCAGAGGAAGACAACATGCAGCCAATAAGCATATGAAAACATGCTCAACATTACTAATCATAAGACAAATGCAAATCAAAACCACAATGAGATACCATCTCACAGCAGTCAGAATGGCTATTGTTATGTTAAAAAGTCAAAAAATAGTAGATGCTGACAAGGTTGCAGAGAAAAGGGAATGCTTATACACTGCTGTTGGGAATGTAAATTATTTTAGCCATTGTGGAAAGCAGTTTGGAGGTTTCTTAAATAACTTAAAACAGAACTATCATTCAACCCAGCAATGCCATTATTGGGTATGTGCCCAAAGGAATATCAATTATTCTGTCATAAAGACACATGCATGCATATGTTCATTGTTCATTGCAGCACTATTCACAATAGCAAAGACTGGATAAAGAAAATGTGGTGCATATGTACCATGGAATACTATGCAGCCATTAAAAAAAAAAAAAAAAAAAAAACCAAAAACAAGATCATGTCCTTTGCAACAACATGGATGAAGCTAGAGGCTCCATCCTAGGCAAACTAACACAGGAACTGAAAACCAGTGCCTCTTAGAATGAAGTCCATGGAGTAAATAATCTTCAGTCATTAATTGTATTCTGAATGCTTTTTTCCTCTAAAAGGGCATGAACCCTTGGCAATATTTTGTGGTTATCCTGATTATTTAGTACAGAGTGTAATGTAGAATGGCCAAGATTGCAAAGCAAATTTCAAATTACATCCTTTCCCATCTCTGGTTGTCCTTAAGCAGCTTCCTTTGCAAATCATCCAAAGAGTCAGGCTTAAAAGATATACATAATTTGGTCCTGCACCTTATCAAATACATGTTATTGAAGCCCCTGATGGATTAAGAAAATCCTGGACACATTTTTTCTTCAATGAACATTTTCATAAGATATTCTTCCAGTAGAATCTTGACATTGTTTTCTTTCAGTTTTAAGAGACCTTGTATCTAGGTAGATGAGTATTAAATAAACTTGGAAAGCTCAGCCTTAACAGAATGAAGAGAAAACCAATGTTTCAAATAACTCGCGAAATGCTATTGAATGGATGCATGAGACACTGGCATAAAAATAAGTTGTTGTGTAGCTTAGGACCTTGTAAACAGCAGAGCACTTTAGAAAAAATTATATTAAAAAACTGAGTTGGCATTTTCATTTTTTTCTTTGCTTTGTTATTTGGTGATATTTTTAATTCATACAAATGTATGTCTGATGCATAAAAAATTGAGAATGTTAAATATTATATATTAACAACACTGACTGGTGTTTTAAGTCAGACTGATCTGGGTTTGAATAGTGGGCCTACATCTTTACCAGCTCTGTATCCCTGAACAGCTTACTCGTATATTTACATGTCTATTTTTCCTCACCAGTAAAATGAGAACCACTTTTAGGTTGCTTTGAGGCTGAAATTAAAGGAAACAGTGCATGTAAATGCACTCAGCACAGTGATTATCATAGACCAAACACTTGAGTAAATGCTGATTCTAATAGTTTTAAGTCTTTTAATACAGGGGGCTCTCAAAATTTAGTTTTAAATCTTACAAACTTCTTTAAAAATGTTTTTCTTTTCTGTAGTGTATTCACATTTTTATTCACTGATTTCTCTGACAGCTGTTCTGATGTTGTGAAGTTCATAAGACTGAAGGAAAGAGTCTTAAGATAGCTATAAGAATCCTAAATGATGATAACAACATTATCAGATAGTGGGTTGGGGAGATGACCAAAAGGATTCAGAAGATAATTTTTACATGTGCATCAAGGGGCATCTAGCGTCCTCAAAATGCTATTTTTTAAATTACTTTTTAATACTAAAACCAGAATATATATCATTCATTATATTATCTACTCCTCAGCTGCCAGATATTTTGTGTATACCACTCTTTTAATCTTTTTAACCATCAGTCCTCAACCTTTTTGGCATCAGGGATTGGTTTTGTGGAAGACAGTTTTCCCACAGAACCAGGGGGGAGTGGGGAGAGTGGGAGGTGATGGTGGCTTTGGATGAAACTGTTCCACCTCAGGTCATCAGGCATTAGCTTCTCATAAGGAGCATGCAACCTAGATTCTTTGCATGTGCAGTTCACAATAGGGTTCTTGCTCCTGTGATAATCTAATACTGCCACTGATCTGATAAGAGGCAGAGCTCAGGCAGTAAATGCTCGCCTGCCACTCACTTCCTGCTGTGCGGCCCAGTTCCTAACAGGCCACCGACAACCATACCCATCTCTTGCCCTGGGGTTGGGAACTCCTGGTTATTAAACAACCTGAGTAGGTTATTAAATGGCCTAATTGGATGGTTTACCCTGTCATGTTAATGAGGAAACTGTCATTTGGAGATATTATGCAACTCAAACAAGACCCTACAGCTAGTGAGTGGGGAAAGCAGAATTCAAATTCATATCTGTCTGACTCCAACAAAATGCTTCTTAAATGAGTTTCATGAAAGTGGTAACACTGGTTGTCTTGTCTGTAACCTAGCCTTAGTGTCTAGAGTGGTGTCTGATATATAATGAAGTACTCAGTAAATATCTGTTCAGTGAAGGAATGGATGAGTCATCTCTTAACAGAGTGAAATAGATTTGAATGTGTGTGTCCTGGTATTTTTAAAAGTTGCATAGCAGTCATTTTGTGTGTGTGTTAAGACTTAGTTTTTTTTTAAATTTTTTTCCCTAGGTTACCTGTGGCCCATACCTGCTTCAATCAACTTTGCCTTCCCCCCTACAAAAGCAAAAAAGACCTGAAACAGAAATTAATCATTGGAATTTCAAATTCAGAAGGTTTTGGACTTGAGTAACCTAGAAGACTTGAAATATAATCTTTTATATGTAGCATTCACTTCCCTCTTACTGTGCCTTTAGCCTTTTCATGTTTCTGTCTCAAAACACTCACAGAGCTTATCAACTTTAAAATATTAAGTTTTTAAAAAATCAAATATGAAGTATGTTCAGCAAAGGCATAATTTTCTAAAAACACAGAAATTGCTTGAGTGAGGAAAAATCCACATGGCAGAGAGAGGTATGGTCCAGTTCCTCTTTTTTATAGCACTTTATCATTCTCCACAAGTAGTTTGTCACAGGCATTCCACTGGGAAAGCAAAGTACAGTGAAGAATGAATTTATGGTATAATTGAACCCAGTGGCAGATTGTACACTGCTAGCCCTGCTAGCACACAGTAGCAAAGCAAACAGCTACATTATCTTTAACATAAGGCATGTAGCCATATTTTCATATAGCGGTATACAACACAGTATCATTGCAAATGCAGTTTACAGGGTTTTTTGATATACTGGCTTGGGACCTTTAAGATTCTTCTCAGCTGTTGCTGAAAAGCATGTAAATAACTACATAATAGCCTGAGAATAATGGGATTTTGATAGTGCCATTTATTGTTAAAGATTTATTTTTACAAAGTAAATTCAGGGTTTTAGATGTGTACACAGCTTTTACAAATCAAAGATGATTGTACAAGAGTATTTTCAGACTAATTGGATTCAAGGTTATATTCTTTTAAGTGTTGTTAGTCTGCATGCACATTGGCAGTAAACTAGTTACTTGTGTACTCTGTAATATTTGTATAATGATCATTTCTTCTTAAGGCTCAAGATATTAGAAAAGAAATCAGACCTAAATAATCATTGATGAAGTATGTCAGTTACAAGCACAAAAGAATATAACTGCTTTTATAAATTTTTTGAATAATGTACAAGACTTATATCTACATTTTTTGATCACCAGTTGTACCAAAACACTAATTTTTGAAAAAGGTAGGTTAAAGTATTTGACAAAAGTGAATACAAAAATAACATTTGTGTCAAAATGATATAGCTTGATATACAAATAAAATTCAACGTTTTGGCCAAAATGTTTGTTTTTCACTGGATTCTGAATATAGTAAATTCGAAGTACCCTTTTTTTTAGAGTTTCTAATAAAGTAGTATGTAAAAAGAAACCGCATTTTAAGTCAGACGGTAAATGTTTTTTGTTTTTTATTTACAGCAAATGAAGCAGTTTTATTAGCATGTAACAAATATTGCCAAACCAAGACTTCTCTACCATACTTTGACAGCTTTCCTTCAGAAAACTCTGAAGTTATATTTGCAATAATAATGAAACCAGCAGTTAGTACCAGCATATGGTTCATGTGCAAATAATTCTTTCCCCAAAATCTTTCTGGGCTAGGCTATTTTCTTGCTATGCTTCCTGCACCCAACCAGCAGAATTCTTCCAGGGTGGAGGAACTAATCAGCTTATTCTCTAACAGTTCTGAATCCAACCCACAAATCTTTGAGAAAAAGGGGTTACTTTGTTTACTGTTCTCTTTGAGATGGAAGTGATTCTGCTTTTCCATTTGGGTATATTATTTCAAGGGTATTTCTTCTTAAAAATCTTGGAAAGCCTAAGTAAGAGAGTTAAAGGCATCCTGGTTTTGTTTCATTTTGCTCTGTTTTAAATCCATATGCAAATAAAACTGCTTCTCTCTTACACTGCTTGAACTAGAAAATCAGCTTTTTAATGTAGGTTACCACTTATAAGCACAAAAGAAACATGTATAAGAAACCAGATTTAAGTGTTTTAAATAAAATATAAACAGTTTTTATTTGGTAGAGATGACTCATGGAAAAATTGTGTTGGCTTGGTCTGCATGTTTAATGATGTGCTTGTATATTGATTGCTGTGTCACTTTTAAATAAGAAGTCCACACAAGCAAGCCAAATTTTTAAATGACGAAGTCCATAAATAACTAGAGAATTTTTGTTATCTGTTGTTAAGTTGAAATTTATAATGATGTATCACTAAATTGCATATTGCCTTTATTTATTTATGCTCTGTTTTTGGTTTACAGTGTAATAATACCTCATTTAAAAAATAAAAACCACTACTGTTACCTTTTGTTAATTTAAAAAGCTAGAAAACTCATGTAGTTACTTTTTTACATATATAATCTGTTGATGAATTCTTGATTTTTGTATCTGCCACAGTAAATTAAAGCATTACATAGTATTTATCAGTATTTTTTAAATGTCCTGTCCTTTTTTAAAATCTTTGCCTAGTCATATTATTGTCTGTATGATTAGAAGATTTTACGTCCTTCCTTTTTTGTACAAATCTGTATTGTGTTAAATTAATTTCTGGATGCAATTTTTCAAATATTAAAATTATACACTCAGTCAGGCTTCAGTTTATTTTTTGAACACTGGGCAATTAATTAAAGCCATATGTTTAAAATATTTTATAAATGCAAGCTATTCTTTGCATTATACTGTCTCTTAATCTAGTGCTTAGGAAAATTGCTAACACATAACTTCAAAAAATGTATGTTGTTGACACTAAGTATTACCAACCTCTTTAGCATATTTTCAACGTGAAATGTATATCCAATATTTGAAAGATCACACAGCTATTCCACCAAATGAATGTATAATACCATTGGAGTACACCCAGAAGTGAACCAAGTGTAACATTTCATTGGCCGTAGATAGATAACTTCAGCTCTTAAGTATTCATCTCCAAAACCATTCATTTGGCCTTTTCCCCCTTGTTCACATATTTCATGCTTAAGGAAGGAAGAGTGGAGATTACAAGAATGTAAGAGAGAATGTTATGGGTGATTAATGAAATAAAATAGGTAACTGGATGGAAAAAAGACCGGGATGGATTTTCACAGGAGGGGACACAAGATCAATTCACCCAGCTGACCACAAATGCTTTAGTCTAGTGCCTAGGTTTTGGAGCCAGACTGCCTGGGTTCACCATTTACTAGCTGGGCGAGTTAACTTCCTCATTCCTCAAATGTACAATGGAAATAATTTGTAAAATGGAAATAACCTACCTACCTCGTAGAGTTGTAGGGAAGATTAAATGAATTAATGTGTAAAGCACTTATGCAGTGCCTGGCACAT
Source organism: Papio anubis (assembly GCF_008728515.1). Lineage (NCBI taxonomy): Eukaryota > Metazoa > Chordata > Mammalia > Primates > Cercopithecidae > Papio > Papio anubis. The sequence continues at coordinate 42,324,922 of NC_044986.1, read as the reverse complement.
GATAAGCAATAAAAAGTGATGCAAGACAAATTATGGTACTGATGTAGAAACATCTTACAACCACTGCTTCTGACGCCTTCTGGAGTCTTTTGACTCAAATATTGGGTTCAACCACAGATTAAAGAACACAAAGTGCTTTTGAAGCCTTAAAATTGTGTTAGGAGAATCTTTCTTATTCTAGAAACAGTACTTTAGGATTTATCCTTATAGATGGCTCATGATGCAAGGGTTTTAAATACTATTTTATAGCTGTGTAACAAGATACAATTTTATGTTTAATGAAGTAGTTCAAATAAACAAAAATTTCAGAATTAACATAATGAAATACCGTGATCCCACACTCAGACCTAAAAAAAAAAAAGATAATGTGTTAATATTACCAGTTTTTTTTAAAGAAGTTTGCAGGTGGGATTGAAGCCCCTTTCGTGCCCATCTCTAATCCCACTCTACTCCCTCTCTGTTCTCTATTAACCTGTAGTTCATGTGAATCTTTCCCATGCTGTCTTTACATTTGTATGACATGTGTACCTATGTGTAAACACTATGTAATATTGTTACAGTTGCATACATCTCATGCTATACATATCTTTCCAAAACTTTTTTTCACTTATTGTCTTTTATAGATTTATTTACATTGAGATATAATGCATTTTTAACTGCAGAATAGAATCATGAAATGAAGGTACCAGTTTGTGGATCCATCCTCCCACACACTAACGTTGAGTTGTTTTCCAGTGTGAACCAGGCTCCCTAGACTATAGTCCAGATACAGAATTGCCAGATCACAGGGTGTATATCTCCGGCTTTACCAGGTATTGTCCACTTGCTCTCCAGAGTGGTGGTTCCAGCATTAATTTCCATCAGCCTTATAAAGAGTTGTCATTTGTCCACATTCTCCCCAACACTTGGTTTTAGCAGACCTTTCTTGGCTTATCTAACTAGTGTGATTTAATTTATATTTCCATAATTGTTAATGGCATTGAACACCTTTGTGTATACTTACAGGCTATTCAGATTTCTTCTGTGAATGGCCAGTTCAGTATTCTTAGCCTGTTTTTTTTTTCTATTTTCTTCCTCATTGGTGTTTAGGAATTTTTTCCTTATTCTGGATATTGATCCTTTGTTAACGGGAGCTACATTGCTTCAGTTGAATTCCAGATCTGCCAGTGACTAAGTGACTTGGAACAAATTACTTCAAATTACTTAATGTTTCTTTGTCTCAGTTTACTCATCTAGAAAATAATGCTTAGCTCACGGGGTTGTTAAATTAAAGTTTACATACAGGTATATTTGTATATATGTACATATGTATGTATATGTGTATATTATATATGTTTATATGTGTATCAGATACATGCATATGTATAGACTTACATACTTATACATAAACTTACAGAACATATATATGAAGGGCTTACATTTATGCCTGACCCGTAAGTGTTCTCTAAATGTTTGATATTATTACTATTGTTATTACCTGTATTCTCATTCTTATTGTACTTATATTACAAATATTTTCTAATATGTGGCCTAATTTTTAACTTTACTTACCTCATCTTCTATACTATGAATTTTTAATGTTAACGTAATCCATAAAATAAGGTGTCTTTATTATTATGTAGATAATGTTTAGATTTAACCACACATTTACAATTTCTTCAAACAGCATTCCCTCTTCTGTGGTCCTTCACCAACCTCTGGAATCAAATTTCCTCCTCGTAAAGAACATCTGTTAGAAATTATTTTAATGAGGGTTGGTTGGCAGCAAATTATTTTAAATAACTGTCACCTTTATTCATGAAAGATTTATTAAGCATGCATTTGTAGGTTGATAATTGTTTTATAGTTTTTAATGTATTAATCCATTACCTTTGATTTTGTTGTTGACATAAAGTTAGCTATTAGTATAATTGTATGCCTTGGTAATCTCTCTTTTTTCTCTGGCTACTTTTAAGATTTTTTTTTCCCCAAAAAATGGTAGAACATCAAAGACAACATGTGTATGTGTGTATTTTTTCTCCCCCTTGAGCTTCATTATGGTTCTTGAATCTATAGATTTGTATCTTTCATCAATTATGGAAAAATTCTTAAGCTGTTTCCTCTTTGGCTATTGATTTTTCCTGTTCTCTCTAATTTTTCCTGTTGAACATATATTGGACCATCTTATTCAACCATTCCATCTCTTTCTCTGTACCTAATGTGTTGTTTAATCAACCCACTGAGATTAAAAACTCAGTTTTAATCAGTGGCTGCACTTTTTAATTTCTAGAAACTTCTTTGAATTCTTTTCAAATTCACATGCTCTTTTTCCATACCATTTCTTCATATGGTTTTCTTTAATAATTTTGGCATACTTGTTTAATGTTCTCTTTTAAGTTGTTCTACTCTAGTCCTTAAAGCACTCATTTTTCTATTTGTTCATCCATTGTCTCACAGTGGTTTATTTCCTTATGTGATCTGTAATTTTTGATTTTGCATTTCTACTTAAAGGATGATCTTTTCCACTGGACATCCTGTGTGTCCTAAATACTGTAAATAGCCTAGCAAAGCAGTTTTATGTTGTTCTCAACCAAGAACTTACAGGTCTGCCACAGATTTTTATGTTAACTTCTTCAATTAGAGTTCCTTCTCCACTTGTGTAAATTTGGACCCCACACTTACAGTGGCACAGTTGGGATTTATGAGTAGAGTTCTTCTATCTTCTTTTCATAGACAAAGCAACCCTTTTAAGGTCTAGGATTTATGCAAGAGAATTCGTTTTGGCTCCTCATCTTGAAGAGGCCTAAAGCATGTCTGTTGAGCTCACATGGACATTAACATCCATTAGAGAGGTCATCCTCATGAGTCACCCTAGTATCAGCACCTGCTTCCTACTTCTGGCTTTTCATTTCTTCCTTATTTCCTATATCTAATTATTTCCCTTCCTTTCAAGCTTGGATATATATTTTTTATAGACATATATAAAAGTTTATAGTAGTAGATGGCCTATTCCATTTCAGCTTGGTCTATAGAAGCATGCCCATTACACTACTGTTTGTGAATTTGTTCAACACTTGTTTATTGAGTGCCCATTATATTTCAGCAGAAGGCTAATCTTCAACTTCATACTCACTTATTCTTTATAAACATAAGCAGCAAATATAATTCTCAATATCTTATGAAACCTTAAATGTGTATCATAGCAAGAAAATTTCTTAAGGGTTTTCATGACAATTATGCAACTCAATGTTTTCATGCCCTTTAGAGATTATGACTGTGAACACATGGGCATACATACAATAGAAGCATTAGTCTCCACTGAGTTAAGCTGGTAGGTTTTTTGTTGTTGTTGTTTTGTGTTTTGTTTTGTTTTTGTTTTTTTGAGACGGAGTCTCACTCTGTTGCCCAGGCTGGAGTGCAGTGGCTCGAACTCGGCTCACTGCAAGCTCTGCCTCTCGGGTTCATGCCATTCTCCTGCCTCAGCCTCCTGAGTAACTGGGAATACAGGCACCTGCCACCACACCCAGCCAATTTTTTTGTATTTTTAGTAGAGACAGGGTTTCATCATGTTAGCCAGGATGGTCTCGATCTCCTAACCTTGTGATCCACCCACCTCGGCCTCCCAAAGTGCTGGGATTACAGGTGTGAGCCACCGTGCCCGGCCGCTGGTAGGTTTTTCTGTAACGAGACTTAACTTTTTCTGTGTGTACTTGCACACACGCAAATTACAATGAAAAAAAATGCAGAATTATTTCAGGAGTTTCTCAAGCACAATCTTGTGCTGTGTTTCCAACCATATAGGCCATCTCCACTTATAAGACTTTCAGTATGCCTGCCTTGTCTATTTCTGTCACTGGCAATCTTATTCTTCTGATTTCCTTGACTTGTAAACATTAGCCTCATTTTGACTTTACTTTCTCTTTAACGTCCATGTCAGCAAGCTTCATCTTTACATTGTCCTTCTGCTCAATTTCTACAGCCTCCTCCGTGGGTTAGATAGACACTCAACCCTTCATAATGAACTTACTTCCTTGCCTGTAGACTTACTCTTTTCCCAGTTTTCCTAAGGTACCTACAGTTAATCTTTGTAAAATTCTGTTTTTATTCTGTTGCTCCTTATTACAAATCAAAGATGTATCTGGTGTTTATTTGACCATCTTCTAACTGCAAAGCATAGCATAAGTTCCACTTTTATTTTGCATAATTTATTTTTGTTCCCTAATACCAACTTCCAAAAGGATAGGTCCTTTACTGTCTCCTTAACACACCCTGTTCAGTCCCATCTCTGCCTGCTCAGCCTAGTGCCTTCTGTGGTCTTCTTTCTGTTCCTTTCTTCTCCCTGTCTATCCCAACTTAGCTGAGTCTCCTGCCCTCCACAACCTCCCAAAACAAGAATTTTCTCTCCCCTACCAAACCTTATCCTGAACCATCAACAACCCCCAAAACAAACAAAAAATCTAGCTGAAAAGCAAATCTTTTTTATACACCTCACACAAATCTTCATTCCTCAGATGTCAGTATTTTCACACTGTGGTTAAATGTGTGCATATCAGCAGCTCAAGAGCAGAGGTATTTCCTGTGTCCCTGCCTAGCACCTGGTACAGTGCTGGGACAGTAAACTCAGGTAAAATCCTGCCTGACTCGTTGACTTGACTAGGCAGGTGAAACACCCACCAAATCAGCGTAGTGAACCAGAGACCTGCGTGGGTAAGTAGTTTCATCTTGAATTCATAGCCTGTTTCCCTGACTCACACAAACCTGCTCACACCCAGACTGTCAACCTCCGGGAAACGCCTCTGAACCCCCACCCAGGCCCTGTGTGCCCATTAGTCTTGGGCTGCCTTTCCACTCCAAACTACACAGAGCCTCAGCCTGCCCATCTCCAGTTACCAAGTTGCTAACTCACCGAAGGAAACATGAGTGACAGTGGCCACTGTACATTAACTGAGAAGGAAAAAAACAAAAAACAAAACAAGTTACAGGGTAGCTTTATGGTACAATCCAAATTTTGAGCGTGTGTATGTGCGTGAGAGCGTGCATGTATGAATGTGTGTATACATATGTGTATGTTCTAAAAGATATTGCACTTTGTTAACAGTTGTTATCACTGAGATTATGCATGCTTTTACTTTAATTTTTATCCAGTACCTTGGCCATCTATAGGATATTAATTAAAGGGGAACAGAGATAAATATTTATGGATCACTTATGGTGTATGTGGCATTTTATGCACACAATTTTACATTTCATTTAATCTTTACAACAGCAGCATAAAATTTATGTTATTTTCTCCGTATTACAGACAAGGAAGTTGAAACTCAGGCCTAGAAGCCTGCCCAAGGTCACACAGCTGTCAAGGAGCCAAGGCAGAAGTTGAAGTCACATTTGTCTGACTCAAAACATCATGATTTTCCATTTCACATGCTCCCCCAGCTAGTGAGGCTTTCCAGAAACTCCCAAGCTGGAACCATTTCACTGGAAGTGGAGAAAACATTTTCTTGCTGATTAGAAGTCAGTCAATCTGGATTCTAGTCCTAAATATGACACTTAATGGTTGTGTAACCTTGCATAATTTGCTTCCCTTTGCTTCCCTTTCTGCCTTCCACAAACAAATTATGTATATTCTTGGAATTTTAAAATATACAAAATAATTTATTCTAGGTCAAGAGAGAAATTATGTCTATAGTAATGACTACTTACAAAACCATGACAGTGAGTGCCTATATATCTGACTACCTGGGATATAGGCAAAGCACTTTTTGTGGGGAAATTTATAGCTTGAAATGTTTTTATTACCAAAATATACAATTAATGGATCAACAAATAAATTTAAAATTCAAGGGAAGGGGTAGCAAATAAAAATAAAGAGAAAAAAAGATAAAAGCTTCAATAAATAATTAAATGAGGAAACATAAAAGCAGTATAATTGAGACATAAGCCCAAGAGCAGTTTTCTTGAAAAGACTGAAAAATCAATATATTTCCAGCAAATATTAATCACGAAAAAGGGAAAACACACAAAAGTGGAATCAAATGCAGTTGCAAACAGCAGGGGGAAGCCATAGAGTCCAGGATTCTCCTGCTCTTCAGGGGCTGCAATTTTGTCACTTCCTAGAAGAAAACAAGTTTGGTAGGGCAGAATTTCAGAGGCTGATTTTACAATGCCTTCTAGAAAAGGACTAAGGATTTCCCTTTAGAAAGAAACTAAATTGGATATATTCAACACACTTAGGGACTATTTCCAATTCTACTCTGTCCCTCACCCTAACCTCTCCTCTGAACTCTAGTTCCAGATTTCAGCAGCCTCTGGGCAGCTCCACCAGCTCCTCCAAAATGCAGCCACTCAGATCTCATATTTTCCCATTCTATTCTCCTCCTCCTCCCACTCCTGTTCCCCTTTTCTCTTCCTCGTCTACTCTTTCTCTGGCTCTACAAATGACACCATCTACATGCTCACCCCAGGTTAACCCAAGGCATTGTTGTTTAACAACTCCTTCTCTTTTGTCCTTGCCCCTTTTGTACTCAAGCAGTTGCTAAGTCCCATCAATTCTGTATCCACAGTGTACCTGTACATAAAGTGCCACATACACCTGTTTACAGGCCTCCACCACCTAATCACTGCAGTAGCTCTAATCTGGTCTCTCTGTCACAGGTCTCTTCCGCTTCAAATTCATCTACATACAACCCACCACCACATTGCTCAGAAACTCTCAGTGATCTGACAAAGGTCTCATATCCAGAGTCTACAAGGAACTCCAACAAATTTACAAGAAGAAAACCACCCCATTAAAAAGTGAGCAAAGGATATGAACAGACACTTCTCAAAAGAAGACATTCATGTAGCCAACAAACATATGAAAACAACTCAACATCACTGACATTAGAGAAATGCAAATCAAAACCACAATGAGCTCAGGCACAGTGGCTCCTGCCTATAATCCCAGCACTTTGGGAGGCTGAGGCAGGTGGATCACCACAGGTCAGGAACTCGAGACCGGCCTGCCCAACATGGTGAAACCCCATCTCTACTCAAAAAAAAAAGAAAAAAATTAGCCAGGTGTGGTGGCAGATACCTGTAACCCCAGGTACTCGGGAGGCTGAGGCAGGAGAATTGCTTGAACCTGGGAGGTGGAGGCTGTAGTAAGCCATGATCGTGCCACTGCACTCCATCCTGGGCGACAGAGCAAGACTCCATCTCAAAAAAAAACACACACAAGAGGCACCATCTCACACACATCAGTCAGAATGGCTATTATTAAAAAGTCAAGACACCACAGATGCTGGTGAGGTTTCCAAGAAAAAGGAACGCTTTTACACTGTTGGTGGGAATGTAAATTAGTTCAATTACTGTGGAAAACAGTGTGGCGATTCCTCAAAGATCTAGAAGCAGAAATAACATTTGACCCAGCAATCCCATTACTAGGTATGTACCCAAAGGAATATAAATCATTCTTTTATAAAGGTACATGCATGTGTATGTTCACTGTAGCACTACTCACAATAGCAAAGACATGAAATCAATCCAAATGCCCATCAATGATAGACTGGACAAAGAAAATATGGTACATATACACCATGGAATACTATCCAGCCATTAAAAGGAATGAGATTATGCCCTTTGCGGGGACAAGGGTGGAGCTGGAAGCTATTATCCTCAACAAACTAACGCAGGAACAGAAAACCAAACGTCACATATTCTCACTTGTAAGTGGGAGCCGAACGATGAAAACACATGGACACATGGGAGAAACAACACACACTGGGGCCTGTCGGGGCGAGGGGCGTGGGGAGGGAGAGCATCAGGAAGAATAGCTAATGGATGCCGGGCTTAATACCTAGGTGATGGGTTAATCTGTGCAGTAAATCACCATGGCGTATATTTACCTATGTAACAATCCTGCACATCCTGCACATCCTGCCTATGTACCCTGGAACTTAAAGCTGATGAAAAAATTAATAAGAAAAGAAAAGAAACTCTCAGTGGCTGTCTATTGCCAACAATGCCAAGTCAAAACACATTGGCCAGGGATTAAAGGCTTTCAATTGTTCAACCCAATTTGTTCAACCTCAGCTCTCATGCGTTTCCTTCAGATATGCCACAATTTTCCCAAACAGCACAAAAACTTGTCATAAACCCATGACAAGAGTTCTGAGAAAAGGGGTTACTAAGAAATTGTGCACCAACCTGAGTTGTCCTTCAAACAAAAAAGTAAAAAACATGTTTGAACATACATGAATTTAGGAAATGCAGCCCTTAAATGCCCACCTAAAACAAACAAAACCTACTAGATGACAAAATTCAAGCTACAAGTAGATGAATTATTGACATAATAAAATAGAACAAAAGCAAACAAAACATCACATCGGGCAAATGAAACCCTGTGTGTGGAGCAAAGGAAACACATTCTTTGCTATCCTCAGCAGAAGAAAGGATATGGAGCTGGGTTTTGCATCCCCCCTCCCCGTTTTTTTGTTTGTTTGTTTGTTTTTGAGATGGAATCTGGCTCTGTAGCCCAGGCTGGAGTGCAGTGGCACAATCTAAGCTCACTGCAACCTCTGCCTCCCAGGTTCAAGCAATTCTCCTGCCTCAGCCTCCTGAGTAGCTGGGACTACAGACGTGTGCCACCACAGCTGGCTAATTTTTTTGTATTTTTAGTAGACGGCGTTTCACCATATTGGCCAGGCTAGTCTCAAACTCCCGACCTCGAATGATCCACCTGCCTCGGCCTCCCAAAGTGCTGGGATTACAGGGGTGAGCCACCACGCCCAGCCTGAATCCCACTTCTGAGTCAAACTAGACCTAAAGTTGAATCCTCCTCTGTCACATACTAATTATGTGACCATAAGAACCTACCCCAATATCTCTGAGCCTCGATTTCCTACCTACCTACCTGTCCAGCTACCAACCTATTATCATCTCTCTACATATCAACCTATCACTTATGTCTCTATCATCCTTATCTGTCTACCATCTCTATTACCTATGTATAATCTATCTATTGATATATAGCATCTATCCATCCACATTATGTATCTCTTTATAAATTGTTGAAAGAATTGAATTTTCCCATTGTTGGGGAAACAGCTCCTCTTCCTGCATACCAACCTTGCTACAGAAAACACAGGGCTTTGATTTTCCTCTCCCTCAAGGAGTGTCAAAATGAGAACTTATTTTCTCTCCACTCTGACTGCTGCCCCCAAGGGAGGGCAGTTGCTTCTTTATTGATGAGATCCTGGTAGCAAACGGCCACATTTTGATGAAGTATGGATCTCTGTACAGAAAAGGCACCTCAAGCCTTGTTCTTCTCTCTTGTTCTCTGGGAATCTTTGGCCTGCTTGAGCCTAGGTATAGTGGGTACTTGAGCTTCCAGGCAGTTCTGATCAATGCCCCACCCCCATCCCGAAAGACCCGCCATTGCATCTGGATAGGTAAGTGAGGAGAGGAGAGAAGCTTGAGTAGGCCAACTGAAGTAACAGATGCCCAAATTTCAGCGGCTTTGTGTAGTAGAAGTTCATTTCCAACTCACTTAACAGTTCTGGAAAGATGTTCACGTCAGCGAGGCATCTCTCCTTCTCAGGATTACCAGGCTACTTCCGTCTGGTGGCTCCACCATCCCCTAGGGCACCGCTGGAGTCCACATTCAGCGGGCTGAAGGAGAAAGCAAGATGGATTCACTCCAAAGGCTTCAAGGGCCAGGCCCGAAAATAGCGCACACAACTCCTGCTCACACTGTTAGAGACAACACAGCCACACAGAGGAGCAGGCTGCCTTCTCAGGAGGCAGATGCTAACACGAAGTTTGGGGGCGCATAAAGTGTATTGGGAATCAATACTTCTGAATGGAAAGGGAGAAGAAATGGAATTGGGCAGAAGGAGAAGTCAAGCCATGACACAGTCCTGACAAACCAACGGCCAACCCAGTGGGGACCTCTACAGTGGATGTTACCCATTGGCGGTGTCTTTTATTGGGCCAAAATAGCCGTGCCTCATGTGGTCCCCAGAGGTAGGAGGTTCCTGGAAGGGTGTGACGTTGGGCAAAGTGGATGAGGCTCTGTAGCTGAGGCCGACCCTGATGGAGGTGACGGCAGGAGACTGTCTATTGACTGCACTTGCTGGAGCAAGGCCCGTCTGGAGGCACACCTGCACGTCTACCATACACAGCCACACATCATCGCGAAGGAGTCGGAAAAATTGGTCCAGCTGTGTATCTAAGAGGAGGGGAAAGAGATTTGAGTGACAGCTAGCAGTCAGGCAGGATCTTGGGTCATATTCTCCAAACTGATTTGACAAAAGAGCCCTGTTCTTGGGAGTTGAATGTCCTAGAAGACAGTTTGCTCTTCAGTTAGCCTTTTGTTGACTCCATCTATTAGAACCCTGCACGCAGCAGGGGTGATGGATGCCAGGTACCTACCCCTAGCAACACTGCCTGTGAAGTGCCTAGACAGAAGGTGCCTGATAAACGTGGCTTCTGTCTCCAGATTTTGTTGCTGAATTGGGCTTCTTTGAGAGTATGAACAGCCCCAACCAGAGCCCACCTAATCAGTGCTCAGGGATTTATTAAGTAAAAGTTACACAACTGCCCTTGTTTATTATGCATTGACCTCTGAGGTTCCGAGAGCCTACGATCACTTTCCTGGTCCAAGAGAGAAACCTGGAGATCTAGGAATAAATCCCCCACTTTGTACCAAGTAACCTACTTTTCTTTCTCAACTGTCACCTCTGAGGTTCCAGTGGTCAAAGGAAAAGTTGGGAAGCTCTCTGTGCACATCACAGCTAAGGATGCAGCTGCCAAGCTCTCCCTGCTCTGACTCTTCAAAGGAAGGCATTGGGAAATTCAAACCAAACACAAATCGTGGCCACCCAGGGAGACTGACCAAGATTGGGGTACCAGTCTCTTCCTGAGACTGGGGCATGAACATCTTTGGGGGCCAGTATTTTGCCTACCACAGAAAGTTTTTTATTATCTGAATCATTGAATTGAAGACAAAATGGACATAATAATAAGGAATGGTCAGAATAGCATACTGAGTCTTTCCCATGTATTCACTGATTTTCTACAACAGTACAACTCTCATTCCTGTGATTTTTAAAATCTAAATGCTATTTAAAGTATTTGAAAACAATTTCAGATGTTCTGCTCCTCCCAATACAGAAATAATATTTCAAATGAAAGAACAGCTTTAATATGCATCATGGTTTCTTTCCTTTTCTAGATTTCCCAATGCATTAAGACATCTTATTAAAAGGAATAAAATAGATCGCATGAACAGACATGGACAAAATCCAAAATACACAGTTAAGTATAAAAATCAACCTGAAAATCAGCATGTGTAGTGTGATCTCATCTTCATAAAATAATATATTTTTATGTTTGTTTTTACAGAGAAAATACCCACAAGAATATAAGTCAAACTGTTAACCACATTATCCCGGGGGCTGAGGAAGTAGGGGGAAGGCAGCAGTAGGCTTCCTGAGCCATCATGCCTGCAATGTAATATATAGAATAAGCTCATATTTTTTTTATAACCAGGAAAATATTAGGACAGTGCTTCTCTGTGTTTAAAGACTAAGGGGATCTTCCAAAATCCCCTTTTTGTTGATGGAGAATAGCATCCACCAGAATTTCAGAATTCTGCCCAACCAATACCAGCCTTAGGGCCTTGCCTCTGAGTGCTTCCTATTAGCTCCTTTCCAGTTCCTCCTTAGAAATGTGCAGCTATGCCACCTGCCATTGCAATCACAGGGAATGTAGGGCAGGTAATTAGTAACCAGACTTTGTTTTGGAAAACACTCAGTACATGTGGGTAAAATAGGTCAGTTCCCATTCCTCGGGGCAGAACCCCTGAGCTTTCAAGAGGGAGGGATCCTGGAGGTCACTGAACACAAGCCCCGTTGTCATACCCTGAGGCCCAGAACTAGGTGACCAGCCAGCAAGCAGCAGAGCTTGGATTCAAAGCAGATGCGTGGGACTCCCAAAGTCACATTCTTCCCACTTGGCTATTCCGTGGTCAACTACTGAATAAGATCCTTCCTGGGATTCCAATCTGGGCTCCTCAGAGTTTGCTGGGCCTAGATGTGCAGTAATGGCCCACTCATGCCTCTCTTTACCTTGGGCTGGGATACCGGGGATCGTAGGGAGCGATGGGAAGCATTTAGCAGTTAGCTCAGAGACGCATGTGTAACAAATGGATCAAAAGTTTGAGGGGCTGAGCTGTTCCCATTGCAAAGTCACATCATCTTTGTTAATGCTGCAGTCTTGACAATTTCTTTGGGAGCCTTGGTTCCCTAAAGTTTTAAAACCAGGCCATTCTCTCGACAGAACTGAATGTGATATGATTCATGGACCTCAGAATGGTTCTGGTCAATGAGAACACGGGTGCAGACAAACCACCGAAGTTGTTTACCTCACCCATCTAGCACCAGGTGAGCTGGAAGAGTCACACAAAAAAACCTGAGATCCACCCAGAGTCTCAGGATAGGGCATTTGCCCGGGGCTCACAAAGGCCTGGAGTCTGTGCAGAAAGGCAGTCCAGCTGGTAACCAGCCTGGAGGCACCGCCTGGCACTTTCTCATTGTACCCTTTGCCGGTGTTGGTGCAGCCACCGTACTGTCCCCCAACCACGACAGGGCATCCAGCACAGGATGATGGGGAGATAGATGTCACTGAACACAAGCCCCGTTGTCATACCCTGAGGCCCAGAACTAGGTCACCAGCCAGCAAGCAGCAGAGCTTGGATTCGAGGCAGATGTGTGGGCAGCACAGTATTGCTTCTGCGTGACACCCCCAGGGACCAGAAAAAAAAAAAAAAAAAAAACAGGCTTTCACTATCTGTGAACAAAGTCTGTCCCCAGGAAGTCACCAAGCTTTTTCTCCAACGAACTCGAATCCCAGTGACACCATATGGATCCAGCCACTGCACTGCTTCATTCTCTTGAAAGCTGGAAGCACGTGCTTTCTTCTACAGGGGTGAAATGAATAAGAACTAGAGCACCTATTCAGATTCAGCCTCCTTTCACAGCCAGAGCATCTCCTCCAGAGCTGTCTAGAGTTTTGCTCTCCTCAGTTCCACCTTTCAAGGACACAACGATGGGGGAAACAATCAGATCATCTCTGTACCAAAGGGCTGGTCCTTCCATCCCACCCAAGAGCACAGAGAAGGCCTTGGAAAAGGAGGCCCCCCACTACCCTACTGGCTAAAAAGCCAGTATTCGATAAATGGGGAGACAGTCCCCACCCAGGTCTTCCACCCAAAATCCTATTTGCGATGGCAGCGTTGGAGTGTTGGGAGGATACAAGACCAGGTCTGGGACTTCAGGAGGTGTTATTTTCCAATGGAATGATTTTGTTCCTTCTGAGCTTCTATATGCAAATACAAGGGGACAATGGAGAAGTCATTTCTGTGCCACTGAAAGTTGATGTTGAAGGCTTTCTCTTTCTTGCCTCTCTTACTGTGGCCAGTATCACAGGCTGGCTTCGAGGAAGGATGGAACCCATAGAACCAGAGACCTACTAGGCTGTCAGAACTCAGGGACCACCCAGGAGGGAACATTCACACCACCAGAAACTTCGTAAGCAAAATTGCAAAGGAGATGGATGATCTTAGGGCAAATAAAGCCCATAAAGATCTGGTCACCTTTTCAGGAAAGTAACTGCTTTTGCTCCACCAGATTTTCCATTTAGCTATCCAGGATATGCGAGAAAACACAAAAAGGCAAGTGGCTCCCTGGATCCCCAGCCACCTTGCCAGCCTTCCCCTCCTCTCCAGCCCTGGAGTGGGATGAAGCATCACAGCTTTCCCTTCCCTTCCCTTCCCAAGGCTTGAAGATGACCTGGTCTAGGGGAGTGGACTACGAAGGGGAACTAAACTAATCCAGGGCCCTGAGTAGGTGCAGAGAAGGGTGTGTAGAAGAGAAGCAGGAGCCTGGGGAACACTGCTTGGCTGACTCACCTGAGGCATCCCAGTGCACTTGCAGACAGGCCCCATGCTGATGGAGCTGCCCTCAAATGAGACCTCTAGACAAAGAGCCTTTCATTCCTTTCTGTAGTGTGAGTTTTCTTTTTTCTTTTCTTTCTTTTTTTTTTTTTCTTTTTTGAGATGGAGTTTTGCTCTTGTTGCCCAGGCTGGAGTGCAATGGTATGATCTTGGCTCACTGCAACCTCCGCCTCCCGGGTTCAAGCGATTCTCCTGTCTCAGCCTCCCAAGTAGCTGGGATTATAGGCACGGGCCACCACACCTGGCTGATTTTTGTATTTTTAGTAGACGGGGTTTCACCATGTTGGCCAGGCTGGTCTCAAACTCCTGACCTCAGGTGATCTGCCCACCTCAGCCTCCCAAAGTGCTGAGATTACAGGCGTGAGCCACTGTACCTGGCTGAACTTTCTACTACATCACTGTGAGCCTACAGTAGAGAACTGAGTGAATTTTCCCGTGATTTTTGTGTGGGCGTGCACTATCCACAGAGGGAGAAGAGAGAGGAAGATTGCTCAGCCCTCACGTCAGTTGTATGGATGGCACAGGCAGGAAGAAAGTCTTTCCAGGATCAGCTAAGCACAAAAAGCAGGTGCTTAGAGGAGCTGCTTCACTGAAATGAGGGTGAGAGTTTCAGGGCTCCTTCCAGCTTCTCACTTCTCTCATGGCCTCTTTGCAGAACTTCAGAGCTTCTAGAGCCCTAATAAGTAGAAGAAGTCCTCCATCTAATCCAGCTCCTCAATGTGAGGCTGCATGAAGAGCCTAAGGGGAGGAGAGCATGACCTGCCCCATCACACACCTGGCGAGGGCGTCACTAGGCTCCACCTTGTTTCCCCAGGAAGCTTGACCTTTACAAAGCTGCTCTTCCTCTTTTCAAGATCTCTTGGAGCCATGTCAACTTGCAACAGCTTGGCCTGCAGTTGTATCATTACTGGCCCCAGACAGTTTGCCAGACGGCTTTGTAGCCCTGGCTTCCCAGTGTGGGGTGGCCAGCGCTGCATCACGTGATTAGGATGGCCTCTGCCTTTTCTTTCTCCATGATCTACCTTCTGCCTCTGCTCAGTATGCCTGAAGCCTCCAGCCAAGCCTCTGCACAGCACTGAGGAAAAACCATGTGGACAGAGGAGTGACAGTGGGGTGAAGCCACAGTCTTCCTGGTGTCTCTGAAAGGGCAGTCCAAAGAGAAAAAAGTGTGAGAGTGATGGGTCTCTAGGAAGCCCCTCACACTATGACTTGGTTGGAATCAACTGTTGGAGCCTCTTCCATGTCTTTTCCCTGCACCCCCATCCCTACGACTTTTCCATATTTCTTCCAAAGTACTTGTCCAGGCAGTTAATCCCCAAAGCACTAGAATTCCTACTACCCTCCCTCCAACAGAGAACTTTGTCCCAATTCACTACCCTCTGCCAATAAGATCTCAGGATCCTTCTTGGTAGTCTCAACCCCCAAAATTCTTCCCAAGAACTCTACAACCAGGTTCTCTACAGTCCAGCTCCGAACCCCACGCAACTTAGCATGTCTTCTCTGCTCCCTTGGCATGGGGACAAAGAAAACACAAAGATGAAATAACCCTAGCCTTACTCTTTCAAAGTTCTCCACCTAGTAGGGAGATAGGATTTATATGCACTGGTTCACATACAGTT
Source organism: Papio anubis (assembly GCF_008728515.1). NCBI lineage: Eukaryota > Metazoa > Chordata > Mammalia > Primates > Cercopithecidae > Papio > Papio anubis. The sequence goes on along the minus strand of NC_044986.1, from coordinate 42,309,331 downwards.
CATGACTGTGTGCCCTGTAGGAGAAATTAAAAGAGCCACAGAGCCCAAGAAGGGAGCAATCATTTCTAAATGAAGGCTCAGGAAGGATCAGGAGGGCAGAGGGATGAAGAGCAAAAACTCCTGGGCTAGGCCAAGCAGATTTAAAATGTTCACTTCCTGTGTGTGACTTTGTACTTGTTAATATCTCTGGACCCAGTTTCGCCTCTAAAGCAAGGATAACAATACCCACCTGAAACTTACAGGGCCTGAAGACCTAGAGATTGTGTGTTTGGTGCTTGCCTCCTTGCCTAACTCAATAGGCATTATTTCCGTGGCGGAGGCAACAGTGTAAACTCTCAGAGGCCAAGGACTACAGCAGGATCTAGGACATAGGCTGTGGAGTCAGAAGATGTAGATTCAAATCTTAGCAAAGTATTTGCCCTTTCTGACCTTCCCTTTCTTCACTTATACAATGGGAATGATAATAGGACCCAACTCAGAGAGCCATTAGGAGGGCTAAATGGAACAAGCTTGTGAGACACTAGCATAGGCCCTGATGTTTATTAAGCACTTAATAAACATTAGCAACTGTCACTGCATGGGAGCTCACACAGCCTGGGCTGACTGGCAGGTGTCACTCACTGGCCAAATCCCAAATGTTCTATGTGGGGTCACAAGATAAGGGTCTCATAGGGACCACAGACAGGACAGCCACAACCACCTGCTCCCTTTCATCGGGAGAACATTCTGCCCAATGTTGCAAAGGCTTTGTGGAAATTTCTGTTTACTGAACTGATTTCAACACCCATCTCCATCCCATGAATTCCAGGCTGTTTGTCTAAAACTTTCTTCCCAATAGACTGTTTACAAGTTCAAGTGATCAATGGTACCATCAGTAGTACACCCACTCCTCAATTCAATCATGCTAAAGACAAGTTAGACTATGACCTTGCCTTAGAGCTGTTAGAGTGACACAATAATAAATCATCTCTGTCCAGTTTACACAGCATCTTTGCCATACACTGTCACACTGGATCCTCACAACAACCTCATGTGACTGATGGGCAAGAGTAAATGGACCTTCAGTGACCACTCTAGGTCTTCTAAATTGGTGTTGCTTAGGGTCAGTGATCTGGAAGGGGAATTGTCTTGATGCGTGGTGTGCATGACAAGCACTCTGCTGTGGGTTGATTTGGGGTTGTTTTAGGGAACTGATAGCTGCCGTGGACACCACCAGACCTTTCATGTCATCTAACTCAACTTTCTCACTTTACAAATGTTAGAAAATGAGGCCCAAAGAAGGGAAGCAACTTGCCCAAGGTCATTAGATGATCAGTGCGGAGCTGGGAACAGGACTCTGGTCTCTAATTTCCACTTCTGAGATTTTCCCACTAAATCACTACATCACCCAGAACATTTTTGTTTGGTAAGTTTTTAATAAAGTAACCAGCACCCATATCAAGAAACAGAACATCACCCTAGAAGCACCACTATACCTCCTTGCAGATGCTAGACCCTGAAGATAACTACCCATCCTTATGAAATTGAGGTATTTTTCTGTGTTAAGATCTTTATACAAATGGAATCATGTAGTATTAATATTTGTACCTTTTTTTCTCAACACCATGTCTGTGAGATTCTTCCAGTGATCTTGCCTATAATTGTAACTCATAGCTTTTTCATTGTTATATAGTATTTTACTGTCTGAATATAGTACAACATATTTATCCATTCACAGTAAATGGACATTCAGATAATTTCCAGTCTGGTGCTATTACAAAAGTGCTGCTCTGCACATTCTTGTAGGTATCTTTTGGAATTTCTGAGTCATAGGGTGTGCAGATGCTCAGCTTTAGGAGGTAATACCACACTACTTTCAAAAGTTAAACCAATCCATTATCTGTGTGTAAAAGGCCTGCCCCAGCACTATTTTAAGGTGAGGAAAACTGAGGCCCAGTGAGGGTAGGAGACTTGCTCTGGGTCAACACCAAGGAAGGGACAAAGTTGGACAGGTATCCAGGTATCCTGGGCCGGATTTGTGTTCTTTCTCCTGCCCTGTTACTCCAGCCCCATGTATCAGCTCGAGCCTCAAAGCTCAGCTCCAGGTGTGCCCTGCAGACCCTCCTCTCACCCTGCCATATTGTTTATGTGTGTGTCAGTCTCCCTGGTTGCCTGTTTCCCTGGAAAACCAAGGCCCCTTGATGGGGATGAACCCAGCTGTGACAGAGCATACCGAGGCTGCATCTCCTGCTCAGAGGAGACAGGGAAAGTGCTCTGGGACCTGAGGAGTAGGGGTGGGAGGATGTGAAGCACATGGAATTAAGCACCTTCCACTCTACAGTTTCCTTTCATTAGGTGTCTTGTCTTCACAAAATGGTCCCACTTACTTGGTGAGACTTCGCGAAGGTAGGCTACTCGAAGAAGAGTGGCGTTTATGAATCTTTCCTCAGTCTAGGCTTGTGGTGCTATAGAAGGTGCAGGCCGGGTTTCTCATACCTGGGTCAGTGGGGCATATGAAGCGAGTGGGAGTGGACAAAGAATACAGAGGAAGAAACTGCAGCTTTCTGTTCATTGTGAAGGCCTGAGGAAGAATGAAGGGGCAGTTGATTTCCTGCAAAAAGAAGCCAGAACAGCTTAATAATGCTAATAAGAGCTATCATTTACTGGGCATCTTTTACAACTGACATTATTCTAAAGAGACATTCAAATCACACCTTATAGATGAAGAAATCAAGGCCCAGAAAGCCTCAGTTCATCAGAGATCATGCCAGGAGTAGAAATAAATATTTTGTTGACCACCCAGTCGGTGTCCAAATTAAATAAAACTGAAAGAGTTCTTCACTGCCAGACTACTTAGAGTCTTTATGACAATAACATGCATTAATTTCTAAGGGGAAAATATCATTTATAAAACTTTTTCCAAACTTTTTACCCTTTTTCCCCAAGGTGCATGTATCAGTCTGTTTTCACACTGCTGATAAAGATATACCTGAGACCGGGCAACTTACAAAAGAAAGAGGTTTAACGGAGTTACAGTTTCAAGTGGCTGGGGAGGCCTCACAATCATGGTGGAAGGCAAGCAGGAGCAAGTCATCTTACATGGACAGTGGCAGGCAAAGACAGAGCTTGTGTAGGGAAACTCCCATTTTTAAATCCATCAGATCCTGGTCTCACAGATCTTGTGAGATCTTGTAAGACTCATTCACTAGCACAAGAACAGCACAGGAAAGACCTGCCCCCATAATTCAATCACCTCCCACTGGGTTCCTCGCACAACACGTGGGAACTGTGGAGTTACCTTTCAAGAGTAGATTTGGGTGGGGACACAGCCAAACCATATCAGTACATTTATTAAAGTCTTAGTAAATAACACAGGTGGGAAATGTTGGTTTCATCTTGCCTACATATTTGCATTAAAAACATCATTTTCTAAACCAAAATCAATCATGATTAAGAAGAAAAAGACAAGGACTCTTTCTTGAAAAGAAAAACATAACCCTCCCCACACCCCACAGAGATTCAGAATGAGCCTGGCATTACCTTGACTGCAGGTGATTTAGGTGATTTGAATGTCTCATCCCCCAGTGTCCGACCCACTGATAGTTGGTTACCCACCTATTAGCAGGTGAAGCTTGAGAGAGTGGGCCAGATTGTATTTTCCAAAGATGGCTACAAAAATATCACCCAACCCACATTCTCTTCTACAGTGTGACCTTGCCATGACCTCACTGGGAGGCAGTGTCAATTTCCCTTCCCTTTGAATGTCAGTGGCCCTGGAACTGATTTGACTAACAGAGTATAGCAGGAAATGACCGGTGTGACATCTGGGGCTGAGTCATAAAAAGTGACACAGCTTCTATCTTGCTACTGGAACAGTTCCAACCATGTAAGAAGTCCAGCTACCCTGAGGCTGCCATGCTATGAGGAAGCCCAAGCCACACAGAGAGGTCACACGTAGATACTCTCGTCAGCAGTCCTGGTCTTCAAGTCATAGCAGCCTAGAAGCCTCAGGATGATTCCAGCCCCACCTGTCGAGTCACTCAAGCCTCTGAGTCTTCCCAGCTGAAGTCCTGGATGTCATGCAGCAGAGGCATGCCACACCCTTTGTGCCCTAAATTCCTGACCCATAGAATCTATGACCGTAATAAAAAAAGGCTGTCGTTTTAAGCCACTAAGTTTTGGGGTGGTTTGTTAAGCAGCACCATTAACTGGAACAGGGTGTGTGTGTCATATGGGCATGAGTGAGTGTATTTAAATGAAGGGTTTAGGTTGACATTAGTGTTCTTTTTATATCAATGGGTGATTCTTTCTCATGTTTTTTTGATTAGTATATAACCTTTTGATCAGGAACTCATTAATTCAAGAATATATATTAAGATCCAGCTATTTTCACCCAAAGGGACAAAATCCCAATGTGACACCACCTCCATGGAGCTTATATTCTATGTGGACACTTAGTCAAATGCTAGTATCACACAACTGAAAATAATCAACAGGAAGGGGCAGCCGGGGGAGGAAAAAGGCGGAGAAACCCCTGGCAACAAGGAGACAAACGAAGTTCTGGGTGCTTGAAGCCATGGAGACAGTAACTCAAACGGTTTGAAGCCGGAAATGATTTCCTAACCAGCTGTAAATTTGAAAATCCCATATGTGGTACAACATTAAGCTGCTATTTTGGAAATTCTTTCATCTTTTTCAGATGCATCTCCGGAGCACTTCCTTCCTCTTGGAAGGCAGTCAGCTCTCTGCGGAAATCACTTCATCAGCAGGAGCTGAGGCATTTTGCATGCAACTATATAATTCTGGAACTGTGGCTTAAAAAATATTTTCCCCTGGGTAGAGAAAGAAACATCTCAGATTAGTGTTTCTGTAAGCACCAGCTGGGCAGCTTTGAATGCACTTTTTTTTTCTTTTTCCCCTTTGAAATGGCAGGATCCTGGCACCTGCATTTGAACGTAATGCAGCATTTATTTATTTATGAGATGACGTTTCACTCTGTCACCCAGGCTGGAGTGCAGTGGTGTGGCTCACCACAACCTCCACCCCCCAAGTTCAAGCCATTCTCCTGCGTTAGCCTCCCAAGTAGCTGAGATTACAGGTGCCCACAACCACATCCAGCTAATTTTTGTATTTTTAATAGAGATGGAGTTTCACCATGTTGGCCAGGCAGGTCTTGAACTCCCGACCTCAGGTGATCCACCCTCCTCGGCCTCCCAAAGTACTAGGATTATAGGGGTGAGTCACCACGCCCAGCCTAATGCAGCATTATTGATTTCATTAAAAAAGTGATGACTCCATTTTTGAGTTACTGGGATTTTCTCATTATCATCAGTGTCCATGGCACCAGTGGGCAGTCACAGCATTCTTTTAGATGTTCAATTCCATTTATAATTACTTACTGAGTATTTGTGCCAGATGCTGTATCAGGAGTTGGAGATAGAGTCATAAACAAGACAGTAACAGTCTTATTGAACAGTCTCTCCCTCACAGAGCTGACATACTAGCAGAGGAAGCAGACATTAGACAAAAACTGCAAGTGTTGTAAGTGCTGCACCCGGAGAGGAAAGTACAGGGAACGCAGAGAGGTGAGGGATGTTATCCTGAAGCAGACACTTGAAGGGGGAGTGGGAGGTAGCCAGAGGAAAGGAGGGAGGAAAGGGCTGGTGGGAGACAGCACAACCACCAGCCCCTGGTCTGGTCTGGCCATTAGAGACAACCGGGGCCACTGGAGCGAAAGGAAAATCAGCATGGATGGCAAGAGCAAGAGAGAGCCCAGATGAGATGAGGATGCGGAGCAGGCAGGGCTGGACTCAGGCAGAGACTTCCTTGGGAGCACATTGAGGGTTTGGGCTCTTATCTGAAAGACACTCAGGTACCACTGATTTTTATTTTTATTTATTTTTATTTTTATTTTTTATTTATTTTTATTTTTTATGTGACAGAGTCTCACTCTATCACCCAGGCTGGAGTGCAGTGGCACGATCTCAGCTCACTGCAACCTCCACTTCCCAGGTTCAAACAGTTCTCCTGCCTGAGCCTCCCAAGTACCTGGATTACAGGCACCCGCCACCATGCCCAGCTAACTTTCGTATTTTTAGTAGAGATGGGGTTTCACCATGTTAGCCAGGCTGGTCTCAAACTCCTAACCTCAAGTGATCCTCCCTCCTCAACCTCCCAAAGTGCTGGGATTACAGGCGTGAGCCACCACGCCCAGCCCCACTGATGCATTTTTAGCAGGGAAGTGGTGTGATGACATGATCGTCTTGGAAAGAACGCTCTGGCTGGACAGTATGGGCTGAAGAAAGCCAAGCATGGCATCCGGGAGGCAGGTATAAGGCCACTGCAATGGGCCAGGTGAACAACTGTGCTGGCCTGGAATAGGACACTGGCAGAGCAATAGAGGATATAGAAATGGGAGTTTGGGGAAGTGAGGAGCTCTGACTTTAACACAACACTCTGATGAGTCATTTCACAGCAGTAAGAAGTCGTAGAGCGTCGTGCTGAGGCAGAGTAGTAAGACTTAAGGATCTAGGTTCTTTGCCCAATGATGTAAGACGTTGAAGTTTCCATGGGCAATCCCAGAGGAAGGCAATGAGGAGCACGGGAATGGGGAGACATTGCTGCAAGGGGAAGATGGGGGACCCGACAAGATGACAAGAGGTCAGGGCTCCTAGGTATAGCACAGAGCAGTGAAAAGTCTCAAGTGACAGGGTGTTAGAGGGACATTTAAGAAGCAGGATGTGGCTGGGTGATGGTGGCTCATGCCTTAATTCCAGCACTTTGGGATGCCGAATGGGAGAACTGCTTGAGGCCAGGTGTTTGACACTAGCCTGGGCAACCTAGCGAGACCCCAACTCGCAACATAGTGAGATTCCAGCTCCACACAAAATTTCTTTGAAAATTAGCTGGGCATGGTGACATGAACCTGTAGTCCCAGCTACTCTGGAGGCTGAGGCAGGAGGATTGCTTGAGGCCAGGAAATCAAGGCTGCAATGAGTTATGATTGTGCCACTGCATTCCAGCCTGGGTGACAGAGCAAGACACTGTCCCAAATAATAATAATAAAGAACCACAATGTGTTTGTGTGCTGCATGTTGCTATAGTTCAGTGAGTTCTCTGCCCATACCACCCCTGCTTCCAATTTCCCCTAAATGAGAGAGCCCTGTACAAGTAGTGTTTTGAGAAATGAAGGGATATAGGAAAGGAAGGAAGGGAGGGAGGGAGGGAGGAAGGAGGGAGAAGGAAGGAAGGAAGGAAGGAAGGAAGGGAGGGAGGGAGGGAGGGAGGGAAAGAACTCAAAATGTGATTCCTTCGTACCAACCAAATTATTTTTCAGTTAAAAAGCTAACAGTCAAGTGGTTTTGAACATGTAAAAAAAGGAAATATTGTTCTCATGAGCCCCCTTGAGGAACATACTGGAGGACTAACTCATGTGAATCACACAGTGAGCACAAAAATTGTATAAAAGGACTGGCAGTGAATTAGTAGATTTCATTTAACCACAGGTCTATTAAGAAAACACATGTGGGGATTAAGCTGACAGAAAAGAAGGCAAACACTATATGTTCCAACAATGTAGAAAAGATGTAACTAACCAAAGGAGAGAAAAGGGAAAGCAATGTGGTAGGTAATAGAGAAATACACAGATGCCCTTTTCTTTACAATACAATGAGTCAAAGGATGTCATTAAAAGCTGACAAGCCAAAGAAGAGAGACAGGTAAAGCATATTTCACAGCACAAAGATTAAAAACTAAGAATAATAATATTTTTGACTAAAATTAGGTGGTAAAAGAGAATGAGAAGTTTATAAAGGAAAAGGAATACATTGAAATACATTGATTTTATTATTGCTCACATTTGGAAATTAATAGGGACTCTATAATGGAGGATTAAGAATTAAGAATAGAAAACTATAAGTGGAAGATTAAGAATGTTAAACTAAGTTATAAAAGTAAACCGGGATGGGCACAGTGGCTCACGCCTGTAATCCCAGCACTTTGGGAGACCAAGGAAGGGCAGATCAGGAGTTCAATGTCAGCCTGGCCAACATAGCAAAAACCCATCTCTACTAAAAAAATACAAAAATTAGCTGGGCCCGGTGGTGCATGCCTGTAATCCCAGCTATTTGGGAGGCTGAGGCAGGAGAATCACTTGAACTGAGGAGGCAGAAGTTGCAGTGAGTTGAGATCATGCCACTGCCCTCCAGCCTGGGTGACAGAGTGAGACTCCATCTCAAAAAAAGGAAAAAAAAATCATAAATGTGGAAAATACACATAAACATTTTATTAATGAAAGAAGAAAGTCACCATTGTGTGACGTCTAATTAAATGATCTAGAGAACAATCTTCAGTGGCTGAATGTTTTTTATGAACTTTAAACAAAGAGATCAGGTTGGCAATATCTGAACCCACTAATCAAGTGCCAAAAATAAAACAACCAGATATTATGTGCCTGCTGATATAACTCAGCACTACCTTTGAAGTATTTTCACACAAAAAATTAATCAAAAATATGAATCTAAGGGATCAATTTGCAGGGTATGCAGAAGATAGAGGATAAATTACACAACACTGTGGGAAAGCAATCAGCCAAATTCAGAAGGGAGAAATGTTATAGGACAAATGATTCATGGAAAAAGATCAGAGAAAAGGAGATAATCATCGATTGAAAGCGAATAGGGAAAAAATATAAAATAGATACAACGTGTGGACTTGATTTTGATTCTGATTTGAAAACTAATGGGATCTAATTAAACTAAGGAGCTTCTGCACAGCAAAAGAAACTACCATCAGAGTGAACAGGCAACCTATAGAATGGGAGAAAATTTTTGCAATCTACTCATCTGACAAAGGGCTAATATCCAGAACCTACAAAGAACTCAAACAAATTTACAAGAAAAAAACAAACAACCCCATCGAAAAGTGAATGACTTTTCATTCACTTTTGAGAAATGAACAGACATTTCTCAAAAGAAGATATTTCTGCAGCCAACAGACACATGAAAAAATGCTCATCATCACTGGCCATCAGAGAAATGCAAATCAAAACCACAATGAGATACTATCTCACACCAGTTAGAATGGCAATCATTAAAAAGTCAGGAAACAACAGGTGCTGGAGAGGATATGGAGAAACAGGAATACTTTTACACTGTTTGTGGGACTGTAAACTAGTTCAACCATTGTGGAAAACAGTATGGCTATTCCTCAAGGATCTAGAACTAGAAATACCATATGACCCAGCCATCGCATTACTGGGTATATACCCAAAGGATTATAAATCATGCTGCTATAAAGACACATGCACACTTATGTTTATTGCGGCACTATTCACAATAGCAAAGACTTGGAATCAACCCAAATGTCCATCAGTGACAGACTGGATTAAGACAATATGGCACATATCACCATGGAATACTATGCAGCCATAAAAAAGATGAGTTTGTGTCCTTTGTAGGGACATGGATGCAGCTGGAAACCATAATTCTCAGCAAACTATCACAAGAACAGAAAACCAAACACCGCATGTTCTCACTCATAGGTGGGAATTGATCAATGAGATCACTAGGACACGGGAAGGGGAACGTCACACACTGGGGCCTATTATGGGGACGGGGGAGGGAGGAGGGATTGCATTGGGAGTTATACCTGATGTAAATGACGAGTTGATGGGTGTTGACGAGTTGATGGGTGCAGCACACCAACATGGCACATGTATACATATGTAACAAACCTGCATGCTGTGTACATGTACCCTAGAACTTAAAGTATAATAATAATAAAAAAAAAAGTAACTGAGCTTTCAAGCTATGATGTCTCCACGAGAATAAGCCTCTTGAAAAAGATCACCTTCATCCCTCTCAGGTAGAGAAGAAGGAACCCAAGAAGCACCCAGGGTAAAGCCCCAATTCCTACTGCATAGATGTAAAATGCCCAGGATGCGACACAGTCGCGTCGGCCTTCAGCCACGCACACACTGTGGTTATGGGTGTCGAGTGCTCTGCAGCTCTTAGCCAGTTTGCAGAAGGAAAAGCAAGGCTCACAGAAGGATGCTCCTCTGACAGCAGCACTGAAGGCACCTGCATCAACGAGAGTGGGAAACAATCCCAATAAACACGTTTTGGATACAAAAAATGGAGACAGACAGGGAAATTTGAATAAGGACTTGATATTAGTGGTATTTAGGAATTATTAATTATATATAATAATAATGGCATTCTTTATTGGTGGGTTTTGCTTTTTTTCTTTTCTATTACAGGCATATATTGAAATATTTGCAATATACATGCATATATTGCATATATTATGAGTGAAAGAAGATGCTGTCTGGGATTTGACTTTAAATGTCCAGGAAAAACCTACCCACCCGTTCTCTCACACACACATACAAAGGCCCTACACCCAGATGGCTTCCCAAGAGTATTCTACCAACCCTTTAATTTAATGTGATGGGTAATCATAATGCTATTGAATGTGTTCCAGAGTACTTGGAATGCATTCACTCACTTAATCCTCATACCAACCCTCTGAGGCAGGGATCATCCTCACTTTATATATGAGGCCACTGGGTAACAGGCTCAGGGAAGAATCTAGCCTACAGCCACACAGTTGGAGGTGGTGGAGACGAATTGTAAACCAGGAAACGCAATCTCAGAGCAAGTGCCCCTCACTTAGGGCAGCTCTGTATAATCCTTGTGAACAGCACCCTGGCGTTGTGCAGAACACACAGAATAACCTTCAAGAATGTACATGTGGGCCTACCTTAAAAACTATGCAGTTCAATCTTTCATAAATAAATGGATTAATATACAATAAATGAATGAATTTTCTTCATTTAGCCTTACGAGTTTCACCCTCAGCAAACGGACTCCCTAAATCTTGCCTTGTTTTCAAAAAGGCTGAATGCAGAGGTAGCCATGCCAAGACCACACTGACTGAGTCCCAGCAACCTCATTGCTAACTCTGCTTTACTGGTTGGGAACAAATCAGTTGTCAAAATTGCTTGATAGGAAATGAAGTGACTCTGGCCTAGTTCCTTTTGGCTACTCTGGCTTTCTCCAACCAAGAGGGACAGCGGTCGGCCTCCCTGTCAGAAACTCTGGCCTGAGATAAAGGAAAAAGCCACCAACACAGAAAGATGCAAAAGAAGCCAGAAGCCCACCTGCCCCAAATCATTCATCTCCTTGGACTGCTTCTGTGTGTGAAACTCTTGCCATTGGCTTCTCTTCCCTGGATTAAAGACCAGTTAAAATATGGATCTGTAAACTCAAGGTAAGAGCACAAAGGTAACTCTTGGTAACACTTTTCACATGAACACAGATTCCCTTATCAATGAGCTAAAAGAAAGTAGGAACAAGAGGAATTTGGGTCCAGATGAGAATGTTGAGGGGAGAAAGGAATCGTAAAAAGGCTCAAATGTGGAGCTATTTGTTGAGAAAAATCTGTCTTTGTCTGGTGCCATTTTGAAGGAAGGGATGGCTTGGGAAGACGGAGCCAGGTGGCATGTGGGCATTGGGTGACCAGCAGAGGAGGATCTGGGAGACCAGGAGCTATAACAGAAAAGACTTAGAGAGGTTGTGATTCTTTGGGGAGTTCCTCTCCAGTTCATATGATACCTGGTGAGCCCAGGCTGTCAGTCACAGTGTCTAACCCTGCCTCTTGATGAAAGACCACATGGCTGGGTGCGGTGGCTCACGCCTGTAATCCCAGCACTTTGGGAGGCCGAGGCGGGCGGACCACAAGGTCAGGAGATCGAGACCATCCTGGCTAACACGGTGAAACCCCATCTCTACTAAAAATGCAAAAAATTAGTCGGGCGTGGCGGCGGGTGCCTGTAGTCCCAGCTACTCGGGAGGCTGAGGCAGGAGAATGGCATGAACCTGGGAGGCGGAGCTTGCAGTGAGCCGAGATCGTGCCACTGCACTCCAGCCTGGGCAACAGAGCAAGACTCTGTCTCAAAAAAAAAAAAGAAAGACCACATGTTCCAGGCTAACCAATTAGACTCTTCGCTGAGATTGATACATGGATGGTAAGAGACAGAGGTCTGCCATCAACACCTTTTTAAAATAAATTTAAATTTAAAATAATTCAACCATGAAGTCCAGGCACAGTGGCTTGTGCCTGTAATCCCAGCACTTTGGGAGGCTGAGGCAGACGGATCACTAGAGGTCAGGAGTTTGAGACCAGCCTGGCCAACATGGGGAAACCCTGCCTCTACTAAAAAAATTAAAATAAATACAAAAATTAGGTGGGCATGGTGGCGGTGCCTGTAATCCCAGCTATTCGGGAGGCTGAGGCAGGAGAATTACTTGAACCGAGGAGGCAGAAGTTGCAGTGAGTTGAGATCACGCCACTGCACTCCAGTCTGGGTGACAGACTGAGATTCCATCTCAAAAAATAAATAAATAAATATTCAACCATGAAAAAGTAGCAATAATCATAGAATGATTTTAGTATGCCCTTCACCTAGATTAACATTTGGCTATATTTGCTTTATCAATCACTTTCTCTGTCTCACCTTCTCTGTTCATTTTACTTTATTACATTATGTAATACAGGATTTTTGTTGTCATGATTGAGCTATTTGAGAGCACATTGTAGACATCATGATCCTTTATCCTTAAATACTTTGCATTTACGTCTTAGGAACAAGAATACTCTTTTACATAATCACAATACAATGACCAAATTCAGGAAATTTGACATCGAAACAATTTTCTTATCTAATATACAGTACATTTTAAAGTTCTACTAATGGTCTTAATAATGTCTGCTATAATGAATTTTTCCCCATCTATCTCATCCAGGATCCAGGATGGCATATTGCACTCAGTTTTCATATCTCTTTAGTCTTATTTAATTTGAAGAGCACTTTAGCCTTTCTTTTACGACATTGACACTTTTTAAAAAAGAAAGGCCAGTTGTTCTGTAAAATGTTTCTTGGTGTAGGTTTGTTGGTTCTTCCTCATGGTTAGACTCCATTTACACACTTTTGGCAGGAGTACCAGCAGCTTTCTTTACTGTCATGGAGGCAGAGCCAGTCAAAGGAATGAGCCATAGAGAGGCAAGACAAGCAGAGAGGCAGAGGAAGAAAACCAACCTGGATGAGCCCCTTGATCCAGTAACTTGCTAGTTACATAAGACAATAAATTCCTCTTTTTTGCTTCAATCAATCTGAGTTGGTTTTGCGGCTACTCTGCCTCACTCACACCTTAGCCAATATGTGGGACCACATAGTGTCCTTCAAAAAGCCCCAAATTAGTAGGACCAACTCAGGTCTGACCAGAAGGACATATCCAAGGCAGCCCACATGAAATTGGCCATCTTCCCTAGTAATGAGTCAGAAGCCACACAGCAGTAACTGCTTTCCCTTGATTCTCGCCTTACAACCATGCCTCCACAGAAAGCCCATAACCTGCCGTGGCTTGTCCAAGCCCCAGTGACACAAAGAGGAATCTGGTTTATCAACATTTCCAGGAATACAGACTTTTTCTTCTCTCTGCCTTTGTCCCTTCGCTAGGGCCTCCCCCTCCTCTCTTTTGTGTATTAACTATGGTCACCAGATATCCTATCTCCATTTACCATTTACCTCAAGCTTGTCCAGTCCACAGCCTGCAGGCCGCATGCAGCCCGGGATGGCTTTGAATGTAAACTTTCTGAAAACATTATGAGATCTTTTTGGCAATATATTTTTTTAGTTCATCAGCTATCATTAGTTAGTGCATTTTATGTGTGGCCCAAGACAATTCTTCTTTTCCAATGTGACTCAGGGCAACCGAAAGACTGGACACCCCTGAACCTGCTGTCTCTTTACTATCTCATCATAATTAGTACAGTTGTGTAGAAGCTTTAGCCTCTGGAAGATGAGCGATTGAGTGGGTGCAGCCGGCTCTCCTCTGGGGGCATTTGGCCAGTCCATTCTCTTGGCTCCCCCGCCTGGATCCTTTTCTTGCCTGGGTGTTGTATGTGACCACCAGATCTGACCATTTCATCTACGTTTCCACTTTGTCAGTTATAATTTGCTATGTTTGCCTTTTCCATATCTACACATGGAGAGCACATTAGGTTGCTAGAACTGACAAAATAAAATGCCACAAACTGGGTGTCTTAACCAACAGAAGTTGATTTTCTTACAGTTCTGGAGGTGAGAAGTCTAAGATGCAGGTGTTGGCAGGTTTGGTTTTTAATGAGTCTCTTGCCTTGGCTTGTAGATGGCCTCCTTCTTGCTGTGCCCTCACAGGGTCTTTGCTCTGAGAATGCACATGTGTGGGTCCCAATTTTCTTTCCTTATAAGGGCATTAGTCAGATTGGAGTAGAGCCCTACCCCAACAGCCTCATTTTAACTTAATCACCACTTTAAAGGCCCGATCTCCAAATACAGTCACATTCAGAGATACTGGAAGTTAGGGCTTCAACATACCAATTTTGGGGGAAGGGGCCACAAGGCAGCCCATAACAGAGAGGAACACATCATGTCAGGAGTGCACCTGACCTGCATTCAACTTAACCCCACTCAAAATTACTCAAGCAATAAATACATTTAATTATCTCACATAACAACAACAAAAAAGTGTGGCAATATTTTGTCCCTGGAATGGTGCATTGACTTAAAGATATTACCAAAGACCTCATTTCTTTTCACCTTCCCATATGCTGCCTTTGATATATTGAGGTTTTGTCCTTGCACTTGTCATAAGATGGCGGCCAGGATTCCAGATATTATCACAACACTTTCCCCTTAGAATTTATTGGCTACGGTTGAGTCATGCGGCCACTCATAGCTGCAAGGGAGGCTGAGTAAGCAAGTGTCAGATATAAAATTGATTGTATGCACGCCGGGTGCTGGGATTACACCTGTAATCCCAGGACTTTGGGAGGCCAAGGTGGGTGAATCACTTGAGGCCAGGAGTTCAAGACCAGCCTGGCCTACATGGCGAAACCCCATCTCTACAAAAAATACAAAAATGAGACAGGCATGGTGGCGCACACCTGTAATCCCAGCTACTTAGGAGGCTGAAGCACAAGAATCGGTTGAACCCAGGAGGTGGAAGTTGCAGTGAGCCAAGATCATGCCACTGAACTCCAGGCTGGGTGACAGAGCAAGACTCTGTCTCAAAAAAAAAAAAGCATTGATTGTATGCAGAAAAGAATTAACATAATAGGCCTAAGACAGCTATTCCGAGGAAGGCCTGCTTACAAGGTTGGCCCTTGGTTGGCATCTGGGAACTTGGATTTTTGGAGGGGTCCAACCATTGTCCGAACTGATAAGCATGGTTCACTGTGCTGAAACTGTGTGTGCAAACAATATGGTATGTGCTGAACACCTGCTTGTTTTTTCTGGAGGTCTGGAATGTTAGTATATACTAGGCAAAGGGTGCCTGCGTGACCAGCCCCCATTAGAAACCCTGGGCAATGTGTCTCTAATGAGCTTCACTGAGAGACAACATTTCACATGTACTGACAACTCCCTGAAGAAATGAAGCATGGCCTGCGTGACTCCAATAGGACAGAACTCTTAGAAGCTTGTGTCTGATTTCCTGTAGTCCTTGCTCCATGCACCTTTCCCCTTTGCTGATTTTGCTTTCAGTGTATCAGTTTATTGTAATACATCTTAGCCATGAGTGTGACTATATGCTGAATCCTGTGAGTCTTCCTAGCAAATCACTGGCCTGGGAGTGATCTCGGGGACCCTGACACAGATAGTCACAATGGTCTTAGACCAAGAATGATTCATTTTCTGGGGACTGGTCACCTTGGGGTTCTGTCAGTGGAGAGGAAGAGTGGTATGGCTGTGGGAAGTGACACAGTGTCTGCCACACAAATTGGTATTTCACTGAAAGATGTACTTACCAGAAGAATGAGGACACCTAAAGACATCTGTAGGGGTTTTGTCACTTGCAACCAGATTCTCTGACTCATTGTGATAAAGATGCTTATTACAATTGGAACAGAAATCTAAATGGTAAGACATTTTACTGATAATCTCATTCAAATCTACCCTCCTTGACCCCTTATTCTGTGGGAAAAGAGACCATAATACCATGGAGAGAAAGTACGGGGACAATTCCAAATGCCAGTGGCAGGATGACCAGCATGATGCCCCCTGGCAAGCAAGCTTGCCCTCTGAAGAAGGGTGAACGCTCCCATGCTTGTAAATACTGGAGGCTCAGTGGATTGTCTTGAGAGGAGGGAGTCCTGATCAATTTAGTGATTGGTTCTTTATGTTTGTTTGTCTCATTTTAAGACAAAGTCTCACTCTGTTGTCACCTAGGCTGGAGTGCAGTGGTGAAATCTCAGTGCACTGCAACCTCCGCCTACCAGGTTCAAGTGATTCTCCCATCCTCCCACCACAGCCTCCCAAGTTGCTGGGACTACAGGCACACACCACCACACCCAGTTAATTTTTGTATTTTTAGTAGAGAAGGGGTTTCACCATGTTGCCCAGGCTGGTCTCAAACTCCTGACCTCAGTGATCTACCTGCTTTTGCCTCCCAAAGTGCTGGGATTACAGGCATGAGCCATGGTGCCCAGCCTCAAGTGATTTGTTCTTATATCAGAAAATGAGCAGGAGAGCTGAGCCCCAAATCCATTTCCATGCTGATGTTTTCCCATCCTCAATAATCATCTGCCTGTATGTGGAAAGGGAAAATGCAAATGGCTCCATGCAACTGAACACCCAAGTGTTTGCCATAGTATTGGCAAAACACAGCATGGCCAAACATGTAAAATAGCCCCAGAGAATGCCATTTTGCTCAAAAAGACCTTGGGGGAATATCTGGCCTTTCCCTACCCTGAATCTCTTTGACTACAATTTGCCCATTTTTTATCAATCAGTAATCACATTTCTGGGTTCTGGGGCTGAGACAGAGATGGAAGAAAGTGAAAGTCACGGTTCATGCCCTTATAGAGCCTACATATAGCTAGACCAAAAACAATGAGAAGCAAAACTGTGGGTGCTCTGAACTGAACATGCAGTGGGAACTAAGGAATGATGTAGTCAGGCTGAAGTGACCAGGGAGGTTTCCTGGGGACAGGACTTGAAGATGAGTTGACTTTAGACTAATGCTGGGGAGTGGGAACTGACCTGGGCGGCAAAGCAAGGCAGAGAGGTAGAGATGAACTCTGAACGTTCAGGGCTCACCAGGGAGACTCAGAGGGAAGCCTGGTCAGAGAATAGGACAAGACCAGGGAGAGAAGATCTTGAGAACAGATGAAGGGCAGAGTGAGGAGTTTGAATTTGATGAGGCCTGCCATCTACTGGCAGCTGACGCAGGCTCTTGGGCAGTAGTGTGGCCTTGGTCCCGCTGAGGTGGGCAGGGGGAGCTAGAGACAAGGAGAATCTCTAGGGGCCCCCACCCCTGAAACAGAAGCCTGAGTTTCAAAGTGGTTGGAGGCGGGAGAGGAGAGTCAGCGAGAACAAAGATGGACAGATTGGGGAAACATAAACGAAGGTAGGAAGAGTGGAGCTCCAAGAGTAAATGCAGAGAGTGGACACAGAGGCCAAGAGGCTTGGCTCCAGGGCTTTCTTTCGAGGAGACCAGAATTTCCCCTTGTGCAGGCTGAGGACATATACGCATGCTCCTCATTCCCATTAAGCCTCACACTGACACCCCAAGATGGTTAGGAAGTGGCTTGGCAAGGTCCCTCCCAGGCCTTTTGGAAATCTCCATGAAGGAGTATCTGTTTCTCCTTCCCATTCTTCCTTCTCCTTCCCCAGCCCCTGACCCACCCCTTTCTCTTTCCCTCTCTCCTTCTACCCCTCCTCCTCCTATTCGAACTTTCTGGCTTCTGCAGGAAAAGCAGCCACAGTTTCTTCCCACTGCCCCTCCAACCCCACCCCAGTGCTTGGAGGACAGATCCACCCCTTTGCTGGGTTCTGGAAGATTCTAAAACACTTCGGCCTGCTGCTCCCACCAGCCTGGCTCCTGCTGCGTCCCCAGAAACCTGTCCAAAAAGAAGGGTTCAGAGCACATAGGGACCTCCTCTTGCCCTCCAAACCCCCAAGCTGCTGCTAACCAGCTTGTGGAGAGAGGGGACGAAGCGACATTTAGGGCAGGAAGAGCATCAGCCAGCTAGCACAATCAACTTCTATTGCTAAGCGAGCATGTATGCTCAGGCCTGTGGCCAGGTACAGGGCGCACAACTCTCTGTCCGCCCTCCTGTGTCTCCTCAAGGGAGCAGGGCTGTCTCTTCTCACATGTGTGTGCACACACATCCACACACACAGGAACTCACGTGACATTAGGAAAAAGTCATTCTAACCGCCCCCCACATTGGTCTCAATGGGTTCTTGCAGCTGTAAATGGGAATTAGAAAGCCTAGATCAGCACAGAAACCAGCCGTAACCAGTTGGCTGAGCCATGGTCAAGTAAATTAATAAATCCTGGTACCTGAAAAAAATCTAGATATCAGGAATAATGGGGCAGGGGAAGGAAACTGGTTCTACCTGTAGAATATAACTGACCAGCACAGGCTGAGATTTCTTTTTTTGTTTGTTTGTTTGTTTGTTTGTTTTTGAGACAGAGTCTTGAACTGTCGCTCAGGCTGGAGTGCGACGGCACCATCTCAGCTCACCGCAACCTCCACCTCCCGGGTTCAAGTGATTCTTGTGCCTCAGCCTCCCAAGTAGCTGGGATTACAGGCGCCCGCCACCACGCCCAGCTAATTTTCTGTATTTTTAGTAGAAACGGGGTTTCACTATATTGGCCAGGCTGGTCTCAAACTCCTGGCCTCATGATCTGCCCACCTCAGCTGCCCAAAGTGCTGGGATTACAGGTGTGAGCCACTGCGCCTGGCCCAGGCTGAGATTTCTAAGCCCCATCCTTTGTGCAGCTGGCCTCCCAGAAGAACCATTTCCTACTGCACACAGCGCTCTACACACTGGAAGCACTGCACAAACACTGTGCAGGGGGCTGCAGATTTTCCTGGAGAAGGCTCTAAACCACCACTGGTCTTGGCTGCAAGGAAGCAGCCTCTCTCACTTGTAATTTATCCAAGGCCATTTGGTTAAGCCAGGAGCCCCAGAGCAGCCCACACCTGCAAGGCAGGTGATCTTTATGTCAAAACTTTCAAGTAGGTATACACCCTTGAGGTTTCTTTCCAAAGCGCAAAGGTTGGATGATGTGACCACTGTCTGGAATTTGTGCCAAAAGTTCTGCTCTCTTTTGAGACTCCCTTCCCCGTACATACAAATATGCAACACACATAAACACAAAGTCATGTATGGACGTGTGTACACACATCAACATAGTCATGTGCACACATAATTACATACTTTCTTTTTTATTCAACTACATGTGCAGTTCACAATAGGGTTCACACTCCTGTGAGAATCTAATGCTGCTGCTGATCGGACAAGAGGCGGGGCTCAGGCAGTAATGCTCACTGGCCCGCTGCTCACCTCCTGCTGTGTGGTCCAGTTTCTAACAGGCCAGGACCAGTACTGGTCCACGGTCCAGGGGTTGGGGGCCCTGTCTTAACATAATCAGTGTTAGCAGTTTGCAGCATATCTTTCTGTATCTTTCTCTGTACTGATGCAAACATATATAAACATTCATCAAGAAATGTTAGATCTAAAAATAGGATTATTACTAAATTTCTTTTTCAGCAATTTGCATCTTTAACACTATATCTGGGACATTCCTTCAGCTCGGAACATATGGGTCTAACTCTTCCTAATAGCCAAGCACATAAGCACATCTACTTATGCTAACAAACACACATTGTATACATGTGCACACACCCCACCTCATCCCACACCACATCATCCCCAAGGTTATTGATACTGGCACTGCCTCCACCCCTAGCCCTAACCTGCAAAACTTGAGGTTACTGCCGTGTAGTTACCCCTCGCACCCCGCCTTCCAGACCACACTGGCTTGACTCCCACAGGAGGGTTAAGATAGTGCACTTGGCCCAGGCTGTGCTTCTGAGTGGGCTGCTCTTGTCATATCCCCACCCCCCACTCAGACCCTCAGGGGTAAACACTATCACCTGGGAACACAGACCAAGCTCGGGGCCAGGCAGACATGCTTGGAGGCTGTTGTGGTAAGGAAGGGAAGGCAGGAAATTGGTCAGCCCAGTAAGAAGCAAGGGGTGTCCTAGAACAGCAGCAGACCCCCAAGCTGAGGCATCAGCAACCTGCATGCCAGCCCCACCCTGACATTAACTCACTGTGTGACCTCAGGCAAGCCTTTCCCTCTCTGAACCTCCTTTCCTCTTCCATAAGATGAGCGTGTTTGCAGTGATGTTCCTAAGGCCCTTCCAGCACAAACACAGGGTTTGGTCAGTGAGTCCTGCTTCTCCCTCAGTGCTGGGAGCTCCCTCTCACACCGATGCTCCCGTGGGACCCTGTCCCCTGCACCCTCAGGGCGAGGGGAACTGGAGAAGCTGAGCCTGACCAGGGAGGCAGACAGGAGGCTACCCTGGAGGCCAGATCCAGATGCGGGTTTCCTAGGCCTGGCAAAGCCTCCCCTCCTTCTAAGGCAGGAAGTGCTTTAGCTGTCCTTTGGAACCATGCTGCTCAGTAACTACACCTGGGAACACCAAGCACTTTTTCTTCGTAATTAAAAAAAAAAAAAAAAGTACTATTTCAGCAGGCCCTGGGCACTTCCTGTCTTGCTAAGTGAGTACTTGTCTGATCTTTCCTGTTGAACTGGGTCCCTTAGTGCAGCATCTACTATTTACTCACTGCTGTATCCCCAGGATCTAGGTCACACCTGAGATATACTAAATGTCCAGTAAATATTTCAGTGCCTCTCTCATTGATTCTGATTACAAATGTGATACCCTCATGTTATTTTTAAAAATCCCCCAAATAGGTATAAACGATTAAACTTAATAAGTGTAAAGTTTTCCAAAACGCTATTCTACAGGCCTCCCCATAAGTAATCATCATAACAGTTTGGTGACATGCTCCTGTGCTAGTCAGTGTTTCCCAGTCTTGCACTGTTGACATTTGGAACCAGATAATTCTCTGTTGTAGGATGATTGGCAGTATATCTGGCCTCTGCCTACCAAATGCCAGTCGCACTCCCCCAGTTGTGAAAGCCAAAAATACTTTAAGACATTGATAAATGTCCCCCAGCAGACAAAATTATATCCTGCCACTCCCTCCTACTCCCCTGTGTCCCATGCCTGTTGAGGAGCACTCTATATACATCCACAGAGTGAAAGTGAGTTGAAAACAAGTAAACAAAGGCAAGAAAGAGGAGATAGTGATACATACATATAGGTATCAACAACTGTTTATAATTAGTTAAATGTAAATTAATATTCCTGTTCTCTGATTTCCAGTCTTGTGTGAGCCTCGTTCAATTATTCAATCTTTATTTCATTCCCCAAATATTTATTAAATACCTGTGATGTGCTAGGACCTATGCTCATAGATATATTTTCAATAAACTTATTATAACTAAGTATCTACTTCGGCCCCCGAAAATGAAGGTACGGAGTGGCAACAAATCCCCAGGTTCTAACTGGTTGCACCTCAATCTCTTACAAGTCCATCACTCTTAATTCTGACCAGGTCCCACACTCTTCCACCTGCCATATTGTCTGCCGTGGTAGGCCAGAGAAAGAGAAAACGGAAGAAAAGAGAAGAGAAAAGAAAAATGTGTTGCCTACTGCCCCTGCCTTTCTTGGGATGGAGAGCTGGAGTAAACATCATCCAGAAAGACTGGGACTCTGGGTCCTCTCAAACCCAGCACACCCGCACCACCAATACCAGCCCCCAGCGAGAAATCCCTAAGCACTTTGTGAGTATTCATTGCCTAAACATATTTAATTTCCAGTCTTCCCCAACTGATCTCAGCCTTAACTGTTTAACTGGGCTGGTCTCTGAGCAGACTCTGTGGCTGCCCTGAAATCAGGTTACTGGCACAGCCTGTAGATATTGACTGCTTCAAAGATTACAATTGAGCAAACAGGAGCATGTTAATTTTTAATTTCACTTTGTTGATAAATCGGGCTTCCTCTTTGTCCTATAACCGATAATTACCTGGTCAGAAGAAACATGCAATACTTACCCTGCAATGAAAGTCCACTTGTCTGGCCTTCCTGGCCCTCGCTGGGTTTTTCAAAGGAGCTCCCATACTGGTTTGGCCTCAGTCACCTGTTAAAGAATTGAGGGACTTCTGAGTTGCGCAACCCCGGGTCAATGTGAGACCCAAGCTGAACAGCATGGGACTCTAAAGAATTAAAGGGAGATCTAAGGAAGATCTTTGAGGTTTGGGCTTTGGGGATAGGAATGGGGTTTTTCCTCTAACAAAGGAGAGACCGTGATAGAGAAAGTGTTTCTTTCATGGCTTCCAGTTCACAATAAGTCACCCTCATTCTGGAGCCAAGGTTGTTCTCAAAGGTGACTTTACCACAGTACAACATGAGGACAGAAAACAGCAGCCGTGTATCCGCCTCATCACACAAGAGCTCTACTGTTTGCTAAGTCTCTTAGTTCACACAACCGTGGTGCCATCCTGGGAAATAATTACCAGTACTCCCATTGTATGGAGCAGGAGAAAGGATCATTGACCTGCCCAGATTTGCAGTTTATATCTCTAAAGGATCCAATTATTTAACATAGAGATGTGTCACTTTTTTTTTCTCTTCCTTTTTTTTTTTTCCTGTTGCTTTTAGGGGCCAAAGTGGTTTCAGTTTGAAACCATGATGAATTTAACATAAATCAAGAAAAACAACAGAAGCAATGTTTCCCATCTGGAATGGAGTATAGTCTTCTATTTTATGCTATTTGTCTGCCCTGTCACTAACTGCAGAGAAAACATTCTAAAAACTGCCCTTTGTAGCCTCAAGCCATTTCCCTAGGGCTGTTTGACTTAAAAAAATAAAAAGCCAGAGAAATAAAAAATGCGTTTCAGAGCCTGAGTGGCATTTAAGTCAAAGACCTACTGAGCAGGGATTCATTTAGTGGGTTATTTTAAATAATTCAATCCAGAAAATAACTGGTTGAATATATATATATATATCACCAACTTCATTCACAGATGTTGGCAAGTGACTAAGAAAAGGAAGGGAAACTTTGTTCAATGCTCGGAGATGAATGTACCAAATTATGCAAGCCCTGCAGCATTTGAGAACTGGAAGGGGACTAAGAAATCAGTTAGTCTAGTAAGTAAGGGCTTGCAATCTTTTTCTGGGGAGGTATTTCTGAGTTCCCTTACATTTTATGATCATCAGAGACATGATACTTCACACAGCTAGAGAGGAGAAGGTGGAATTTTATTGAGCATGTAATGTTACTGTCCGCCTACTTTGAGGATTCCCAAGTCTTCCCATTGCCTATGGGAGTATTTCTGTGGGACATCAGTACCGTGGATTCTTCTCTACAAAGGTTTCCCGGGTCACACCTGTTTAGGAAATGCTGTGTGTTATATCCAACTTTGGATATTTGCACAGCACACCTGCATACTAAATGCTGTGCACTGAGTGAGAAACCCTGGAATCTTAAAAGCCTCATTATTTTTGCTTAAGCCAAGCCTCCAATCTTATTTTATGATCATATCATGTAGGATATAGCTACAAGTGACAGAAACCCTGACTCAAAACTGGGATAAACAATAAGAACTGTTTGTCACGCTTCACAAACCAGATGTTCAGAGACGTAGGACAAGCTTGGGAGATTTGTGTCCACATTTTTCTACTCTAGCACCCTCAGTGTTAGCTTCATCTTCAGGCCAGTAGTAGGATGACAGTTACAGCATCACACTCAGGCCTGACAGAGGAAAAAGAAGGATCATTTCTTCACATGGCCTCTCTTAGGAGAGAAGTTTCCCACAATCTCCCTGGTATACACTCAAGTCTCATTGGCCAGAATCTGGTCACACATCCACTCCTGAACCAATCACTGAGCAAAAAAACAAATGAAATTTTTCCTTTGACCAATCCCTCTCAAGCTGGAGGTGGGCCAGCTTCCCTAACTATAAAGCTGCATGGAGGAGGAACAGATTCCTGAACAAAACTAGAGCTCCATTAAGAAGGCAAAGAGGAGAATGGTAAGCAGCCAGCATTGTTCACTGCAACTGTAGACACCTTTTTACACCTAACACCTTGTGGTAGTTAATTTTATGTGCCAACCTGACTGGGCCACAGGGTGCCCAGACATTTGGTCAAATGTTATTCTGGGTGTGTCTGTGAGAGTATTTCTGGATGAGGTTGATATTTGAAGTGTTGATGTTTGAAGTGGTGGGCTGAGTGAAGCAGACTGCCCTCCCTAATGTGGGTGGGCCTCATCCAATCAATTAAAGGCTTGAATAGATCAAAAAGGTTGAGTCAAAGGGATTCTTCCCACTTGACTGCTGGAGCTGAGATATTGATCTTTTCTAACGAAACATCAGCTCTTCTTGGGTTTCAAGCCTGCTGGCTTTTGGACTGGAACTTATACCATCAGCTCTTATGGTTCTCAGGCCTTTGGACTCAGACTGCAACTGTACATTGGCTCTCCTGGGTCTCTAACTTGCAGACTGCAAATCTTGGACTTTTTCAACCTGTAATTGTTTAAGATGAGTAGACAAGTTAGTACATAAAAACATAACTTATTGATTCTGTTTCTGTTCTCTGAAGAACAGAGCCAGTAGTCTGTTTCTCTGACTAATACACAACTATATTAAGGTTTCTCAGAACTTAAGTTCCTCCAAACACTTTGGAAAATGCTGGAAAGCTTTCTTAGGTAGAGTCCAAATTTTCTAATATAGCATTCAAAGCCCATTATGCTTTGGTTCCGTACTCTTTTCTAGTCTCATGTACTGTTCTAGCAAACAAAATGTTATTTCAGACTCTTGCACTTTTACTTGTACTAGTCTCTCTGCTAGTTGCCCCTTTCCCATCTATCAAATGTAGAAACATGGGAAAGTTATTTAAGCTCTGTGCCTCAGTTTCCTTTCCAGAAAATAGAGATCATAGAAATAACTACCTCATTGGTTATTATGAGGATTAAATACCTGCATGAACTTTGAACAGTTCCTAACACATGGTAAGTGCTGAATACACGTTAGGGATCATTCTGCAATCCCATTGCACTTTGTGCATCCCTCAATGAAAACACACTCTATGCAGTAATAAATGATTTTCTTTCTTTTTTTTTCTTTTTTGAGACAGAGTCTGGCTCTGTCGCCCAGGCTGGAGTGCAGTGGCCGGATCTCAGCTCACTGCAAGCTCCGCCTCCCAGGTTTACGCCATTCTCCTGCCTCAGCCTCCCAAGTAGCTGGGACTACAGGTGCCCGCCACCTCGCCCGGCTATTTTTTTTTGTACTTTTTTAGTAGAGAAGGGGTTTTACCGTGTTAGCCAGGATGGTCTCGATCTCCTGACCTCGTGATCCGCCCTTCTCAGCCTCCCAAGTGCTGGGATTACAGGCTTGAGCCACCGCACCCGGCCATAAATGATTTTCTTGTACATACATCTCTCCAACTAAATCACAAAGTCTTCGAAGACAGGAATATCATATTGTTCCTCTTTGATTCTCCCAAGTTTAGCAAAATATGTGGTTCTTGGCTATGATCAACAAGTGCTTGGTGAATGAATAGCTGAATGATCTTCATACCTAAAGAAACTGAAATTCCAACAAGGTGAAATAAGTTGCACATCACATAGACAAGAAATGCCAGAACTTGGAATCCAGGTATCCCAGTTTCTGAAACCAGGAGCTCCATTTAGCACCTAGAGATTGCTTCCCACTAGGTGACAGCATTCTTGTAATTCAATTTAGCAAGTCTTTCGTGAGCACTTACTATGCATCAGACACTCCACTGGGGACTGGGGATGATGAAAACTCAATCCATGCCCTCGAGGCATCAGGCAGCCATCCCCTGGACCCAATCCTTCAGCTGGCCTCCCTGCCTCCAGACCCCTACCCCTGTCACTCATTCTTCAAGGCACCATCAAAATTACTGCTTGGGCCGGATGCGGTGGCTCACGCTTGTAATCACAGCACTTTGCGAGGCCAAGGCGGGCGGATCACACAGTCAGGAGATCAAGACGACGGTGAAACCCCGTCTCTACTAAAAATACAAAAAGTTAGCTGGGCGCAGTGGCGGGCGCCTGTAGTCCCAGCTACTCAGGAGGCTGAGGCAGGAGAATGGCATGAACCCAGGAGGCGGAGCTTGCAGTGAGCGAGATCGCGCCACTGCACTCCAGCCTGGGGGACAGAGCGAGACTCCGTCTCAAAAAAAAAAAAAAAAAGAATTACTGCTTGGGCTTACATGCTTCAAAAGCCATAGCCTCTGGGAATAATGCCCACATTTCCGGTCTGCCACCACCATAACCCATCCATAATCTAACTTCATTGTATTAGTCCATTCTCACACTGGTATAAGGACATACCTGAGACTGGGTAATTTATAAAGGAAAGGGGTTTAATTGACTCACAGTTCTGCAGGGTTGGGTGGGGGATGGGCCTCAGGAAACTTACAATCATGATGGAAAAGGAAACAAACACATCCTCCTCCACATGACTGCAACAAGGAGAAGTGCAGAGCAAAGAGGGGGAAAATCCCTTATAAAACCATCAACTCTCATGAGAACTCACTCACTATCATGAGAACAGCATGGAGGTAACTGCCCCCATGATTCAACTACTTCCCACCAGGTCCCTCCCACGACATGTCGGGATTATGGGAATTACAGTTCAAGATGAGATTTGAGTGGGGACATAGCCAAACCATATCATTCCTTCCCTGGCCTCTCCCAAATCTCATATCCTCACATTTCAAAACAAAATTATGCCTTCCCAACAGTCCCACAAATTCTTAAGTCATTCCAGCATTAACTCAAAAGTCTAAGTCCAAAGACTCATCTGAAACAAGGCAAACCCCTTCTGCCTATGAGTCTGCAAAATCAAAAGCAAGTTAGTTACTTCCTAGATACAATGGGGGTACAGGCATTGGGTAAATACACCCATTCCAAATGGGAGAAATTGGCCAAAATGAATGGGCTACAAGCCCCATGCAAATCCAAAATCCAACGGGGCCGTCAAATCCTAAAGCTCCAAAATGATCTCCTTTGACTCCCTGTCTCACATCCAGATCACATGAGATGCAAGAGGCGAGTTCCCATGGCCTTGGGCAGCTCCACTCCTGTGGCTTTGCAGGGTATGGCCCCACCTCCTGGCTGCTTTTATGGCTGGCATTGAGTGTCTGCAGCTTTTCCAGGCACATGATGCAAGCTGTTAGTGGATCTACCATTCTGGGGTCTGGAGGACAGTGGTCCTCTTCTCACAGCTTCAACAGGCAGTGCCCCAGTGGGGACTCTGTGTGGGTGCTCCCATTCCACATTTCCCTTCTGCACTGCCCTAGCAGAGGTTCTCCATTAGGGCTCCAGCCCTGGAGCACACCTCTGCCTGGACATTCAGGTGTTTCCATACATCCTCTGAAATCTAGGCAGAGGTTCCCAAACCTCAATACTTGACTTCTGTGCACCCACAGGCCCAACACAATGTGGAAGATGCCAAGGCTTGGGGTTTGCACCCTCTGGAGCAATGGCCTCAGCTGTATGTTGGCCCCTTTTAGCCACACTGGGACAGGGCACCAAGTCCCAAGACTGCATAAAGCAGCAAGGCCCTGGGCCCAGCTCAAGAAACCATTTTTTCCTCCAGGCCTGTGATGGGAGGGGCTGCTGTGAGGATCTCTGACATGCTCTAGAGACATTTTCTCCATTGTCTTGGTGATTAACATTTGGCTCCTCATTATTTATGCAAAATTTCTATAGCCAGGTTGAATTTCTCCCCAGAAAATGGGATTTTTCTTTTCTACTGCATCATTGGGCTGCAAATTTTCCACTTTTATGCTCTATCACCTCTTGAATGCTTTGCTCCTTAGAAATTTCTTCTGCCAGAACCCTAAGTCATCTCTCTCAAGTTCCCAAAGATCTTTAGGACAGGAGCAAAATTCCACCAGTCTCTTTGCATAGAAAGAGTGACCTTTACTCCAGTTCCCAACAAATTTCTCATCTCCATCTGAGACCACCTCAGCCTGGAGTTTTGTGTCCATATCACTATTAGCATTTTAGTCAAAGCCATTCAATGAATCTCTAAGAAGTTCCAAACTTTATCACATCTTCTTGTCTTCTGAGTCCCTTCAAGTCTCTAGGAAGTTCCAAACTTTCCCATATTTTCCTTTCTTCTTCTGAGCCCTCCAAACTGTTCCAGCCTCTGCCTGTTACACAGTTCCAAAGTCACTTTCACATTTTCAGGTATCTTTACAGTAGCATCCCACTACCTGGTACCAATTTACTGTATTAGTCTGTTCTCACACTTCTATAAAGACATACCCAAGACTGGGTAATTTTTAAAGAAAAGAAGTTTAATTGACTCACAGTTTTACCAGGCTGTGGAGGGGGTGGGCCTCAGGAAAGTTACAGTCATGACAGAAAAGGAAACAAACACGTCCTTCTTCACATGGCAGCGGCAAGGAGAAGTGCAGAGCAAAAAGGGGGAACCCCTTATAAAGCCATCAGATCTCATGAAAACTCACTCACTATCACAAGAACAGCATGGGGGTAACTGCCCCCATGATCCAATTACCTCCCACTGGGTCTCTCCTATGACACATTGGGATTATGGGAACTACAGTTCAAGATGAGATTTGGGTGGGGACACAGCCAAACCATATCATTCATTTACCCACACAAGCTCATATCTGACCACTGCCAACTTGACCCTTTTCACTGTGGGTCCCCCACAAACCACACAGCAGACTCATTTCCATCTCCACCCCTCTGCTCATTTGGTGCCTCCTGTGTGACAAAGTTCCTTTGTTTCTCAACCTGTAATTGGTGTGACCTACTTCACTAGCTTGGGATACAAACATAGTCACACTTTGTTTTTCAGTTCACGCTTTGAAGGTCCTGTATGTTCCTATTAGAACTATGTTTCCCTCTTTCTGTTCTCTCAAAATTATATAAGAATTCCAGGGACTTCTTTTTGTCAAATGAAATAACAACTTAAAAATCTAATCTGGTCATTACTGTCATTGCTTCTTGTTGCCTCATGCTGTTGAAGCTCTGCCTTTGCTAGCTTAGGATATTTGTCTGCCCTGTGGTTATGTCCTTGGCCCAGATCCTGACCCAGTTTGCAGGTTTCAGCTCCTCTAATCACACCTATGTGCTGTGTCATGTGCCCAGAGCTTGATGCTGGTGGCTCCCACAACCATCATTAGGGTTTGTGATAAGCCCAAGTCACAAAGCCAGACACCCTTTTCCCCCACAGTAACTCCCACTCTGAACACATTAGAGTAATTTTCTGCCAATCATTCCGAGGTCCTGGCTACCCCAGGATACACTCATGACGTTCCTCTCACTTCCAAACTCCATAAAAAGAGCCTGTGCTTCTGTACTTTCCTACCCAGAAAAATCCTGAGCCTCTTATGCAAGTCAACCCAACTTCTGCACACTGCAAACCAAGGGGAGAAACAGTTGCTATTAAGCCACAAAAGAAAATAAGTCCCCATTACATCTTTCTCCCAGACCAATAGGTGTCTGCTTATATTTGTTTAACTAGGAGACACCATTTGAGCAACTTTTCATAAACCAAGGTGACCCACTATGTCCATCTTCTCAAAGGAATGCTGGCAGCTTCTACTCTAAGTTGTGGTTTTTGCAGGTTGTTTCCTACCCAGTAATTTATTGCACAGCGATCTCAGGTTCAAGGTCTAGAGAAAGTCCACAATAATATCTCTTCTAAAATTCCTATAGCATTTATATATATAGTCCACATCTTGATTTGTTCATTCATTGAACAAATACTTATTGAGCACCAATTATGTACCAAGTCCAGGCAATGGGTATGCAAAGTTTAAAAGGCCACAGCCTCTGTCTCCAGAGCCTGCCAAGCTAGAGGATTCTATATTGGTCTATGTTGGTCAGTGTGACAGTTGCCAGTGCACTGGGCCTGCAGCTAGAACACTAGAAGGCCACACAGCACAGGGCACTGCAGTACCCCACTTGCCCTCTTACAGTTAAGCTGGTGGATGATAAATAAGGTTGAAGCTTTAATCAAATTGTAGCACAAGCTCTGCCTTCATTACTGTTACCTCTTTCTGCTCCTTAGCCAGTTACCACCTCTTCCATTTGAAAGGACTATGAAAAAGGGTCTCCTGCCTTCCTACAGAAGTACTCGAAAGTTGGCTGGGCATTGTGGCTCACGTCTGTAATCCCAGCACCTTGGAAGGCCAAGGCAGGAGGATAACATGAGCCCAGGAGTTCAAGACAAACCTGGGCAACACAGTGAGACACTGTCTCTACTAAAAAAAAAAAAAAAAAAAAAAAGAAAAAAAGAAAAGAAAATAGCCAGGCATGGTGGCATATGCCTGTAGTCTCAGTTACTCATGAGGCTCAGGCAGCAGGATTGCTTGAGCCCAGGTGTTGGAGGCTGCAGTGAGCTATAATTATGCCACTGTGCTCCAGGCTGGGGAACAGAAAAAGACCTTATCTCAAAAAAGACAGAAGTACTTGCAAGTGATAAAGCTGAAAGCATCTTAGCTGAGACGTACACACTAAGGATTGGGTTGGATTTCTGCAAAATATGTAACCTTATATATTCATCAAAAAATTAATTTAATTCCAGCAACTACTATATGACCTGGGAAGTAGTCAGGTTCAATTAACACTGTGTATCTTTCCTGTTTTTGCTGAGACTAACAATAATCTTAATATATAACTACTTTATAAACAAAAATTCTTTGAGTGAAGATGTAAAAGAAAAAAGTATGTCTGGGAGTAAGTGGGTACCTGCCTGTAGAAAAGATAACTATTTTTAAGTTGAGTGAGAAGGGGAGATACTGAATATCAGTAAAATACTCCCCTGACTTAAGGTGGCCTTGGTGGAGGAAATATTACAGATTTCCAAGTGAGTGAGTATAGAATCCAGGAGAAGGAACCAATAGCACTTAGTGACTGCAGAAGACCTGGACTTGAGTTCCAGCCACAGAAGACTCAGTTTCACCAAAAGCTGGGGCTAAGCAAACTCGCTGGCCAGACTGGGAAATGAGTACAATGCATACAGCTGGGCCAAGCTAGATTTTGGAGCATGCCTGCAAATTGCCTTCCTGCACATCACATATACCCTGAAATTCCTCACAAGGTTGTAAAATTTAACCCTGGGTCATATGCTTTAGATGATTCACTGCAAAACAAGTTTAAGGGGGATGGAGGAACAAGGAACCATGTTTTAGTTCTTAGGTCACAGACTAAAGAAGGAAAAGGCCTACATTCCTTTAGTGACTGGAAGTGGGACTGACCAATGGTGAAAGAGGTAGCCTCCCATTTGAGGGTGTCCTGGGTAATGTTATCATCAAAGAACTGACCCAGAGCTAACATCAGAATCCTACGTCTAGCAGAGGAAACACAAGGTCTCTTATGAGGAACCACTTGGGAGGGGAAGGTAAATTATACTGCCCACCTTGGTGGGCTCCCAGCCAGCAGGGGAGGGCTGCAGCCTGGCTCTCCTCTTAGAGGGAGGTCCCCCCAATTCCCTCCTGGGCCTGAGTTGGCTGGCATCTGTGGGCTGAGTGGGACCTCTGAAGTAATGCACAGTTCTGAAATCTTAGCTTGCTGTCAAGGTGGTCCCTGCAAAGGACACCTGGAGCAAGGACTGGCTAAGGGTGTGTTGATGCCAAGCTTCCACGGAACCCAGACAATGAGGGGAGAGGACACCTTTGTCCATGGACATCATCTGGGAAGTCAGGATGGTTCAGTTTTTCAAGCCATTCATGGAATTAAAAGAGAAAAGTCTTGGGAGTGATTAGTGGGTGGTTCTAAGGATAAGAGATCATAGCATTAGGAGAAGGAGAAGGGTTAAGAAGGAATCATTATTGATTGTCTACAATGCAGTGGCTATTTTATATACACATTATCTCTCTTAATCCTGACAAAATTCTATAAAGGGAAATGTGACCTTTCTGCATTTGACAAACGAGGAAGCAGATTCAGAGAGAGAAAGTGAGCTGCCCACGCATGCTAGCCTGACAGGGTCAGGATGCAAAGCCTTCTCTTGCTTTCAGCACGGCCCATGTTTTTCCCAATTAGATTGAAAATCTAATCAACAACAACAAAAAAAAAGATATTAAATACCTGCTATGACCACAGCATAGAGCTGGGCCCTGTGGGCACACTCAAATAGGTTCCTGCCTCACAGGCTAAAGGGAGAAGCAAGACCTATAATTATAGTGGCTGTAAACTACTAGCAGTTAAAATAATCAATATTAACAACTTTTCAACCTCTCATACCCTTCTCCTTTTGGTCACTAGCTTGACTAGACTGGCCTTCTTTTTGTTTGTTTGTTTGTTTGTTTGTTTGTTTTGAGACAGGGTCTTGCTATGTTGCCCAAGCTGGTCTCAAACTCCTGGGCTCAAGTGATCCTCCTGCCTCAGCCTCTTGAGTAGCTGAGATTACAGGCGTGAGCCACTGCACCCAGCTAGACTGACCTTCCTGCAGCTCCACACGTCTAGCTCATTCCTGCCTCAAATTCTCTGCATCAGCCCCTCCCTCGGCCTACTATGACCTTCCCAGCTTCATGTCACCATCTCAGAGTCCTTCCCTAGCCTCCCTTACCCGCTATAGGTACACCCCTCAGCCTCTCCTCTTTCCTGGCTTTATTTTCTTCCTAACACTTAAAAGCAAGCTTTGATGTCTAATTGTCTGTGGGGATCCAAGGCCTGGCTTCAACATTTTCTAGCTTTGTGATCTGGGACAAATTACTAACTCCCTGAGCTTCCGCTTCCTATCTGTAAGCAGGTAATAATTGTATGTAGCTCAAGGGATTTTTGTGAGGACAAAAATAGAATAATTCATGAAAATACTTAGAGCAGTGACTGGCACATAGAAAATGTTTAATACATGCTAGCTATTATTGTTATGATTTATTTGTTTGCTGTGTTTCTTCCTTACTAAAATATAAGTCCCATGAAGGCAGAGACTCTGTTCATCATGAGATCCTGAGGACCTGGCACATAGTAGGCCCACAATAAAGATTTATTGAATGAATAGCTAACTTTCTGTGTCCCAGGAATGGCTTATTTCATTTAGGCCTCACAGTAACCCCATGAGGCAAAACCATTGTCATCATTTTACAGATGAGATTGAGAGAGGCAACATACATGTCCTAAGACCAAACAGCCAAAAAACAGAGACCCAGGCTGCAAACCAAGTAACTCCAAAGACAGCGCCATTACCTGCTATGCTACACTGCACAACTCACATTGTCATACTTTGGAAGCATCCACTGAGTACAGGAGAGAACCAAATACTATGACCCTGGATCCAAGAGCGCTGCCCTGCTGTGGTCACTTGGAGCTCTCTGTACAGCTCAACCATGTCTTGGTATTGGTGCCCAGCCTGCGTAACACCCTTCAGTGATGGACAACCTGGAATGGTGCCATTCCCACACATCAACACCTCCTGCAGCCAAGCTTTTCTTGAATTATCCCCATCCCATCTTCAGAGAGGAGAGTCTCTGCAGAGTCCCACTGTACCGAGTGCCATAGATGCCATTCCAAGGGTTACTATGGAAAGCCAGACTCTGCCCGTGGGATAATCACAGACGAAGGTGACAGACATCAGTTTAGACCCTAGTCACAAGAAACAGATGCAGGACTCACTGTAGCTTGTTCACCATCAGATCCCCCAAGCCTGGCACAGTACTAGGAACTTGTAGAGGCTCAGCAGATGCTTGCTGAATGAGTAAAAGAATCGCTGAGTCAGGACATTAAGGTTTGTTTCTGTCTCTATCACTAGTTAATATGTGACTGAGGCAAGTCATTTCTCCTCTTTGAACTTCAATTGCCCAATTATAAAATTGGAAATTTGTCCCATATAAGTTGTTCTATGATACTAGAGATTTGTCAAGAAATATTCTTCACTAAAATGAAAATTCTAACTTCCTGCGAATCCATTCATCTTTGTTATTTAGGTATAAATTTGAGTCCTGCAATAAATTTAATTGGAGAAAAGTAGAGGAGATATCATTAAAATGGTTGTGAACTCCTGAATCAAATGATCTATAGTATTCCACCAAGCTCTGATTTTTTTCCAACTTAATTTCCTGGGTTATTCATAGCCTGTTCCAAAGGGATAATGCAGTTGAACTGAAAAAAAGTGAATTTAATTTCCACTTGGCTCCACCTCCAGGAAAAATTGTGAATGAAACTAAGATAGGTTCCCATGTCCTCTGTACATCTCTCATTCTGACACCACCCAGCCTAAACATGCCATTGTGTTGCTGGGCCAGTAAACAGCAAGAGTATAATCCTCACACACACCTCCACAACAAATCTGTTTTTTCATCATATCCTCCCCATATTATTCAAGGTTCTTAGATAAGCGGAACCAGTAAAATATATATAGATGTATTTAATATTTTAGAGATTTGTTTTAGGAATTGGCTCACGTGATTATGGAGGCCGTGAAGTCCCACCATCTGCCATCAGCAAGCTGGAGAACCAGGAAAGCCAATATTGTAATTCAGTTTGAATCCAAAGACCTGAGAATTGAGGGGATGGCATCAGGGAAAGTGTAAGTCCTAGTCTCAGTCTGAAAACGGAGACCCAGGAGCTCTAATGTCCAAGGGCAGGAGACATGTACATCTCAGCAGAAGAAGGGAAAGCAAATTTGCCCTTCTCCCACCTTTTTGTTCTATTCAGGCCCTCAGTGGATTGGATGATGCCCACTTGTCACCGATACAGGGTTGTGACTGCAAGTTGTTTAGGTTCTTGGTGTGTTGAACAAAGAATTGGACAAAACGCCCAGCAAAGCAAAGAATGAATGAAGCAATAAAAGAATGAAAGCAGGGATTTACTGAAAAATGAAAGTACATTCCACGGTGTGGGAACAGACCCGAGCAGCAGCAGCCCAAGGACCCAGATACAGAATCTTCCTGGGTTCAAATACCCACTAGAGGTTTCCCATTAGCCACTTCATGCTCATCTCATGTAACTGAAGTGGTAGCCGGCAATCAGTCTGACTGGTTGTGGACAGCAACCATTTAGAGGCTGGAGTGAAGTTACAAAGTTGCAAACAAAGACCTGATGCCCACTTAGTATGATTTGTTGTGGACAGCCAGTCTCCCATCTGCCACACAGAAAAAGTCAAAGGGAGTGGGCTCTCCTCCTCTTGTTATTTAGGTGTGGAAAGTTAGGGTTTTCCTTTCAATTTAGTTCTAGGAACTCAGTGTGAAACAGCCTCCAGATTCTATTCTCCTGCCCCACACCCACATTGGTTGAGAGCTATTTACTTTGCTCAATTTACCAGTTCAAATGCTATTCTCTTCTGGAAGAGAATAGCATATGACACACCTAGAAATAATATCTTACTCGCTATCTAGGCATCCCTTAGCCCAGTGAAGCTGACACATAAAATTGAACCATCATATCCCCTCAGAACCTATTAATGTCAACTAATCTGTTAGACTAAGAGTCATGGTAATGTCTTATAGGGCTGGTAGGAATCAGTCATCTGCTAAGTCCCCTGGTAACCAAGGCCCAGAGCAGGAGGTGATTTGCCCGTAGCCACTCCATAATTTGGCAACAGAGTCAGAATCTAAATCCAGGTTTCCCTGTTCCCAGACTCCTTCCACTAGACCAGCCGTTCTCACCTCTTGCTGTGCATGAAGATTGCCTGGGGGGCTTTGTAAAGTATTGTATCTGGGCTTCACATCCCCACAGAGGATTCAATCTGTCTAGAGTGGCATCCAGACATCACTAATTTTTTAAAAGATTTTTATCAAAGTATGCTATGGAAGTATGGTCTGAATGTGTCCCCATAAAATTAATATGTTGAAATGTAATCACTAATGTGACAGTATTAAGAGGTGGGGCCTTTAGAAGTGATTAAATCATGAGGGCAGAGCCCTAATGAATGGGCTTAATCACTGTTATAGTTTGGATGTTTGTCCCCCAAAATCTAATGTTGAAACTTGATCCCCAGTGTTAGAGGTGGGGCCTAATGGGAGGTGTTTAGGTCATAGGGTTCTCACTCTATTAGGTACCACAAGAGCTGATGGTTAAAAAGAGCCTGGCCCCTCCCCCTCTCTCTTGCTTCCTCTCTCACCATGTGATCTCTGCACATACTGGCTCCCCTTCGCCTTCCCCCAGGAGTGGAAGCAACTTGAGGCCTCACCAGATGCAGATGCTGGTGCCATGGTTTCTTGTACAGCCTGTAGAACTGTGAGCCAAATAAACTTCTTTTCTTTACAAATTACCCAGCCTTAGGCAACAATAAATGGACTAAGACAGTAACCCTATAAAAGAGGCCTAAGGGAGCTGTTTGCCCCTTTGTCCCTGTGAAGACACAGAAAAGGCATTTATGAGGAACAGGCCCTCACCAATACTGAATCTGTCAGCACCCTGATCTTAGACTTCTCAGCCCCCAGAACTGTAAGAAATAAATTTCTATTGTTTAAAAACTACCCTGTCTAAAGTAGTTTGTTAGAGCAGCCCAGACTAAGATAAAGCATAACATATATACAGAAAAGTGAATTATAAATGTACACATTAATGAATTTTCATACTCATGAATCTAGATCAAGAAACAAAAGATCTCCAGAACCTAAAACTCACACCAAAGATAATCATTACCCTGATTTCCAATATATAGATTACTTTTGTCTCTTTTTGTACCTTATATAAATAGAATATACAAAATGTCCTATTTTACATCTGATTTCTTTTGCCAAAAACTGTCTGTGAGATTCATCCACATTGTTTGGTGTGGTCATAGTTTTTTCACTCTTACTGCAGTGTAATATTCCATTGTGTGAATACACCACAATTTGTGTATCTGCTCCACTGTTGATGGACATTTGGGTAGTTTCCAGCTTGGGACTATTACAAATGGTATATATTCCAGTAGATATATTTTGATGAACATCTTACATGCATTTCTTTTGAATAAATACTTGGGAATGGAATTTCAGGTGACTGCATATGCCTACATTCTTCTTTAGCAGATATTGTGAAACAGTTACCTAAAGTGACTGTACAAATTATACCCCCTACACTAGAATTGTGTGAGAGTTCCAGTTATTCCACATCTTCACCAACATTTGCTATCATCAATTTTATTGTTAAGCCATTCTGGTGACTGTGTGAAGATATTATCTTGTTTTCAGTTCCCCTGATGATTCTAATGAATAACAAAGGATCAGAGCCTCAGCTTTATCCCTACACTCATGATCACTTGGGGCTTATGAAGATAATGCTCTTCCTTTTTTATCTAACTCAGTGCTTCATGATACTCTACAGGCCAACCCAAAGTGTTAGGCCATGAAAATACTTTTTAAAAATCTTTTTTTATGCAAAAATTAGTTGGTGGATAACATGTTACTTAAAGTTGTCCAATGAATTTTTCTTATATTTTTGGCATGCATGGCTGCTTTCCACTAGTGAATGCTAAAAGTCAACAGAATAAGCAAGTAACAAATGAAACAATAGCATCTTCCAATCCCTCACATAGAATTCAAGAATATGTCTTTTGCTTCTGTAAAATCTTTTTTGGAAACCAGCAACATTTCCTGCTAAGAATACAAGTTCCTCTGTGCCTAAGAGTCCTAATGTCCTTCATCCTGCTCTTTATGTGCCATGTGATCCTCCGCCGACTATAATCAATTATAGTTGTAAACACCTG
This sequence comes from Papio anubis, assembly GCF_008728515.1. Lineage (NCBI taxonomy): Eukaryota > Metazoa > Chordata > Mammalia > Primates > Cercopithecidae > Papio > Papio anubis. The sequence continues at coordinate 42,271,733 of NC_044986.1, read as the reverse complement.
ACCCAAGCTGGGCCAATCTGATTCTCTTTCTATCTCTCTCAGAAATTTAGAATTAAGACTTAGGGACTGATTCAATTATTTGGAGCCATACAAATGTGTGAAAATGGAACTAGTATTGGCAATGAGTTAGCTGAAAGCCAGATAAAAAGCAAGTATGACATTAGCACGAACAGAGCTAGGGTTGTATAGCTATAAGACAGTTTGAGAGAAAAATTAAATATGGGTTGCACAAAATAATTTCAATCTCAAAAATCCAAATTATTTTCGTTCTCTGGTACCAATAAGGACTAAAGGAGATGGATGCCTGCCACCTCTTGTCATTAAATGAGAAAGACATGGAGTCTGAAATAGACGACCAGACTCAGAAAAAAGAAGCCTCTTAGCATGTGAAGGAGAATAATCCCCAAAAGGTCTTCTTGGATAAAGATGATAAATAGAAATTAATGGTTCAGACTCCACTGATACTAATTTATCATGCGTCAAATATTGATTTTGTCATTATATGTTGCACCATCTTTGTGGTCTGTTTTAATGCATGTAAGATTATAAGCTTTCATCAGTTCATCTGTAATCGTTGTCCATTTAATATATATATTTTTCCTATACAGTTTTAAATTCTCCAATCACATAGCTCTTTGGTACAAGACTTCCAGACTTAGAGATGAGTCATATAGCACTTTGGGAAGCCAAGGTGGGTGGATCACTTGAGGTCAGGAGTTCGAGACCAACCAACATGGTGAAACCCTGTCTTTACTAAAAATACAAAAATTGGCTGGCCGTGGTGGTGCAGGCCTGTAGCCCCAGCTACTCGGGAGGCTGAGGCAGGAGAATTGCTTTAACCCAGGAGGCAGAGGTTGCAATGACCTGAGATCATGCCACTGCACTCCGGCCCATGTGACAGAGCAAGACTGACTGAGAAGGAAAGGAAAGGGAAGGGAAGGGAAGGGAAGAGAAGAGAAGGAAAGGTTATGACAAAATCTACAATGTCCCATTTAACAGCTCATTGGTTTATTTTTGATAAATGTCTGTATCAGTTAGGATAGGCTAGGTTTTGCTGTGGTAACAAAATTCCAAAATATAACTTAAACAAACAAAAACGTATTTCTTGTCCACACTGTATGTTTGATGTGGGTTGGCAGAAGGGTTGTACCCCTCATAGCAACCCTGGGACTCCAGCAAACAGAGACTCCACCTCCTGGTGGACTTTCACGAATACAGCACCATAGGGAAGGGGATGAAGATGATCATACACTGACTTTGAAAGCTTCCACTTAGATTTCTTTGTCTAAAACATGTTATGTGACCATGCCTTATCAAAGGATACAGACAGCCAAAATATGTGCAACTAGTCTTAGCAACTAACATAGTATGTGTAATTTACGATGTTCTACTGTGTGCTTATCATACAGTTAGCTTTCATACTTGGTAAGTTGCTTCTCATTTGTGTGATGGAATTAAGTCACTCAAGAATTCTTTCCTCAGCTACACTGGCACCTAAGTTCATTTGAAAACTGCTGGCCTAACCCATAGTGGGAATTCCAGTTAGGTAAGAATTTACTGGGGTCTGGCTGAGGCCCACACACATCACACCACACAGGCAACTCCCTCTACCAGACCTGAGGCCAGTCCTCTTTCCACACCATAGTGTCACTGGAATATTGGAAATCTGGACACTAGCTTGAGTTTTGGAGGGGTCGAAACTGCAAAAATGAAGCAAAACAAGTAGTCTGCTCTAAGGGGAAAGAATCTAACATGGTGTTTAGGGTCTTGTTTAACCTAGAATACCTTGGTATCACCACACCCTGTCAGGGAGAACGCATGGTGTTATGTCATGAATGAGTTGTGAGTCTTTAAAAAGTCATCATTCTTTCCTGAGCTATAAAACAAACAGGTCAGAAAAGAACAGCAATTTTTATTTTTTTATTTTATTTTTTTTTTTGAGACAGTGTTTTACTCTGTCACCCAGGCTAGCATGCAGAGGCATGATCCTAGCTCACTGTAACCTCTGCTTCCCAGGCTCAAGCAAGTCTCCCACTCAGCCTCCTGAGTAGCTGGGACTACAGGCGCCCACCACCATGCTTGGCTATTTTTTTTTTAAATTGTTGGTAGAGATGTGGTCTCACTATATTGCCCAGGCTGGTCTCAAACTCCCAGGACCAAGTGATCCTCCTGCCTCAGCCTCTGAAAGTGCTGGGATTACAGGCATGAGCCACTGTACTGGGCCAGAAGAGCAATTTTTAAGTGCAAGAACCTTTACAGAAATCAATCACATTTACAGTCCCAATGTATAAGACAGATACAAAGGGATGCCAGAATGGGAGACCAGTCCCACATCCTCATAGACCTCACACTAAATGGCAGTCCCTAAAACACCTTCACATAGACTCTGTAGAGCTCCAGGGAACTTGGTTTTAAAATGTCAGGATTATGCAACCTCTAAGATCTTTTCCTGTGACTCCGTTGTTCTAGCTTTAATGCCAGCATTTCCTGGTTCCAAATCCAAAGAAACAGTGAGTATGCACAATGGTCCTTCCCTGGCCCCAGGCTGAGCCCTGCCTGGGCCCAGTCCCATCACTCCTCCATGGCACCAAACACCCCTCCCTGGCCTACTCCCCAAGTGTTGAAAATCTTTACCATTTGCAGTCCCAAAGATTCATGCTCAGGACTGTCAACAGCACCGGCATCCTTTGCCTCTGTTTGAGAAAGAGCAAGCCATGTCTGTGCCTTGGAAATCTCACAGGTCAATGCCCTTCTTCTGTGCCCTGGCTCCGTTCCTCTTCTCTCCTCATCAAGGGCTGTTTTTCGTCATCCGAGTGTCATAAGGGTGGTGAGTTGCAGGGGAAGGAGGCTCTCATCCTGTCCAAGAACCCCTTGGTAATTCTCCAGGTAATTAATGAGGACTCTGGGGGACACTGGGAACGCCTTTGGAATGTTAAACAAAGTGGTTTTTATTCTGGCTGCCTTGCTGCGGCTTCTTCCACATAATGAAGGGGCCAATTGTGCTGTTGGTGGGTGTATTCAAACCGCGCTCTGCCACCAAGGCCCTAGGCTTTCCTTTGGCTTGTTGAGTTGGTCTCATGTCAGGGTGTTTATGGCAGAAGAGGGACAAGACCTTTATTTTAAGACTCATAACAACCAAGAACACCTTTTCCATCATCAGCATTTAAAATGCTGTATTATTTGCCAATAAGCCCTGTCTTTATCTAGGTCACTTGCTTTGTCTTTAACCTGAGCCATTCTCTAGCTTCTTGCTACTCTAAGAGTGGTTTGGACCATAGGAATCACCTGGGAACTTGCTAGAAAGGCATAACCTCAGGCCCCTCTCCAGACAGACTGGATCAGAATCTACATTTTAATAAGATCCCCAGGTCACTGCTCTAGTCTAGACAACTACTGAAGTTTGAGTGACTTGGTCAATGGCCACAGCCCAGGTGTCTTGGAGACGCACATTGTTTGTCAGAGAGCACTGGTCTAGGAGTCAGGATACCTGGCTTTCCATTCTGAGTCGGCCACTAACTCTCTGAGTGGCCTTGTCTAAATCACTTATCCACTCTGGAATCGTGGATGAGCTGGACTCCTGGCTCCTCAAGTGCTTGCTCTCACAACAGAATACAGAAAGGTATGCTTTCTCCTGCATGCCGATGACATGATTTGATTGCCAAACACTTAACAGACAATTGTCCCTGAGATCTAATTTCTCTCAGGAGCTTCAGAGCAGCTACCATAGCTTTTTGTTTTGTCAACTGTCTCCCGGCGTTTCATTGTTTTATCAGATTCAGTGTCTCTCTATGGCAACTCACTTTGTTACATTCCCTGGGGGGATCTGTTTGCACTTTAGTTTTTTCAGTTTCCGAAAGATAAGTCATCATATCTGCCTTGCTTATCACACAGGGCCATGCTGAGAAGCCACTGAGACAGCACCTTAAAAAGTATGAGATGCTGTCACATATAGTGCAAATTGACAGTCTTTCTGGGAAGGCCATTTAGGGACATGAGTTTTTTTAACCTTTAAAATATGTACACCCTTTCCAGAAAAATCATCTGATAAGCCCTGGGGAAAAAAATCATGGATGAGTGCAAAGGCTATTAATTGCCACAGCATTATTAGTAATGGTGGAAAAAGTTTATACAACCCAAATGTCCAATAACAGGAAATCGGGTAAATAAACTAGTAAATGATGATGTCCCATAACATAGAATTCTATGAGCCATTAAAAATGATGTTGAAGGCCGGGCGCGGTGGCTCACACCTGTAATCCCAGCACTTTGGGAGGCTGAGGCAGGCAGGTCACGAGGTCAGGAGACCAAGACCATGCTGGCTAACATGGTGAAACCCCGTCTCTACTAAAAATACAAAAAATTGTCTGGGCTTGGTCGCGTGCGCCTGTAGTCCCAGCTACTTGGGAAGCTGAGGCAGGAGAATGGTGTACACCCAGGAGGCGGAGCTTGCAGTGAGCTGAGATTGGGCCACTGCACTACAGCTGGGTCAACAGAGCGAGACTCCGTCTCAAAAAATAAATAAATAAATATGATGTTGAAGATGAGTACTGAAAGATGTGGAAAGCCATTGGTGATTGGCTTTCCAATCCATTCCAAACTGGAACGGATTGTGATCACATTCCAGTTTGAGAATAAAGTGTATAAATATGTACAGGAAAGGGGTTGAAAGCATCCACATTGTTTGTTAATACTGATGATACACTGTTGATTGTAGTTAGTTTTATTTTCCTTTTTGTTTATCTATATTTTTCATAATGAGAGTGCAATACAATTTTCAAAAGGAAAACATGTTTTTGAAGAAGGAAGGTATAGCAGCATTTCTTAAAAATTAGACGCACTCCAGCCTGGCCAATGTGGTGAAACCCTGTCTCTACTAAAAATACAAAAATTAGCCAGTCGTGGTGGCAGGTGCCTGTAGTTCCAGCTACTCAGGTGGCTGGGGCAGGAGAATCTTTGTTTTTTTTTGTTTTGTTTTGTTTTGTTTTTTTGAGACAGAGTCTCGTTCTGTCTCCAGGTTGGAGTTCTGTGGCATGATCTCAGCTCACTGCAACCTCCAACTCCCTGGTTCAAGCGATTCTCCTACCTCAGCTTCCCGAGTAGCTGGGATTACACGCCCAGCTGATTTTTGTGTTCTTAGTAGAGACGGGGTTTCACCATGTGGGCCAGGATGGTCTTGATCTCCTGACCTCTTGATCTGCCCACCTCGGCCTCCCAAAGTGTTGGGATTACAGGCATGAGCCACCACGCCCAGCCAGGAGAATCTTTTGAACCCAGGAGGCGGAGGTTGCAGTGAGCCAAGATCACGCCACTGCACTCCAGCCTGGGCAACAGAGTGAGACTCTGTCTCAGAAAAAAAAAAAAAAATTAGAAGCACTGTTTTTAGCATCACTTTACTCATCAGTGAAGAAAGCCCCCTCTGGCTGGGGAAGAGGGGAGCCAAAAGACAGAATTTCACATTGGCCATACTGCTGTCCTCACACCCACCATGTGAGCAGACTTTATATGGTACCCCACAGCATCTGCAGGTGGTCAAGGAAGCAATGTCTTCATTCAGGAACTCAGAGGAGAGGGGGAACTAGGGAGGAAATCATAAATTTTTCCTAGAAGACAGAAACTGAAATTCATAGTCCTGCAAAGAGAACAGTGCATAGGTATGTTGCATGCCTCCTGCAAGGACCTCAAATCCCAAACACAGTTACAGAGCCAGGCAGCGGAGATGCAGACAACATTTCCACTGTCTGGCCTAAAGCAGTAAGACCAATTGACATGCCAGATGTTCCTTCCAAAACCCAAAGGAAGGTAGTTTGTCTTCAAGAGGGAAAAGGAATTTGAGTCTATGGTTTTATTTCCTCCTAGTTCATTGAAAAGAAGATTTGTCTTCCTTGTTTAAAATACCTCCATCTGGAACAGAAGAGTGCTAACAGTAATGGGAAGCCTGCTTTGTCTCTTGCATTACAAATCATAGCAGTAGCGGTAGTAGTAGTATCAGTAGGGGTAGTGGTGGTGGAACAGTGGAAGTAGTAACAGGGGTAGTAGTGGTGGTGGTGGTAGCGATGGTGTTTGTAGTGGTAGCAGAGGTAGTGGTAGTAGTAGAAGCAATATTGTATGCCTGACATTTTGCCTGTATGATTTTATTTAAATCTTCATAACAACCCTGTCAGGTAGGTAGTATTACAAAGAGGGACACTAAAGCTCAGAGAAAGTAATTGGCTCAGAGTGACATAGTTAGTAAGAACTGGAAATTGGATTCCAACCAGGAACTCTGAAATACCTTCTTTCTACTGTAACATACCAGAAAATTAAGATGCTACCAGCCCCACTTATATTTATCAAAAGTCTGATGATTATGGGTTACTTCAGCCCTTGTTTTGCATCCATACATGGCATGAAGTTGGTTCTAGAATTGTCTACAAGAGTCCAATTACATTCAACAAACTCAGGATGCTTTTTATATATTTTTTAACTCAATCTCTTCTTATATCAATAGTGAGACTCTTAAAATATTTTCTCTTCACTTCACTAAAGATCCACTTCACTTTCCAGGAGATATGATTCTTCCGCCTGGATAATGTACCAGCCAACATTCCCTGCATTGGCTATCATCAAGTGGGAGATTTACCCTGGTCTTCCTCTGCTAGAACACTGTTTGCTTTTGAGCAGAATTTGATATAAGATCAGTTCACTGTAACCCTATGCAAGCATGTTTCGTTAGAAAAGGATGAAGAGAAATTCTTTTCTTAGCTTTTATAGAGTAATTTGTTGTTTTATGTTTCCCAGTGATGAAACTGACTAAGTGAGTTAAAGGATATTATATAGCAGAGACATTTCTGCCATGGCCTAGGTATTGTCAACCTGTCTGCAGGTCCAGGGAAGCACCCCCTCTGCTGAATCAAAAAAGAAAATTGTCTGGGGATCAGGAGAAAGGATTCTCCAAAAAGCCAGTGTTCTTTTTTTTTTTTTTTTTTTTTGAGACAGAGTTTCACTCTTGTTGCCCAAGCTGGAGTGCAATGGTGTGATCTCAGCTCACTGCAACCTCCGCCTGCCAGGTTCAAGCGATTCTCCTGCCTCAGCCTCCTGAGTAGCTGGGATTACAGGTGTGTGCTACCATGCTGAGCTAATGTTTTGTATTTTTAGTAGAAACGGGGTTTCACCATGTTAGCCAGGTTGGTCTCGAACTCCTGACCTCAGGTGATCTGCCCACCTCGGCCTCCCAAAGTGCTGTTTGAAGGTTTTTACAATAAAAATGCATTAATGTTATACTTGTGTAGTTAAAATTTTAGCTAAGCTGGCAAATAGCTGTATGCTATTCAAGAAATGAAGTGTTAGGGAAGGAAGGGGCACATATGACCAAATCTAAGTCATCAACCATGGATTTGCTTTGGAGTGAATCAGATTGGCTGCTTCTGTGGATTTGCAGGGGGAGATGGGGTACTCCCAGAGCCCTTTCCCCTCCAATACCACCAACCCAAGGCTCCCTCCTTTTCCTACGGTTCATGAGGCAGGTAGAAGATGTGCCCTACCGACCCAAAGACTTCTCTCAAGACATGCCCAAGAGTCCTGCCATCTCTTCCACAGCTGCCTACATGCTTGTCAGGGTGTGACATATGGTATCCTATCTGGAGACCACAGGTAGGACAGCTAGCCAGGACACAGAGAATCTATTCTTGGTCTGGGCTTGAGCCTGATTCAGGAATAGACTCTGAGAGCAAAGTCCTCAGGATCTCTCCCCTCGTGACCGGGAAGGATCACGCAGCTGGTGTGCTCCCTGGCACCGTCCTTGTAACTGTGGGGAAGATATATTTAGCATCTGGCCTGTGAGAGAGCTGTCATTACAATCTCACTATGTGGCTGCCTCAGTAACTCCAGGGCACTGGTCACAACCTAATCCTGTCTATTTTTACATGCTGAGGTTTGTAGAGTGGTGATAAGAGTTATCTGTCTGACGCAAGACAGAATCAGATAGGTCTGCCCTGGTGATAGATGGCCTTGAACTTCTGATATGTGATAAGTCACACCACTGCCCACTCCCATCCCAGATGGCTGCAGTGTGGCTGGAGGTTCACCTAGCTTGTAGGAACAGGGCTGTTCTACATGAATGCCAGATACCTTGTAGGGTAAGACCATGAAAGGGGCTTTTTCATAGCCCCTACAGGAAAGAAGCCAGGGTTCAGATGAACTCTTGCCCCAAGAGGCACCATTTCTTGAACAACCACAGTAAACCTCATTAATCAATCTCAGTACTCTTTTTCACTGAGTCCTCAGAATTATCCATGAGAGACCATCCCTGGAAGCCTCTACCAATCAATACTAGTTGCTCCTTATGATGAAAATGATGAGCTAACTGTGGGCTGGAGGGACTGAGAAAGTCATTAGTGAAGACTTGATTGGGGCAAAGGGTGAGATGGTGCCAAGTTTAGAAGGTGGTGAGAAGGTAAGAGGGCCTGGGTGCCTCACGATGGCAGGAAGGAATCAATGAGGGATAAATGCTATGATTTAGACACTCACAAGATTTGGCGAGACATCAAGTATAAGACAGAGTTAGAAGGACAGCTTCTCTTATCATGTGACCCTGGATAAATCCCTTCACTACTCTGTCCCTCAAATGTCCTACCTGTAAAATGAGCAACCATTTCTAGTGTTGACACTTTACAATTCACGTTATTTACTATAGCATGGAATTCAGTGACTGCTGACTGCAGCATCCCATAGTTTTCTTTTCAGGGTCATGTGGAAGAGACTACTAGTAGCTTCCCAATATCCTTTCCTCCTTCATTGGTAAAAGAACTCCAGCTTTTAGCTGAACAACTATAACTCAGTAAAAGACTAAATTTCCCAGATTTCCAACAATATAACTGTTTTATCCAATGAGATATAAGAGGAAGCCTCAAGCCAGGTGTGGTGGCTCACGCCTGTAATCCCAGCACTCTGGGAGGCCAAGGAGGGCAGATCACCTGAGGTCAGGAGTTCAAGACCAGCCTTGAAACCCCATCTCTACTAAAAACACAAAAATTAGCTAGGTGTGGTGGGGGCACCTGTAATCCCAAATACTCGGGACTCTGAGACAGGAGAATCGCTTGAACCTGGGAGATGGAGGTTGCAGTGAGGTGAGATCACGCCATTGCACTCCAGCCTGGGCAACAGAGCGAGACTCCATCTCAAAAAAAAAAAAAAAGAAGAAGAAGAAGCCTAATACAGACCTTTGGGGAACTCTCCTTAAAAAGGAAGAGGCTGATGTGATAGATAATATGATCTCTGTCTTTGAGTGCTTAGCCTCTAGTTTGAGAGAGAGAAATAAAACAACACTAGAACAATTAATATATAACAAAGACATGAGTGCCTTTGTCTTTCATCAGTTGCTCCACATGTTTCATTCAATCTGCTGGGAGAAAAAAAGCCATTGGAAAGCTTTAATGTATTTATTCAGTAAACATTGAGTACTCATTATATTCCAGATTCTGCTGAACTAATCAAATACAACATTTGACCTCAAGATTTACTCTCAACCCAAAAAACACACAGTGTTGCCTAACATTTAAAAATTATATTTAGGCTGGATGCAGTGGCTTACACCTGTAATCCCAGCACTTTGGGCGGCTGAGGCAAGAGGATCACTTGAGTCCAGAAGTTTGAGACTAGCCTGGAGAATATTGAGACCTCATCTCTACAAAAAAATTA